>NC_090937.1:772088953-772703988 GCF_040938575.1 Ambystoma mexicanum | reverse complement strand
GAAGAGATTTGGGCAGAATTCTGTGGGGAGTCTTGGGAATCTGAAAGAAAAAGGTGGCAACTAGAGATGGGAGAAGTTTTGAGTTCCCCTGGTTCCGGCTCTGGGCTGCCCCCCCCCCCCTTTTTGGAGGCAGTCACCAGGATGGGTTTGAACACGGGGATTTTCCTGTTGTTGGTTCTGGGATGGGATGATGGGCGACGCTAGCTCAGTCCCCACATCCACCCAGTCTGAATTTGAATCCTTTGAGACCCATTTTTCTTTGGGAGCAGTTCCCCCATCTCTGAAGAAGAAGATCCTTTTCCTAGGATCCTCTGAGGATCCCTCTCCTTCAAATTGGAAGATCTGTACCTCCTCCACAAAGTGGGTCTGTTTGGGTTCTTTGTTTCTCCTACCCCCCCTCTGCTCCTTGGGTGGCAGAGTTCCAGGGGCAGGAGATTTTGGTTCCGGTTCCTGGGTTTCCAGGGGCTTTTGACAAGTGCGGAAGGAAGCTTCCTCCAAGGCTTTACACTCCCCTTCCCCTTGTGCCTCCTCCCTGGGAACTGGTGGGTTGTTGGGGTGCTGCCCCCATCATTGTTCTTGAGCACCAGGTCCAGAGTTTGGGGCATTCTGCGCTGGCATGCCCATCTGAGGGTTCTGTTGAGCCCTCAGCATCCGACCCACAGCTCCTGTGCCATGTTTTGGACCTGGCGCTCTATCTGTGAAACCCGCTCAGGCTGATACGGGGTTCTCATTTCTTCCCTGGGCTGATCCCAGGAAGGGCAGCTATCCCTTCTCTGGTAGTACCCCGGGTTGGGAAGATTTGGGTACCCCTCCACCCTTGGCCTTCCCTCTCCTGGATTAGGCTCTCTGGGCTCAGGAAATTGGGGAAAGAAGGATGGATTGTTCTGGGGTTGAACATTTTGTCGATACCTGAGGAAAAAGTTATGCCCAGGATTTGGGGAAATTCTGCCCTCCTGGGGAAAGTGAGGAGGGAAGTTCCCTGGGTTAGGTGCTTGGTTGGATCCCCCCTTGGGCAGGAGGAGTCCACACATAACCCAGAATGGGTCTGTTGCCCTTCTAGCAGGGACTTACATAGTCAGGGGAGTGAGGGATCCCATGTGTGGAACTACCTCCTTGGCTCCCTGTCTGTGACTGACCCGAGGGCCTTCTGGGCTTGGGATTATTCTGCTGTGCAGGTGGGTTTTTAAGCCCCCCTATCTCCAAATCTAAAATGGGGGCAACCTTTACCTCTGACACCTTAGGAGCAGCAGCGGTGTTGGTTGGTTTGGGGCTTTTTTGAGCATTCTTGTTTTCTATGGGCTTTTGCACCTCATAGATTCGGGTGGCCTGTTCAATGACCCAGTCTAGTGATCTTTTCTCATGAAAATCTCTCACTAGCTGGGTCATGATGTATTTTGGTAGAGCATGGAAAAAAGTATTAACAAATTCTTTGCTGTCCGTGCGCACCCTTCTGGTAGTCTGCGCAAAGGCACGCTTTAACTCCTGCACAAATTCTTGTGGGGCCTGATCCTCCCCACATTGCAAGTTGTAGGCTGCCTTGCAAGCCTCTTGGGGATTTCTGTGAACAGAAAAATGCTTCAAGCCGCCCTATATGTGGACCATCTTGAATGATTTTGGTCCTCCAGCCCCGCAAAGAAACTGGATTATTCTGGTGAGAATGTCCATTTCACATACTGAATGCAGCCACTGCTGTCTTTCAAATGGAAAGATTCCATCATCTGCTCAAAGAGCTCTAAGTGCTCCCAAACAGAATACTTAGCGTTCTTATGATAAGGCGTGATGACGCTCCTTATTGCCTTGATCTGTTTTAAGGGGTCCTTAAGCAAGGCCCCTTTTGCCTTATTGGCCTTCTTGGTTTGGTAACCCTGGTCCATTCATCCTCTGACTCAGAGGCACTGCTCCCAGAGGTGCCCGTCTGGTCTTCTAGGTTCTCCCGGATTCTGCGAGCCTGGGAATGGTGGGAGAATGTGGGGACCTAGTCTCCCGTGTCCTGGGGCGCTCAGAGGAGTCTTCTGATTCCTCCTTGCTCCCAGGATTTGATGCCCCCCCACTGTCATAACTGGGCAGAGGTTTTCAAGATGCCCTTACAGGGCCTACTCTCATGGGGTTCCCCACTAAACCTCACAGTGCTTGGGTACCCATACCCAGATGCCCGCCCATCCATTCCTGGGAGGTGCTTGTCTATGAGCCCCAAACTTCTGACTGGATAGTAATCTGCCATCCCCGTGGCCCTGAGCTCATGTGCGCCAGTGGACATGGGGGTGGCAGAGACCAGGGACTGGGAGAGATGAAGGCCTCTGGTACTAGGGTTCCTGAGGCTACGCTCAGGTGTTTCCCTTTCCCAGCGAACCTCATCTCTATCAGCCCCTGCTCCCTGCTGCCATGCAAGAACCTGAGCTTTCTGTTTCTAAATCAAGGCAGTCTCTCTTGCATGGATACTTGCCTGTGGAGCCTATAATTATTCTGACAGAGAGCTTCATTTTCTCTCTGTGCTTCCTGGTTTGTCTTTGAGTACTGGGCCAGTCTTTGCTGCAGGAGGGTTACCTCCTGAGTCCTGTCCATACTGGCCTGCTCCTTCGTTGCCAGAGCATTGTACACCCTCCTGGTGTGCTCTAACAATCTATTATGCTCTTTTTGGAGGTCCACCAGTCCCTGGAGGGCCATGTGGTTTTCTTCCAGTTTCCCTTTTAAGTGACAGACTTCATGGCCTAAGGTGTCCCTTTCCTGAACAAGAGCCTGCCTCTGCGCCGCCAGGTCGTCCCTCTGCCTTTGAAGGGCACCAGCTTTCTGGCGTTCTTCATCAAACTCTGCCTGGGTATCCAGGTCTTTCAAAATCAATTTATTGCTCTCCTCTTTTTCTCTATCTAATTGGCTTTGCAGGGTGGCTACCTGCTTTGTGCATGCCCTGTTGCTCCAGCTTTTTCTGGCTCTGCAGTGGGGAGTTCAAACTTTCTTGGTACTCCTTCTGCAAGGCCAGAATTCTGGTTTCCTGGTCTGCCTTTTCCTGCTGTAGGATACCCATGCCCCCTATATACTGGCTGCTTTCATTTTCTGACTCCTGGCTCCTCTACAGCCCCTGCTCAGAAGAGTCCAGATCAGATTGGGCCTTTTCTAATGCCATCAGTTGCCTACTTGCCAGATCTTGGCCTTCAGCATATTTATCCTGTATGGCTCCAATAGATAAATATAGATATGCCGCTATCTTGGCAAACTTATTTCACTCATCCTTGGCCTTAGGGGCCATATATAGTTCACTCAGGGCCACATGTAAGGGACCCTGCGCTTGCCATGTATCTAACCCTATTGCAGTGACCTGTTGTGTGATTGCCTACAACCACACATTCTGGTCCTGCTCAGTCCATTCGCCTCTCACAAATAACTTATGCAAAAGGTGTTCTCTAGCCATCTTGATGTCTACCAATGTCACCATTTTGGAAATATTAATTTCCTTCCTGACTTACAGAAGTTTATTTTATCTTTGCAAAACAGACCGTTTCCTTAGAGCGTTCCCTCTTGAGGGGTGCTTTTACAGTGTAACACAGCGCGGTAGCCCAACAGGATTTATGTATCCTGTCAGTTAGCACACTGTATTAAGCTGCATAAATGGTATATCTAATCCAGGAATCCCGCTACGAACCCCCAATCTGTAAGTGATTTCAATCCAGCACTCCACCTAAATCAATGCCTAGTATGGGATGCCCAATGGATACCCTTACTTATATATTTTTATGTCAAAAGTTCTTTTAATCCTGGATGATGTACCCTTATATAACGCCCCTCTCTTTGAATCCCCCTGGCCTCACTGAGCCAAGAAGTAGGTTTGTTTTGCAAATTAAAAAGATTTATTTGAAGAATTGAACAATATATATATATATATATATATATATCACACTTGTATGAATATGAACAATATCAGAATATCACACTTATGAATATGTATGCAATGATCAGCCATGGGTAATATGACAATATCCACAATCTCTTTAATCAATTAGGAGTAGGAATGGGAAGAATAATGTAGCAGGGAATACTTTATATGGGTTCAAGAAAATGCAATGATAGGAAGGAATGCAACACAGAAATAAAACCTGATATGACTTCAATCAAAGACAAGGTGATCACTCTTTCCCCCTGTTACTACTCACTCCCCCCAATATGCAATATGAAGATATGGAATGAGGGCACACAGGTATCAGGAATAATAATCAACAAGTGCAGTTTCAATCCCACTCCCCCGCCCCCAACAAGCTTGGAGAAACAGGGCTGATTTTAAACAGGTCAAATGCTTTTAAATGTGGTTTGAATTAAATGGGAAAAATGCTAAAATAACTTTAATTCGCTAAATTAGAATTCAGAACTAGTGAGAGTTGTTTTGGATTGGGTCAGGTCAATACTAGCAATGATTATTGAATGGTTAGCAGATG
Source organism: Ambystoma mexicanum (assembly GCF_040938575.1). Classification (NCBI taxonomy): domain Eukaryota; kingdom Metazoa; phylum Chordata; class Amphibia; order Caudata; family Ambystomatidae; genus Ambystoma; species Ambystoma mexicanum. The sequence continues at coordinate 772,699,564 of NC_090937.1, read as the reverse complement.
GAAAACAAAATTCAGAAGTTGGAAGCAAGAAATAGCAGTTTTTACATGGAGTGAAATTGAGCCAAATACGAAATCACTGCAAACTTTTCAGCGCACGAAAAATGTAATTACGGATGAACTATAAGGAGTGCGGTTCTTGGTTTGTCTGAAAGCTGAGGATATTAGCTTCAAAGTGACGTTTAAAATTCGTTCCTAACAGGTACGGTTCAAGAGTTACAGAGGTTTTAGGAAAGGTAGATTTTTCTCAAAAAGGTCAAGATTTCAAATTGAAAGATGCACTGATGAAGAATTAGAACAAATATTTCTTAACACTAGGGAGTCTATGGAGCCGCAAACTACACGGACAGCACAGCCACCTATCCAGAGTCACCTCCAGATGGTTTCTATCTGCCTGAGACGATTGCCTTTCTCCAGAAAATATATATTAGCACCAAGGTGATTATCACAATGGTTATCACAGGATTATGTGGGTGAGAGAAGAATTCAAGGTAGACAAAAGAGATTCTATAATGCAGTTATGGATATGTTGGAATGGGTTGGATGAGATTACTTAAACAAAGAGATGACTATGGACAGTTCTATACTAAATACTCACTACTATGGCTTTGGAATGGAATGGGCACGTCAAAGATCTGGTCAAATGTTTGGCTTGGACTTCACTCGCCACCGGACAGGATTCAGGGCACCTGGAATCTGCTCTCAGCAAGGCACTCTGGTCTGCACGGCCTCTTGGACTCGATCTGACGGGTCAGTTCTGGGTACAGGTCTGCTCTATGGGTCTGGATCTTGGTTCTACCACAGGGTTCTTAGCTAGAAGCAGCAAAATGGCTCAGCCAGGCTGTTGGATTTTGTGGTGCCCCTATGGAAGTTTAGGGGTTAAAATCAGGTTGCTAGATTTTAAAGGCCTGCTGAAAAGGGTTCAGCTTTTTGGATTAGGCCACTGCTTCACAGTTCTGGAGTCTGGTTCTGGAGTCTGGTTCTAGGTTCTGGATTCTGGATCTTCCTGCAGAGTGGTTCGCCAGTGGATCAGTTGATGAGTGAAAGTGTGTCCTCAACAGTCCCTATTTATCCATTTTCCAAAGTGGGTGAGGAGGCTGATTGTCTATGCCAAACCCTCTAAGGATCTGATAGGTCAGAGAATTCCCTGTCCCCTGATTTGAGAAAGGAACAGTGTGTCATGATGTGACAGGATGTGTCAGAGTGATGCTGCCATTTACAATCTAGGGAAGAACCTCCCCTTTGCTTTTACCCAGAAAATCTATTTTCCCAAAAAACATATTTTCAATATGCACAACTTGTTAATAATACCTAATTACATGACAGATTGACTAAGGTACGTTTCTGTCCAAATCTTATCTTCCTATGAGTTTTGGTTCATAAATGACAATTTTTCACACCTTTGGTTGGTTACACATTTTCGGATCTGTACAATTTTGTATACATACATGCACATCCCCTCTGGGCATATTCCTGTAATTTTTCATGTTACTAGCATAATCACAATAGCTACAATATTAAACATTTCGTGGTTCAGTTTCTGAATATCACACAGATTCCAGATTAGTTTTAAACTGTGAGTGAATTTTTCATTTGAATAATCTCTAAATTTCATATTTTTGTCAGTTCGGCACAATATTTTATAAGTCTTTTCCCAAAACATACAGTTACTTTAGTTTCCAATCCACATTTCCAGTCTGGCCAGCCTCTAAGCTTGGCTGAGTCAGAGAGTCACCTGAGCTTCTTCCTGCCAGGGCAGTTAATGTCAGACACAACCAAATTAGCAGTTTCATTCAGCTCAAGGGAGTCCTTTGTCTACACTCAGAGCAACCTGCCAGAGTGCCCCTCCCAGTTCCTTTCACACCAGCCTGCCAGTTTATTAGCAGAGAGCAGGGGGAAGATTACTTTGTTTGGGAGAAGGTGTGGAATGTCTTTGAAGCTCAGCGTGGCTAACTTTAACTTTTAAACACAATATCTGAAATTGTCTTGTCTTAAAATATAACTTACATTTTTACAAATAAATCAACCAATTTCTTAATTCAAGCCTTTTTAAAATATAGTTTTGAATTGTCTCCACCTCTTATGCTTCTGATAGCAAGTCTTTCTTTGGCATACTTTGAGTTCAATGTCCAACTTTACACATGACAGGTTTTAGAAATCGCCAGCTTCTGACAGAGGTGAGTAACGGTATTGCACCCATTTTTGAAATATTTCTCCAAGCAAGCAATCTTCAATGTGGATTTTGTTCTGATAAGTGTACTGCTATGAATATTGTATTTAGGTGGATTCTTGAAGTAGAATGATGTTTAACACCCAACAAGGAGGTTGGGTCTTTTGGCTGGTTTGTTAGCCATGATTTTTGCAAATTTGACAACCAAGAAAAACTGATTTTCACACAGCTCTGTGTTTCTTTTGCAATCAGCCTTGTTTTGTAGGCAGCCAAATGATGGGTTTTGGCAGTGGTCTCCTGTGTTAACACTGAGATAGGCAAAAGTGGATGGCGGCCTATTTTTCGGATTTTTACTGCGCACTTTCGGGTGATTTTTAGCGAGCAGCATGCTTCCCGGCGGTCATTCTGATGTTCCTCATGCAAGCAATGCACAGGAATGTTGCAGGGCCTGGACTAGTGGATTGAAACATCCCACAGTCCTGGCCCCTTTAATATTTGTATAATATATTAACCAGCTGGCTGTGAATATACCGGAATTGGATTGTTATTTACCATTCATTGGGGGTAGTAAAATAGACATTTTGCTACACACTGATGATGTTGTCTTGAGATCTCCAAGACCTCAATGGGCATAAATAAACAGCTGGAAGTACTCAAACAAGTTTGTGATGATCAGCACATGATATAAAAAAGTACCAAAATGGTTGCAATGGTATGACATGAATATAAGACTTGAAGCTTTGCCTTCAGGTTCAGGGAGAAAAAAATACATATAAAGGCTTTTGATTATCTTGGTACTGTGATAGCCACACATTCAGTTTGAATTGTGTTTGGAAGCTAGAAGGTCTGTCCAAAGAGGTAATGGATTTTTATAACTATTTGGTACTCTAATCACTCCCACCTCCTCTTGTCTGCCACTTAAGCGCTGTGTCTCTCCCAACGCTTTAAGTAGATTTGGCTTAATTAAATCATTCATCCATGTAAAAGGAGGCTATTCAGTGGAGAGAACGCTGAATATATATAAATTAAGCATAGTCCTGGCATCACATATTTTTTAGAAATTCTTAATGACAAAGAGCTTAGCTGGCTGAATCCTCTTGTAGGCAAATTGTCGAGACACAACTTGGGAGTGCCACAATGTTTGCCAGTGCGAGCCAATTGTATGGAGCTCGGTTTAGTATCGTTGGTAACAAAGTATTTTCCTGCTCAAAATTTTGATGGCCAAGGGTGACTCGCTTTTGAGTTGGCAATCTGCAGCCCATAAATCTGCTGCTCCACTTTCGCATTCATTGAAGAAATTGTACAATTCATGTGCAGATTTCTATAAAAGGATTGGCTTGGACCTGGATACCTCAATTGAATTTCATATTGCATATAACAAATTGGCTAAAGAATTTTATTATTTGGATAGGGTTCGTAACACAGAATACTTATCAGGTTAAAGGTCTCTTGCTGAATATGCCACACTGTTCTTTCCCTATCTTATCACCATGGAAGATATTAAGCATACCATTGATCAGAGTTTGAGAAGATTGATGATGCTTTTTCGCTTTAATAGGCTAACTTCCTATATGGTGACTACACCGAGAGAACACATCCCCAAATAGGAAAGGAGATGCAGACTCTGCAATATCACTATATAGACCACAAGGCACTTGCTTACTTAATGTCCCTTATTTGCCACAGTCTATAACTTACATTACCAAAAAAACGTATGATGTTTACAGGATAAATCTGAAGATCAATTTTGGGCCAACATAATGTCAGCTCATTGGAGGGTATTGCTGAATTCAGTATACTTGGTTTAGAAACAGGTTTGCAAGGTTATGGAAATCAAGTGAAATGTCAATGAAATTACATTTGTATTTTGCATTTTTTTACTCTCTTCACTTGAGCTTTTAGATACTGACAAGAATGAAGGTTTTCTCAAATGATCTTTGCTTTTAAAAAATGTATTGGTTTTATCGGTTTTGACAGTTGATTTTGTATTGATATTGTTTTATATGTTATGAATAAAAGTGTTAAGGTTTATTACTACCCAAATACATAAATAATCAAAAATGTTTAACAGAAATATAATTGAAGGACTCTACTCCCAAAATCTAGCCCAGAGACTATGTACCCTGGCACAAAGACCAGCTGTTTTCCAAACATTTTTCATTAGGCAGGCGGGTAAATCAATAATTCCATCCCTATAGGTTTATAAGGCCAAGGATAATTCAGCCACTTTGTACGTAGCTGAACTACAGGGGCATTTATCATCTGATCCGATGGATCCAGAAGAAAAACGATTCTTAAAAAAACTGCTCTCCCTCCCAAGAAATACTTACAGTATCCTAATTTATATGGAGCTATGACTGCTCCCCCTCTCTCATGAAATACAATGGAAGCTGGTGATGTTGTGGCTCTGATTAAGTCATGTGGATAATCGATCTATATGCAAGGAGATACTCTGGGATATGACTTGCAGTAGTGAGTGGTCAAATGGGAGTGGCTCACACAAGTGAACAGGGTTTTAGGCATTATTGGGTATGGCTATCTGTGGGATCCTGTTACATCTTCCACGTCCACGTCCTCTACCTTACGAACTCCTGTGTTTCCCACAGACTCACGTTTCCACACACCCACATTACGCAGCCCCCGAGGCTTACCTCTGGGCGCGCAGACAAGGCGACACCAGTGCATTCGTAATGTCAGGGGGGTCCATGGCAGACTCGGTGTCTATCGCCCTTCTCTCCGTTGGCAATGTAATTGGAGGTTCCCATTTGGCCGCAATCACCGTTGCCCATGTGGACCTGATCGTCACGTGAAGAGACCAAACGCAATCGGTATCACGTGACGACCCCCACGCCTCCACGTTCCTTGTTGAACATCACGTGACTTTCCCCAATGGTTTAAATGCATTCAGAAACACAGACACGGTGCTTCACAGCTGGTCTTTCTCTTGGACATTGCCACGCTTTGAATCTACCAGGAAATTTATGGTTACTCGACAACGGTTTTGCTTAACGGATTGCTCTCTCTACGCGCTGAACTTGCCTTGAACTCTATCGGAACTCTTGGTTACTTGACAACGGCTTGCTTAACGGATTGCTCTCTCTACGCCATGAACTTGCCTTGAACTCTATCGGAACTCTTGGTTACTTGACAACGGCCTGCTTAACGGATTGTTTCCTCTACGCCCTGAACTTGCTTTGAACACTATTGGAACTTTTGGTTACTCGACCACGGCCTGATTAACGGATTTTCTCCACGAACCACAACTCTTTGGATCCTGGGCCTATGGCCTTTCACTAGGCGTTTGCCTGATCAGCACCTATCCTAACCTGACTTCAGGTCCAATCACTCACCCACATACAGTGCACATAGGTAAGAACGTTTAGTTTCTATTTCTAGATACTCTGTGAATTGCATTTCGCCCTGTACTAATCCCTCCTTGCCTTACAGCGCTCAAAGGGTCCTTCCGGCAGTTCCTGACTACAGCCTCGACGAACTACCACACCTGTGGCTCCAAGGACTGCACAGGCAGTATTCCTATAATTGCCTGTGTGGTACTTGGGGACGGAGGTATTCATATCTGCATGACCGGCAACATTGTAACAGACTGTGAAGCCTTCCCGGTTCGTTCGGACTATGAATCCCTCCGCCGGGGACCCTGTGACTGCGTTAATGCAGGCCCTAGAGGCCCTTAGGACCGATATGGCCACTGCCACGACCGCCATTCACCACCGCCTTGATGCCCTCCAGAGTACACGTTTTCCCTTGCCCGGTGATGACGATGAACCCGGTCCTGCCTCTCCAGCCCAGCCTGCCCCGACTTCACCCCCCGTTCCTGTTCCCACTCCAGTGCTGCTTCCATTGACCCCCCCTCTTGCTGCTCCAGAACGCTCCCAAGGCGAACCCCGGAAATATCGCACCTTCATAAATCAGTGTAAATTACACTTCTTATGCAAACCTCAGGCTTTCCCCGACTCTGTCACTAAAGCCGCTTTCCTTCTGTCTCATTTGTCCGGGGTAGCTGCCACTTGGGCAAATCCATTGTTGAAAAACGATCACCCTGCCTTATACGATTTCGATCTACTGGTCACAGAAATGGCAAAGGTATTTGATACCCGTTACAAGGCCCAGGCACGGGACCTGGAATTACAATGCCATGAAGGATGCTCTGTCGGTGGTTCCTGCTCTGCCTTCTGTTTTTTCGGATTTAGTTGATCTCACCCTGCAGTTAGATGCCCGCAGATCCGAGCGGAAGGCAGAAGCGACATTCACTAGTCACTCTTCCCCGGCCCCTTCATCTACCAGTCCTGAACCCATGCAAATAGGCAGGGTCCGCAGTCCAATAACACCAACCGAAAGGGAACGTCCGCGGACAGATAACGCTTGCTTTTATTGCGGACTCAACGGGCATTATGTGAAAGAATGCCCTCGATGTCCCAGAAACAAGAATCCACTTTTTCAGAAGGCTCGCCCATGAGAGAGGGGGCACCAGCCCTTCATTGACCCCCACTGAACCTGCCTTCGGTCCAATCAGACCCATAGTAGTTCAGGCCTTATTAAAACCAACCAGAGAAATCACACACACTGTCTATCCTGTGATTGATTCAGGAGCCAATGGCTGCTTCATGGACATCGCTTTAGCCCATAGTCTTAACCTACCGCTAATAAAGAAGGAGCATCCTGAACCCGTACAAGCAGTCAATGGCACGTCACTGACTTCTGGCCCGATCAGACACCAAACTGCCCCTCTTGAGGTGGTAATACAAGGCACACATAAAGAGACTCTGTCATTCGATCTCATCACTACACCACAGTTTGGTATCATTTTAGGCATTCCCTGGTTGAGGCAACATAACCCTTTGATCAATTGGGGAACAGGTCACGTATCGTTTGAATCAGAGTTATGTCAACATTTTTGCCTCATAGATTCAGACTCCCTTGTTTCCTCTTGGCGCCATGGCCTCCTCCCGACTCACTGATGACACAGTAGAGGTTACCACCTTACATACTGTAGGGGCCATCTCGGTTAGCATTCCTGTTGAATACCAGGATTTCCACATGGTTTTTGATAAGGCATTCGCGGAGGGTTTGCCCCCGCATAGGACCTACGATTGTCCTATTGATCTCATTCCAGATGCCCCCATACCAAAGGGGAGGATTTACTTGTTGTCACCTTCCGAGGAACAAGCCCTGAAGGAATACATACAGCAGGCTCTGCGTTTAGGTCATATTCGTCCCTCCTGTTCCCCGGCTGCTAGCCCCATTTTCTTTGTGCCAAAGAAGGAAGGTGATCTATGCCCGTGCGTGGACTATAGACGATTGAATGCCATCACCATCAAAAACAGGTATCCTATTCCACTCATTTCTACGCTTTTAGATAAGTTAACAGCCGCCTCTATCTTTACCAAGTTGGACCTGAGAGGGGCATACAATCTGATCCGTATGCGGCGGGGGGACGAGTGGAAAACGGCCTTTTGTTCGCGACGGGGGTTGTTTGAATACACCGTGATGCCCTTTGGGCTCTGTAACGCTCCTGCCACATTCCAACGCTTCATCAATGATGTATTATCTGACATTCTTGATGTATTCGTGGTGGTCTATTTGGATGATATCTTGATCTTCTCATCCTCTCTGGAAGACCATATCGGGCATGTAAGAGAAGTCCTCTCTTGCCTCAAAAGAAACGCTTTGTTCTCCAAACCTGAAAAGTGTTTGTTTCATTCTCACGAAGTAGAGTTCTTGGGTTTTCACATTACACCTGGTGGGTTGACCATAAATCAGGCAAAAGTACGTGCAATCACGGAGTGGCCTACCCCCGTCAACCTCAAACAACTCCAATGGTTTCTCGGTTTTGCCAACTTTTACAGGCGATTCATCGCCGGCTTTTCTGCCATCGTTTCTCCCCTGACCGCCCTCACCAGCCCTCATGTGCCCTTTATCTGGACACCTGACCACCAAGAAGCCTTCGAGGCCCTCAAGTCTAGGTTTGTTTCTGCCCCTGTGCTACAACACCCTGATCCGGAGGTGCCGTTTGTTGTAGAGGCGGATGCCTCCTCTTTCGCGTTAGGCGCTATTCTTTCTCAACCTTGTTCTGCTACTGGGCTTTTGCATCCTATAGCTTATCATTCACGGAAATTCTCGACAGCCGAGTCCCATTATACCGTAACAGAAAAGGAATTGTTGGCCATTAAGGATGCACTTCAAACCTGGCATCACCATCTCATGGGGGCAAAGCATCAAACGGTGGTGTGCACAGATCATAAAAAGCTGCAGGATCTTGCCTCTCTGAAATGTGTGAACAGTAGGCAGGTGCGTTGGCATTTATTCTTCGCAGCATTCGATTTTGTGGTAAAGCATAGGCCAGCTCTTGCTCATGGTAAAGCAGATGCACTTTCAGTTTCTCCTGGGGGAGTTTCGCTTTCCACGTTTCCGGACACATTATTGGGAAAGGGCCATGTCATCTGCTTATGTACACCGACCCCAACCATGCTTACCGCGATTAAAGATTGGACCTGCCAACACCCGCACATACTCACTGAATGGGACATTACACTCCAGGAGGGACTGCCATTCATTCAAGAGAAATTATTCCTCCCCACTAGCGATGTACGCAATCAAGCACTTACCTGGTCTCATGATGCTGCCATCAATGGACATCCAGGGCAACAACGTACCTTGGAGTTGTTACGACGCTTGTGTTGGTGGCCGTCAATCAGAAGGGATGTAGCGAACTATGTAAACACCTGTGCGATCTGTGCCCAATATAAAACTCGCAGGGGACGTCCTTTGGGTTTGCTCCAACCTTTACCCGTTCCCCCCAAACCATGGCACACGGTCTCTATGGACCTAATCACAGACTTACCCCGCAGACAGGGGTATGATACCATCTGGGTCATCGTTGATTCTTATACTAAAATGGCCCGTTTCATTCCCTGCACTGGCGTGCCATCAGCTCCAACCTTGGCCCGTTTGTTTTTTAGGTCTGTCTTTTGTCTTTTCGGCCTTCCACAAGTCATCATATCAGATCGTGGTACACAATTCACGTCCTGCTTTTGGCGTTCTCTGACCAAGCTCCTGGGTATTGATGCCCGCTTCTCCTCAGCCTATCACCCAGAAAGTGATGGACAGACGGAAAGGGTGAATCAGGCTCTAGAACAATATCTGCACTGCCTGACCCTTCAGTATCAAGATTCCTGGTTCGATCTGCTCCATCTCGCTGAATTTGCCTACAATAATGCATGGCACTCGGCCACGGCTTTTCTCCTTTCTATGCCATGTATGGCCAACACCCACGTACCCTTCCACTTCCGGACTTTCCTTCTGCCACCCCTGCTGCTACTGCTTGTGCCCGCGATCCAACTAAGGTTAATGCCCACACCATTATCCATCTCCCTGAGGCACTTACGGCTATGAAGAAGAAGGCGGACAGGAAACGAGCAGTAGCACCTGTGTATCATGTAGGGGACCGGGTTTGGTTGTCAACTCGCCACTTACACATCCCAGGCTGTCGCAAACTTCTGCCCCGCTTTGTCGGCCCCTACAGAATTGTTAAAGTCCTGAACCCTGTTGCCTTGCGCCTTGCTATTCCATCTGCTTGGCGTATACACCCGGTTTTTCATACTTCTCTCCTTAAACCATACCTTGCCCCTACCCGGTTTCATACTCCCCCTGCTCCTGTTTCAGTCTCCACACCCGATGTCTTTGAGGTCAGTGCCATTTTGGGTTCCCGTCTGCACAGAGGTCGGCTCCAATACCTCGTGGATTGGTTGGGCTATGGTCCGGAGGAGCACTCTTGAGTTCCATCTCTGGACGTCCAGGGCCCGCTTCTTGTTGCGCGCTTCCATAAGGACCATCCCTCCTGCCCACGAGGTCGTGGGCCTTTGAGGGGGGACTCTGTTACATCTTCCACAACCACGTCCTCTACCTTACGAACTCCTGTGTTTCCCACAGACTCAAGTTTCCACACACCCACATTACGCAGCCCCCGAGGCTTACCTCTAGGCACGCAGACAAGGCGACACCAGTGCTTTTGTAAAGTCAGGGGGGTCCATGGCAGACTCTGTGTCTATCGCCCTTCTCTCCGTTGGCAATGTAATTGGAGGTTCCCATTTGCCCGCAATCACCGTTGCCCATGTGGACCTGATCGTCACGTGAAGAGACCAAACGCAATCGGTATCACGTGACGACCCCCACGCCTCCACGTTCCTTGTTGAACATCACGTGACTTTCCCAATGGTTTAAATGCATTCAGAAACACTGACACGGTCCTTCACAGCTGGTCTTTCTCTTGGACATTGCCACACTTTGAATCTACCAGGAAATTTATGGTTACTCGACAACGGTTTTGCTTAACGGTTTGCTCTCTATACGACCTGAACTTGCCTTGAACTCTATTGGAACTCTTGGTTACTTGACAACGGCTTGCTTAACTGATTGCTCTCTCTACGCCCTGAACTTGCCTTGAACTCTATCGGAACTCTTGGTTACCTGACAATGGCCTGCTTAACGGATTGTTTCCTCTACGCCCTGAACTTGCTTTGAACACTATTGGAACTTTTGGTTACTCGACCACGGCCTGATTAACGGATTTTCTCCACGAACCACGACTCTTTGGATCCTGGGCCTATGGCCTTTCACTAGGCGTTTGCCTGATCAGCACCTATCCTAACCTGACTTCAGGTCCAATCACTCACCCACATACAGTGCTCATAGGTAAGAACGTTTAGTTTCTATTTCTAGATACTCTGTGAATTGCATTTCGCCCTGTACTAATCCCTCCTTGCCTTACAGCGCTCAAAGGGTCCTTCCGGCAGTTCCTGACTACAGCCTCGACGAACTACCACACCTGTGGCTCCAAGGACTGCACAGGCAGTATTCCTATAATTGCCTGTGTGGTACTTGGGGACGGAGGTATTCATATCTGCACGACCGGCAACATTGTAAAAGATCCAGGAGTTCTGTTAACATGTAAAGAAATAAGGATGGACAAGTGCACTTATGGGGAATGGCCTAAAACATACATTTTGAATGGGACATGGGCAAGAGCAAATATTGTGGAATACCTGAACCTTACAACCAACTTTGGACCTGAGTTTAACACAATTGCTAATCCCGTATGCAGATACTGTTTGTAAAGCTGTATTTGACTCTTTTACCTTTAGATCCCAGGATTGCCAAATGTCAAGCGAAAGAGACAGGACATTTGCATGTGTGTAAAAGTGTAACAGAAACCCTCTTGCAGTGTATTTTAATGTGTCCTTTGTGTAGTGTTTGCAGACGTAGATAGATCACCCCACATTTAAAACAAGAGCAGATCGGCAAAGCACCAGCAGCTGAACACCTCAAATCCCCCTGATGTGATTTTAAATAAAGCACATTTTTTAGATATTGTTGGGTTTTTACACTTTGGGTTTGATGAATGTTTCTATGTAATGTATTAAATGTTTTTTATTATGCATGATTTTATCTATGTATTTCTTTTTATTTGTATATATTACACTAGAGAACTTTCTGTCATACTATAAATAGATTAAATTCTGGGCCAGATGGAAAGCTATGGGAATGCCGGAGGTGCTGCTGTGAAGCTTGCTTTAAATGCAACTCTCCTTTAAGGCACATGTTCACTGTGCCAGCTCTGGAAAATTGTCTCCCCCTTTTTCAGCCATTCAAGGCGTCAGGCAGGTTTGGTTGCCGGAAACCCTACCTTTGAATTTGAATATCAGTTCCCTTGTTCTTGTTCTAAATGAATGTATCACAGATACCCCCGGGATAGATGATATGAATGTATCACAGATACCCGAGGGATAGATGATATGAATGTATCACAGATACCCCTGGGAAAGATGATTTGAATGCATCACAGATACCCCTGGGATAGATGATATGAATGTATCCCCTGGGATGGTTGATATGAATGTATCACAGATACCCCTTGGATATATGATATGAATGTATCTCCTGTGATGGTTGATATGAATGTATCACAGATACCCCAAGGATAGATGATATGAATGTATCACAGATACCTGTGGGATAGACAATAGGAATGTATCCCAGATACCCCTAGGGTAGATGATATGAATGTATCACAGATAACCCTAGGATAGACTATATGCATATATGCACCTTAGCATTTGAACATTACAAGGTTCATACAAAGCCTGAACTGCAGTTGCTGCTCCATGGGTATATTGACTTGATGGCCATTCTTGACTTAAAATAAAATGTTGCCAAATTAGATATAATGTGTATGGACAAATCACCCCAGCACCTCTGAACTATTTGGGCTGCAGGAGGTAAACTTCAGTGACTAAGGGACTTCTGTTACCTTGTAGCAACCTTGAACAATTTAAAATTGGGAAGTGACCAAGTTAGCCTATGTTAACAGTTATGTAATAAGCTTCAAGAGCACACATAAGGCTTCCTAGTGGAGCCATTTGTTTTACCGAATATATAAAGCCAAATCAACTTGTTTGGTTATGCATCTCTCTGGGCTCTGGGATTATTCAATTTTGACATCACTACAAACTAAAGAAAATAAACATAATGGGACATTCTAAGCCTCTCCCAAAGCACCCCGGGATATCTGATGGATTTCAAATGCATCCTTGCTTATATCTCAAATACAGCCAACTTGAGCCTGCCTTTTATTTTGGCACGTTATGGAGGAACACTCAGATTGACTCAAGGCGTAATCCAAGATTTAGGGCCTCATTACACGGATGGCGGTAGGGATTTACCGGTACCGGTAAAATACCAGTACCGGTAAATCCCTACCGCCTTACTACGAGGTCCCTTAGCGGGTTGGTGCTTTAACGCCTGCTTTTTGCAGGCGTTAAAAACCAACCCGCTAAGGGACCTCGGAGCTAATTACGGCACCGCAAAATTGCGGTGCCGTGATTAGCGCCTTCCCCATTCCCATAGAGCCCTATGGGGCAGAAATGGGAATGGGGAAGGGCAATGGCGGAAGGGGGATTTACCGCCCCACCCACCATGGAATGGGGCGGTAAATCCCCTTTCCGCCAAGGCGGTGCCGGTATTTTACCGGCATGAGCCATGGCGCTAATAGCGCCATTGCTCACCGCCTTCCGTGTAATGAGGCCCTTAATCACTTCATATGTAAGTATTAGCAGAGACAGGTTGTGCTATGCAAAGTAAGCTCTAACTGCCCATTGATACATTTCTTTCAGAGGCCTCTAGATGTAATAAAAGCACAGATAGAATTGCTAGCACTTATGCTTATTTCTAATAAGCTTATATCTCGAGATGACTCTTAACTCTGCCAAAGAGCTGAGCTTGTGAAACTGGAGACTTTAGCTTTGTTTAACGTGGTCTCTAAATGGAGTGGAAGAATATATTTACATGTTTCCAAGCAAGTCTCAAATTGTACCTCTTCACCCACACATAATACAGCCGAACTAAACCACCCCTTTCCTTTCTCTATCCTAATCATCCTACCCTGTTCTGGTAACATTTTAACGTCTTTTTCACTTCCTCCCTATAATTTTTGTAATGTGAAGCAAGACCTTCTGGGTACAGCAAGCGCTGTGTACATGTTTAAATAAAATATTCATGATCATTAAATACACCAATGTCATAAACTGATTTGTCTTCTTACCAGTTGACCAACGTATACTACCTCTATTCGATACATAAATGTTACCATTCAGCAAAATAATTCCTTTCCCTGCCTGTGGCTCAATTTATTATGCATACAATCCAATCATGATCACTTTTCTATGGTGTTAAGAACTTTCAAACAGTCAATATACCCATATTACACAATTGATATAAGAACATAATCCAAAATAGATGGCAAAATACCTCTATGAATATATGTAGGAATCATATGTTGATCACAGCGACCATTTACAAAATGCAAATTGCCAAGATTAAACCAGTTCCAAAATAAATAACTTCTATTGTTCAACTTCCTGGGAGGCTTCACTGGAGGAGGGATAGCACACATTTCATGATACAATAAGATGTATCCCTCATTCATCATGGTTGGATTAATTTGAGCATTTCACTCCCCATTAAATATTACTGGATCATTTGGGAATTGCATTATAATCTTATCATCTGTGAAGCTCATTCTATTTAGAATTTCTGCATACAGAGTCCTTGAAAGTTATATTAGTAAGAGAGTAAAGAACTCTGTCTTACAGTCATATAAAAATGTAATGTACCTGCAATGGAAATGTGATTATTGTTTGTATTTGAATTAATCATCCTGATTGGCTTGGAGGGGCTAGAGTTATTTAAACATTTGAATTCCCAGTTTCTTTTGACAACACAATATTCTAGGAAGCAATAGCCTAGATTCTGCTTCCACGTTACTCACTACAGATTCATGTTTTGGAGCCCTATTTTTGGTAATACAGACCAATAAATGTCCTCTATCTGTATACTGACAGGAGGGTAGTTGGTAAAGTCATCAGTCTTACGGTTCAAGGTAATTTGGTTTCTGCACCAAGGGGGCAAAGGGTCATAACTGCATCTAGGGGCTTTTGGAGAAGGACCAGGGGTCAGAACCACAATGTACCTGGTGCTGAAGAAGTTCTTGGTGCTTGAAAGCGTCATGGTGGCTCCAGGACCATTTGCAGTGGCGGGAGAGCTGTGGATACCAGGCAGCAGGCAGTTCGGCATGTGAGGCTAGACGGGGCCAAGAATCACTGTCTCTGTGCTGGTTGGCGGGTCTGGAATGTTGGTCGAGGCATCTCGGATGGCTATGGCAACCGCAGCGGGACAGCAGTCAGTTGTGCAGCCAGATGCGGTTTGAGGGCTCGGCTATCTCAAAAATGTCCTTAAAAGATGGACACTGAATGATGCTTGCGTGGCACTCCTCCTATCTTCTTCGAATGGGCTTGTGCCCTTTCAAGGCGGACGGTCCAAAGCTCAGGAGAGTGTTTTCAGGCAACAACCCTTTCCTTTGTTCAGATACTCTCTGGCACTTACCACCTAGGAAGCTTGCTGGCAGAACCTAGCAGTGAACGCTGAGTTCTGGCTGGGTACCAGTTCTGGAACTGCTGGACGGGTCCTCTGATTCCACTATCTCCCTCTGTCCCCTAGGAGATGTTTAGGTGAGAATGTTGCTTCCATCTTGGAACTCCTGACCTTCCTTCACTGGCAAAAGATGTAAGGTAGAATGTACCTTTACCTCGGGTCCAAATGAGTGCTTCTTCTTACTCCTTTTGAAGTCTTCAGATGATCTACTAAGTGAGGGGATAAGCCCTCTTTTAAAGCCAAATGGGGCCAAGTAATTGGTGCAGGCTAATCCTACCTTAATAAACCAATCCTGGGTCCCCACAAACAATCTACTGTTATGCATTAAGACAGGACCAGAGTGCTCTGCAACAGGATAGAACGGGGGTGACAACATATATAAGTCCCACCCATCGCCCTCTCTATTTTAGATCAAAGTGTCTCTGTTTAACTTTGCGCTCTGTCACTCTGATCAAAGTGCAGTGTTGAAGTTTGTGCTGGGAGCAGACTGCCTGTCTCCCCCAAACCACATACTTCTCTCCCCTTTGAAAGGGGTCAGCTCTACAGGAGTTTGCCTATGGTAAATAGTGGACCCAGACATGCATTTCACTGCCTTTCATACAGAGGGGTGGGAACTAGCTGCAAGTTGACACATTGCATACCAAAGGGGTGTTAGCCCCACCTTTCCTGTTGTCTATTTTGGGAACCAAGCCCCTTCAGGCTTGCTTCAAATATCTCTCATTAGTATTCAATGCCACCGGCCGAGGACAAAAGGAAATCAGATCCAAGGAGCTTTTAATATTTAAATTAGGCTGCCCATGCTGGAGGAAGGTGTTCCTTCCCCTCCTTGAGATGCTTTGAAGTACCCGGGGCTGTCACATTCCAGCTGAATATGACAGGGGAAGATGGCACCTGTAGGCTGTGTCTTCCAGGAGTACATGTGACTATGCGTTCTGTGCGGGAAGCAGATGGACTGTGTGCAAAATGGCCTCACACAGTCCTCGGAGGTTGATCTCCCATCATTCATTTTCCCTTATCAAAAAATGTAATATCCCAGTCAAGCGCACTCTCCCCATGCAGATGGTCAAATTCCTCACACCGAGCCACCCTCGACACTGCCAGCCTCCTTCGCCGTCATCCGACCTATGATGCGAGTGTTAGTCGCTGCTTTTACCTCCACCTTCATCCCTCCCACCCCTTCCACTGACTCTTCCTCTGACACTGTCCTTGCTAACCCGCCTCTCTCCAACACTAACAACCTTCACATCCTTGCCCCTGCCATGAGGATCTGCCTAAAACCTGCCTCCAAGAACAACTGGTGTGACTCAGATGTACCTTCTCTGAAACTCAAGTGCAGAGTTGCTGAACGAAAGTGGTAGACCTTGGGCCTACCCTCTGACAAACTGGCCTGCTGGCTGTTCCAATGGCAACAACGCTCCTCTATCCATTCCAAAAAGCATGCCCACATCCAAGCCTGCATCTCCGGAGCCACTAATAACACAGCCAAACTTTTCAAAATCTGCAAGGTACTCGCCCTCCCAGGCTCTCTGCACCGCCTTGGTCTCCCACTTCACACCAAAAATTCAGCACAGTCTGTCCTCACTATCCTCCACCCCATCTCCACTGCAATGCCTACCTCTGTGCCTCCGTTTGATCCTTTCCTCTGACCCCCTTAACTCTCCTCCTCCCCACCCATAGCACCGGATGAGGTCTGTAAAGTGGTACACTCAATGAAGGTGTCTCCCAAAAATGTTCTCCCCTACTCCTCCAGAACCATTAAGGACAATATCTCCTCTCTTGCCCTGGCCCTTGCCGACTTCAGTAACCACTCCCATACCACCGTCTTTATCCCTGCATCCCTCAAGCACTCCCTTGTGCACCCTCTCTTAAAAAAGCTGTCTGCAGACCCCTCCTACCCGGCTTACTATTGCCCTATTTCCACTACCCCCATTCTGGGTAAATTCTTGGAGAAATTGGTCCTCCCCAACAAAGCCTCCACACTGATCTTGTTAGTTGCCTCCATGACCATCAATCTGGATTCAGGGCATCCAGAGGCACGAAAACCTCTCTTCTGAATACCCATGAAAACATGTTCACAAATCTTGATTCCAACTCTCCTGCTGTTTTCAATCTCCTTGATGGTTCCTCTGCTTTTGATACAGTCAACCATTCCATCCTAATAAAACAAATCCATGACACCTTCGGCATCACTGACCGGGCACTGAATCTTCTCACAAATTGCCTCTCCCAATTGCAGCTGGGCCCTTTCTACTCCACCACAACACTCTCTACCTGCGATGTCACCCAGCTCTCTATCCTATCACACAGGCTCTTCAGCATCTATCTTGCTCCTCTCACTCACCTGATTTGCTCCTTCTATCCCAATTTCCAGTATGTGCTGATGACACACAGCTTTCCTTCACACTTCCCTCTGCTACCTCTTCCTCCTTCTCTCTTATCCCTGATAGCCTTTCTGCCATTCAAGCATGGTGCGCAGCTATCTATCTCTGCCTTTATACCAGTAACACAGAGGACCTTTTGTTCAGGACACCTGCACCCTCTTTCCCTCCTACCCTCTGGCCATCATCTTTGGGTCCTGTACCCCCACCATCTTGTGAGGCAAAAACATTGGGGTCTTCTTCGATTCATTTCTCTCTTTCATCCTTGCATCATGGACCCTACTAAGAAGCTTCACTTCCAGCTCCACCTCGTCAGAGGCATTCTTCCTTTTCTCGCTTTCCCCCGAAGCTCATGTTTTCAGATCTCTGGACCTCTCCAGGCTGCACTACTGCAACAGCCTCTTTCTCAAGCTCCATCTTTCCTCCCTAAACCCCCTCATTTAATCCAGAGCAGTGCAATGAGACGTACCCTTGGCCTCAAGCCCATGGACTGCAGCTCTCTAACCCCAAAATCTCTCCACTGGCCTTCGGTGTCTGCAATTATTAAATTGAAGACCCTCTGCATCATCCACAAGGCCTTCTGGGGCCTGGGAGAAAGCTATCCCCAACTTTGTCTCCTGAAATACACCCCTGCTAGAGCCCTATGATCCTATCACTCCAACTCTTTGACTGTCAAATGCTGCTCTAAGAAGAGATTGGGAGGCAGGGCTCTCTCCCCAGCTGGCACCTTCCCCTGTAATGGCTTCCCTGCCCCTCTCAGACTTGAGCCGGACCTCCTCAAATTATGGAAACTGCTCAAAACACTGCTTTTCTCTACCTCTTTCCTTCTTTCCCTTCCCTGCGAATCACCCCACTGCCACTGTGACTGGCACCCTGATCCTCATGTATCTCACAGGATTCCCGGTCCTTATTCCTAGTCGAAACCAGCACCCCCTACCACTGCACTGCCGTCCGAGCCCTGCTTGGCAGCTCTGCATCCCACCTGTGGGAGCCATCTGCATTTGAACTTAGCCTTAGGTTCTCCTCCCTGGCTTCCCATAGCACTTCCCACCCAGGCCCTCCACCAGCACTTACCCACTCCTCCGGTCCCTGTCTCCCTCCCTCCCTCTCTATCTCCTGCACTTCTCCTTACGGCACTTGCACGGACAAATACCACTAGGTCTAGTAGGACCATGATTGTACTCTACTATGTTGCCATTGTTATTGTACCATTGTCCCCTTCGCTTTTACCCTTGTGCCACTTTGAAACACTACTAAGTTGTATAACGCAGCTAACAAATGCTCAATAAAATAAAAAAATAAAAAATACAAATATGAAGCTACTTTATGTGATGCAAATTCCACAATAGTCATAGTACAATATCATGGTCCATTGTCATAAGATAATGATCACAGCAATACGTTTTCAGAGATGAAATCTTGCAAGGATAAGAATTGCTAAAACATTTATAATAATTTCTGTCAATTATTAAAGGCCTATGACAAACTCAAAACTACATGAAACATGAAATCATACTTTCTGGCTGATCAGTTTTAAGATGTCAGCATCTACTTTCATACTGGACCCATTTGCATTTAATTATTTAGGGTTCATGTGCTGGTACAATGTGAATACCAGATCCATATTAGAAGGCATTAATTTGTTTTGAGGACTATCTACTGGGTTTAATGAGGAGCATTTGAGTTGAGTCTATTGTTTATCATTTTTCCATCAACTGTGATTTTAAAAGACTGACTAGATAGTGTTTTTTGTTTGGACTTCATTTTCATATTCCTTTTCTTTTCAAATACAGGGATGAAATTGTGATCCTTTTTTCTCTGTGTCACGTTGTTGTAGCCACTTTTGAATCCTTGAGAACAGTTTCAACATATCTAATTATATTACTTCCCTTTTAAGAATCTATTACCTTTACAGTCTATCGCATACTTCGGATTCTCATGCATTCCAGTCTCAATGTGTTCCAGATTCAATGTGTGTGCTTTTCTTTATATAATTTTTAGAAGAGTTGCTCTCTGTTTTCCTTTCTTGAATTTGATGAATGGGACACTAATTTTCTAATTCCCGCTCTTTTTTTAGATTTTCACAAAACCATGAATCTGTTTCAGAAAGGAAATGGTTTGCGTAAAAGACTCTTTATATAATAGTGATTCTGTATTAATACTATTGTTGATTTTTGTAATTGTATTAATCTGATTAGCAGAAATTATGGATTGGGGTTGTTTGACTGAATGTATTTGCCTGTGGCCGATTTGACTGAATTTCTTTATTTTTGTTTGGTCATTTTGATCACAAATGTATGCGAGGGCAGACCACCTGAACCACTCCCAGAGTCCCCTATATTATTTATTAACCCAAACCCACCCCCCACATATATCTGTGGTAAAAAAGAACTCCCTAAATTCTGTCAAATTGACCACGATCAAATCAGCCATTGTCAACCTGGGTAATACCGCAATTACAGCATTTTGCAGTAATTCATAGAGTGTTCCATTAATCAAAGAAAGCATACTATCTGGTGCATGTTATCTATTATGTACACTGTGAAATGTGAGGCATCTAGAGGAGGTGGGTATTGAGGAACAGAAAATATTATCTAACAAATATTGAGTGTATGCCTTTTTCTCTTTCCATTCCTTGTCCTTACAACTCTTATAGTTTAGTTTTAAATAAATGGGCCAATCCTAAAGTAGATTAGTCAATATTAATTGTCTAATCTTTGCTTATCTCTGACAAAATTTCTGTTAACATTTCTTCTGATTTTTCATGATTCTGGATTTGATTGTAATCAGTTGATGACTACCCCATAGAGAGGAAGTCATATAATTCTTCCATAATTGTTGTGCTTTTTAATTGGCCTCCAATTTTGTTATGGGAAGATGGCATTATTTATGGTGAAGACATCATTCTTTTCGCTATATGAACTTCTTCTGGTAGATCATTTAGCAGATAACATTCCAACGGGCACCCGCATACCAATTGGGTTTATTTTCTTAGTGATACAAGGTATCTGTTCTGTTATTTTGATTTCATTGTGTTTCAGACAAATCATCTTTTCTCCAATATGTTTACCATCCCAGTTAGGGGTTAGATCCACTGAGTTACCTTCATCAGGCTTAATAAAATAAGTCATTATCATTAAATTAGAGTTTTCATATTGATCCCAACTTGGCAATTCTTCCATTACAAGTGCAGATGAAGACCCATATGAATTCTGAAGTTCCATGTTATTTCTAATTGTTATTTTATCACTCAGTTACTAGGGTTTTGGGATAAATTCAGGAAGCTCAAGATATATCTTCAATAAACTTAGCTTCTATGTAACAGGCTGACGTTTACCAGTGCTCTTTACCTGGTTAAATTCACTGTGAAAAATGCATAAGAGCAACTCAAAATCATCGGTCTTTCATACACAGCCCAATCACAACCCGCTTGTGTTACTCACTTAGCAACACAGGCCATCATGTGACGATCACTTGAAGACTCCAAGGACACCAAGTTTCATCAAAGACTACCAAGCTTCTCAAACCACAATGCAATGCAGACTTTAAGCTCGAATACACACTATAATGTGGTGTTTGCACAACAGAAGGCTAGCTCATCAAGCTACAATTGAGGGACGAGTCTAGGAACAAGTCAACACAGTGGGCCTCATTACGACCCCGGCGCTAAACCATGGTGCTATTAGCACCATGGTCCATGCCGGGGTCCGCCATGGTGAATGGCGGAATTACCGCCCCATTCCAAGGTTGGTGGGGTGGTAATTCCCCATTCACTATGGCCCCTTCCCCATTCCCATTTTTGGCCCATAGGGCTCAATGGGAACGGGGAAGGCGCTAATTATGGCACCGTAAATTACGGTGCTGTAATTAGCTCTTAGGTCCCTTTGTGGGTTGGTTTTTTAACGCCTGCTAAAAGCAGGCGTTAAAGTGCAACCCGCAAAGGGACCTCGTAATCAGGTGTTAAGGGTTTAACGGCGCCGACACCTTTTACGCCACCATTAACCCCTTAACGCCTGGGTTGTAATGAGGCCCAGTGTATACAACACTAACACCAACCTATGCTAAGACTGCCAATGTAAAAAAAAATCTGTTATGGTGTTCTGAATCTAAAAGCCAGCAATGCTTTGTAAAACACAACTTTATGATATTGCAGCCAAAATGTATGCCTGAATTGACATGGTAAAATACTTTCTTGGTGCTGTGCCACCAAAAAATGCCAGCTTTCCCAGTGTAAACACGTTCATGATGTTTCGCAAACAAAATATACCACCATTTCCATTATTAACACTTTGAAGAAGCCATGCTACAATGTAGTTTATCATTGCACTGTAAAAGACTTTGAGAATGCCAGGCCCAAAATATATGCCCACACTACCTTTGCAAAACACTTTCATAGTGTTGTTTTTACAATATATGCTAGCATCTACACTGCAAAACACATTCAAGATGATGTCCCCACACTATATTATTATTATTATTATTATTATTATTATTATTATTGTAATGTTGGTATTTATTGAGCATGGACCTAGCTTCGAGAAGCAACAGAGAGCTTTACAGAGGTATGCAACAATACAGATACACAACCGAGTGCTTTACAGGGGAATACAACAGTACAGATGCATAACTGAATGCTTTTCAGAGGTACAAATAGAACAGATATAGAGCAGGGGTGGATACAGGGGGGCATAGAGGAGGGTTATAGCTGTACAGGGTGGCAGGGAGGTGAGGGGCTTATGGCATCTAGCAAGTCATGTGGCGCATGGGTGGCTTGATGGCCTAGGTTTTGAGGAGTAGAGACTCCTTGAAGAGGTGGGTCTTGAGTTCCTTGAAGGACCTGCAGGTTTGTCTGATGGGTTCCTACTGGGAGTGCTTGATTTAGATGGTATGCAGGATGTTGAAAGGCACAACCAGGTGGTCAGACCAGTCAAGCAGGAGAGGAGAGCTGTAGTGAAGGGAGAGCAGTGAGGTGATGATTAGGTTGAGGATGTTACCTTTCTCATCCATTGGGTCTTTCGGACGCTGTGTGAGGCTGATGGTGTTGTGAAGGACGTGGAGAGTTTCCTTCATCAGTTTGATCACCTTGTTTCCAGGTAGGTTGAAGTTGCCTAAGAAGATGTTGTTGGCATGTGTGAGGTACATGGTTGTGACCAGGTCTGTGAAGTCTCTAATGAAGGTAGTGTGGGGTTTGGGTGGTTTGTAGATGAGATGGAAGGTGACTGTGTCCTTCGGGGAGAGTGGAAGTGGCAGGAGAGGACTTTGAAGGAGCCAATGATATCAATATCAAGTCTGATGCAGGGCCACAAGGTCTTGTGGATGACTACGAGGCCTTAGCCTGTTTTGTTTGACTGATCTTTGTGTTGGTTGCTGTAGCTGTCGGGGATAAGGATGTCTAGGATGTGGGTGGAGGTGGGTGTCAGCCAGGTCTTGATGATGAAGATGGCATCAAGGTCATCTCTAGTGATGAGGTTGATGATGTCTGCTGTATGGGTGATAGCTGAGGAGACGTAGGCGAGCATCAACTTCCATGTTGTGGACGGTGAAGGGGTGCTGATGGGGTTGAGGATGATGTGGATGAGGTTGCTGCATTGCAGAGTCCATGCCTTAAAGGAAGGTAATATCATGGATGTTGGTGGTGCCTTGTGATGGTGGGGATGGCCAGTGGGGAAAATACATTTTGTCTCATGCTTGCTTACCTGTTGTCTTAGCATGGGTGTGGGCTCTGGGTCCTCCTGAACTGAACAGGTCCAAATAGGAATTGCCCTTTGCTTTGTCTGCCCTTCACTACAGATGCCCAGGCTAGAGACAACCTTAATCTAAGAGTTAAACGCAGAAAGGAAGAGGCAGGGCTAAGAAGGTGGGTGGGGCTAAGGCCATGTGACCTAGATCCACTTGCACCTGCTCACCAACTTCAAAGGAAAAGAGGCTGGATGTCTGTTTAAGTAGGGATAAGGGTGGCAAAACAGGATGGCACCAACAGTTTATCAGTGATTGACAGGTGGGCAGGGCTTAGGCCACGTGACCTAGATCCACTTGCACCTGCTCACCAACTGCAAAGGAAAAGAAACTGAAGGTCTGCTTAAGTAGGGAAAAAGGGCCACAAATCAGCAAGGCACCAACAGTTTAGCAGTGATCGACAGGTGGGTGGGGCTTATGCCACGTTACCTAGATCCACTTGCACATGCTCACCAACTGTCCACATTACAACTTTAAAAAACGTTCATGATGCCATGGCCATAATATGGCTAACATTGCCAGATAAACAAACATTTGTGATGTTGCAACCACAATATATGTCAGCATTGCCACTGTACACATTTTAGTAATGGTGCACCCATAGTATATGCCATCACTCTGACTGTAAAGTACTTGCATGGTACTGAGCACACAACAAACGCCAGTATTACCACTACAAAAGGTGTTTATGCTGACATGCCCACAATGTTTGCCTGCATTGCCACTAAACGATCATGGACTCACATTATATGCCAGCATACCACTTTAAAACACCTCCAGCTTTTGATATGGATCCCCTCCCCATCAACACACACACACATACACGTTTTACCTACCTTGTGGGGACTATGTGTGGAAACCAGCCTTGTGGGGACTAACCTTTCACAATGTTTTAAAAATATGCTAACAGCAGAAATATATTCAGAAAAAATTGACAATAGAGGATCCAGCTTCAAATATGCAAAAATGCTATTTTTTATAATCGCGTGTATGGTACCATCCTTGTGGGGACCTGAACGTGTGTTATCATCCTTGTGAGGACTTACTTCATTTTTCTTATTTGGAATTGAATGTATCCCTATGCAAATAGCTAAATGTTCATTTCATAGACATCTTTGTAAATTACACTATTCAATTTCTATATATGAGTGTATGCCTACACCGTAGGTATACACAATAGATTGTAATGGTGTTGTATTTTCCATAAGAAATTCACTTAAAATTGACTAAATCCGGCATGAGACCATATTATAAAACACTTCAAATCTTTCAGAAAAGAACTGGGCACAGAAAGATTAGGTGAATGGCTCAGGATCACACTCTTTGGTCAAGTGGAGAAGCAGAGATTTGAATACAGGTTTCATTTCTTCACAGTCACCATCTTGTCCACCAAAACACATCTCCTCTCTATGATTGGTCTGATGATGAAGATGTTGCAGTCCCCATTAAAATGGTGTTTGTTGTTGGGGATGTTGAAGTCCTAATAAAGATTGTCTGTCATGATACTGATTGCAGGTCCTCACAGAGATGCTGTGTACAAATAATCATGTTGAAGCCCCCATACCTATGTTGTTTTATAATACTGATGTTAACTTCCACACAGAGTTGGTGTGTGATTAACATGATGATAAAGTACCCATATACACAGGGTTTGATGCTGGTGAAGTCCCAACAGATAGTGTATGTTGTGATACTGATATCAAGGTCCTCACAAAGATGGTGTGTGCCATTTATGTTATGGTCCCCACAGAGCAGGTGTGTGTTCATAATAGCTTTAAGGTCCCCACAGTGATGCTATGTGATGAAAATGATATTAAAGTCCCCATAGAGATAGTGTGTAATTATCCTGCTATTAAAGTCCCTGCACTGATGCTATGTGATGATAATGATATTAAAGTCCCCACAGAGATAATGTGTGATTATCTTCATATTAAAGTCCCCACAGTGATGGTATGTGATGATAATGATATTAAAATCCCCATAGAGATGATGTGTAATTATCTTGATATTAAAGTACCCACAGAGATGGTGTGTGATTATCATGATGTTAAGTCCCCATAGATGTGGTGTTTTATGTTTGTGATGTTGAAGTACCAATATATATTTATGTCATGATACTGATGTCCAAGTCCTCACAGCGATGGTGTGTGATGTTTATGTTAAAGTCCCACAGAGGTGGTATGTGATAATGATGTTACGGTCCTTACATAGATGGTAAGTTATTTTCATTATGTTAAGGCTCCTATAGACATTGTGTGATGTTGGGGATGGTAAAGTCCCAATAGAGATTGTATGTTGTGATACGGATATCCAGGTGCTCACAAAGATTGTGTGTGATATTTGTGTTATGGTGCCCACAGAGCTGGTGTGTGTTTATAATAACTTTGAAGTCCCCACATTGATGGTATGTGATGATAATGATATTAAAGTCCCCACATAGATAGTGTGTGATTATCTTGATATGAAGGTCCCCACAGTGATGGTATGTGATGATAATCACATATCATCCCTGTGGGGACCTCACCATCAGCACACACCATCCACGTGAGGACTTCAATATCATCACAAATTATCCCTATGGGGACCTCACCATCAGCACACACCATCCACGTGAGGACTTCAATATCATCGCATAGCATCCCTGTGGGGACCTCAACATCAGCACACACCATCCACGTGAGGACTTCAATATCATCACATATCATCCCTGTGGGGACCACAACATCAGCACACACCATCCACATGAGGACTTCAATATCATCACATATCATCCCTGTGGGGACATCAACATCAGCACACACCCTCCATGTGAGGACTTCAATATCATCACATATCATCCCTGTGGGGACCTCACCATCAGCACACACCATCCATGTGAGGACTTCAATATCATCACATATCATCCCTGTGGGGACCTCATCATCAGCACACACCATCCATGTGAGGACTACAATATCATCACATATCACTCTGTGGGGACCTCACCATCAGCACACACGGTCCATGTGAGGACTTCAATATCATCACATATCAACCTTGTGGGGACCTCAACATCTGCACACGCCATTCAGTTGGAGGACTAAATATCATTGCATTCCATCTCTATGGGACCTTCAGCATAATTACATACTATTCTTATGGGGCCTTCTATGCCGTGACACACCATCCCAGTGGGGCCCTCAACATGACCACACACCATCCTTTCGGTGGACTCAGTAACATCATATCAGCTCTATGGGGACTTTAGCATCATTACATACTATTCGTATTCACATACCTTTGTATGGCCAATTGGGTGCATCTGTGGCTTCATTTGCATCACCTGAATGTATTTTCCTTCACCTTCTGGGTATTTTTGGTTAAATCAGCCACTATTTTTGACAGTGTTTTGTTCAGTATTTTAACGTGAGGATAGGATGCAATTAGCATTTTTATTTCCAGCGCTAAATCCCTGAGAGGATTTAGCCCTGGAGGAATTATCACTGGTTTTCATTGCTTATTCCTCCAACACTAATTTCTTCAGGGTTAATTCCACCAGAGGAATTAGTGCCCATTTTCAATAACCCTTATATCACCAGATTGATCAAAGTGGCAGCAATTCCATTATTGCCACTTGTTCCCCTTAGAGATGAACTTGTAATGAAACCACATTATCATAAATTAAACATTAACCATGTGAATATGCTTGTTTAATTAGACAAAATGTGTTGCCAACATTCAATTAATTCACATATCAGACTATAGACAAGATGACATCAGTGCACATAATGTGTTGTCTTCACAGTGTGGACAAAATGACATCAGTGCACGTTATGTGTTGTCTTCACAGTGTGGAATTCAATATCATCTCACACCACCCCTATGGGGACTTCAACAAAATCAAAGAAAAATAAGGAAGTAAAGTAAGTCAGATTGTGATTGGTTTGTTACAAACGTACCAAGTTGATTTTACAGACACACTGCGCGCACACTCAAAATAAATTACAGTTGGTATGTGTTTATTTCCCAAAAAGGTAGCCTGACACGTGTTTCGAGCACTTGCTCTTCTACTGAGGCTACAGGTTAATGTACATGCAAAATAGGCCAGTACATAGAATTACAGAGTAATGCATTATACATGAAAACGACCCAAACAACAAAGCAAAAAGAGAGGGACAAGCCACAATACAATTGCACATCAGGCATTTGAGATCAAAAGCAATCATATTAAACACAAAGAAGCAATCAAAAACATAAAAAGGTAATTTGATTGCCAAATAAATTGTGCCAGTGCATATGGAGCCAAAAAGAACAGAAAACAATTCAAGAGATGGCAAATAGATTAGCACACGGAAGAAGAAATGGGGTAGAGAAAAACAAAAATAAAAAAATATATACGTTAGCATGTTTCATCTGGGCTGGCCATCCAGTTAGTTAATATATTTCTGAAAGGTTGAAGCAATTTACCTGAGTAGTGGGAAGTCTTTATTAATAACACTAAACAAGACAAGAAATTGGAAGGGAAAAAGAGCGTGTGAAAAATAATAGCTCAGTTGAGGACATGGTAATTGGAGAAAACAAGAAAAGTTTAATTTACCAATGTGTGTGGTAAGCCACAAAAAAGAGAAGGATTGTGGGCTCCACTGTAAAAATAGCATAACATACACCATGTTAATGGTGAATTGTATAATTACACAGATTTGATAGAAGTGAAAAGGCTCAAGCCTGCATACCTTAATGTGCAGTTGCAAGGTCAATTGAAAGCGTAATCGCGTGAAACTGCAGATGCGGCGGTGAGTGGAGATACACACCGAATAGCGAGCCAGATCGCGGACAGGAAGGGAGAGAAGCAGACAGAACAACATAATTAGGGATTGAGCGGTGGCGCGCGTCTGGCCACAGATTGGATGTACGTGTAGCCCCTCTGTCAGGTTAGGGGTCTACGCAAAGTGGCTGGTTTTACCAGCGTCTTGGCTGTAACAGTGAACAGGAGCCAGGCGGAATGTGCGTTCATTCCCAACCGGTTCCTGGCTAGAGGCTACAGCAGCAGCCTCCTAGACAAAGCACAACGTGAGGTTAAATCCATGAAGGGAGAGGATTTGCTTACTCCTAAAGTACGCTCTCAAAGTACGCATAGTAAGAAACTGAAATTCATTACAAGAGATAATGCAGATAGTTCTAGTCTGTATAAAATTGTCAATAAACATTGGCATATCCTTAAGCTTGACAGAGACATCGGCTCCTGGGTAGATGACTCGCCCAACTTCATCTACACTAGGGCCAATAATCTCAAACGCATCCTCTCACCGTTCTTTATGTCGAACCCACAACATACAACTACTTGGTTACACCAGCCAGATAACAAAGGTTTTCACAAGTGTGGGGGATGCTCTATGTGTGCTTATGCATACAAAACCAGCACAATTGAATTTGGCCAACTCTGTGTAATTATACAATGCACCATTAACATGGTGTATGTTATGCTATTTTTACAGTGGAGCCCACGATCCTTCTATTTTTTGTTGCTTACCACACACATTGGTAAGTTAAACTTTGCTTGTTTTCTCCAATTACCATGTCCTCAACTGAGCTATTATTTTTCACACGCTCTTTTTCCCTTCCAATTTCTTGTCTTGTTTAGTGTTATTAATAAAGACTTCCCACTACTCAGGTAAATTGCTTCAACCTTTCGGAAATATATTAACTAACTGGATGGCCAATCCAGATGAAACATGCTAACGTACAGTTCTTCTT
Organism: Ambystoma mexicanum; assembly: GCF_040938575.1. Classification (NCBI taxonomy): domain Eukaryota; kingdom Metazoa; phylum Chordata; class Amphibia; order Caudata; family Ambystomatidae; genus Ambystoma; species Ambystoma mexicanum. Next base: position 772,670,548 of record NC_090937.1, on the reverse strand, counting down.
CCGTGTGCTAATCTATTTGCCATCTCTTGAATTGTTTTTTGGTCTTTTTGGCTCCATATGCACTGGCACAAATTATTTGGCAATCGAATTACGTTTTTATGTTTTTGATTGGTTCTTTGTGTTTAATATGATTTCTTTTGATCTGATATGCCTGATGTGCAATTGTATGGTGACTTACCACTCTCTTTTTGCTTTGTTGTTTGGGTCGTTTTCATGTATAATGCATTACTCTGTAATTCTATGTACTGGCCTATTTTGCATGTACCCGTAGCCCCAGTAGAAGAGCAAGTGCTCGAAACACGTGTCAGGCTACCTTTTTGGGAAATAAACACATACCAACTGTAATTTATTTTGTGCGTGCACGCAGTGTGTCTGTAAAATCAACTTGGTTCTGTCTCATTGGTGGTGGACTTGGCAAGTCCCCACACCCACACTCACCTGCAGCGCTCCTCACACCACTCTTTATAATTCAGGTCCTTGCGCTGAGCCTCGCTGTCCTTTTTTGCCAACCTCGTTTACTTGTTACAAAAGTAGCCAATGCTTAAAACGAATCTGGAAGTGTGTTGTGCAGTGAGGGAAGACTTACGTTGCGTATGAATTATATCCAATTCTGTAATCATACATAATACACCAAAAGCTGTGTAATTTCATTATTTTACATTTAAACGCAGGGTTCAGGCCATTTAAAACATGGTTGAATTTGTGTATACATGGTTCCCATGAATCTGCTGTCTGCTGCCTAAGCATGTAGGGCATCCGATTTATCAAGTGTGTTTAAATTCCTGTCCGTGTGTTGATGACTGCAATACCTCACCCAGCCTGCGGAGGCAGAACTGAGTAAAAAAATCAACACACCAAAATAAACACAGGTCCCCACAAAGCCATTTTTTTTTAAAGTTATACAAATTGGCACAGATGTATTTTAACTTGTTTTAAATCATTTAGAAGGCATTACAATGTGGGTACATGGGTTTGGGTCCCCACAGTGAAATCAAGTCCCCACAGCGTGTGTGTGTGTTTTCATACCCAAGTCCCCACATATATAGTAACACAAACACACACACACGCAGAAACACACATGCATGTGTCACGGCCACCCCACACACACAATCGCGTGCTTCATCACTCACCTAGTAACCACACATGTACATGTACACATATTTGCATACATGTAACCTAGCTCACTCACATCCATGCACACTCATTCAACGCAGTTAAAGTCTATTACACATACACACACTGACACAAAAGAAACATATGCTACGTAGCATTAAACAAAAATTAATATTGAACATTTTTAGTTTTGAAAATACCTTTCCATATTTCAAGTGTGACCTTATGTTCAGGGTTTTCTCTCTGGTCTGGGGCTTGCCTCCTGGGTTAGAATACAGCAGTAGAAGGAGCCCTTGTCTGGCCCAGTGTCAGACCAGGGTTTTTAAGCAACCTGTGAGCTGGATCAAGTGGTACCTGTCTGTCGCAGCACAGCTCACCTCTTGCATCAGTGTATTAGATTTTGTCCAGGCTCGCTGCTCGGTCAAGAATGAGGCAGGTGACATCTGGGATGTAGATAAGGGACCCAAAGGGCATCTGTGCTCTATCCCCCACCCTCTAGGCACCCGACTGGCTAGTCCACTAGCCCTATTAATGAAAGATTGGTATGTACATTGGAACCTGCCATCTGCTAAGCAAGAAATAAGAAACTTTTATTGTGAATCAGATTCATATGAGGTCTTAGGTGAACATCACACTGAAAGGGTGTTCAATCAAATTCCACAGCACCTTAGGGGGAAACATAAGAGGACGAGTCACATGTGTCTTAATGGAAAATAGACACCTGGACCATCAGAAGGAGGACAATTAGTCTTTCTAATGGGGTGAATGCTTTGTGTTAAAGGTATTAAATGCTACAGACATATCAAGGAAGCTCCAAACAGATATCTCGCCATTCTGGTGGTCCTTCTGCCTACTAGAGCAACCTCTGGGTATTCATATTTCTCTGATAGTCATCATTTGAAGCTTAATTTTACATTCACAACCGGGAAAGGGCGCTCAGCCGATCGGGTGGCTGGAACAGCGGGCGAGAATCCAGATTCTCTACCCGCTGTCCCAGCCATCGGAGACCCTTCCCCGGGTGGCACATTTTATTTTCGTTTGTTAATGTGGGGAGACTCCTGGAAGCCTCTAACGGTTGACTCCCCACCCTCCCCCAAAATCCCTGATCCCCTTTCCCACCCCCACCCTCCATCCCCACTTACCTGCAGGACCAAAGCTTTGTTCTTCGGTCCTGGAGCTACTCCCGTCTGGCTGCCGCCATTGACATGGAAAAGGGACTTCATCCCTTTTCCATATGAAGGCATCCATCTTTGTTACTTTATTTTTCTTTTTGCCTTGGGATATCGGCTCCGCAAGCAGCGCAAATCTTCTGAGGCAAAAAAGAAAGCCATTAGCACCCTGACTGAACTCTGGGGTGCGAATGACTTTCATACCTGCTGTGTGGGGCGCACATGGCCTTTAACGACCCACAGCTCGAACCTACCATGGCTTGGACTGGTGAGTCATTAAAGTTCATGTCCACCCCCCACAGAGGGCATGAAAGCCACAATATTTAGTTTTATTTATTTGAGTTTTAACTTGTTTCATTGCACTCAAGTTACTTTAAAGTACCAAAGTCGGAGGCTGTGGGGTTAAATAAAACTGTGTCTGTTGCGAACCAGTTTCTGCAGAATACTTTCCACTATAGTCAACTTGATTACGGTCCGGTCCAATTATTAGGTGGGGGGCAATGGGCAGTTTTTTTTTTAATGGGGAAATACTGTTTTCCTTAGGGAAACTAGCCACCACTTGCCGTATTACTGAAAACTTGGGTTGGTTATAGCTTGAATACTCACCTTCAAATATGAGATGCATTCTGTGCCACTAACCATTAAGTGAGAACCTTCCTTCGTTTGGAGATGGAGGGTACTTTTAGCTTCAAGTTGGCATATTGAAGAAGAGAATAAATTGGCATTCTGGTAAAAAAAAAGGTAATCTCCGGCTGAGGGTGAATTGATCTTATGGCAAACACAGGCTCCATACCCACCGCTAGAAAATCATAAAGGCTGCACCTGCCACGAGACGAATTTCCTCTATTGATTCAAATATAGTGTTGCCAGAGTTGCGGCGGTGTTTCCATCCAAGCAGTTTCACTGCATGTGTCTTTTTTTTCTTTCATTTGAAATCATCCACGATAAACATGCTGACAAGGCAATACCGGCAGCCAAGGTGCTGACATTAGGTTTCATTAAATGAACAGAAATTTTAAAAAGCGAAGCTGATAGCCCATTTTAAAGGAATTACTTACTGTTATTTCTTTATTATTAGGATAGATGGATGGAGTCAAACTCGGGACACTGGCAGGAGAACAGCAGACTGGGAACCATTGAGAGGGCATTAACACCGGAATAATACGTTTACATTTCTATGCCTGAACGATGCCAACTTTTCAATGACTAGTCCAGGTGTCCCTTGTAAGCGATGCGGGACGGGTTCCAGGATTCCATTGGCTTAAAGTCTCCACAGTAAAACTGCACATCAATAAAATATAATTCCTCGTTGAGCCCCGATGCATAGTCATGCTTAGCCTGGAGGAGCAGTAAAGCAGTGGTTATGCTAAGCATATCGCATGTTATTCTTCATCTACATTGGCATGTATTCCTGAACCACAGGCCTAGTTCGCATAATCCTGTCTGCAGAAAGTCAACATGAGCTATTAGACCGCAATATCATTTTCATGACTTTTTATATCTAGGAAATAATCTACCATTCTTTAATCAAAATCATTAAATATAAATGTCAGGAACAGAGATGATGTCTAAGTTTGGTCTAAAAGAAGAAAGAAGTGTAACAGTATGGTATTTCACAGCGACTTCTGTCATTTAAAATTGTTACTTTTAGAGTGGCCAGGGAGGGATAAAACACTGTATTTGTCGATATTCACAAAACAATCTAAAAGTTCATGTGACACTGAACAAGAAATGAAAAGATAAATTGGTTTACCAGCAGTGGCAGCCGGTGAATTATTTAATTTGAAGCGTGTACATCTTTGCCACAAACATGTCGCGTCAACCGAGCGATGTTCGAGAGCATGAAGCAGCTAAGGGTGGTTAGGGGAGACTCCCTCCCTCACCCCTGAATAATTGTTTAAAATAGTGCATTGTACATTTTTATTTAAATCATTTTTTAGATGGATCTTTTCTTTCCTCACCAACGGCTAACATATCACCCTAATTCCACCCTTCTCCTCTCCTTTACAATGGTGCATTAACCTGTTACAACTACACAGATGAGACACAGATCATTTTCAAGATTCCAAAAAACCAGACTTCTCCCCATCCTGACCTCTCCTCCTACCTCACAGAAATTGACCATTGGATGACGGCCAACCACCTCCTCCTCAATCCTGGTAAAACCCAAATCCTGATCTGTGGTAAGAAAGCACTCTTGCCCCAACCCACCCCTTGGCCTTCCTCCCTTGGCCTTCAGAGTCCAGCACAGTAAAGAACCTGGGATGCACCATGTACTCAGATCTAACACTCTCGCACCACATACATGATATGATATGATTGCTTATTTATAACACGCTTAATACCCAGAGGTTTCTAAGCGCGGACACGGGGATTGAACCTGTGTTGCTCTGTGTCATCTTGCTTCCAAGACCAGCACGTTGCCTCTGAGCTGTCCTCCCGAGACCAGTATCAAGTATCAAGTATCAAGTACACTTGATCATCAAGATCATGTCACTTCCACCTCTTCATCCTTAGACAAATTGTCCTCATTGTCCCCTATCCTCACATAGTCACAGCAATTTTGGCTATCACCCTCTCTTGCCTAGACTATGCCAATTCCCTCTATCTTAGCGCCCCTGCCTATCAGTTCAAAAAGCTTCAATCAATCCAAAACTCTGCAGCTAGGCTCATCCTTGTCCTTTCCCCCAGTGAACACATTACTCATGCCCTCAAGATGCTTCACTTTCTTCCTATCGATCATCGGGGCACTTTCAAGGCTATGTGCCCTGCACAAGACAGGCCCTGAATTCCTCCAACACAAACCTATACACTACCAACCCATTAGAAACCTTAGATCTGGCTGTGCACTCCTCCTTGTGAGCCCCCCTTTTAATTCCACTAGAATAGGAGGATCCTCTTTCTCTGTCCAAGCTCCCACACTCTGGAACTCCCTTCCACTCAGCATCTGCAACATAGAGGACCACCTCTCCTTCAGGAAGGCCCTCAAAACATGACTCATCCCAAGCGGGGAATGGTCTGACAAACCATTCCCCGCTTCACTCTTAAACAGGGTCGTCATTTCACCAAAATACCTGGGGTAGCAGAAGTGACATCACATGACCCTTGACCTCTGATGACATCACAGGAAGTGATGTCATTTGACCCACCCCGAAAGGACATCATGGGAAGCGATGGAACACAACCATTTACCCCTTGACGAAACAGGAAGTGGCATCACATAGCATTGTTTCTAAGTACACTATGAAAAATATGGTTACAATATTACTGTAACGTGATAGACGTTTTATACAAGAATGGATCACCATATGTATCGGCAGAAAAAACATGCTATAACTGCAATTTGCGAAAAGCAAAATACATAGTCCTTAATGGATGCTTATTCTACTCTAAATGCTTTTTGGAGGATTTTGTCTGCATTGTGAATTTGAGGTGTTTAAGAACAGACTAAATCAGCACCTCACCCCGTAAAGTGTCCCTGAAATTAACCTTTAATGAGTCTTGCAATTATTGCATGAAATTCTAGAAAGACAAATAGCTTGAATAGCCACATGGCATTGGCCACAGCCCAGGAGTTTCAAATTGTAAAAGCAAAAAAAGTTTTTTTTTTTATAGGGGTAGCCAGGGAGATCACAGGGGTAGCAAGGGAGACCTCAGGCGACCCTTAAATGACATCCTTGCTCTTAACCTCATGTCACCTAGGTCGTGACACTTTTTGCCTTCCCAGGATACAGCCAGAGCGAGGTAAAGTATAATTCAGAGCAGACCGGAGAAACAGACTCCATCGCCACATCCGAAGCAAAGAACCAACTGGGGGCTCAATGGTCTGTATTACACACAACTTTGTTGGACTCTAGCAGCAGGCATGACTGCTCAGCTCAACCGCACGCATTCACCTCCATACACCAGACAAAATACAACGACAACATCTCTGCCATTAGAATGCAGCTATGTCCCACAAAATAAAATATGTCCAGCTGGGCGCATATGGAGTCTCCTGCACTTGTGTACTTCACAGCACCCTTCCAAAATCCTGATCAACATGGGTAGTTAACTGGAGCTTGCCATCCCACCCAACTTCCCTTTGGCCAAATGCACACACGTATTCTAATCTTTATGAAAATATTTCCTTGCCTTGGACTTTGGTCCCCAGAGGGCATTCGCCCACAAGCTCCTTGAGGCCATATCAATGGGATAAAGGCACTTTACTAATGATAAACTACTACTACTACTACATTCATTTCTCAAAGACACAAGTTTGTTTTGGTTGTATTTCATCATAACCACACGTGGTGGGCTGTGGTGTAGCTCAGCTCTGCCCCCAATTCTTTTAAATCTTTATTTATGCCTCATAATTAATATAATTAATAGTTACAACTTAGTTTTCTATACTTATGCATACAATATGCAGATCATGATAGACCTGGATCTAACTAACCATGCATGGTCTGGCACAGTGAAAGATTGCCTCAGCGCAATTAAACAATGGACAGATGCCAAGATTCTAAATATTAATCCAGGCAAAATGGAAATCCGAACAGTCAATTTGAACCCATTACATAGGAATCCCTCTTTCAGGCCTACAAGCTTCTGTCTATGTCCTGAGCCTAAATATGAAGTTAACACTGTAGGTATAGTCTTTGACAAAGAACTAACGCTAAACAAGCAAACAGATGTCACAAAAACAAGTTCCTATCTCATCAGGAACATTAGACATTTTCTCCCATAGAGATATGTCTTTAGATACCTTTACACTCCAAGCAATGGTAAGGAATGAATGTGTCTCTCCTAGACTTGACTACAACAACATTTCCTATGTGGGATTGCCATATAGCACCTTAACCAGATTACAGAGGATTCAGAATATGACAGGTAGAACTGTATTAAAAACTTAAAAAGCATGCTTACATATCACCTGCCTGCACCACCCGCATTGCACTGGCTGCAAAAAAAACAAGTTATGTTTAAGAGTCTATGTATTGTGTTTAAACGCTTGAACCCTTCTTGCTTTGCCTTGCCTCCACATGTGGGGAATGGGAGGCGACAGTGGAGGGGGAGCACCACATTTGTAATTTGATTCCCGTGCAAAAAAGATCAGGTAGTGTGTGGACAGCAGCAATTCACGGGTTAGATATACACAGAAATGGTACTGCAACAACTGGAGCAGGAAAAGCTACCCTGGCACGCAGAACCAGTTCTGAACAGGCATAAGCAATAACGCAACAAAGCCATCCCCAATACACAGAAGAAGAATGGCACAAACAACGCTGGGACGTGCTTGGCTTTATACCTAGTTCACTTAGAATATTGGGCAGCAATATGCAAGCTTCCCTCTCCCAGAAATGCGTTGGCAGCATCAGTGAACGAGTCCCTCACGCAGACAATGCACACAGCAAAAGCAATCAACCTTCATGACGCACTTACAGATGGAGCAGGCGCAGCACAATAGGCGTCAGTGGAAGCTGCCCTCACACAGCCAACAGGCACTGTTCAGTCACCACCAGTGCAGTCTTCACTCGCTCTCACGGACTGAGTGCAGCCCAGGCAGAGTTCAACTTTCCTTGCACGCAGTGATCAGGAATTGCACAGGTAGAGGGGTCCTCAGGCACACAGTACAATACAATGAGATGGAGGAGCGGCAGCGTGAGAGTACCAGTACACATACACCAGGTGAAGAGAGGTAGCAGCAGAGCAAGCTTCACTGCCACACAGAACAGGCACAGGAGGTGAATCAGCAGTTGCCCCTTTACTCACAGGTCGAGAACAGGTAAAGAAAGGACTGAGCACTGCAAGCTTTCCCTGTACAGATACAGGGATACCTTTAGCAGGTACAACACTGACCTACTCAAGTGAAGTTTGCATCCCATCAACAGGCATAGTACTTATAGTAGCTGTCATGGACAGTTGTAATATCGGCCAACATACTATGAGCCCTTTGTCCTGACGCGAGACCAATTGTCCCATTGAGTGACTTTGCCTTGATTTCTTTCTTATATCACCTTGCTGAAATGCCTAAAGAGAATGTAATTGCACTGCACCAGTCTCTCCAAGGTGTTGCACCAAAAGGAAAGTGCACTGCCCATGTGCAATCAATTCGGTGCAATTTAAGCACAAAGCTTTGCTCCTCTGCACTTCTGCTGGTGTCACTCACATGACATTGGATTGGCAAGTGGATATGACATGATGGTCTTGCAAAGGAAGAGCAGTTGTAAGAAATAGGTTATTATCGTATTCGCCTTAACAGGTTGTGTTAGGTTTTAACCAGCCGCTCCTCCGTTCAAATTACAATTTTGCATCTTGGAAGCTCCCTCCACAACCCTCCCTGCAGCTCCTTACCTGCATATTGTGATCAGGTATGCTTCAGAGAGAGGCTCAAAGGCTTTATAGTGGAACTACTTCCGGATTACGTTGGGAAGGTAACCACGTGCCTTTGAGCATCAAATCGCCCAGGTGTGCAGAGCAAATGTTGGATAGAGCTAAAGGAAGGAAATAATGTATTTCTCTATTTCAGTCTGTGAACCCTGTTAGCTCCTGTTTGCCACTGGATGTCAAAAACATGAAACAAACAAAGCACACTAAAACAAACAACATTCAGGTCAAACCTCAGCACAGCACACCACTTCACAACTAATGACATGTACCAGCATTCCACCTGATTTCTAAAACATAGTCCCTTCAAAGCAGAGTACCTCCTTCACACACCACATAACCGCTGTCACCAAAACATGCAACCTACAACGGCACCTCTTACACAAGATAAGACATATCCTTCCTGCTCACGGCTTCTGGACCGCAATGCAAGCACTAGTTCTGTCCAAACTGGACTGTGGGAATGCCCTCCTCAACAGACTCCTCAATGCTAACAGCACCCTTATCCCCTGCAAGCTATAGAGAATCCAGCAGTGAGACTCATTCTGCACCTACCCAAACCCTCACAGATCTGCCCAGCTGTTTTCCAACTCGTCTGGGTCCCCATGCCACAGAAAATTGCCTTCTAATGAATTTACGTTGTTTACAAAGCCATCCACCTTAAAACCCTATCCTACTTCTATAACAAACGAACACCCATCGCCCACATAAGATACCCACCATCTCCTAGGCATTCCACTCTGCCAATTAACATGCACACAAAAAACAAGCATTCACCCAGTGGGTACCTGGCACCAGGAACACCCTACCATCACACAGCCAAACTGCACCTTCCATCAACACTTTGTGAAAAAGCCTCCAAACAAACCTCTTTTCTGCAACCTAGTCCAGCCATGCCACCACCCCTGCTATCACCTGTACATTATTTCTTCCTATAATAGCCTGAAAAATATTGTAACTTCTGTTTCACCTCCCACCTTCTCAGCTTGTGTATGGCACTCCGAAACCCTGTGGTTAGCGTCATCGCTATACAAAACTTCAAATGATAAAATATAAACAAGCAGGCATAAATAGCACCTCTGTCAACGCCTTTTTGGAAGTGGCCTTGCATTTTTCTTTTTATTATTACAATTGTGATAAACAGGCTGATGCCAGAGGCAATTCAGTTTGCAGATAATCCCATTGCATGAATGGCCAAGGGAAAAGTCCAGCGAGGACTAACAATGCATACTCCATTTTAATTACCACATTTGGAACATGGTTGCCATACAATGCCACATGTATGTTAGTACTTATTTGCTTTTGTAAAGTCAAAGCGTAACCTGCAAACATGAGACATTCTAACGTTTCATGTGCTACACTTTTCAACATAATTATTGTGTCATAGATAATACTGCACACTGCTAGTCTCTGTAAGGTCTACACAGTTTGATGTCCAATCACGGCCAATACCACATTCTCCTTCTGTTCAAACAGATACTCTTGAAGATGGGCTACTATTAGACATTACTTTTTTTAAATGTCTTTAAATGCGCACACTGCCCACCCCTCACTCACCTCCCCTCTGACATGAGTTTACACCTGCTAGTTGACTTACATGTAAAAAGGTGTACAGTGTGAAAAGAGGAAACATTAAGCACACTGAAGGGCGTTAACATCTCTACCATAATGGCCACCGAAACCCAAAATGTAAAGGCACTGTAAGAAAGGCAAGGCATGACAAATTGACAGCCAAAACCATACCACTCATTTCAATAAAGATGTCCCAAAAAGGAGACATCCATGTGATTATAATTATTTTACTCAAAAGCTAAAAATAACACTGTTTTAAACAGTTCAAAATATGTGCTATTCGATCAGTGGAGCAATTATGTCAAGCCATTCCTGCCGATACATGAGGAGAATATTTCCAGCTAGCAAATTAGTACGCAGAAGCCCTCAGCCAAACAAGCCACAATGCTTGTATTCTTTTTAATTACTTGAACCAACAAAATAAGAGCACCAAAATAAATTTTAAAAAATGCCAGTTGAACAAAGTTTGAGTGAGGGTGAGAATCCAAATGACTCCTGCCATGAGAGTCAAACATTCTCATTGCTTCACTGCCAACATCGTAAAGATGACGCCTGGAGAGGTACAGGAGATTATGAACCCATCCCTATAACTCACTCGGCACTCTGTAACAAAGTGACAATCACATTGCATCATACCACAGCATACAATGCTTATTGCTACTCGGCACATACCTGTTTCGGTTTTCATTTACACTGTTACAAAACCAACACAAACAAGCATTGTTCCATCTAGTTTTGTTCCTGCAAGTTTTCGGTTGATTTGTTCTGCAACTCCCACAACCCCTCACCATTGACAATGCTGGCTAGTGCTAATGAGAATTGTAGACCAAGGGATTTGGTGTTGATGATCGAAAGATTATAATCCCTGAATGTAATAAGGTGCTCATTATTCTAAATCACTTTAGAAAGGGGCACACATCTAAACAGGTGCACCACTAGACCCCTTCCTTTCTCCTTGTTTGATTCCATCTTTCATTGGATCCCATTTTTCACCTCTGTTACACCTACATTCTGTAACCCATTGGCGTTTTTGAACGTTTGCAATATTCTAAAGATCTGCTCTTTGTCCTGTCTAGCAAATGAAAAAATGCAATCCAAAAGAAGATTCCTACCAACGGGGACTGGGTTAATCATTGATGCCAATGTTGGTCTGTTTGAAAATACCGCCCGTGATGCACTTGTACTGTTACTAAACGTTCCCTGCTTGATAATAAGCAGTGCCGTACACTGCTATTCAACAGTGATATATCTCTCAACAGATTGCACCGGCTTCCTCTTATCTTGTGGTTACCAACCTGTGATGCATGTGTGTGGAAGTACTCCAGCTGCTCAGAAAAACTGCAGTACTTTAGACTATAATTCGTCAACATTTAATATCTGTGTTTTGGCCACCCCTCAAAGGCCACCTTTACCTCTAACCACACACCATCCATGACTAATGATGAGAGCTGAGAATGGTTGGCAAATGTCCATGAGCAAGTTGATTGGAAATCATTGGCAACCAATGGCAATCTTGGTGAGTTTACATCACTAAAGGGAAATCGTATCAAAGCAGATGAGGTGTCACTGCACTGATTTGCTGTAAAAGTATTTAGAAGTGGAGAGGAGAGAGAATTCAAGAGCACCATGTTGTAAATGGGCGTGGTTGGGTGGGGCAGGATGTCAACACATAGGAGATAGCCATGCTGTAAGTAATCACTAATGTACAAGAATGGTGAATGACATTGGAGTTGTGGCTCCTAGGAGCGGAATAAAGGATGTTTTTAATTCCAATTATATGGCACATTTGAGAGAAATCCATTCTAATGAGGGGAGCACCTGGATATTTGATGTCAAAACCTTGCAATGATGTCAATGCCTGGTCTTTTTATGCCAATAGCTGGTATATGATAGAAATCACTCCCATATGACATGATAATAGAGCAAACAGTGGCAATAGCCGATATATGAGGAATACCTGGAAAGTGCCTACAGAAGAGCAAACACTAGCTCTTCCAATGGTTGTTTTCATTGTTTTTTAACAGTATAAATAGAAGCACACACCAGCACACTTGGAGTGACAATAAATACAGTGTGCTCTGGTATGGTGCAATGCCATTATCACTTAGTAGCAGAGCGCATTGTCATATTATGTAATGGGTTGAAATTCTTCCACACTGATGCACAATTAGATAAGCAATTATACTTGGTCAACGGGTTTCTATGTACTGACATGCTAGCTGAAGATAGTCTTTCCAAATTGTAAAATGTTTTGCAAAGGGATCAAATACCACATGTTCAGAACTGCTTTGTAGCCAATAATGATAGTAATGGTGTTTCTTCATTGTTGCATCTTGACTGAGAAGTGTTACATGGTTTGGTTCACCTTTTGTGTTACTTTTCTAAATGTACCTTTGATTTTCTTTGAAAGTCCCGCAGACTGCTTGTTGACACCTTTGGCCGCTTGCAACGTGTCCCACCACGAGCCTTTTCAGGGTTCCCCTGCTGTCAGCTGTCAATAGCCTGGGAGGGGAGATGAGTGAGTGGAGGGCAGGTTGTGTTTGAGGTGAACGGGGCTTTGAAAAAAGTGGTATTGTGGGGTTCATTGAGAAGTGTGCTGTAGATTGTTCCCGTTTGGCATCTTCTAACAGTAGCACAGTACAGGGATTAGTCCTTGGTCAGGTGCTGTGCCCTATGCATTGAATATGTACAGTAAAGACAGGAAGGGAACAATACAAAATTAAGAAATACTAACACTGCACATATTTGCTGGCACATATAGCTGGGTCATGACGGTGCTGGCCTCCTCTCCCATTGAATGGCAAGGAGCCACCCAGTGAAAATCTTGAAAAACGTGCAACACTTCTCACAGTTACTGGAAAGAATTAGGGCATGCATGCAATACACGATCTAGTTATGTACCATCAGGTATATTTCAGGCCTGCTAAGAGATGTGACTCCAGCCCAATTAAAGCACTACCGAGAAGCACTGGTACTGTCCCAATAAAAGTATAGCAGATCTGTTAAAAAGTTCTGGCACATTGCTATATTAACACCATAGCAGTCACTGACAATGTGAAAAGGGTTCTGCAGGAGTACAGGGATGAGTAGCTGCTAAAGCATGTACACAACCCCACACTACTACTAACCCAGCAGTGATCCCAATCATAAAGATGAAACAGGCACAACCCGAAAGGTATACCTCCTTCCCCTCTTTTTCTAAAACAGCTCAAGGGCAGATCATATCTTCAAGGGGGTTGTGGATTGATAACGGTAGCAACTCAAACAGCAATAGAGAAAGACTACAAAATAAAAGGATTTCCAATCAAGCTACAATAAAAAATATAGACTTGAAGACAACTAACCAAAAACACTATTAACAATTCACCCCTGTAAATAAAACATCGTAAATGCAAACTATCACTCTGGCACACTGGGTAGATGAGCAGGGGTGTACATGGATTTAACTGGCACAATGTCAATTTTCAAAAATGTTTTAAAAGAAGTAGGCATGGAATGGGGTCTTAAAAGTCACTATGATCCCAAAGTAGACAAGGAGGATAGAGCCGCCTCTCCACAGTACCTCATTTGTTTCCTTTGGGACTTGACAGCATTGGGGCAGGCTTCTATGAGCTTACAGAGGAAGTGATTCAGTGTCTGGATGCTGAGCTGTTTGGCTGGGTCCAGCATGCGGTATGCTCCAAGCAGGAAAAGCACGTGGCAGGAAGAGGCTTTTAACAGACACAAGGTCCAAGGCATAGGTCGGGCACAGAGCTGTTCATTGACATCTGGGTTGCTGGGAAGCTGAATCAAGTGTAACCAGGGACAAGGTAATTGCTTCTGTTCTGGACTCCCCACCTTCTCTCTCTGGCAACTGTGTGCTGGCTTCGAACAGACTCTAATGATGTGCACATTGGTGTGCGGTCATCTTTCTTATGACCATGCTGCCTCCGAAGCACCATATCCCGAGACATCCTAGAAGGTGTTTATTGTTTATATATCCTGGGGAAAAGGTGGTACCCTTCCTCCTGGAGAATCAAATGGGCAGCATCCTGGCTATTGTTTGACTTAGCAGCTGTGAAAACAGCCTATTTGCCTGTATTGATCAGCCCTTTCATAGTTACGCCCTGCACACAGAGCTCACACTAGTGTGATAGCACATTACTGTGACTTGTTAAGTGTGTGATTGTAGCAGTCACTATGCCAAACTAGGCATGGCTCATATTTAGATATTTATATGCCACCAGTCTGTCTAAATTCCACAATCATTTATCTTTTGAATTTAGATCAGGGCTGCAGACAGTTAAAATACCACATCGGTCTGCAGGGGCTATGTGTCCCTATAGATGTATGGGATGTACAGGTGATCTTTGAACCTTCTCTGTGCCTCTGCAGAGCTGTCACCATAGATGGCAGTAGACTGGTTAGGTAAGGTAATTGTGCGTATTATAATGTTGGCATGTGCATTTACAAAAGGGGGCCTGAGTAGCAGCCCTCCCCTTCAGAATCAGAATTACCTGCATCATGGCTGGGATTTCATACCCTTGCAGATGCCGATCCTTCACACAGCCTTTATCAGAAGGCTGTGAAAAAGGCTATTAAAAAAATGGGAGTCCGGTATAGGAAATCTGGCTGTGTTCTATTATGAATAGAGCAACACTACTGACAAATTCTGGTACTGGTATGCTGTTGAATGAATTCAAGGATTAACAATTCTGCTGAGAGCAATCAGTAATAGTCATGTGGCAGTGTCTTCACAAGTCTTCCTGAGGCTGAGTAGAGGTTTAGCACCTTTCGAGACATTGAGACTCACGCATTAACACATTTGTTATTGTTCCACATGCGCCCATAAATCTTCCCCCTGATTATGGTCCCGTCCACAGAACTGGTAACACGTCAGCGCAATAAGACTGGTTCTGCAATGCACGTGCCCTCCCCCCCTTCTGCTACACTGCTGATGCTGGACCCACCACCTGCCACGACCGGTGACGGACATTACAAAGAAGCGAGATGCTCACTTCTTGGTGAAGGTGAGTGAATCTCTCCACGATCTGAATGAATTTTTGATTGAGGAGGACACATACAGGGTTGTGGGGATGGGCGTAGCTGCTCTCTTGGCAGAAACAATACATTCACCTAGTAAAGCCTTACAGATCTCGATGACTACCCCATCCGTGCTAGATGAAACTCGTACAAATAAACCAAACGAAATAAGTCAAAAAACCTCTTGTGTCTTCTTGAATACAGACAAAGAAATAGTAAGAGGCTACAGCACAGCAAAATTAAACAAGAACAAACTTTTAAGCATCTCGAGCAAGACCGCAATTTGGCTGTCCGTGATTATTGCCTCATGACATCCTTGGCACAAAAGAATAAAGCTCTGATGGCGAAACAAATGTGGCAATAAAAGTATGGCCATGACATCAAGACCAAATTTAGTTTCCCAGTAATGCGGCAACCAAGTAATACATGGACATCCCGTATTTCATTAGAAATCACCGTAACTGAAACACTCATGAGCAAGCATGAAAAAAGGAGCAACGTTTTTGGTAATTTCTCCAAAATAAAATCTGATGAAACCGTGACAATGTCGACACCGTTAATGCCTATTTCTCAGCCTACTTTCCAACAAAACTCCGGCTTTGAGGCTAAATCACATAGACCGGAAAATGACAACGGTGAGAAATGGGACCCGCATGGAGAGGCGAGGAAAGTACAGGAGAAGATTAGAGCCACTAAGTGTCAGTGTAGTCCTCAGAGAGGATCTCATCAAGAGGCTATTCTGACAACTATGTTAGACTCGCAAAACAGGTTGCTAGCAGCCTCAATGCAAGCCACGATTGCCTTCATGAAATTACAAGAATCAAGTGTGGGGGCGATGAAAGACCAGGCCACGTTGCTTGCTCTTATATACATTCTAAACAAATACACCTAGAAGCATTTGTTAATACTATCAACAATCGCTGTAACACTGAGGCAGAGGTTACAATGGAATGGCAATCCAAACTTTTCGAGATAGCCAGACGCGATCGGGACAATAAAACACAATTGACAACCACAGTTTTGGCAATGCTGCCGCGGCTCATCCGAAAATCGATATAACAAAGAACATAAATGAACCACTACCTCTCCAAAATCAAAAACATATACAACGACCTGTACAAAAAAATCGTCAACAAACTAGTGACATGAAGGGAACCAGTGAAGGGATTGTCATCAATGATCACTTGGAGGCGGAGTGTGGTCTTTTCACTAACCCTGGAGTTTCGTCCCTACCCATCCCTGTATCGGGTTTACAGCCTCCATTGAAAGTAAATGCAGGGAATAAAACGAAACAGAATTTACTCGCCCAGAATTTACCTAATCTGCTTTTGTCATCTAATGGAACCAAATCTGTTTCGATATTTGCTCAGAAGAATAGGAAATATAATCAAAAGCAATATTAAGAACTGCCAAAGAGAATAAAGAAAAGGAAAAACGGGTCTAGAGCCTTTTAAAGAAATCTCTCCACACCGGCGTGTGTATCGGACAAAGAACAAAAACAGATTCCTATACATTTGGATATAAGTCCCAAAATAGCCATCCAATCACCACCTCAAAATCAGAACCAACAGCGGAGCGACTTTTCTTAAGCACAGGATGCAGATGAACAACTTCACTATGACATACTGATGAACCTATCTGTAGATATGGATCATGAGCAGGCCACAAAATTTGATCGGGCACAATTAGAGGATGAACCCTCATTGATCATTTTAGATCAGTATGATGAAGGACATACTGTTCAGATCCAGTCTAATGACCTCACTTGCGAAGATATGTCAGGAAATGACTTTGACGTCACAGTGTGGGAACAGTCGACAATGATAGACCTCACCTCTGAGATTGATGAGTCACGACTACAAAGACCAGGAGGATCTAGAAGTCGGCGAAGTTATGAGATAAGTCATCTTAAACAGGATCTACAAGATATGGAATTGAAATTACCAACGTTCATCGATCTGCACGGCCTTGCACTTGCGAACAAATTGAAAATAGAAAGATTGCAAGCAAAAAAATGACACACTGTCACACCGGTATGCGATTGCCACACAATCGCTTGAGTCAATAGTCAACTGGAAACACTTAGATCTTTATAGGAAGACCATCAATGATGACTTTATACCGGCAATTCAAATTCTACATCACAGATCCAATTCGATAGCCAATACTGTATTAAAAGAATGAAATCTAAGAGATGAAGCTTCAGATGGCAGAGATAACCCCTGAAATGCTCATACATTGCCCGCAAGAAGCTAAAAAGCGGATTAGACAAAATGACTGGATCACTACGATCAATCTCAAGGCGCAATACCAGTTGGCACTCAGTAGGGAAATTGACATAAAACCCATCAACCATTTACCACAATATCTAACTATTTTCCCAGATTGTCACATACGAGATCTATTTCTTCGACTCTGATTTAACCTGCTGCCAACTCGCTAAGTGCTGACTAAGACAAGGCAAATTCCCTTAACACTGCAATATTGCCACTTCTGTCTACAACCAGAAACTGTGCAATCATAACATCATATTATAATGGAGTGCACTGCGTTGATAGAAAAGCAAATGTTATTTAGGGATATGCTGGCAAGCACAAATATGAAGTTGGATGCTAAAGAAAGATGGGCCCAGATCCTTCTAGGAAATAACAAAAACCTTGTTATAACACTTAGCCATTTTTGGACAAATATTATGAAACCATACAAAGAAGCTCTCAATTGAAAGTCATAGCCCTTGATCGAAAAAAAGTATGACGCTGGATAATAAATATTGGAACTTACTGTATATAGCCTGTAAATGAAAAGTTTATAATAAAATGCATAATTTAAATAATACATAAAAAAATTGTCAATTACAATGATTGCAGTCCTTATAAGATTTTTTAAGACAGTACATTAAAGGAGAGCAATCCTCCCAAGAAGTTCTGCTACTGCCCAATTAAAAGTATAACTCTCAAACTACTGATGGGCCTGGCGCTCAATGCACTACTCAAGATCTTTAACACCACCCCCACAGAAGGGTAATTCCCAAAGACCCTCATGACTGGTCTCATGCAACCTCTTTTGAAAAGAATTACCATAGCACTAGATGACCTGGCCAACTACCGGCCCATTTTGAACATTCCATTTATTGGCACATCTTGGAAAAAGAGCCTGCTACACAACTACTCGACAGAATCAATCAACTACACTTCCTAAACAAGCATTGAGACAGCCACCATCCAGGTGGTGGATGCTGCCCTCCAAATCATGGATAAGGGTTGGCTTGTGCCTTCTTGTCCTCTTTGCCCTCTTGGCTGAATTTGTCACAGTCGGCCACTGTATCCTCCTCTCCCTCCTTGCCGACTGGATGGGATTCTCTGGTACTGTCCCCAATTGGTTTACCTCCTATCTATTGGGCAGACAGCAGGCTGTCCACATGAACACATTGGATTCTAACCAACTCCCAGTCTCTAGCAGAGTCCACCAAGGGTCCATCATCTGAACAATACTTTTAAAACTTTTTAACCTTTTCATGGGTACTCTCTTCAAAGACCCTGAAATAGCCATCCACCAATATACGCACAATACTCAGTTGTACATGAGATAAAAAACTCACATGACATCAGTCATATCCACAATTACCTAGCCATCACCCAGTCCTGGATATCAGCTGCCTTACTCAAACTTAAACCTGCCAAGGTTGAATTCATCCTCATTGGTGCCTCTCTAAACCATAACTTGTTCCGACAATGGCTCAATGATATGCGCTCAGAAGGATATAATCTGAAACTCTCAGATTCAGCAAAATCCTTAGGCTTCACCATTGACATCAGCCTGTCCTTCCAGAAACAAGTAGCCAAACAGCCTGGCTCCATTTCTCCACCGTTTGCAAAATTGAAACCTTTATCCTGCTGCAGGACCTCCAGACCGTACTGCAATCCCTTGAGGTCCACACACAGAGGAGGGAAATGACCACCTGACAGGGCACCCACAGCTCGTTTGTCTCTCCTAAAAGAAATTCAGCATGCTACAACACGTCTTATTAGGGTATGCAGACATTTGACTGAATCAATTATATCTGACACAAACTACATTGGCTAACTCTCCAGACCAAGGTACTGTCCAAGACTGCATGTATCGTCTACAAAGCAGAGTAGCACATCTGCACATCTGGCAGCTAAGCTCCTCATATCTGGTGACATGCACTCCCTGCATAGCAAATTGACCAACTGGATTGAATCACAGCTAGTCCACAAAGTAAGGACCCGCAAAAATTCCTTCTCTTGTCACGCACCCACCCTCTTGAACTCAATCCGAGTATCTACTCGGAATGCCCCCACAATTTTCCAATTTCGCAAATCTCTCGAAACATGGATTATTCAACATCACCTGACTATGGACTAATTCCTGTACTGTGTTAAAGATGCCATCCCAAATGCTGGCTACCCAAACTGTATACAGGGCTCCGCTGCTCTCGATTTAGGACGACAGAAACCAGGCAGGTTAGGAAGTGAGGGCTGACAACAGAACATGATGAAATCACTGGCTTTTCATGTTTGCGTTTGCCATATTGCCAATAATATGCACAGCAAGGTATGATGATTAACCCAGAATCGCCAGATGTGTTTGATGACTTACAAGACCAAGAATGGAACCAAGGTCAATGGTTTTGAGGATACGCAGATTATTTGCTATAACATAATTTGTCTAAGCCAGCACCCCACACTCCCACTTGAGTTGCAAAAACCTGAGCTCAAACTCAGATTAACACCACCTTCACGAGCGACGCATGGCCACATCTCAGGTTCTTAATCAACAAATCTGTTGTATCTTGCATACCACCACAAACCCTCTGCGATTGAACAACCACTTGCCCAATCCTGACCCTACCTCCAGCGCCAACAGTCTGCCCAATTTGTGCAACCCCATTAGCTCAGCCATGAGCAGCGCAACCATTCATGACATTACTTGAATTACCCCAGAGGTTCCATTATTATTCCTGAGAGGGGGGCCACAAATGTTTTCTTGCACTCATCAATCACCAGGCTCCTCTCCCTGTGATCTGAAGTGCTGCCCTACTAGCACCCTCTCTCGTAGATGTGCCACACAGAATAAGCCTCACACCAACCCTATAGCTTCAAACTTGAAAGGAGCTCTAGTCAATACAAGGTCCATTGTAGCCCACTCACTGGACATCTAAGACCTCATCACCTCAAACAATCTTGACCTGCTAGTCATCTCTGAAACATGGCTGCATGCCACATCTGACCCTGTCTTATCTTTATCTGTTCCTCCTAAATACACCATCTGCCGGAAAGATCGAGCAGACATAAGAGGTGTGGTGGTTGCCCTCATTGCTAGAGATTCCCTCCCTAATAGAGAAACAACCAGCTCCATTATCCCAACCGTAGAGCTTCTGTCTACTAAGCTAACCCTCTTGCACACCTCCACAGTAACTATTCACTTGGTTTATCATGCGCCAGGCCTACCACTCTCCTTTGAAGAGGATATCACTCAACTCTTCTCTGCCAATACCAAACCATCATCGAAGACCTAAACTGTGGCTTTAAAGATGAGACCAATACGAACACCCTATCCTTAGCTAGATCTATCAAAGCACTTGGCTTTACACAACTTATATTCAGCCCTACTCATTCCAAAGGCAGCATCCTGGACTGGCTAGCTGACCTGAACTGCAACCTCAGGGTCACCTCCAATCTGCCCTGCCTCTGGACAGACCACAACATCACCACCTTCAAAATACCAACATCAAATCCTGTCCCAACCTTGTCCATGCCCCTGCCCCTTATAGTAACATGGAGCTCCTGCAACATAACCTCTCCCTACATTTTGCCTCTGTTGGACAAGCTTACCAATCCACAGATACTTGACAGTGGCCCTGCCTTGTTAGTAGATACCTACAATCAATCTCTTACATGTGCAATCAAAACTGTGACTCCCATGACCCAACGTAAAGCCAAACCAATCTCACATCTTAATTTCACGTTCTCTGCTGACCATGCGAAAAAACGAGAGGCTGAAACTAATTGGAGGTACAACCCAGCTGAGTCCAATAAAGCCCAATTCTCTTTCTTAGCATAGTCTTACAAACAGTTGATAATTCTATCTAAGAGCTCTACCTACAGCACAAGAATTACCAACACGAATTCAAGCTCCCGGGAGCTCTTTGCAATAGTGCGGAATTAGAATCCCCTGCATCCTTCCTAACAACTGCATCAAAAACAGCACCAGGTGCACCAGCATACAAAATGCCCTGACAGATAAAATTGCCTTGCTCCAAGAGAAAATAGTGCTGAAAAAAAATACACTGAGCAGCTCTCCCAATACCTTGTGCTCCTGAGCTCCTAGCCCCTCTGCAAAACTTATCTCGATTCAACTTTAAGTTGATCTTTGAAATTGAGGTCATCCAAATCATCAAAGGAATCTAACCCTCCCAATGCCAAGGGGATGTCTGCTCTGCTACAGTCATAAAGGACTGTGCTGAAGCACTTGCACCCTTCATCTCCACACTTATTAATGCCTCGTTCGCCTCTGGCACAGTGCCCACAAACATAAAGGGGACATGGATCCTTCCATTGCGAAACAAACCTACTCTAGACCATCCATTTCTCCTCAGGATCCTGAATTGTCATTCCTTCAGGTCCAGATGCACCTCAAATCCAACAACCTCCTAGGCTTGCGCCAATCCGGGTTTCAGCCTGGGCATGGACCTGATACTGCTTTACTAGACTTAAATGTTCAACTGGACAAATTCAAAGATATCGGTAAGGTAGCGTTCCTACTTCTGTTGGATCTGTTGCAGCCTTCATCCTCGTGGACCACCAAATCCTGTGTCAACACCTCTCCTCGGCAGCTCATTTCTTTATTGAAGCCATTGCCTGGATCTCCTCCTTTCCGACCAACAGATCTGTGAGAGTTTTCTCAGCCACTGCTTCAGCCCCTCCATCCTCTGTCTCTTGTTGTGTCCCCCAAGGTTCTTGTGTTTCACCTACCCTGTACAATATCTTTACCCAGCCACTCTTTAAATTCCTCAGTGACTTGGACATTTCTTATACAAACTATGCAGACAGTACACAACTCCCCCTGCCCATCTCGGGTAATTACGATACTGACTCGAACATGCTGGATTCAGTCTACCAAACCATCCAGGCCTGGATGGCCTCACACATGTTATGCCTCAATGATGATGAGACTGAAATGCTCTTGGTCATCTCTCAAACTCATCAAACAGATGTCAAAACCCTAGGTGTATACATAGACTCCACCCTATCTCTAATTAGACAGACAAGTGACATTGCATCATCTGCTGAATACACTACTAAGTTAATCAATGCCTGTAAACCCTTCCTTTCTACAAATAGCTGACTCATCATTGCCCTCTACGCTCATTGGCTCCAGATTCGATTATTGCAATGGCTCATTTGCAGGCATCTCCGCTTGAATATTAGCAAATTACAGGTCATACAGAACTATTTTATTAGTGCTGAATTGAATATACCAAGACGAGAGCACATCTCAACAGCCAGAAGAAGTGCACACTGGCTTCCAATTCGCAAGTACATTATTTTCATAACATTAGCCATCACTCACAAATGCCTATCTAACAGGTCCCCAAGGTACTTCTCGTAAAAAAGCTCACAAAAGACCTTATCACCCCAAGATTTAGACAACAAAGATGGGGGACTGAGTTTTCCGGTCATTGCCACCAGGAACTGGAAAGCACTACCATTGGACTTCAGATCGGAACAATCATACTGGGCCTTCCACAAGCACCTTCAGAGTCTGCTGTTCACCCAGGATGCTGCCATTGTTAGACTCATATCCTAAAGAACCTGTTTTGCCTTTAAAGGTTTCACATGCTGCTTCACTAATTATTTATTTGCATTTTTAAAGCGCTCACACAGCCCGGGGGCATCGAGGCGCTGTTACAGGAATATGTCTTAGTTGCGTATTTAGAACGCGCTTAATAACCAGAGGTTTCTAAGCGCGGACACAGGGATCGAACCTGTGTTGCTTCATGTCATCTTGTTTCCAAGGCGAGCACGTTGCTGCTCGAGCTATCCTCCCATGACATACATCCTCCTAATGTAACCAGCGCCTTGATGCCTGTGGGTTTAGAAACCTTTATGAATGAATGAATACATAATTTTAATTTAACACACTGTTTCAAGACAATACACACACATCTTCATCTACACACGCAACGCAGCTTTTAGTGTGAAAAGCCAATCTCCTATGCTTTGTTAAAAGTCAGTCTCGTTGTCATAGTTAGTATTTTACTATAGGCATTAGTGAGGCAATAATATGCAAAAACTCTGTTTAGAGCCATTTAATAAAAGCAATTAAACGCACGGACATCAACTGGAATAAAGTGTTTAGAAAGAAAAATAAATGTGTTCGTGCATTTCACTATTTGATGAAAGATATATGCTTTTTAAATCTTTGAATCACATCCCTACCAAAGAAGGAGCAGCTTGCATCTGTGGCTTATAAATCTGGGAGACAGTTTTAGACACATTATACAGTCCAGATATTAACTTCTGGCCTCAATTACCTGGCTCCTCCATCTACGGTATGCTAAACAGTGCAGAGTTTACATCCAGTTTTTGCCTACTGGGAAAAAAGTCTTTAACAAGCTGAGCCCATAATTTTTTATTATGTCTTAGCTGCCATAATTGTTTCTTCATATGCTTCATTCTTCACTACTCTGCCTTACAAAAGGTAAGATTGTGCAGAAATCAAAGATCTCAAACAATACATGCTTTCTTTATTGCGGTAACCTATTTATCTTCCTATAATTGGTCCTAACTCAGTACATTTGGCAGATAAATATGTGGGAATATTGTCATGCGTTGTATGGCCTGGGGAGTAGCATACTGATTAACATTGATGGGGGTTGATTATGAGAATTTTCCAGCAGGGTATTTGATATACCTGGCTAAAAAGAAGAGTATGGTGAGTTGGCAACTGGGACTTTATTGTCAGTGCCATCATATCTTGCATTGCAAAGTCCTACATTCGGAGCATTTATCTCATAGCATATCTTTTCATGCCTCCTACCCATAAATCTGCAGGGTACTCTTTGAGTCCCCCCTCACCCACTCTACACCCTCCTACAAAACATTGGAGAATTATTTATTTCACCTAATATCTGAGGAGAGAACCATGACTCCCAATTGATGTTCCATTGACTGAGATAAGAGACAGACTAGAGCACAAAACATATACATTACCATGCATGAGCGAAACTCTGTATGGAGCGCACAGCCAAAAGAATCACTTGCACTCGCTTGACACCAATTTTGTGAAATGGGCAATTAAACTAGGTTTCTGGCTGATCTGAAAATGTCTCGAATTCATGATTTGGCAATAAAGAGAAGGTCCCATCACCCTCTAACCGGGCCTTGGCACCCCTGGGTCAGGAAAGGCACGCTTAGACACACCAGGACACTCCGGCTGGTTTTCAAAAGACATCAGTTTATTCTTTTCAGCAGACCAGGACACACCATACAGCACACCAAAGAAAACTGCAACTCCTAACTTCCTTCTGCCTTCAGCCCCTTATAAAGAATCTTAAAAAGTGATGTAATGCAATGATCAATGTACAACCCTTCTTCCTGCCTGTGATTAATTGGCCTACCTGCCACTCAGAACCAGTTTGAACAGGTCTTATCTGACTCAGTCTACACCAGTGGACTCTCCATGAACTACTATGAAAAAGCTTATCCACTGACCTCATCATGAATATTAGAAATCTGCCATTTTAGAAATTGCTTGACCATGCCTGGCTTATCACAAAATGGTGGATCAAACTATTCTTGATCAGGACTTGGTACTTGCTCCAATATAAATTTTTAGTAACGTATGATGAGCATGCACTACTTGACATACTTTCTATCACACAAGACATTAAGACCCCAAACAATATATGTCATATACAATAATATACGTCACCCTAATAAATGCGTTCCTTGACCTTTCAAGCCCTACAAATCTTATGGTTGCACACTCAGGACTGTTGATCATCCTGATAAACTATTTATATTCGGTTTGAAAGAGGTGGGGTCTATTTCCTATACATTCAGTTTGAAGGGGTCGGGGGCTACCTCCTGTACAGCAAACTGGTGAAATGTGAAATTATGCTT
Organism: Ambystoma mexicanum; assembly: GCF_040938575.1. NCBI lineage: Eukaryota > Metazoa > Chordata > Amphibia > Caudata > Ambystomatidae > Ambystoma > Ambystoma mexicanum. The sequence goes on along the minus strand of NC_090937.1, from coordinate 772,645,155 downwards.
TCTGTGAAAACGGAAGAAAATTGCCAAATGGTCATGCAAAATGCACCAGACGTGGCTGTCATTTTATTTAATTCCCTGTGATTAGGTGAATCAAAAAAACCTATATATTATGCCAGTTAGTAGTAAATCACAAAGTTTAGTCACATAACTAGATTTCTACCAAATTTTGACATGAAAACAAAGGGGATTGCAAAGGAAAGTTTCCAGACACTGAAACCAATCCGTATAGGGAGACGGGAGTTTGGAGGAGAGAAAAGTGTGACTGTACAATCCTATTTGTGAGAACCCTTCCAGTGTACTCCCAAAGATTGTAAACTTGATGGTGTCATTGCTGCTATATTAAAGGGATGCACTATTAGTAAGTGAGAGTGCTGCTAAAATGACCATCAAAAGAGCTACTGAAGCTTACCGTCTGACAGCTGCAAGCAATAAAGGAGAAACTCGAAATTGCATCCGGGTTGAGCTGTCCATTGTTAGGGAGACCTAGAAAAGCCTACTGGATTCTATGGTGAAGAGCTGGAAGCCATCCTTGAGAGTGGTGTGACCAGACCCCTGCCCCATCCTTCCAGAGGGTCCTCACATGCAGCTGGCTTTCCTGAACTTTAAACAGAGGCTTTCTTTGTAAGTAAAAGGTGGGGGAATCTGCTTGCTTAAATTATTTCCCTTTATAGCTGGCATGGGCAGATGTGGCATAATTGTGTAGATCCTTCGCCTATTTAAAAAGAAATATTAATCTAATGAATTCCCTTTAGCAGAACACTACGGGATGATTTTTGTTAAAATTCAAAATGAACAAAGTTCACTTCCCAGTGTGCGCTGAAATGCTATAGCCTATCACTTAATTGGGTAATCCTTTTTGTCCTGTTGACCCCAACTTCTTTAAGGAAGAGGAGTGTCTTTGTTTTTCAATCAGTCCAATCTTCTTGTCCAACCTTCCCTTTCCAGACCAAAGTAAGGGGGGGGGTCTGAAAAACAAACCGCTAAATCACCCTGTCTTTATTTTAAAGTGAAAGTGTGGATGAGATAATAATTGCCATATGCATTTGCCCAAATTTGCAAAACTAAACTGATAGCCTTTTAAGCGTGCAGGAACATTGAAATTGCCCAGCACTACATGTGTAATTGTTTGTGTTCACTGACCGGTGCAAATTATTGCTTGAATTTAAATTTAGATAAAGTACTGTGATAAGTGTGTTTCCCCAATTAATATGTGCAATTTATTTGTGTAACAAGAAGTTGATTGTGAGCCACAAAGAAGGTGGCTGGTGCACTTTGTGTGATTTTTCTTAACATCTAATGCAAATAAACATACTTATATTTCCTGTACAACAGCCTGGTTCTTGGCTCATTGGTAGCTCAGGGGTAGGAATCCAAGTGGTATTAGATGAACTGGAGATGGGGCTGAATAAAAGAATACATTAAACTGTTTGTTTTTGTTTGACACCTTGAGTGGGGAGGGAAGGTACTCCCTGTGTTGAGGATGGCTTCTCAATAAACCATTACAGCATGCAGCCAGCTTGGAGTCCCCCAAAACACAGGTGCAGGTCAGCAGGGGTGTTGCTAGGTCTGGAAAAGATCTGGTGCTATGCTAATGTCTGGACTTTCGGGACTGGAGGCTTGCTAGCCTTTTGGTTATAGCCCCTGAGCCTCTATCTGGGGCTACAACTAAAACACCTCCTGCTATAGACCCCTCCCCCCTAGCCACAACTCTGTGTGCCAGGCAGCCAACTTACTGTGTCTTAAACACATACGAGTTGGGCGTTACAGGGTTAACGGCACCGGTAAAGGTGCCGGTGCCGTCAACCCCGTACCGCCCGATTCCGAGTTCCCCTCGCGGGATCCGGTCTGCAGGTCTGGTCTCACCAGACGTGCAGAGCGGGTCCCGCGAGGGGAAGAGGGAGCAAACCACGGGCCAACTCGTAATGGCCCGTTCTTTGCTCCCTCTCCCATTCCCTTTCAGCCGGAATGGGGAAGAACCGGGTCCTCGGAGGGAGGAATTACCGGGCCTTCCGACCTCTGAATGGCCCGGTAAGTCCTCATTCCGAGGACCCAGACCCCGACGCGATTTCAGTGGCAGCATGGTTACCTCCGAACTCATAATGAGGGCCATACTGTAATTAGTGCTGCACAGTTACCAATGCCAGCAGTGGGTAACAGCAGCACCTAGGACTGAGAGGCCAAAAACACGAGTCCCCAGCTAACAGCACTAGCATATTGGCAGAGACAGGAAAAAGTCTACTGCCAAAGAGGAGTGTTTTTGGTGAGAGCCAACCCACAGGGAAGATCTTGCTGAGGATTTTGACAGACCAGTTAATCAGTTCAGCAATGCTTTTGGCTGTATTTTTCTATCACTTTAGTAAATGAAGAACGTATTTTTGCTCGATTTGTGTGGATAGACTGTCAAAATATTACACTTGGAACCAGTAAAATCATAGGGAATTGGAAGCTTGATGTGCCATGAACTGGATGATCTCCAAACAGCCCTTTAAGATGAGTAGCAGTAGCCCCGAGATAGAAGGGGATGCAGATTGATTCTCATGCATCAAATAATTAAGACAACTCATAGTTTGGCAAAGTGAGTCAGTTTAATGACAAGTTCATAAAATGGGGAGTACAACGAACATCAACAATCGCTCAATCTTCTCGCTCTCTTTACTTTCAGAAAAAACACAATATTTATAGCAAAAACTTGTCATTGATGACGTACAACCTGCACACCTACTAACATCATTCTACATGGCAACCTTAAAAACCTAACATGCAACGCGATTGGTTATAGGAAGGTATACTTAATGTAGGTACTGTATCTCTATATGGTAATGAGGATAGGGGATTGGATAATCACTGTCAGGTGGGGCAACTAAGCCCTCCCTTCAAAATGGCCACTATGAACATCACTAAAAGTATGACGTCCCATTGGCTCTACTCACTATAGGACCCTAGATTACATGGTCCACTATGATTGGGTTGGCATCAACACCACTCATACTTTTCCACCTACGTCTAGCAGCACGCAGAGAGAACATACAGGTGCAGAGAAGCTCGTCTACACCCCAGCTTCCAACCAATTATGCTACAATCGATCCTCACCTCAATAGCCTTGAGTCTACTCTGTGCTCTGAAAACTTTTAAGGAGTATGGGCATGGCGGGGATCCATGCATAGGTGTGAATGTTTCACTCTTCCAGTCTGCCTTTGTCACGTGACTGGACACTGTGAAATCAGCTTTTCTCTGTGTCTTTACGCATATTTGATTTAATTCTACCAGTTCTCTGACGTCTGTGGCTTATCTTGACCTTTCTGAATGGGATACTCTGTTCTCTTCACTCCTTAATTGTATCCAATGTCGGCTTATTCTAGCCAGATAAGACCTTAGCTTCTTGACATGGTCATCCTTAGCTGAGTTTTGCTCTGCCTCGATTCTCGATTTTCTTGCAGTGGCACACTCCATTTGTGGCCTTTTTTAACCTTTGTTCAATTCTTCTCATATGCGTAGTGGACCTGCATTCATACATAAAGTGCTTCTTGAGGTAAATACTTGTAAACGTTTGGCACTTGCCGCAATCTATTGACTATGTAGCATAGCTAGCTTCACAATTCCTTTGCCTCTTGCAGTTACTTTGCATCTGTACACGTTTAAACTAACTAAACATCTTCATCATGTATGTGGCATAGGTTTCTTTATCTTGAGCCCAAGATGTCACTTATCCGTAGTATCTCCTTTATATTTCGTCTCTTGTCAGTATTCTTAGGTCATTATATCTTCTATATGTGCGACATTCCAATTTCTTATGACGTCAACATTTATCTTCTTTCATTATCTTCTTCGCTTCTTCGGGTATTTCATTAAAAAAAACATCATATTGACTAGGATGTAGATATGGCTTTCTCCATGGATACCTTACTGGCCAGGTTTTTGTTAGGTGTCAGTATATTAATAGGTGCTGTTACACTGATAGGTACTGGGCAGAGCCCATGTGCTGCTCTCTGTTGATTCAACTGTTCTTAATACGTCACATACTTTGGTGTGAACTCAATAGGCAATGGGAGGGGGCAACTGGAGTGGGGGCGATACTTGACACTTCCTCTTCACTCCCCCCTCTAGGCGATTCATCGACCACTCTCACTTCTTTCTTTGTATCCATTTTTTCTCCATCCTTCACTTTTATTTCATCCCCTGAGTCCAGACTCCTTGGTCTGAAGAAATGCTTCCTTGGGGTCCATATATTTATGACTCACTTCAAGCATCCCGCTGTTCTTACGTGCTCATCCATGTTCCTTGTCATCAGTTGGCATTCTCCAGTTGGGCTGCAATAGATCCATCTTCCCACATATTGTCTATGATCCCTTGGATACAGGAACTTTGTTCCTTCTGGTGCATAAATGCTGGCCTTCACAAAGTCTCTTATTTCTTCATCAGTCAGGTCTTTGAGCTTCCATCCTGACTCAACATCAATCATGATCTTCATCCCTATGGCTTTCTTTGCAGTCTTCTGGTATTGAGAGATTATTAATTTGATCACACAGAATCCAAGTAATATCATCACCAACAGCACTCCTAGGTACTTGAATGCATCTGCCATCCATTGCAGAACCCATGAAAACAGTGCTCCAAAACATTTGTCATCATCAACTTCGTCAACTTCCAGCAATTTTAAGAACTGCTCTATGATAACTGTGAGCAAGTTTGATATTGTCTTTTCGTTGCCAGGATCTTGCAAAAACTCTGATATGCTTGCAAGTCTCCCCACCCACGACGGCTAGGACCTCAATACCAATTCGAAATAGATCAGTATGATCCTGGTGACACCATAAGTAAGTCCAAACAAAGACTCTGGATACTGTATTCTCTTCCAATTTATATATCCTCGATCAAAATTCACCATAGCTTTTCTTATCAAGACTTCAATGCGCCTCAGTCCAAAGTCAACAAGCTACTTGTGGCTCAATGAATGCAATTCTCTTCTTTTACCCTGCAAATAGAATGCACAGAGTGTTCGTATTTGTATCCTTTTTTCCCTTATTTTGCTCAAACGAAATGTCTAAAAATGAACCACAACCTTATCACAAAAGTTCCTTGCTTTTTCACTTGACTGGTCATGTGTCCTTCTTCCTCGTCATAGATCTCGTCTGCACGTGCTGTGGTTCTTCCCCGTTGTCTGTAGCCTCTTCAAGTTGGGGTGCGGGCAGAGGGGTCTCTCCAATATATGGCTTAATGTCACCAAGGAAGATCCAAGCTCTCCTTCCCTGTAACTTGACTGCAGATGGTGTTATGTCCTCTACAATAAAATGGCTGTGGAACCTTGGCTCGTCCCACCTTTTCCTTGTGTGATTCCAAAATCAAACAGTATCCCCAGGGTAAAGTTGAGGTACACGTAACTCCAGAACCTTGTCTGTAGTATCTCCTTCTGTGTTCTGTACTGCCCTACACACTCCTCGTCGCTGCAGCTGTCCTGAAATTACAGAAAAACTAGATGTCATGCAGTTCAAGTAGTTTTGCATTTCCAATCCTAGCACTTCTCCTGTTGGCTGAGCATCTATCTAGCTCTAGTTCAAGGCATTAAAGGCGTCCGCATTCTTCTGCCCCTCACAATTTCATGTGGCATAAAATTATGGTCAGAACCAGGCTGATTTCTGAGTGCATACAATGCCAGTGGAAGGCAGTGCAACCATCCTTTCTTCAGAGTAAGCTTCAACTTGGCTATCCTTTCCTTTAACAAGCCGTTGAGCTTCTCGCATAATCCTTTTCCTTGCAGATGATACGCTGATGAGAACTTGTGCTTTATACCAAGCAACAAGCTGATCTGTTCAAATACTGTGTTAACAAAATGAGGACCGTTATCTGACCTCATCACTTCACAAACTCCCCATCTGGGAAACACTTCCCTCACCAAGAATTTGGCAACACAGGTAGAGTCTGGGTGTGTACATGGACCTGCGTCTATCAATCTAGAGAATGTACACATCACAACAATTAGATACCTATACCCGTTACATACTTGAATCATATTGACATAGTCGATGTGACAGTGTTGAAAAGGACCATTAGGCCTTGGGATGACTCCTCTGATCACAAGTAGTGTATGCCCAGCCGTACATTTCTGATAGACTATGCAATTTAGCATAAAAAATACAACATGCTGTGTTAGGTTTGGTACAAACCAGTCTTCGGCAATGGTTGCTGCTAGATTCTCTCTTGTTACATGCGCTGGATAGTGGAACAGCTCCAGTGCTATTTACAGTAGGGCTATAGGCATTACTGGTTTACCAGTGCTGTCTTGTCGCCACAGAGCCTTAGACGGGTTTAAAGAACACCCTCTTCACTTCCAGAGGTTCTTTTCTTCCTGTGGGGCCTCCCCTTGAAGCCCCATTAACTGAGTATTTGACATATTACTGTAGCCTTCCGGCTCACTCCTCACAACAATTATTTTCTCATGCACATCAGATATTTCCACATCCATCATTATTTCATCTTCAGTTGCCACATGCTTGGCTTCAGCGTCTGCTGCTTGATTTCCGCGCAAGATAAAATCTTTCCCTTTCGTGTGGGCTGCGCATTTCACGACTGCTATGCCCACTTGGAGTTGTAGTGCCTTAATGAGCCTGTCCAATAAAATGGCGTGCTGAACTGGCATGCTGTCCGCTCGGAGGTAGCCCCTCCTTTTCCAGCACGCTAAGCCTGCGTGCAGTGTCGACGGCAGATAGGCAGAGTCACTGTACACCGTTAATTCCTGGTGTTCAGGTCCTTCAATTGCGAGTATCAATGCCACTAATTCTGCAGCCTGTGCTGATTAATGAGGGGGTAAACATGCATTAATAAGTACTCAAAATTCCCCATTTGCTGTGTGCTTCACCACAGCGACACCTGTATATCCTTGTCCATTGTTTTGAGCGATCTTAGAAGAACTGTCAATGAAGACGATTTCTCTGTCTGCCAATGCATTTTCTCTCACTCTGGGGATCTCATCATAGAATTCTTCATAGTTTGCGCAATCATGTATTGGCTCTCCTTCAGTCACTGGCTCTGCTAGAAACATAGCTGGGTTCCCTATTCTGCATCAAACTATTTTAATCGCTGGATTTGATATGACCACTTCATAGGCAGAAGCTCTTTGTGATGTCAATGTACCATTTGGTTTTTCTAAAATGGCAAATAATGTGTGCTCAACGAATAACGTTATTGGGCATCATATTACAATGGTTGTAGCTTTCTCTATGGTGAACACGGCAGCAGCCAAACTTTGTTCACACAGGAAATGACCTCTCATTAATGGGTCTAAAATCCCACTGTAGTATGGTAGGGGCTTGTACCCCAATGTGGTTTTCTGTGTAAGGACTGCTGTCATAACAGTACCATTCTTGTGTGAAAACAGTTAGAATTCCTCTGCATAATTGGGAATTCCTAAAACTGGTGCCGTGAAATTGGCCTTTTTTAGCTCCTCAAACCCTTCCTCCATGGCCTCAGTCCACACACGTTTTTCTTTTGTTGCCTTTAAGGCTTGTAATAAGGGCCTGGTGTAAGAACTGTAGTCAAAGACCCATGCCCTGACATAATTGCATAATCCTATAAAACTCTGCATCTGTTTTATCATGCGTGGCTTAGCTGTTTTCAAAATAGCTTCAGCTCTTTCAGGGGTAACCTTCTTTCCTTCATTTGAAATCAGTTGGCCTATGTAAAACACCTCTTCTAGACAATACTGTAACTTCTCTTTGTCAACGTCATATCCTTTCTCAGCAAGAATAGTGAATAACTCAATGGAATTGTGTCTGCACTCTTCCTCTGTTGTGCTGCAAACTAAAATGTCATCCACATATTGCAAAACAACACTCCCTAATGTAATGTTGCCCAAGTCCATCGTAGGACTCTATTGAAAATCGAAGGGGACTCACAATGCCCTTGAGGCAGCCTTGTGCTTTTCAGACAAACTTGTCTGAACATGAAAGATGTCAAATCCTGCAAATCATTGTGCAATGGGATTGAGAAAAATGCATTTTTCAAATCAATCACTGTGAAATAACGTGCCTCAACAGGTATGTTACATAGAATTGTAGACGGGTTAGGAACTAGAGGGAACCCGGCCTCTACTATCTGGTTTATCGGGCAAAGATATTGGATTAGCCCCCAAGACCCTCCCTTTGATTTCTTAATTGGATAAACAGAAGTGTTGCATGACAACACTACGTCACTAAGATGCTCTGGTCCATCGTGGCAGAAATTGTCTTAAAAATCCCTTCATCAGCCTCCCTAGACATGGGATACTGTCGTGCTTTTGGTAAAATTGCTCCTGGTTTCAATGTAATCTTCACTTCTCCAACTCCTTTCAGTAAGACATCATAAGGGCCTGCAGTCCATACTGAGACAGGCACCTTTGCCATGTCATCATCAAAATATTCAGGACTTTCTTGTGCCAGCATCATTCTCTGGGGCACCTCTCTTTTAATCATTTTCACCCAATAAATGAGGTTTACCATAAATGTCATCTCATCTTCACCTAGTTGTTCTTCAAACAGATCGTCATCAATGACGTCACTCAATCTGTAACCTTCCCCAATGGCGATTATTGGGCACCATTGTCTGCCTTCATCATCACGCTCCTCAAGCAAAGCCATCTCTCCTTGCACTATGGCTGCTTGTATCGCTAAGGGAAACACTTGTCCCTTTTCCTCATGCATAGGTATTCTTGGTCTGAACAGAAACTCATCTGGGGTTCTCATTGCTCTTTCTGAAAGGCTTGATAGCCATGACATTAATATGCGCACTCCATATGCGAATATCTCAGTTTCTAATGGAATAACTCTGATAACCATTCGTCCTGCGTATGCTCTGATCGTTTCACACACGTTTAAATAGTGTATTCCTGGAGTTCAATACACTATTCCTTCCTCAGTGAACGAGATAGTCATATTTAATCTTGTCATCAAATCTCGTCCCAATATATTGACAGGTGTCTGTCTCTAATACAACATTGGCACCTTCATGTCACATTCTCCTATATAAACTGGAAGTTCTTTTGTGAAAGGAACATGGCTTGTAGCTCCTGTAAAACCCTGAGTATTCATGGCATCGCCGGACAAAGAAAACTTGCCTTCACGTATACACGAACGTGTCGCACCTGTGTCAACTAAAACGAATAATCCTTACCCTGAATAGTAACATCTACCCTTAGTTCCTCATGAGGGTTTGGTGTCACTGATAGAATGGAACACATTAGATCTCCCAGTGAGCTGTCCTAGTCCATGTACAATCTCGTCCTACAGTTTGGGAAAGAATTAGATCCATCACCAGTGGCATTTCCTGCTCTAGAGTGCAATACATGTCCTGTTCCGGTAGTCTGTTGAAGTTGCATCGGGGACTGTTGAGACTTCCCTTGTGGGAAATTGGTCACAGTCTGCTGTGGCTGTAGGCTTTGCTGCACTTTCAGCGTTTGCTGCTGTACAGTTTGATTCTGCGCAAATCCATCCCCACCGTGCTGTGAAAATGCAGGTGGATTCATCATCCCCCCTCTTGTAAATTGGTCATTTTGCACAATCCCTTGACTGCTACACACACACGCTAGATTCCCTGTCATCCCACATGTTCAACACGTTGGCGGCGGTCTGATCATTTGCCTATTTTGCATATTCTGATTTCCGCCTTACATGTTCTGAAAACCTCCCTGATTATTTTGCCTTCTCCTTCCTCAGGAGCCTCTTCCTCTTTGGCTAAACCCATTATTGCTTTGATCGAACTGCCTTTGGTTATTGACCTGCTGCACATTGGATCCATCTGTGCTAGTTAACATTGGCCCTTCAATGACATATTTCGACAATTTTTTCTGCACTAATTTGGCCTCTTCGCCTTTCCTTGCATCGTTCTTCTTGCGAGTTTTCTCTTGCAGCAGCCTGCAATTATACACAGTGGTCAGTTGTATTTCTGACCAGGGCTTAGCTTCGATTCCTACCAACTTCTTGAGCTGCTTCTGCACCTGTTCTGGCAGCCCTTGACATAATGGTAAAACATGGGTATAGATTTCCCCCAAGATTCACGAGTTTCCAGTACCCATGCATCTTGAAACGTCTGAATGTAAAGCAACGGGTCATCTGTAACGCTCACCTGATTCCCGCAGAGGCGCCGGTCTTGACTGGGTGAATGCCGTATCTTCAAAGGTGATGTGTAAAACACGGTTGGCTCTTTGGGCTGGACCTCTGTGCACTGTATGTCTGACTCGAAGAGTAAGATGTCTTAGGTAAGTGAACGCCGAGCTCTCCATCTGCCTCGGGGCAGGGTGCCGTAACCAGTTTCTTCACTGGATAAGGGTGCAGTCCTCTTGACCTCAGAGGACTGCTGTCCGTCGTTAATTGCACGAACGGTAAGTTCTGGGCACTTCAAATGTCTTAAAAGTCTTTTGTAATGATATCTCTTGTTTTGCAGGGTTCCGGCGATGGCGGATGGCGGGCTGATGAGAGTTGAGGATCGAACCCGCGTGAGGAATAGAAGCGCCTGGAAGCACGTAAGTAAGCGCTTGTAGCCTGCTTCACGATGCGCACTAACTGTCCCTTTTATCTTGCAGGTACAAGTTCGGAGCTTTAGAGAAGCTGAAGGGTGCTGGATTCGGCGTGGGAAGGAGTAATGGCACGTGAGTAATAAAGTTGCCCAATGTCTTTAAATGCACCTTCTTTTGTCTTTCAGATGCGGGATGCAGCGCCGAAGGCCTCCGGAGCGTGCAAAGAGCTGGTAAGCTTTGTCTTTCAGATGCCGGAATGCAGTGCGAAGACCTCCGGAGCATGCGAAGAGTAGGTAAGCCTTTGTCTTTCAGATGCCGGAATGCAGCGCGAGGCGTTGGTGACAGCCGATGGACCAGGTATGAGATGCGCTGCCATTGAAGACCGTAGTGCTAACCTGTTCTTTCTTTGGGCCTCATTACGACCCAGGCGGTAAGTTACCGCCTGGGCCGTGACTTTACCACCATGGCGTAAACTACGTTTACGCCATGGTGGTTGGCGGACTTACCGCCCCATTCCGAGGTTGGCGGGGAGGTAAGTCCCCAATCCCCATTTACCCTTCCCCATTCCCATTTTTGCCCCATAGGGCATAATGGGAGTGGGGAAGGCGTTAATTACGCCACCGTAAATTACGGTGGCGTAATTAACTCCATGGTCCCTTAGCGCCATGGATTTTAACACCTGCTATAAGCAGGTGTTAAAACCTCCATGGCGCTAAGGGACCTCGTACTCAGGCGGTAAGGGTCGGCGCTGTTTACGCCGGCGTAAACCCCTTACCGCCTGAGTCGTAATGAGGCCCTTTGTCTTTACAGGTGCTGCTGAAGACTGGATTCCAGGATGGTAAGCCTTTGTTCCCTTAGGCCCAGGATCAGAAGCTGAAGACACGATGAGCGTTCTGCTGCAGAGAATGCAGAATAACGCAAAGCAAGATTCATCCATCGGGTGTGGTTTAAATAGCCTCCTGTAGTGCTTAGGTGTCTCCTTCCACAGCCACGCCTAGGTAAGAAAAGAGTTCCTGCTTTCCAGAAGAGTTCCAGTGTTCTGAACCTAGGGAGTGGCTCCTGCCCCACCCAACAGGAAAAGTAGTCCCAAACAGAAGAGGATCAGGGGTTCAACTGGCAGGTAAGTAAGCAGCATGGTCTGCTGCAGGTAAGTCCACCCAAGCATTATGAGCCCGGCGCTTCCAGCGCTGGGACTGGGCATCTTTATGAGCCTGGTGCCACTGGCGCCAGGACAGGGTCCAAAAGGTCCCAATTGGGACTGGCTGGCACTCGGAACCGGGGTTATGGGTCTGCTTCCAAGGGAGTCGGGCAAGTCCTGATCTTTTGGAAGCAGAGATCATGACAGCACCCCCCCTCAAGGCCCCTCCCAAACCGGGCTTCTCCGGGGGTTTGGGCTTGTTAGGAAATGTTCGATGAAATCTTTTGATTAGACGAGGCGCGTGGACATATTCTGCAGGTTCCCAGGATCTTTCTTGGGGACCGTAGCCTTTCCAGTCAATCAGGTAAAATAGTTTAGATTTGGAGATCTTGGAATCCAGGATGCTTTTGACTTCAAACTCGAGTTCTCCATCAACTAGAATAGGTTTTGGAGATGTAGTTAGTCGGGTTTGAGGTTGCACGGGTTTTAATAGAGATACGTGGAAGACCGGATGTATCTTCATGTGAGGGGGCAAGTCCAACTTGACCGCTACTGGATTTACTATGGTAGTGATGGAATAGGGACCAAGGTATCTTGGGTTGAATGTGCGTGGTCCTTTTAGAGGTAGATATTTGGTGGATAACCAGACTTGATCTCCTACTTGATATTGGGGGGCTTCCTTCCGATGTTGGTCTGCTCCTTTCTTGTATTGTTCTTTAGCCCTTTGAAGGTGAGAAACGGCTTCCTTAAAGGCTTGGGTGATTGTAGAATGCAGGTGGTCTACTGCTGGTGTTCCAAGATCTTGGAGTGGATCCAACTCCGAGGTTCGAGGGTGACTACCGTATAAAAGAAAAAACGGGGTCTTCCCAGTTCCCGAGTGGACAGAGTTATTGTAGGCATATTCGGCTATCCAAAGGATATCTTTCCAAGTTTTTTCAGTGTGTTGTAGCATGCAGCGCAAATACTGTTCCAGAGTTTGATTGGTCCTCTCGGTTTGTCCGTCGGTTTGAGGGTGGTGGCTGGTCGAAAGTCTCACATCAATTTGAGCCGACCGACAGCAACTTCGCCAAAAATGAGAAATAAATTGACTACCTCGATCCGAAATTAGAACTGAAGGAAAACCGTGCAGTCGGACGATGTTTTCGAGAAATTATCGGGCCAGAGTTGCTGCTGTTGGTAAGCCTTTGAGTGGAATGAAATGCGCCATCTTGGAGAATAGGTCCACGATTACTAGGATCGTATTGTATCCGGAGCATGGAGGTAGATCGGTGATGAAGTCCATAGAAAGCGTATGCCAAGGGCGAGGCGGGATGTCAATAGGGCGTAAGAGGCCGGCTGGTTTTTCCTTTTGACTCTTGTTTTGGGCGCATACTCCACAGGACATTATAAAGTCTCTGATATCTTTTTTCCAAGACGGCCACCAGAAGTAGCGCTTGATCTTTTCCGAGGTCTTGGTCATACCAGGATGTCCTTCCATTAAAGAATCGTGATAACAAGAGATTACCTTTTTCTGTAAATCTGTGCTGGGCAGGTATAACCGTTCTTGGAAATATAATAGGTTGTCCTTCACCGTAAAGTCCTTTCCCGGCAGATGCCAATTCTGTTTGTCTGCTGGAGTTACCAGTAGCCTGGCTTTATCCTTAACTTCCTCTATGGATTGTGTGGCGATTACACCTAGAATTCTTTGTTCGGGAATGATAGGTACAGGTTTAGGATTGATCAAATGTTCTTCCACTCCCATCCGAGAAAGGGCATCAGCTTTACCGTTTTTTGTACCAGGTCGATAGGTAATTATGAAGTCAAACTCGGCAAAGAATAGTGCCCAACGGAGTTGCCTAGAGGATTGAGCTTTTGCGGTTTTCAAATATTGCAGGTTTCGGTGATCTGTAATCACAGTAACGGTGTGTCGGGCCCCCAGAAGATAATGCCGCCAAGCCTTAAAGGCGGAATTGATAGCTAGAAGTTCCTTATCAGTAATAGTGTAATTGATTTCAGGAGGCGAGAATTTGCGGGACCAAAATGCCAGGGGATGCAACTGATTGGTTTCTGGATCCTTTTGTGATAGAACTGCCCCCATGGCAAGGCTCGAAGCATCAGTTTCAACGATGTAGGGGAGTTCTGGGCGAGGATGTTTTAAGATCGGTGCAGAGATAAATCTAGTCTTCAAATTCTGGAAAGCTTGTTCCGCCTCGGTAGACCATTCAAAACGTTTGTTTTTCTTTAACAAGGCGGTGATGGGCTGGACTATTCGAGAGAATTCGGGGATAAACCTGCGGTAAAAGTTAGCGAAGCCTAACATGCTTTGAACACCTTTTACGGAGGATGGCGATGGCCATTTGAGAATTGCATCGACCTTCTTTGAATCCATACGCACTCCGCTAGGTGATAATATGAATCCCAAGAATTCAACTTCAGTCACGTTGAAAACACATTTTTCCAACTTAGCGAAAAGTTTGTGTTGACGCAATCTCTCGAGGACCATTTTCACGTGTTTCCGATGTTCAGTTTCCGATGAAGAATAAACGAGGATGTTGTCAATGTAAACAACAACACACAAATCTATGAGCTCTCTGAGGACATTGTTCATAAAATATTGAAAGGCGGCCGGGGCATTGCAAAGTCCGAAGGGCATGACCTGATATTCAAATAGCCCATACTTGGTGCGGAAGGCCGTCTTCCATTCATCGCCCTCTTTTACTCGTACCAAGTGGTAGGCTCCTCTAAGATCCAGCTTTGTATATATGCATGCTTTTCTGACTTGGTCCAGGAGTTCAGGGATCAAAGGTAACGGATATCTATTCTTAACGGTGATCTGGTTCAGGGCGCGATAATCTATACAAGTTCTAAGGTCCCCTCTTTTTTTCGAACGAAGAACAAAGCTGAGGAAGCAGGGGACTTGGATGGACGAATAAACCCATTCGCTAGGTATTGATCCAGGTATTGTCGGAGGCGAAGATTCTCAGGCTCGGTGAGGGCATAAATTCTACTACAAGGAGGAGTAGATCCAGGTATCAGGTCTATCTGGCAGTCATAAGACCTATGAGGAGATAGAGAGTTAGCCTGATCCTTCCGGAAAACATCTTGGAATTCTAGGTATTCAGGAGGTAACTGGGGAGCCTCCAAGGAAATTGCTGCCAGTGCAACACCAGGTCGAGGGTGACAAGTAGAGACACATTCTGGAAACTGAACCGTTCTTGCTCGCCAATCGATCTGAGGATTGTGCTTCTCTAACCAAGGAATTCCTAGAATAATCTGGAACTGAGGGGCCTTGATCACATCGAACACGATCTTCTCATGGTGTCCATCTTGACTTACTAGCGTCACTTCTTGGGTGGTATGCATTACTGGTCCGGAGGCTATCTCCGTACCATCCACCGTAGTAATGACGTCCTTTACAGCCTTTGGACAAAGAGTCAGATTCATCCTCAAAACCATTTCATGATCCACATAATTGCCGATGGCACCGCTGTCGACGTAAGCTTCAATCGCATGTAATCGATCGGATGTTCAGGGCTAATGAGGACCATAGGTATCACGAAATGCGAGGTCACGGAACTGGTTTTAACGCTCGGCAAGAGGACCTCTATTCTTGTTGGGCGAGGTCGTTTCCCTGCTCAGAGTTTGTGACCCTGGTAACTGCAGCTCCTACTGCCTTCTTGGCTGGTTTCACCGGACAGTCTCGAAGAAAGTGCCCCGAGTTTCCGCAATAGAGGCATAATTGCAGCTGTTTTCTCCTTTCCCGCTCCTTTTGTGTTAGTGGTCCTTTCAGGCCCCCTATTTGCATGGGTTCCCCGGAGTCTACTCCTTTGGTAGGAGTTGGTGGTTTGGAAAATACTCGAGCATCAAACTTGGAACGATCGGCCTTCCTGTTCTGCAGTCTGTGGTCAATTTGAACGACTAAGTCAATATAGTCCGAACAGTCTTGCGGGGGATTCACTACTTGGGCTAACACATCTTTGAGTTCTCCACGTAGACCTCTATAAAACAGCGTAATCCTTTTGTCCTCAGGCCATCGAGTTTCCACTATCAGTCTGTTGAAAGACGCAATATAAGCCAAAAGGTCTTGATTACCCTGTCGCAATAAAAGGAGCTCATTGTCCAAGGCCTGCCCCTGTGAATGTCTTGCAAACAGTTTTTCCATACTGAGCTGAAAAGCTTGAAAATCATGGAGAACCGGATCATCTTGATTAACTAGAGGGATCGACCAGTCTGCCGCATTGCCACTAAGGTACGAAAGCACGAAAGCTACCTTAGCTTGATCAGTTGGAAAGGCTGCTGGCCGGCATAAGAAGTGCAACCGGCACTGATTAATAAATACTGCAAACCTCTTTGGGTCACCAGAAAATCGTTCGGGCGGAGCCAGAGGTACATTCCCAGGTAGGTTGATCTGCACTGGGTTCGTAGAGGATGTTGAAGGAAGATTTGCCCCTGATGCGGGTAACGGAGTTTGTCCGGCTTGTGACTGTAGCAATTGTCTAGCGAGATCGTCTGTTCGCTCCTTGGAAATAATCAGTTCCCTTCTTAGAGCATTCGTTTCCTGACGGCTGCATGCACTTCTGCTCTTAGTTCCCCAAGTAACTGGGCTAGCTGGTCGGTATCCGAGGTTTCCATAGCGCCTGGGTGGGAGTTTTGCGATTGGCTTTGCGTTCTGTAACGCTCACCTGATTCCCGCAGAGGCGCCGGTCTTGACTGGGTGAATGCCGTATCTTCAAAGGTGATGTGTAACACACGGTTGGCTCTTTGGGCTGGACCTCTGTGCACTGTATGTCTGACTCGAAGAGTAAGATGTCTTAGGTAAGTGAACGCCGAGCTCTCCATCTGCCTCGGGGCAGGGTGCCACAACCAGTTTCTTCACTGGATACGGGTGCAGGCCTCTTGACCTCAGAGGACTGCTGTCCGTCGTTAATTGCACGAACGGTAAATTCTGGGCACTTCAAATGTCTTAAAAGTCTTTTGTAATGATATCTCTTGTTTTGCAGGGTTCCGGCGATGGCGGATGGCGGGCTGATGAGAGTTGAGGATCGAACCCGCGTGAGGAATAGAAGCGCCTGGAAGCACGTAAGTAAGCACTTGTAGCCTGCTTCACGATGCGCACTAACTGTCCCTTTTATCTTGCAGTTACAAGTTCGGAGCTTTAGAGAAGCTGAAGGGTGCTGGAATACCCACTGGATTCGGCGTGGGAAGGAGTAATGGCACGTGAGTAATAAAGTTGCCCAATGTCTTTAAACGCACCTTCTTTTGTCTTTCAGATGCGGGATGCAGCGCCGAAGGCCTCGGAGCGTGCGAAGAGCTGGTAAGCTTTTGTCTTTCAGATGCCGGAATGCAGTGCGAAGACCTCCGGAGCATGCGAAGAGTAGGTAAGCCTTTGTCTTTCAGATGCCGGAATGCAGCGCGAGGCGTTGGTGACAGCCGATGGACCAGGTAAGAGATGCGCTGCCATTGAAGGCCGTAGTGCTAACCTGTTCTTTCTTTGTCTTTACAGGTGCTGCTGAAGACTGGATTCCAGGATGGTAAGCCTTTGTTCCCTTAGGTCCAGGATCAGAAGCAGAAGACACGATGAGCGTTCTGCTGCAGAGAATGCAGAATAACGCAAAGCAAGATTCATCCATCGGGTGTGGTTTAAATAGCCTCCTGTAGTGCTTAGGTGTCTCCTTCCACAGCCACTCCTAGGTAAGAAAAGAGTTCCTGCTTTCCAGAAGAGTTCCAGTGTTCTGAACCTAGGGAGTGGCTCCTGCCCCACCCAACAGGAAAAGTAGTCCCAAACAGAAGAGGATCAGGGGTTCAACTGGCAGGTAAGTAAGCAGCATGGTCTGCTGCAGGTAAGTCCACCCAAGCATTATGAGCCCGGCGCTTCCAGCGCTGGGACTGGGCATCTTTATGAGCCTGGTGCCACTGGCGCCAGGACAGGGTCCAAAAGGTCCCAATTGGGACTGGCTGGCACTCGGAACCGGGGTTATGTGTCTGCTTCCAAGGGAGTCGGGCAAGTCCTGATCTTTTGGAAGCAGAGATCATGACATCATCTCCCTCTTTCATCTTATGCGTCATTATAGCTCTCATGTGAGAAGTGTCCGGGTATAGCACTTGAATCGCTTTCCATACCGCGGTTCTGGAATTGTTAAATGGTGCTCTGTCATGCGTGGTATTGACTGCAGTCACACCAGGGTAACTTGCACGTGTCCAAACATTGTCAGCTCTATCACCAAGTATGCCGATCAAAAGACCCTTGATATCCCCTATAGCCAATGTATTACCTCCCGTCATCTTTTCTAACTAGTGTATCTATTTCCCAGCTCCAGATGTCAACATTGGCAGCTTGTTTTTTAGATACTCTCTATCCATCTGTGGCTATGGTATATTTTGTGGCCTTGTCCCTCCCTTCTCTAATAAGGGAAACTATGGCTCGCTGATCTCCTTTTCTTCTCTCATCATGTATCTGTCTACCGCAGTGGTAATATTCCCACATCGCCATCTGCTTGGCAATGTCCTTAACCTGCTTACATAGGGTGGGGGAGACACCCCCCTATAACCATGTGGCAGTCCTTCATGCCGATCTGACTGTGTCCCTGACTCTGGTACTTTAGATGCGGACACGGTTGAATCCGACCATCTTATTCCCTTACCCGTAGAGAGACGTCTCTTGCGACCTGGCTCTGTGTCTCTTTCTTCTCTTTCTTCTCTTTCTTCTCTTTAACAGGCTTTCCTTTCTTCGTATGATATTGCCTGTGCCCAACTCGTGCAGCTTCTCTCATCTTCCCCATTCTTATTTAGAGTTAGCCGATCTAACAACAGCTCTCTATGTCTGCTGCTGCGTGAGGTGTCCTCAGCATCGAACAACTGAGTGCCTTCAAAGCGCTCATCCTTTCCCTTTCCTTGGGGTACTTTTTCTAGTCCCATCTCATCATATATTCTATCGATTGTTTCTCCAATAATTCTGGTTTTGAAATCATCTTCTAGATTTATTCTAGACATGCTTGGTACTGAATCGTACTCAGGAAAGAATTCTTCTATATCTTCCAGATACTCGAGATCACGAGTTCTCTGTCTACGCTTGCGTTCTATGTCATCATCAAATTCTCTACGCTTCCTCACTTCCTCTCTAACACTGTCTTCCTCTTTTTTCCAAGTATCTCTTTGTTAATTTGTCCTTTTTATTTCCTCATCTCTTTGTCTTTTATTCTCTTCTCTCGTATCTTTTGTTCGTCTTCTTCTATTCTCCTTTGTTCTATTCTTTCCTGATCATCAGATCTTCTCTGCTTATTGTCGTGTTTTCTTTGTTCTTCCGGCTTTTCCTGTTTTCTGACCTGTTCATCATGATATAACTGCTCTCGTTTCTGCCTATCCTTTTTTCTTGCCCCTTCTTCTCTAAATCGTCCTTCCTTTTCCTTATCCCTTCTTTCTTGTTCGTCTCATTCTCCCCTTTGTCATATGTCCTCATTGCTTTTACCATCAAGTTTCAATAAAATCTGACCTCCCATCCATTTGTTCTGTGTGAGTGCCATCTCATCATTTCTATCTTCATCTCCTTTCCATCTCTTTACCTCTCTTCCCGTAACTAGAGATGTACTTGCTTGAGTTTGATCACCTTTTCCTTTCGTGTCTCTCCTTGTCCCTCTGGACTTTGGTGGCAATATTGCTTTCCCTGTCCTTCTCTGGGCTTTCGTCACAACTTTGCGTAGGTGACTCTTATGACAGGTTGCTATATCCCGTTGCTGCTTTAAGTTCCCTCAGTGGGTACAATCCTTCATCTTTACTAGTTTTGTTCTTTATTTCAGACCGGGCGGGTGGTGCAGAAGGCTCTTTACCCCCTCTTTGCATATATTCAGTATCCATTCTAACGGCGGCTCCTCCTCTATTTCTTCCTGGTACATCTTACAAAGTTCTAAACTAGCCCGGCGTTTGTGTAACTTTTTGCCAGTGTACATGGCATGTAAATATGTCGTTATGTGCTGCAGGACCTTTTTGAGTAGTGATCTGCCTTGGGGCCAGGGCATAAACATTTTGTCCGCTGTCCCTTTAACCCATTCTGTACTATACTGTTTAAGCTAAAGTGCGTGTTTCAGCAAATGTTTACACAGGTGTATTAACAGAGTGATATCTTCCATGCTTAACTCATCTATCCCTTATTCATATAACACTTGCTTATTTTTCACTTCACACTTTATAAAAATTGTGTCTCAAAATCAACAATATGAGCGAGCAATAAGCGATGCAAGCCCCAATCCCGTTATTTCAACAATATTTGTTTTTAACTTTAATCTTGCTTGAAAACAACCATCAACCCATATCATGCAATAATTTCCTTTTATAATCGTGCAATTTTCATACCTTTTTTCACATAAAACTGTTTTCAATTATGACGTTACAATTTTACTCAGACACATAAAACAAACAGACTAACTCTGGCCGACCACATCAATCTTATGCCGTCTGCTCTCTCAGACTCATCTTACCCCTAATGTCTGTTCTGACATGGAACTTAAGCCTATCTCTTTCGGATTGTCTTTAATCAATCCGGTCTCCTACGTCATCCTAGTTACAGGATTTTAGATAAGGGCTTCTGCTAGCATTCTTTAAAATCTAGGAACTGTGCGTATACTCTTATCGCTGCCACACTCACGATAACTCTTTATATTGCTCGGCCACACTCAGGTCAATATCTTTCCCCTTATATATACATTACACTCTAATCTAACCGTAATGTTATATTTAATCCAGCCCCCCTCCTTTACCTTCCCTTACTTGTCTTTTAAGCATGCATGCTTTGCCAAAACATTCAGTATTTTTTACTAACTGTTTCCATGTTTTTCATCTACGGACGCTCGGGATCACCGCCATCGTTACCGCCTCTCCATGCCGCTCGTCTGATCCGCTACTCATAGATATGGGAGGGGATTTTGGGAGAAAGCAAGGGACCCATCACACCTAACCTGCAGGGTTTTTCACTTAGTCTATCTACTATCTACAGGGAGCTTCTCGTTCTATCACCCGGATGGCAAAGGACGTGTGATATTGCCAAGGACGCAAAGATACTTATGTCTACGGTTGATGGGTATCTTTATCTAATCTAAACATCCTCTGCTACCAAGTAAACTGGATGTTCTCCAAACAGCTCTTTAACATGAGTAGCAGAACCCTTGAGATAGATGGGGATGCAGATGCATACTCATGCATCAAATAATTAAGACAACTCAATAGTTTTGCAAAGTGAGTCCGTTTAATGACACCTTCATAAAACGGGGAGTACAATGAACATCAGCAATCACTCAATCTTCACGCTCTCTTTAATTTCAGAAAAAAATAGCAAACTTACAAACCTAACATGCAACGTGATTGGTTATAGCAAGGTAACTTAATATATATGGTAACGGGGAGAGGGGATTGGATAATCACTGTCAGGTGGGGCAACTAAGCCCTCCCTTCAAAATGGCCACTCTGAACGTCACTAAAAGTACGACGTTCCATTGGCTCTACTCTCTATAGGACCCTAGATGACATGGTCCACTCTGATTGGGTTGGCATCAACCCCACTCATACTTTTCCACCTACGTCTAGCAGCACGCAGAAAGAACATCCAGGTGCAGAGAAGCTTGTCTACACCCTAGCTTCCAACCAATTATGCTACAATCACTCATCACCTCAATAGTATTGCGTCAATTACTGCTTTGTAGTTTGGACTTGAGTCTGCTCTGTGTTCTGAAAACTTTTAAGGAGTATCGGCATGGCGGGGATCCATGCGTAGGTGTGAAAGTCTCACTCTTCCAGCCTGCCTTTGTCATGTGACTGGACACCGTGAAATCATATTTTCTCTGTGTCTTTTCGTATATTTGATTTAATTCTACCAGTTCTCTGACATCTGTGGCTTATCTTGACCTTTCTGAACGGGATCCTCTGTTCTCTTCTCTCCTTAATTGTATCCAATGTTGGCTTATTCCAGCTAGATAAGACCTTGGCTTCTTGGCATGGTCATCCTTAGCTGAGTTTTGCTCTGTCTCGATTCTCTATTTTCTTGCTGCGACACACTCCATTTGTGGCCTTTTTTAACCTTTGTTCAATTCTGCTCATATGCGTAGTGGACTTGCATTCATGCATAAAGTGCTTCTTGAGGTAAATACTTGTTAAAGTTTGGCACTTATAGCAATCTATTGACTATTAAGCATAGCTAGCTTCACGATTTATTTGCCTCTTGCAGTTACTTTGCATCTGTACATACTTTGCATCTGTACACGTTTAAACTAACTAAATATCTTCATCATGTATGTGGCATACATTTCTTCATCTTGAGCCCAAACTGTCACTTATTGGTGGTATCTCCTTTATCTTTCCTCTCATGTCAGTATTCTTAGTTCATTATATCTTCTATATGAGCATCAGTCCGATTTCTTATGACGTCACCACTCATCTTCTTTCATTATCTTCTTTGCTTCTTCAGTTATTCATTCAAACAACCGTCATATTGTCTAGGATGTAAATATGGCTTTCTCAATGGATACCTTACTGTCCAGGTGTATTAATAGGTGCTGTTATACTGATAGGTACTTGGCAGAGCCCATGCGCTGCTCTCTGCTGATTAACTGTTCTTCATACATCACATACTTTGGTGTGAACACAATAGGCAATTGGAGGGAGCAACTGGAGTGGGGGCGATACTAGACACTTCCTCTTCACCCATTTAAGACACAGCTATTATGTCCTTTTGATTGGTATCTGTAAATGGATAGTGCATACATCACCCCCAATGAGGCTGAGGGAGTGGTGGCTGCAATCTCAAAAATATTGTCAATGTGGTATGCTGATATTGCTGTGGGCATTAGAGGGTGTCGAGCTACTGCTTCAATAGCACCTACGCATACTAGAAAATATGTGGGCCTTTGCATTTCTTTCTTTACAAGTGAAGCACTGGGTGTATGAGAGAAGTTTTATAAAGTTGTGATATTAAGGTCTTTCTTTGCGTGGCATGATTATAGTATCTCACTGCTTAAGGAAAAATGTCCTCTTGGTGGAAACTTACATTGCTCCCTAAAATAGGAAACTCTAAAGAGCTAATTTTCGAGTTCTATGTAGATTGAGCGCAAGAGACCTGTTACATTTACACTTTTGGGTAAGCAGGTTGGTACAGGCTTGTATGCAAGCTTTTGGCATCACATCGTGCAAAATGAGTAAACGCGGACAGCCACGTAGGGACGGTAAGCCGAATTTACAATGGATCCCTATGGAATCTGACTGCATTTTGCTAATATAAGTTACATGCGGACTTCATATCAATCTACAGCTTTTGCTCCAGCAGAAAATATATGCTGGCCAAAAGCGTGGGATATTTGTATAGCGGAGAGGAAAGGGGGTAATTTAGGACCCACCCCTCCTCTCAGCCATGCAAATGAATGAAAATGAGGCGCACCATTGAGTACGTAAAGGTTCTCTGCAGGACTTTTACACATTCAATTTATGGTATGCCAGGAGCTAAAAGAGCTGCTTATTTTATCATAACCAAGCGTTAGATTATGCATAATATTTTAGTGCTTTGTTGCCGAGTGATTTATTAACGTGTGTAATATTTTTATGTGTACAGTCTGCAACCCAACAAATACAGCCATTTTATTATTTTCTGGATGCATGCATTGTCACTCGGCGACTTGCGGCGCCTTCAGTACAGTGACTCATATACATGTTACACTGAAGACCTCCTTTTTGCTGAAATTTGCACTCAGGGTCAGACTTGGGCACAAATTGGCTGGGTACCAATGATAAAGTACCCCACAATTGCAAATGGTCATTTGTAAGGTGGTGACAGACTTTGTCGGTAGTACCAAACGGGAGATTTTTGTAACATGCGTTGAAAACTGTGCATTTTAAAGAATACTGTTTGAGAAACATTGGTCAAAACTACCAGCTACACAGTGAAGTAACTCTTCAAAATGCCCCCTTTGGCCACAAAGTTGGGCCAATGTGACTAAAAAAACGGGCCCACATTATCCTGTTAGGCCTGCAATTCGGCCATTGCCCTAGTGCGCCATAGGGCAGACTGATACTACATGTACCCACACTGCACACACAAACGAAATTAAATAATTGTATTGGACTGTACCAAGGCATTTGATGGCTATAATCAGAATAGGACCCCTGAACTTTTTGATCCGAACAGCAGAATTGGACCGTCATTTGCATGCAGGACTTTCAAGGCAGTCTTTTTTTCTTGTCAGCATAGCACTATCAACCAGCTGATTGCATAATTAGACCAGCGCTTGGACACAATAAGGCATCAATCCCTTTAATAGGTACTCGGCACGGCGGGGGGCTCCTTGTCCTTATTAAAATGTAACCCAAGTCTGAGCCCTGTTCAAATCCGAAGACATGGAGCAGGAAATCGTTTTCATGTGGTTTCAATGATTTCAAGCAGGGAACTCTCTCTTTGTGTATGGCGAGGCGGTGCAATTTATTGATCGCTTAGCACCGCGCATTTATTATCCCATCGTTGCGCAACGGGAGAAACCTCTGGGCTCCACGTCCTAGGTTAAATGCCAAAAAGCATTGCCAGGAGGCTTCCATTGTGCGGCTAAACTGCAAGCAGGGCAGTCACAGAGGCTATGGCATAGCCTTTGCCTGTTACAGTAATTCTAAACAGATGGACGGCAGAAATCGTGTGATTCAGGTGCATTCCTGGCTATGCAAACAAAAAACTGTGTATGTAGAGCGCACGTTCATTCCAAGAGGGGCTTGTTGGTGCTGTTGACAGCTAACAGATGTTTATTGTTACCCAACTAAGGGCCTGATCTACAGAACGTTTTGCTATGGGATTGCGCCATTATGAAACGCTTCTGTGAATCAGGCCCTTAATGGTACTCATTTTATCAACCTCAGAAGGATGAAAGGCTGAGTGGACCTGCTGGGATTCATACCTATGAACATGAGGTCAAACACAGGGCGCTGTAGGGGATGCATTAGTCCACTGAGCCACAGACCCGGCATCTATGTGGCCCTATACTATTTTGGAAAAATAATTATGCAGCACTGTCGGTTTAGAAATAAGAAAAGGCATTGCCTTTTCTCTTTTCTAAACTGAAGTACTGACAGCTGCAAGCAGCAGGCACTACCGTGCAGTGAAGGGCTGCCTGATGTCTGTGTACTCGAAACAGGAGGAAGGCTGGACTGGCCAACTCCCCTTTTGTTACAAGTAACTAACTAGTCATCCCCCAGCATGATGCTGGGGGATGACTAGTTACTCGAAAACAAAAGGAGAGACTGGGCACTCCAGCCCTCCTCCTGTTTCAATTAAACCGGGCTCCTTGAATGAAAGGGCTGCCTGCTGCGTCCAAGCTGGGGCTCACTGGTGTCACACCTTTAGGTGCGCCCAGCCACTTCCTTTGTTTAAAAGGAGTGGCTGGGCGCATCAAAGGTAATAATGCCAGTGTGCCCCAGCTCCAACTTTTACCAGCCGCCCCCCCCTTAATCGAAGGGGGGCTCTCGTTAGGGAGGATGTCCTAAGGCTGCACACCCTAACTATGGCCCCCCTCAATTTCCAATCCCACTTATAAAGCACTGCTTACCAGCATAATTCAAGTACCACCAAGCTAGACAGAAATGTTGTTTTATGTTTGATGTTATTGAATAGAGGTGAAGGCTTCTAAAAGGACCTCTGCCCCACACTGCTCCTGCACACCTGGCTCACACCACTGCACTGCCATTGAGGCTCCAACACCACTGCAGCCTACTTCAACCCATGAAGATGCTGCAGAAACGTTGCTGCAGGCCGTAGAAGACCATCGCTTGAGCTCAGAGCCTGGAGCTGGGCTCAGTGGCCCAGGGGTTGAGTTAAAGGTGAGTAGTGACTTGGTGACGTGGTGTAATGTGCGGATTGCTGCTGGTGGACCATCGACCGACTCTAAGCGTTCCCTCCATCGCAACAGTACCTTGACATTTTGGCGATAGTTAGCAAGGGAAGTAGTAGGAAAATGGCCCTGAGTGGGATTTTTAAAGTCTTAAGGCACCTACTAAGTTTGGAGGCTGAACATGTTTGAGAGGCACATTTAAGTAAGAAGTTGAAAAGAACTTAACTAACATGTAACTCTATTTTGCCACTTATATTAAGGCTTACTTAGCTCGCTAAAGTCTTTTTCTTTCTTCTCAGTAGCTTTTTTTATCCCGATCCGGCCCTTGTGCTATGCCACTTGGGCCGCCGTCCGATCAGGGATTTCCTTAGAGCACCCAAATATCTTTATTCATTTTGTCATCAATCTTAAATAGAAGCTTTTGTGGGCCCCCTTTTGATGCAACATAGCATTGACATGCTAATTAGCCAAAACATCAAGTGTGGACAACACTTGTGATGAATTCGACCATCCGCACGGTGGGTCTGCACTCGCCTTGGCTTTTTTCATATTTATTTAGAAATGGAATGGTGGGAGATTAACCTCAGAAATGTGTGGGGCTAATCTGTACACATATAAAACAATAATGGGATAGGGAGAATTATTATCCACTAACATGATTCAATTATTGATTGAACATGCCAAAAGGGAACATTCACATACTCAAGCAGCCATAGAAGTAATCACAGACGAAGTTAAGAATATGCCTAACCCACAAGCTACCAAAGATAACAGTTACAGTAAAATGTATACACTTTTGGGTACTTATCAGGGTGAGGTCAAGTTAAGAAAATTCCATAAATTTTTCAGAGATGATAGAGATTACAGGGAGGACCGTGTATATACGTTCCAGCCCAAATTTGATGATTCTAAGAAAAAATCGAGAGAGTCAATGCCTAATTTATCTTTGGCCAGCTCAGATGCTGAATCGGACGGGGGGAGTGTCAATCTAGATAAGACTGGGGAATCTCCAACCTCGGACACCTTAGGGAGTGTTTTTTTAGAAAAGATCAAAAGATACACAAAAAGAAGCAAACAGGGGGGAAAGAAGGTGAGATTCTTAACCCCCTCGTCCAAAGTATTCAAACATGGAACAATGCATCAGAGGCAGAAGGGGGAAGGGGAGCAGGGATAGGTCCAGGAGAAAACAGACCACGGACAGTTATACTGACGAGAGCAGGATCGAGAAGGCAATTAGGGATTTAGACTCTACCAATTTGGTAGTTAATTTGTCTAATGGGACACTGACGTCACAAGAAATGCAACTGCTTAATAAAGGTCTTTCCTTTGCACCTACTATTGAAGCTGATTATGTGGACTTCCAAATTGATCTTTTCAAATTTACTCGCAAGTTGAAGCTTAAGAAATATTTCAAGACACAAACTAAACAGTTCATACCAAGGGTCATACCATAGAGTCCAAGTGAACACTCAATTAGAGATATTGAGAATATTAATTTACTCATGTCTGTTACTTCGGATAAGGATATATTGACCAGTGCAACTAGACAAGATCTACGAGTCCATACCCAGTTCTTACCTATACCAGAATTGAAGACTAAATCAAAATGTACCCCTCAGTCTGCTAATGAAAATGTCATTGATACTTTTCACCCGGCGGTGGTTAATGAGATTTACAAATATGTAGATAATGCTAATAAGAAACTTCACAGGGAACAACATAATAATTTCACCTCAAATGAACGGCGAGCACTTAAGGACCTGAGTAATGGCACTAATCTGGTGATTCGTGAAGCGGATAAAGGTGGGAATATAGTTTTGCTTAATACTGATGATTATCTCAAGATGGGACATGCACACTTAAATACGCCAGGATGTTACCAGATTCTTCCTGGCAATCCAACCAGCACCATCATCAAAGAATTGTACTCATTGGTTGACCATTGGTATCAGCAAGGGGCACTAACAGATGATGAGAAAATATGGCACAGAAGTCCAGAAATTACCCTACCAAAGCATAGATGGTAAATTATGTTGGCCGAAAACCAATTGCATAATATGCCCTACGTCGCCAATAAAGAATCATCATCATAACCATAGCGCGTCCATTTTGTGTAAGCTCCGCTATTTGCTCTCTTTGCCTTTCTGTTCAAACACTTTGCAAAAATGTATTTTATTTTATTCTGCTCATGCACGGAGCAAGGCCACAAGTTACATGTTGAGAGACCGGCCCAGACAGAAATGCCAAACAGTACAGAAATACATTGTTTTCCTCCCTCACAAGTCCTTGAAGGCGAGCAGAGAGGCATTTAATCACCAAGCCAGGTGTGAGCCGGTTTCAATGAAACTGTAGAAACAGGCTGTTGAAGCATGAAGTATACTTTCATAGCGGCCCCCTTTTCGATGGCCTCTTTAGATCAGGCTGACCCCTAGTTCACGAATAGAAACGAGAAGCTAGCATGCTTCGGTATGTGTCTCTCCTACGAACACAGCTTCCTCGCTAAACAAGTCCTTTGTGTTCTTCATAACAAAGAACTATGTCTGCTTACTGCAAATTGCAACTGTTGCTAAACCAAGTAATATAGATTAAGAAAGAAACGTGTCATGATGTGTCATATTTGTCATAATTGTCAATTATCGAACCCTAGCTCAAGAAGATACATTATGGGCAGTTTTGATGTGTCACAAAGAGATTGTATGATTGTCTTTTTATATATATGATACTGTTGTAGAATGTTCGCTCTCTTGCGTCTCACGAGGTCTGGGTGATCACACGTTGTGAGACTTTAGACCCAGTCGGCTGACTGAGAATATTTGCTTTGCAATAAACCCTAGTACTCAGAAATCGTTCCTCGTGTCTGTCGTATCACTGGGTGTATGGTGATTGTGCCTTGTTTGCATATGCTAGGGTCTTCAGGGCCTAGCAAAAAAATGGCGCCCAAATAGGGACCATCCCCCATTTGCTCCATCGTGTACGTTGAATTTGAAGAAGGCAAAAACGAATCGAGGACGAGGCCGTCGAACCGGGAACAAAAGGTGTTCGGGGTGCCCCTGTGAAAGTGATGAGAGACTCCTTTGCAGATTTGTACACAGCCGATCCCTGATCGATGAGCAGCGGCCAGAGAGCAAGAAGGCGAGGGTCCCAAAACGAGGCAGATTGAGCCAGATACGCAGTCACAACGATTCTTGGTTGCGTCTGTATACGGACGAATTGCGTCTTGAGAGACAAACTGATTGATCAGGTGAGTCGTGCCCCGATATTGGTTAAGTGTTGCTCTTGCAAGATCAAACGCCCAGGGTAAGGTACGAATAAGATCAACATGCCTGGGAAATTGTCTTCCTGGCTAGTGGGATTTTTCCACTGCTTTATACAATCTTTGGAAACTTGCCAGGTTGCGCCGCCCATAGGGTCGTCAGTGTTTGAAATGTATGTGAAGGATGGAATAGGAGCGATAATGTTTAATGAAATTTGGCATAGGCAGACCAGACATGTAGTAGAGTTGCAGTGGCCAAAAGACGGTACTTTTGAGATGGCCCGAATAGAGCACTTAGAATCAGTATTGCTGCGCAAGAAAGCACGGCCCGCAACATTTGACGTCATAAGAGACTGGAAGAGAGAAGCTTACCTCTGTTTAAAAAGTAGGGAGAAACATGCACAAAGACATAAATCAAACACAGAAAAAGCGATAGAACTAGAAGAGCTAAAATGGGATGAGGATATCAGAAGAGGGGATAGGAGTATCCAATTAGGCATACAAAAGATATCTCTGCAACAAGAGTTATATGCATCAGATGAACTAATAAATAACATTTTGAGTGAAAAAAGACGAAAATGCTCTCACAATAATATTGACACGATTGCACCAATACCCATTGCTCCACCTTAATTGACTCCCTCCATTCCTGTTGTACCAACTTCACCATCTCCCCCTGTGCAAGTGATACAATTTCCCCCACCGCCGACAGAGCAGGAATTAGCAGCTGCCAGAGAAGGCAGCTCTACAGAGGCGGGGCCTCCACATAGAGGAAGCACCAGAGTAACCCGTAGTACCGTTAGCAGGGAGAGGAGAGAAGAACTTAAAGAATGGGCAGAAACATATATTGAAGGAAATGATGAGGGATCCACGCTGAGTGCAATGTTTGACAATCAGAAGCTCGGTAAAAAACAGGTATTGTTAGAATGCATGGGGGTGTATCTTATAGACAGATGGAAGAAATTAACTGGTATGTTAGCACTGCAGAAGTTATGGGATCTGAATGCTTTTTCACGTATGAGGGAAAGTGTGGCAGAAATAAATGAGCACGTAGATAGGCTATTTGAGTTTAACTTGATGAATTGCATGCAGAGATGAAAAGAGGGAAACAACAGGTGGTAACATATGTCATGCGCCGATTTTTTCCGTTGTCAAAACCTGTTAGTGAAGAAATGAAAATATGTACACGAGAGGCGATTAGATGGATTACGGATGCTAGCATTCCTACAATGGAGGTTCATGAAACGTTCGATCAGTATACGATAGAGATGCAGAGGAAGGTATTGCAGGTGATGGTTGAGTACCTGCAAGATGAATGCTATGAAAGAAAGTATTGTTGCCCCCCTGATTTAATGACAATGTACAAGAGAGCGTTTTCACCTGAAACTGGAAAGACTGCCCTGTACCTCGATTTAGCTATAATACTTAATAAAAGAACCAATGAGGAAACACCCAGTTCGATATTTCCCATGAAGTACCTCCCATCTTTGTGCCAAAAGTAGAGATTGCTGCCACTAATGGACAACCAGCGCAGTTAATAGAAGCACATTATACAGCACAATTCGTGCATGTCCCTTTTTCTAGACAAGAGGTGAATAATATAAAGCAAGCAATCCCTGATTGAGAAAGAATCTGGCAGGATTTTATAAAGGGATTGAGTGAAATTGACCTATTATTTCCTGTGATTCTCCCAGTGGATATATGGAAGCAAATTTGGAATGTAGATGATAATGATATCTTGGGTGATACATGGGAAAATTTGATAAAAGAGGATACGGACAGAAAAGCTGGTGAGAAGCCAGCTCTGTTAGCATTACCAGCGCGGATAGTACAGAAATTAAAGATTGTGGTACCTGAAAGGAGAATTATCTGGGACAAATTAATGGCATGCGTGCAAGGCAAAGATGAATTGGCTAATGACTATTTTAACAGATTTGAAGAAGTATTTGCAGACTTTAGTGGCCAAGATTTAAGCACTGAACCCGGGAAGAGATTATTTGTTGACAAATATGTGAGAGGGTTGCTACCGAAAATTCAAAATTTAATAATGACGTCTGAAAGTGCATGGCAAGCAAAATCACAGAGTGAAGTATTACACCTGGCACAATACTATGAGAATAGAGTAAATACAGAAAAAGAGAAAGAGGTGAGAGACAGGGTGGATCTGAAAACAAGAGTATTGAAGCAACAGCTAGTGAATAATTATAGGGGCGGAGGAAACACCCAAACGCGAGGGAATTTCTCCAGCATGCACAGAGGTCCAATTAAACTGAATCAATGTGCATATTGTAAGGAAGAAGGGGATTGGCGAGCACAGTGCCCACATTTACAGAATAGGAATGGAAATGCCCCAAGAAGACAGAATAGAGGTCGCCCGGTAACGCAAGGACAAAATAGTAACACAAGAATGCCACAAAATCAGAATAACAAAGGAAATAATAACCCGAATCAGAACCAAAACCAACAGCAGCAGAATAGTGCAGGAGAAGGAAATGTTTTTGATACTCAGTCCAATTCATACTATTAAGGTGACTTTACATCGGATGATGTATTGTTCAACTACTAGGATAGCCCAAGACAGGGGTCCGAACCAGTATATATTCACGTTGATCAGAAAGGGCCCTACATAGAGATGAAAGTCGGGAATAAAGAGCACACTTTTCTAGTGGACACATGTGCGCAGAAGTGCTCTATTGACCATCACTTGGTTCCGGAGATACCACTGTCAGGGCAAAAGAATGTTTCAGTAGGGTTCGCAGGTACCCCAGTAATCATTCCAGTGTCACAATCAGTACCTATAACTCTAGGTCAATTCACTGAGTCATGCCCTTTCCTTTTGACACAAAATTGCGGTGAGAATTTATTGGGTTTAAATTTATTGAAAAAATTAAGTGCGATTTATTCATTGTTGTCCTGATGGAGTGTATTTGACAATATCACCACAAAAGATGCCAGTATCACAATTTTTGTCTAAACAATTACCAACTGAATTAAGTAACGAACCGACTTGTATATGGGCGATGAATGACAATGATGTTGGTTGTTTGAAAATAGAGCCAGTGAGAATTATTTTGAAGGAGGGAGTTACATTGCCACGTATCCCACAGTATAACATTTCGGTGGAAGGTGAAAAAGCATTGAAATGCATTGTTTCTGATTTGATCAAACAAAGCGTGATAGAAGAGATCACTGGTAGCACTTGCAACTGTCCCATTCTTCCAGTTTATAAGAAAGGAGGTAATGAAATACCATATTGTTTTATAATTGATTTGCGTGGATTGAATAAAGTATTTGATAACCAACTTCCATTGGTCCCAGATGTCACTACCATTTTGACAATGATTCCAGCCTCTGCTTCACATTTTAGTGTTGTAGATCTTAAGAACACATTTTCTAGCATTCCAGTACATCCAGATAGCAGATATTTATTTGCTTTTACGTTAGGAGGACGTTCTTTCACATCCACACTAATTCCACAAGGTTACACTGAGAGCCAGAGTATTTATATCAGAGCGTTAAAAGAACAGCTAGACATGTTAGAATTGCCAATGGGTTGTGGGCTGTTGCAATACATTGATGACCTATTGATTGCCACCGACACAGAAGACATTTGCAAAGAGAGTACTGTTAAATTGTTGACACATTTGGCAGCACATGGACATAAAGCTTCATTAAAAAAATTCGAAAGGAGGTGGCCTATTTGGGCTACCTACTTTCGAAAGAGGGAAGGAGACTGACATCAGAAAGGATAGAAAGCATCTCTGGTATGCCTATTCCAAAGACACAAAAGGAAGTTAGAGCCACAATAGGCATGGCTTCATATTGCAGGCAATGGATTGCTAATTTTGCCATGATTGTGAAACCTATGGTGGCATTGACAAAGAAGGATGTTGCTTTGCCTTTGTCATGGAGCGAGGAATGTCAGAAAGCATTTGATCTGCTCAAAGTTGCGTTGTGCTCAGCTCCAGTTTTGGGCACACCAAATTATGAAAAGGATTTTAAGTTATTCGTGCATGAAAATAATGGCTGTGCATTGGCTGTTTTGACTCAGGAACAAGGAGGAAGAAATAGACCATGCGGTTATTTATCTTCCGTGCTGTATCCTCTTGCATGCGCATTGCCGCGCTGTTTGCGAGCTCTTGCTGCGGCTGCTGCGTCAGTAAAACAAACCGAGGGAATGGTTTTGGGTCACGCCTTAACTTTGATGGTGCAGCACACAGCAGACGTTCTTTTGAATAGAATGCAGACGCAACATCTTACATCAGCTAGACTGACGAGATATGAAATTGTCCTCTTTTCACCACATGTTCAAATTTTGAGATGTTGCGCTTTGAATCCTGCAGAATTAATGCCCCCTCCTAATGAAAGAACGGGTGAGAAGGAACTACGACCCCATGATTGTATAATGGTTACTGAACAAGAAACGAAAGAAAGAATTGACCTAACAGACACCCCACAGAAAGAGCCAGATGGAGAACTGTTTTGTGACGGTTCCTGTTTTAAATTGCCCGATGGCACATCAACTGCTGAATATGCCATCATGACATTAAAGAGTATTGTAGAGAGCAAAAGGATCCCATATAATTCAGCACAGCCTGCAGAAATAATAGCATTGACAAGAGCATGTGAAATTTCTGAAAATTTGAATGTAAACATATATACTGACAGTCAGTAGGCATTTGTGGTGGTACACAATTTTGGTCGACTCTGGGCTGAGAGGGGTTTTCTAACATCACACGGAACCAAGATTCAAAATGGAGCTTTAATAGCAAGATTGTTGTCTGCACTGGCGTGTCCTAAGCAACTAGCAATAATGAAATGTGAGGCGCATAAGAAAGTAACATGTAACGTTGGAAAGGAAACGCATTTGAACACAAAATTGAGAAACAAACTGCCACTGATCCACACACGAAAATGTTTATAGCTCAGTCAGAAGAAGTGCCCTGCATGATAGAAAATGGTGTTGCCACAGTTAAAGAGATGCAAGCGGAAGCAACTGCAGATGAAATTAAAGCAGAATTAGACGTGGAGGGATGCTGGGTAAACAAAGAGAGTAGAAAGTGGATGCTGCCCAACTCCTATGTAACTGCGATGGTTATCACGGCCCACAGTCCCACACACATATGTGCTAAAAAAATGATTCTGCATTTGGCCACAATATGGCAGAATCCACACATTAGAAAAACTGCAGAAAGACTAGTCCAGAATTGTATGACTTGTTTGTAAAATAACATTGGAAAAGGAACAACTACTCCAGTAGGTAGTTTTGGCCCCCCCTTTATGCCCTTTGAAGTCATCCATTTTGATTTCATAGAAATGGAAAGATGTCAGAACCTTAATTATATCATGGTGGTAGTCTGTGCATTCGGTAAATGGGTGGAAGCATACCCGCTTAAGGACTGCACAGCAATGAGCACAGCGAAAGTGATGATGGAAGAGTACTTCTCTAGATTCGGCCTGCCACGGGTCATATGGTCAGATAACAGCCCGCATTTTGTTGCTGCTGTGATATTACAGATTTGTGCAGGCCTTCACATTGATAAACGATTCCATTCGGCCAGACACCGGATGAGTGCTGGTCTTGTTGACCGCCAGAACGGAATCTTGAAGAATAAAATTAGCAAAATCTGTTCAGGGAGTCAATTGAGGTGGCCTGATGTGCTGCCTTTAGCTTTGTTATGCATGCGCACATCTGTGCAAGCTAGGACTGGACTCTCCCCATACAAAATCGTCATGGGGAGACCTACGAATGTTTGGTGCGCCCCGCGGCCCAGGGGCTTGAATGAAGTAGAATATCCTTTGCTCAGCACTTATTGTAACGTGTTAACGCAGAAACTACGTTTGATTCATCAGCAGGTGCAGGAGCCTCTTCCTGTCAGATACACAGGCCCGGGGCATTGTCTGCAGCCGGGAGAGTGGGTTCTGATGAAGAACTTTGGAAGAAAATTGTTGCTTGCACCTAGGTGGAGGGGCCTATATCAGATTCTCCTGGCAACGAAGACTGCAGTCCGAGTAGATGGTCGAAAGGCATGGATTCATGCCACCCACATGAAAAGAATTCAATTTCCGTTGAAAGAGCTGCCTGATCCAGATGACAAGAAAGAAACAGCTGCCCTTGACTCGAAAGACACCATGGCCAGTTCTATGCCACAAATACTGCCTGAGAAAGAGCCTGTAAAGATTACAACAAAAGGGAAAGGGCTAAAGATGCCCCAACTTTGCCCAGCTGAACCTGCATCATCGCTGGCTGACATTAAGCCTGCATCTGAAAGTGAATCTGCATTGTTCATAGATCACACAGTACCTGGAGCAATAAGGTACAACCTACGTTCTCAAAATCAGAAGTGATCTGAGCTACATGTTTTGTTTTGCCTCTATTCCCAACAAGGATGAATTGGGAATCAGAGGCCTAGGGAAGTGGAGCGTGGGAGCTGTACCAATCTGCATCAAACGGGAGCTCTGGAACACGGCTTCTCGGTGGTATCTTTGAAAAAGTGAATGACATGCTGATCACCCCATGGGGACAAATGGGGCGCATATGTTACAAACACAATTGACGCCTGCTCTGGAGTCTTTGGAGCACTGTGCAGCGGCACAATAATCTTGCCACATGTTTAGCAATTCAGGCTGTCGAGAACTGGCTTAGACGCTTTGCTGACCTCTTTGGACGCTTTGCTGTTTCTCAATAAGGTTAGGTTGCTCCAAACTGGAAGGTGTTGCTGATAGTCTGCACGCCATATTGAAATATCTTTACAAACTGTTACGCTATTAGTGTAGCCTGCTGATAACTTTACGAACTAGAATTAGTAGGAAACAACAGGAAGTTGTTTCATAGTTGGAACCTGATTTTGCTTAGGACTGCTAATTGAATTTGATGTGATTTGCTGTCCCATAGTTGTAACAAAGCTGAATTTAATTCTGCCTAGGACTGCTATTTTTGAATTTGATTGATTTGCTACTCCAAAGTGTGAATACATAGTTGAAAGTAATCGAGTTTGAAATAAGGGAAAATGGAATAACGTTAGTTTCTTCCATACCTAATTTGAACAGCACACATTATTTAAGTATCTCCAGGGATTGCCAGGAGGAGACTTATACTCTGGTGCTCTTTGCATTTACCCTTGTTTCCACTTACGGTGCACCGCATTAGAAGCTCAGCAGCTTGTTCAGGCTTGAACGTTGCATGCCACGTGGGAACTGCAACTACCATAGTCCCCAAAGTCGCATTAAAGGAAATGTCAGGTGCTTCAGTGCCGGCGCTTCCGCGACAAAGCCGGTCTATGCCGGTCCACAGTGTCCTATGGTGCATGGCCGAAAACTCTGCCAGAATTTCCCCAGAAAGCCTGAAAAGCTCACGCAGCTATGGGGTACTCGAAATTATGTGAATTAGTTTCCCAAGCTATAACCCTACAAAACCAAGAGTTAGTGCAAGCGCACATTAACTCCAGGCTGGATGCCCTGAGAACCCCCGCACCAGAAAATGACTGCACCACACACATCTCAGCTCCATGCACAAAAAACTCCAATGAAACTAAAATACGCACAAACAAATTTGCTCTTCTCAATACGAGATCCTTAAATAAACATGGGCAAGAAATTCACGATTACATCATAGACGACAACCTTGATGTCCTATGCCTCACTGAGACCTGGCTACAGGAACCAATGGGTCCTACTATCGATATTGCTGTGCCAAGTAATTACACCATCTACTTTAATAATAGAGAGACAGGGAAAGGCTGATGTGTAGCAATAATCGCCAAACAAGATCTCAAACTATTCTCCGCTCCTACACAATGCACAGGATGCAAGATTTTACATCTCAGAATGACCCATACTCACAATGACTGTATTAATCTGATAGTCATTTATAGGCCCCCATCATTGA
Source organism: Ambystoma mexicanum (assembly GCF_040938575.1). Taxonomy (NCBI): domain Eukaryota; kingdom Metazoa; phylum Chordata; class Amphibia; order Caudata; family Ambystomatidae; genus Ambystoma; species Ambystoma mexicanum. The sequence goes on along the minus strand of NC_090937.1, from coordinate 772,608,570 downwards.
CATCTGACTTTAATGATGAACTGACCAATATGTTGAATAATCTGAAAGCACCAAATACAGGACCAATACTCCTCAGAGATATAAACAGATGGAGGGGCAATACCAAAGACCCCAAAGCCATAAGTCTAGAAGAAGATTTATTAAACTGCTCCTTTACTGTAATAAATAAAGACCCAACAGCTGTCACTGGCAACCAGCTAGACTGGATAATCAAAAATAATGCTGACTTAATAGTGCATATGCATATGGCCAGATCATTACAAGATTGAAACCAAGCTAATACTAAAACAAAAAATGGAGAAACCAAACAACTCCCCAAAAGTTGTTTTAGACAGAAACCTAAATAAAATCACACCAACCATCCTATTGGAAGGTATTACTCAAATCATGCTTAAAACTAAGGATGCTGATTCATGTGAAGAAATTGTATCTATATACAACAAACACATGAATGAACTACTAAAGCTACACACTCCTCTGAAAAATAAACAAGTCCGACCCAACATAAACCACGAAAAAATGGTTTAACCCAGAAGCTACAAAACTAAAAAAGGAAAAACGGAAACTAGAAAGGATATGGTCAAAAGACCCAACAGAAAGCAATAAAAAGAACTTTGAAAAACGCTGACATTACGTATAGGATTAAAATAAATGAATTAAAGAAAAATCACTACGACAAACAAATAGTTACTGCTTTTAACTCCACAGGAAAACTCTTCCAGATTCTCAAAGCTATAGAAAAATCGATAGCTCTATCGCCGCCATTTCAGCTAACAGAAGAAGATTGTGAAGCAGTCCAAACTGCATTTCACAACAAAGTTATCAAGGCAAGAGGAGTGGCTGCAGAGTGGCAGTCTCTGCAGTGTTCCCTACGTGCTTCCTGGTTACTGTGCGCCCGGAAGTCTTTCCACAGTGTTTGCTGCAGTGAGGGCGGGACTTACCTTCAAAAACCCTCTTCTCCTGCGGAGCGGCCGCAGAGCGGCTGCAGAGTGGCAGTCTCTGCAGTCTATGGCAGTGAAGGCAGCAAGAGCTACAAATAGAAAGGCCAGTGCTCCCCCCGCCCCTGCCAAAAAGACCCTGCTGCTTGATTCAACAAACTTTGCTTCTATCCAGCCTGAGGCGAAGGGTCCTCGTCTACGGAGTGCCAAAAAAGGTATGGCCTACCTGGGAGCAGGCTTGTCCCCTCACGGACGAGAGGCGGATCTTTCCACAGTGCGGCAGGTGCCCCGCGCCACCATTAAACTTCAACTTTGCCTGCCGGACGACCCAGAGCCCTACCGCGACACTCACCACCCTACCTTGCCCGAGCCCCCCTCTCCCGCTTGCTGTCTCTCGCTGTATGAGGCGGGTCCAGCGTCGCCCCTTGGAGGAGAGGAAATGCCGCCTGTTAAAGGTGAGGTGGTGCATGCGGGTGGGAGGAGGGTAGAGGGGGTAGAGGTGACTCTGAACTGGCTGAACAGTCTGACTTTCCGCCTTCTGTGTGCGCGGCTCTCGAGTCTGTGCTACAACCCCCTCCACCAGCTACCGCTTCCTTCGGAACGGTGGAGCTACAAGACCAAGACGGGGAGGGGGAATCCAGAACTCTGCCAAAAACAGATAACAGCACCGGAGGTTCTACAAACATCATAGTCGTCCCCACTCTACACCACCCCCGCCCAGTTTTGTCGGAGGAAGCATTGGGCGGGGGTCCAACCCCATCAGACCAGGAGGAGGGGAGGGCAGAGCAGCAAGGGGCACCCGAGGAGTCGGGGCAAATCGAGCCTGCTCAGCCCGTGACCACCCCGAGAGACCACTCAAAGGCAAGCAAGGCCTAACCCCAACACGTCTCTACGAACGTCCTCCACCAAAAGAAAAAGGGAGTGCCGGCGCGCAGAAAATGATGCGCCCACCAGCGACAAAAGCCTGGGCTTGAAGCCCAGCCGACTACACGCATAAGGCCTCTACAATTGTCTGAAAAGACCCAGAAACCCCCCCAAAAGGGGGACACAACTCTGCTGGAGGCAAACAACAAGTTCTTCGCAAACGTCTTAAAAAAGAAACAAACTGTCTCAGAAGAACTCTCGGACGCCGAGATTTTGAAAGTCATTTTGGACCAAACATCTCTGTCTAAAAATCTTGGGGGGACCTCCAGCGAGGGCCCAGCCTTTTCGCTGGAACCAGCACGCTTCTCATTTACCAACTCGGTACCTGACGCCAGAGTCAGATGGCACTTTGGTTCTCCGCGACCTGGCGCCTCCCCCCTGCCGAGACAACCCACCACCATTTCAAACGACAAGGAGGAGGACATAGACTTCCTCCTTCAAAGGTGCCCTGAGGCTTTATCGAAGATCTCTTCAAACCTAGGGCCACAAGCCGGGGGGTTGGCTGTCCCTTCTCTTGTATTTGTGGCCGCACTGCCCCCACCTACGCCTGCATCACGCAACACAGGTTCCCAGCGACCTCTGGAGAATGTTGAAAATGGATCAAGTGGTTTCGAGTGCAACCCGACTGGTTTGCCCTTGCCTGCACGGGAGCCCTGAATAGAAGAACTCGGTTGCGGCGACCTTACATGGGCCCCTTCTTCCCTGGGGGTGCCTGCTGGTGAACACCGGACAAGTTCCGAGGATTTTCCACGATCCTTGGCAGTTCAAGTCTCTAACATTAGAGAAACCTCAAGGCCAGGTGGGGGCTCCATGGCCCGTGCCCCAGCTAGCCCGGCTACCAACTGAGTCGCAGTAGGGGCTCAAAACCTAAGCTCTCAAATTCAATCTAGCCCTATGAGAACACGACGCGCAAGTGAGCTACCAAGCAACCCACCTAAAGACTCCCCGTCGAAGAAGACCGACTTAAGGCTAATCATGTCTACGGTAACATTGGCTATGGCTCCGTTCTGTAAACTGTACGAGTCGATAAATGACTCGTTAAAAGACCATACTTCCATCATAGCAATGATGAACAGTCGCCTGATCTTCCTAGAGGGCTACATAAACGCACTCAACAACAAAATGGAAAAACGCACAATGGATGAGTTGCCTGCTCAAGTCTGAGATGGCGCAGAATTCGCCAGAAGCGTGACCCTGACGATACCAACACGAGTTTCACTTCTTGATTCCAGCTCTCAGACCCCCCACGCATGGCCGATCCCCTTGCCCAAGGGACAAACGGAAGCACCAGGGGCTGGACCCCCCCTGAGGGGCGCCACGGGGAAGGAAACCAAGACGCCAATTGCCAAAACGAATGGTGCTATCTACAATGAAAACATTCCCATCTTACCGGACCATTATTCGACTCACTATCCCAAGGGAAAAGTAAAAGCACCTGCAAACAAAGGATTTGCTATTTTCCAAAACCAGAAAGCAGTCCACTCAGCCTCCTCTAAATTAAATCACATTCGAGAGGCGTCTCCCACTAAGGAAGGGGGGCCCCGTATCTTGACGGAGAAATCTCTGCACCCAGAACCATCGGCAACTCTTGCTCGGCAGGAAAATCTACATCGGAAGGGAGGGGAAGCCGTCAGGGGCAGCCCCTCAACAATCAAGGTGAGTGACCCAGAAGTGGATGGGGACTTGCTAAACCTCAGCGTGTACACGCTTTCTGATGACCAGGAGGACAGCAGTCAACCCCAGCACATCGACGAGGAGACTTCACCCTTTGAAACTCTAGAAAACCGCTGCAAGAAACTTATAAAGAAGTCCAGTTGGGGGCCAGGATCCACCAAGAGCCAACCCCAGGATCACGCACAAAACTCAGACAAAAGAGCGAGAAAAGGCCAGTCAAGTCCACCCCACTCCCCTCCTAGACGAAGAACTGAGAGAACAGCCTCTTCGCCCAAATCTGGAAACGTCCCAACATCCAGATGGGTACATGTCACCCGAGCTAAACGGCTATCTCGAACGCAAAAGTACCCAGAAACCTTCAACAAGGGAAACAAGACAAGGAACTGCTTTAATCCCTGCCCAAAGCAAGCCCCCCAGAGATCGGCTCGTCGTTCCAAAACAGAACGCACCTTCAAAATCGAGCAACTACCGTACAATAAAAAATATGTGGTACTGAACCGTGGTTTCGTGCTACAACTTTTTAAATGTGTCCCGTCGCTTAGACGAGTGCAAACTAAAGACCTTGCCCTGGTAGAACCTTTTCATGAAGGGAAAATCGCCAGTGCCTACCTTTATGTGCACACGAACTGGGCAAAAATCAGGATCTCAGAGGCTGCTGAATATCTATTGAAGCTGGGGTTCGATTTGTTTGAACTTGAAGAGAGTGCTGACCCCACCTTCCAACGAAAACCTTCTGAGAGGGCTTGGTCCAAAAAACCTCTTCTCTCTACGAACCCAAGTAGCAAATCACAATTGCCTCAGACAAACACGGAGCCGATGTTCCCGGAACAGCAAGTTTCAAACAAAGACCACACCATTCCGGATTGCCACACATGGAGCACGCCTCTGAGTCCTCGTCTAGTAACAGATACTCTCCTTCCTACGAAAGACGTGCAAAGTAACCAAAGTGCATATGAAGACCCTCTGGGAATAGGCAGATTCCCGGCAGGCCAAATGGCAATAATTCAATGTACCGTCATCCAATCTCCTAAATCAAAGGACTCAGGCCTTCAAGAAACCCTCAAACCAGCCCCCTTATCGCAATTATGGGCCTGGATTCCGAAGGCTCTGACGCTCAGCAAGAACAAATAGCAATCCGCTAAGTACCCCCTCGCTCCTCTCTCCACCAGACTAATCGCTAGGAAAGAGGAGATGTCTTTGGGGTCATGGAACACGCGTGGATTTCTGCATCTGACCAAGAAGGGGGATTTAAACCTGGGGTGCTTTGACATAATCTGCATACAAGAGTCCTGGATGACAGCACGACCCGTCATGGATGGATACGATATTGCATGCGCTCCAGCGACTAAAGGGATTTTTGGCCGACCCTCTTCCGGCCTCATAACAGCCATTCGCTGTGGTTGCAGTCTACACCTTAAGAAAACATTTAGATCGACTACATATCTTCTCGCTACGGAGGTAAGCTGGGAGCAGCCAGTGGGGGAAATGCGGACACCCACACAGCTGCTCTTAACTGTCATCAATGTTTACTGGAACCCTGTAGCCATGAGTGACTCCGCTTTCATAGCCTTGATTGGAGAGACTATTGCTGAAGCTCTTGTGAACTGTCCAGAGGCCCTGCTGATCCTTTGTGGTGACCTGAACGCCACCTGGCCCTCGCAGGAAGCTACCCGGCTCCCTGTACCTCCTTTATCGCCCAGAAACAGACGTGGATCAAAGTGGCTGTCTCTGATGTCCTCCAGAGACCTGCTCAGTGCTGGTGACCTATTCTCTAGAGCATATAGACCACCAACTTGGGAAAGAGGCACCTCTCACGCGGATATTGATCTTATTTTTGTAAGCAGACAACTTGTAATCTTAACCACCTCGTTCGAAGTTCTTAAGTCCTCAGATAGCGACCACAATCTGTTGGCCCTAAAGTGGAAGACTCGTCCAAAGGAGAACCTACACATGATCGCACAAGTGGAGTCTAACAACCAACAAAACCGCCTAAAACTCTCTGCAGCCTCCATCCTTAAGATCACGTAACATTACCAAAAAAAGGAACCAAACTTCGTGAACAGCAAGTCCCATTACTACCAGATTATCATCCGCTCCTGGTACCATTCATACTGCAACCTAACAGTTCTAGACGCAGAAACAAAGCCCACACGCATGAGTACAGCAGAGATCTGGTCGGGAAAAGGCACCTAGTGAGAAAAGCGAAAAGAAAACTGTGCACTTACCCTTCTTTAGAAAATCAAGCCAGCTTCAACAGGATCTAGCTAACCTACAAATCCTGGATCAGACAACATTGGGCACATCTCTACCAACAAGATGCGGAAGCTATGCTGAAGTTGGTCTGCGGCCACTACCCACAGGAGTTCTGGTCCCCGCTAAGATCCACATCTGCCCCCCCTGGAAGTATCACCAACAAACCCTATCAGTGAGGAAGAGTGGATAAACTTTTATAAAAACTTGTTCCAGTCACCGTCGGGTCTTACTCCTCTCGAGACCCGCATCAAACTGGAGCCCTGGGTAGACCTGAGCGACAAAACAGAGATAACTAAGGTTCTCCAAAGGCTCAAACCATCGAGAGCACCTGATCCAGATGGAATCACCAACCTTGACCTCAAACAAAACTCAAAAGAATGGTCTACGTTGATTAGCAAAATCTTTAAGCGATGTAAACAATCTAGACAAATTCCATCCTCGTGGACCACATCTATCATGGTGCCCATATTTAAAAAAGGGCGCAAAGAAGAACCAAAAAACTATCGCCCTATAGCACTGCTGGACAATATCGGCAAAGTTTTTGGAGCACTGCTCTTACAACATTTCCAGCGATGGGCAAGGCACGCTATGTGTGCCGACCCGTTTCAGACGGGGTTTACCAAAAACAATGGCACGGCGACAAACATCATGTTCCTCAGCGCTCTAAAAAGCAAAGTCCTCGGAGGAGCGCCACGAGTCTTCCTGGCGTTCGTAGACCTGGCGCAAGCCTTTGACCATGTAAACAGAGCAAAATTGTGGGAAAATTTGAGACTCTGGAACTGTCCTACAGAAATTCTTCAACCGATACAAGCGCTACACCAAGACACAAAGCTCCGGGTGAGGCTGAACCAAGCGGGTTTATTGTCGGCAGAAATCCCTGTGGGAAGAGGAGTGAAACAGGGCTGCCCATTAGCCCCCGCCCTCTTTATTGCATACCTTGGTGATTTCAAGGACTCTGAATTACCCATTCGCTCTTTTCCCCCGCCCATGGGGAATCAGAAAACTACAAGGTTACTATATGCAGATGACTTGATCTTAATGGACATGACCCCGATTGGCCTCCAACCGTCCTGGCATCTGGAGGGGGTCGCTCTAGAAAAAGTCAATAGCTTCAAATACTTGGGAATAACTTTTGACTGTTCAAGCATTCATTCAACCCTACAGAGCTCCTTAATGGACAAAGTAAACAAACTGGCGGCACAAGCCCGCGCTCTGGACAAAAAAAGTGGACGCTTCTCTCTGTTACCTACGATCCGATTTTACCGCGCAAAGGTGGTTCCGTCCCTTACCTACGCAGCGGAAGCTCTGCCGTATACACCGGGACACCTGTGGCTGCAGTTAGAGGGTTACTTCTGGCGTACGGTATTAGGCCTTCCAAAGTCAACATCTATGCCACTAATCAGAAGAGAGTTAGGCCTTCTCTCTCTGGGAGGGACTACGGAGATAAAAACAATGATGCTATACAGGAAGACGCTGCTCCCGGACTGCCCGCACCTACTAGCCACAATACGTGCAGAAACTCTAGCCGCACAATGCAACGTGCTAAATTCTTTGGCAGCAGCGTGCAAAACGAAACTGCTGGAAATCCAGTGCTCAGAGGTCGATCTCGTCCGGCATCCGAAAAAAAATAAAAAGGAAAATGGGCGAGCTTGACTCGATTAAAACCCGGGACAACGTAGCAAAGGCGAAATCAGTCAGTCACCTCCCGCCTTACCAAAACAAATTGAACTCAGTTCCAAACTACCTGAGTAAGTTCCCCAGCAAACCGGCCAGAAACTTGTTCCTGAGAGCACGCTTAAACCTGCTGGAAAGAAATGAGATTCTAAAGCGTAGAGGGCAAAGCAACTCAGACTCATGTCGTTTCTGTAAGAACGAAGCAGAGGTGGAAACCATACGCCACTTGCTATTAAACTGTCTAGGAACAAAAGAAATAGGTGAGAAATTTCTTTTAACGCACCTCTCGGCATCATACATGAAGGAAGAGGAACTGTGGTGGGGCTGCTTAATGAGCGGAGAATGGACAAATTGGACAATTGCAACAACACAAACCCTTAAACTTATCCTGTCCTCGCGACCCTCAAAGTCGGCTTCTCAATAACAACCTAAGCCATCACAGCAACATTTCAGGAACATTTCTTCATTTTCTTCCTTTTGTCTTTTCTTCTACCCCTTCTTGGACTGCCTTGGTATATGCTTTTGTTAATTTACAGTTTCTTCTTCTCCTTCTTCTAAATTCTTGATTAAATCAACTAAATAAAAATAAATAAAACAAACTGTAAGACAATCAACATTTCCATCCCGGACCAAATATGTGAAAGTAAGATCGAATCATAAAGTCCCAAATTTCAATTCAAACCCATAACTTTGGAAGATATGAAAAAAAAACTCTCAAGCATTAAATGTACCTCCTGCACTGAAAATGTGTTGTCACCGAAACTAATACTTGATAATGCCGAAATCTTTTCTCCGTTCCTTATAAGAATGGTAAATGCTTCTTTTAGGGGTGGCATTGTTCCTGCCAAAATCAAAACAGTAACAGTAACACCTTTGCCAAAGAAACCTGAACTCAATCAACAAGATCCCGTGAATTTAAGGCCAATTACTAACTGTAATTTCCTTTAGAAAAATACTAGACAAGATCACCACTGAACAACTCCAGGAATCTGTGGATAATAACAATTTGCTCCACCCACAACAATCGGGATTCAGGACAGCTCACGGTACAGAACATGCGTTATTAGATTTTCAGACAGAAATTCTGAGCATCCTTGACAAAGGCAAGATGGGATTGTTAATTCTATTGGACGTCTCAGCAGCCTTTGATCTGCTAGATCATCGGAGACTGCGATAGGCCCTAGATCGATCTGGGAACTGTTCACAAGAGGCTACAGATTGGGTGTCTTCCTTCTTACAGGACAGACACTCTAAGATCATCTGGGGTAAACACTCCTCACAACCAAACCGACGACACCCAATTGGTGTTTGAACTAAGTGGGGATTATGAACAGGATAGCGAAAAACTCTCGATGATATACAAAACCATCGAAAGTTGGATGAAGACTAATTGGATGTGCCTTAATGCCACAAAAACAGAACTTATGATCTTCGGATCACCCTATGCCAGAAAAAAACTAAGCCCATTATACACCACATTCAATATCAAAGAGACACAGATCAAAATATCAGAAAAAGTCAAAACACTAGGTATATATTTACAGGCATCCTTGGGAGCAGAAGCCCACACAGCCTACCTTAAAAGGAACTGCCAATACCACCAGAAATTACTGAAAAAAATTAGACTGCTGCTAAATCAACAAAATAGTACATCCATAGCTAGAGCCACAATTCTCTCCCGGTTAGACTATGGTAATTCACTACTACTGGGCGCCAGCAGCAAATGCCTCAAACAATGCCAAGTGATCCAGAACAATGCCATAAGAACAATCACCGGCAAACCAAAAAGAGAGCATGTCAGAAATGACAGAAAGGATCTACACTGGCTAGCTATCGAAGAACGCATCACATTTAAAACTATTACTCTGGTACATCGATGCTTATTTGGTAAAGCGCCGATATACCTAAAAAACCAATTCAAGAGGCATTAATCATGTCGTAACCTCAGATCAAACAACACAGGCCTACTCGAAGTAATACCAGCTAAAAAAGCTAAGGTACTAGTCAGGGCTTTTACGACAAAAGCAGTCCTAAAATGGAATGAACTGCCCCCCACACTGAGACTGGAAACTAACCACATATGTTTCAGAAAAAAACTAAAAACAGAAATATCAGTAACCCTTATGCATCACCAGTAAACTGATATATTGTGTGTGGCACATGCCATTGTCCTGTTATCTGAATAACCATGTCCGTCTATTTGTAATGCGGGCTGCAGCGCTATATTAATACATAAATTTAAAAAATACAGGCGCTGCTGAAAAGAAATTATTCACGACAAACATTGGTCGAGAGAAGGATTGCACACAATTCCCATACTTACTTCTGTTCCCTCCTGCACCAACGCTGATGACGTAGTAGATATAGAGACTATACAAATGTCTAGAAGAATTTGCTGTAGAAAATTCATGCTAATGATTATAATACTACTTTGTGTTCTGAGTACACTGATCCCAGTATTATGGTATTTGGAGAGCGTGCATCCATTAAGTTCTCTTTTGCCTATCACCAATGCACCTGCCACAGACAGTCCAGTCCATGTACTCTCTTATACTCTCCCTCCATTAGAAGAAAGACACAGGGAAGGTTATGACACTAACACGTTGCTTTTGATAATGAATATGAGTCATTCTATCTTGAATAGAACGAATTGCTGGGTCTGCTACCATTTACCCCAGCATGGCGGGAAAGGAATGGGTTGGTATGGACAGCCATTACCCCTTAATACAGCATGCTATGCATCACAAAGTGCACTATTTTATGGGAAGTGGAATAAGAGTAATACGGGTCAGATAGATGGAACAAACATAGAAGAGTTTGAAAGAGTGGTAATGGAACCTGTAGATTGTTCCATATTTAACAGAGCAAGAGTGATAAAACCAGTGGTAAGGCCAGTAGATAGACTGTATGTGCCTTATAAATCATCTGTAATCACGTTTCACATGAATCAAGTAGGGAACAAGGACGTAGTGCCCCCCTCCTATACTATAAATTACAATCCTTGCACTGTCCCATTTTGCCTACGAAAAAAAGGTCCCTATTTAGTAGGGACATTCAATAAATGCATGAATATTGCAGTACTTGAGAGAGAAGAAGAACCAATATATGTAGGTGATCCCGTTTATGTTTTATGTGGAGAAAAAGCTTATCCCTTGTTGCCTAGAAATTGGGGGGGGGGAATGTTACTTAGGGATCCTTTTACCAGGTGTATTCCTTTCCAAAACATCAGACATATCGGAATTATCTAGATCCAGGCCCCGGCGTGATGAAACAGGATTAATTGCGGAAGACATAGCAAAATCATTTATGCCATTTTGGGGCCAAGCAATAAACTCCTGGAATATACGGAGACTGTCCAGAATATTAGAGAAGACGATAAATGGAACGACCGACATATTGCATAATATGACCCTAGAAGAGAAGGCAGTTACATTAATGACACTTCAAAATAGAATGGCTCTTGATATAATTTTGGCCGACCGTGGAGGTGTTTGCAAAATCGTGGGGTCAGCATGCTGCGTATTTGTAAGTGACTCGTACCCTATGATTTTTGAGGCAATAAAGACATTGCACATCCTGAATTCTGACCTTCGTACCCCAACAGGTGGTTGGGTGCTGAATATAAGTTCCTGGTTTTGGGAGTTATTGCGCTCATGGGGATTGAAACTAATTGCGATTCTAGTAACATTACTTGGAATAATCATGACATGTTGTTGCTGCATACACTGCCTGCCAATCATTTGCTCTGAAATAACAAATGAATGCGTACACATGGTAATAGAGAAAAGAAGTTCCAAAGTGAATACAGATGCAAACTACGAAACAGAAATTATGAAAGAGTTCATGTCGATCAATATTAATGATGATGATTACAGCAGTATGCATAGCTCAGAACTAGATACATGGCCAGAGGAAGATGTGATGTATGGATGATGCTCTTGTCTTAAGGCCAAAGGGTGGGTTTGTGAGTCCAGAAATTACCCTACCAAAACATAGATGGTAAATTATGTTGGCCGAAACCCATTCACATCATATGCCCTACATCGCTGATAAAGAGTCGTCAGCATAACCATAGAGTGTCCATTTTGTGTAATATCCATTTTGCCTTTCTGTTCAAACGCTTTGCAGACATTTATTTTATTTCATTCTGCTCATGCACGGAGCAAGGCCACAAGTTACATGTTGAGAGACCGTCGCAGACAGAAATGCCAAACAGTACAGAAGTACATTGTTTTCCTCCCTCACAAGTCCTTGAAGACAAGCAGAGAGGCATTTAATCACCAAGCCAGGTGCCAGCTGGTCTCGCTGAAACTGTAGAAACAGGCTGTTGAAGCATGAATTATACTTTCTTAGCGGCCCCCCTTTCAGGGCCCTCTTTATATCAGGCTGACCCCTAGTTCTCAAATAGAAACCAGAAGATAGCATGCTTCGGAATGTGTCTCTCCTACGAACACAGCTTCCTCGCTAAACAAGTGCTTTGTGTTCTTCATAACAAAGAACTATGTCTGCTTACTGCAAATTGCAACTGTTGCTAAACCAAGTAATATAGATTAAGAAAGAAACCTGTCATGATGTGTCATATTTGTCATAATTGTCAATTATCGAACCCTAGCTCAAGAAGATACATTATGGGCAGTTTTGATGTATGTGTCACAAAGAGATTGTATGATTGTCTTTTATATATATGATACTGTTGTAGAATGTTCGCTCTCTTGCATCTCACAAGGTCTGGGTGATCACACGTTGCGAGACGTTAGACCCAGTCGGCAGACTGAGAATATTTGCTTTGCAATAAACCCTAGTACTTGGAAATCGATCCTTGTGTCTGTCGTATCACTGGGTGTATGGTGTTGGTGCCTTGTTTCCATATGCTAGGGTCTTCAGGGCCTTGCAAAGATTTAGGAGTCCATACCCAGTTCTTACTTTTACCAGAATTGAAGACTAAATCAAAATGTACCCCTCAGTCTGCTAATGAAAATTCCATTGATACTTTTCACCAGGCGGTGGTTAATGACATTTACAAATATCTAGATAATGCTAATAAGAAACTACATAATAATCTCACCTCAAATGAACGGCGAGCACTTAAGGACCTGAGTAATGACACTAATCTGGTGATTCGTGAAGCAAATTGGGGTGGGAATATAGTTTTGCTTAATACTGATGATTATCTCAAGATGGGACATGCACACTTAAATACGCCAGGATGTTAGCAGATTCTTCCTGGCAATCCAACCAGCACCATCATCAAAGAATTGTACTCTTTGGTTGACCATTGGTATCAGCAAGGGGCACTAACAGATGATGAGAAAATATTTTTAAAAAATTAAACATCCTGTGATGCTGGTGATGTATTTCTTACCAAAGATTCACAAACATTATCAAGGATTACCTGATGTCCAACCAATAATAAGTGGTATTGGTTGGGTCACTGAAGGGTTGTCCCAATATATTGATAATTTACTCAAGGAACATGTAGTGAAAATGCCTACTTATATCAGGGATAGTGGTCATGTCTTACAATTACTTTTGGATATAGTCTGGCAGGACAATTACCTTTGAGTGACTTTGGATGTAACAGCTTTGTATACTTCAATCAGTCACAATCTGGCCATAACAACAATTGATCAGGTTTTCCAAGATTAGTCTACTTCCTACACACTCCATATAGAAATGTTGAAGGAATTTTTGGAATTTAAAATATAATGCCGTGGCGAAGATTTATAGATAATATTTTGTTGATATGGAAGGCCTCACAGGAAGAGTTAGTACTATTTGATGATTATCTTAACAAAAATTCATTTGGGCTAAGTTATCAGGTGAGTCTAGTTTTTCCTCAATTAACTTTCTGGATCTGGCCATATATATACTGGATGGCAAAATAGAGAGCTGCACATTCTGTAAAAATACGGAAGTAAACTCCACTTTACATGCAGGAAGCTGCCATCACAAATCAGTCATTTCCAATATTCCAGAGGCCTATTATTTTAGGGCACGCCGCAATTGTTCTGAGGATGCAATTTTCAGTGAAGAATGTAATTTGCTGTCAAGTAGATTCAGAGAAAGGGGTTAATAAGAACCCATAATAACTGCAGCATACCGTAAAATTAAGACCAAATCCAGAAAAGACATGCTGCAACAGGCAAATGAGGACAAGCAAATTGGATATCCTAAAAATGTAGGTATAATTACTAAATATACTAAGGATGCTAATGTGTTGTATAAGATTGTTCAAAAACATTGGCCAATACTCAAGTTGGATGATGATATATCATGTTTTTGAAAGACAAACCATTTTTATTTACACTAGGGCGCCACCATAAAAAGCAAACTTTCTCCGTCCTTTTTGTCGGATAGGAGTCCTAAGGATACTTACTGGCTGAAACCAGTGAAAGGATTTTTTAAATGTGGGACATGTAGTATGTGTCGGTATGCACATCCAGATTGTCAACAATTTGTCAGTAATTTGGGTATTAAGGTGGAAATCAAGGATTTCATTAATTGTCGCACTAAATATGTAATTTATGCGATTGTCTGTGTGTGCAAGCGGATCTATGTGGGCAGCACCATAAGGGAGCTAGTTGCGCACGAGAATTAGAGAACATATTACATCTCTAAAAAAACAGGATGAGAAGCTACCTTTAGCTAATCATTGGCAAACTTACCACCAAATGGACAAAATGAACAACATACAATTTGTTGGTTTATATAAAGCACATTTGGGCAAACGTGGAGGTGATTTACAATTGAAATTAAGGCAAACAGAAGCTAAGCACATTTGTCATCTTGGATGTGTAGAAAAGGGGCTCAATTCTGAGCATGAGATGCGTGTATTTCTGTGAGCATATTTTTACTGTGGTGAATAGCTGCATTCATTATTTTCAGGAATGCCAGTTTCAAGAGTCCAGTTCAATAATTGATATTTATTTCTGATTTCGTTAGTAGGGTACACATTTTGGGTGACAGCCTGCAGGCACCTTACTTAGAATCTGTTGAGATTCTCATTAGTGAATTTTTTTTATTAATGCATCTGTGTAACACATTTTCAATGGGCCATGATGTGTCTTTTTCAACTTTTCTATTTACTAAATTAGGGGGTCCTTTGATAAGGATAAAGTATTTTGCAACACTAAGCATTGTGCTGCACAATAAATTCAAGTTGACAACTATTTGTTGTAACACAGCCATTTAATCACATATAAAAAATATTTTTCAGAGTATTCTCATTACAATATTGCTGTTGACAAACATGATCAATTCTTTTGCTGCTAATTTGCCTAAAAAGGCATTTCGTCTGGAATTGGACATTGTTTTACAATTTTGGGCTATTTACATTTCTTCAGGCATCCGCATAGTATTGCGGCATGCAGATGACATCATGCGTCATGACGCATATGACGTCACATGGCACGTACCGCGTCATTGGCAACAATTTGAATAATAAGAGTCTTGGTACTACGACGTGGGTTACACGTCATTGAAATCAGAATATTGCAAGGGATTTAGCCCTTTTGAATGGTTTCCAGCAGGTATTTCGCTCATTAACCATTACGTATTAGGCCATAAGAGACTCTTTCCTTCAGTAATTCGAGGGCCAGCTAATGATACAGCTTTTTTGTATTGTATTCCCAGGTATCTATACTTTATACAGCATCAATCAAATAACACAGGAGCTGAGATTTCTCTTCATCTGTGATGTTCGCTTTTCAGACAGACATCTCTCCATTGCTTGTCACCGACAATAGGATCGTAGTTTTTATGTCATATTTGGAAAGGGTAAGAATGCATTTTAACCTAAGGGGATATCCCAGGTTTAAAAAGGTTTTGAATAGTTACCTCGAAATGTCATTTTTATTTTTATTATTTAGTGGATCACTCGGACAAAACATTGTTGAGTGTGTTTCTGTGCATTTTACTCACTGGGGCTTTATATGCACCTTAAGGGTTCATGTTTACTCGTGTGCGGTTTCATCATTTTTTAACTGGATTGGGCCACTAGTAAAGTTAGCATGGTGATTCCAGTGAATACAAATACACAAAATTATGGAATTTTAAGGTACACTTGAAACTGTTATAATCTGTTTCTGCATGTCAGTACTTAAGTGAGAATTGCAGGTATTATTTTTCAAATTTTCTCAACATTTACCATTTGTTATCTCTTTGGATTTGACCCCGCCTCCTCTGATCATCTTTTGCCATGAACTTAATTGTGGTATGTACTGGTTTTATTCATATACCCTTGTTAATGGTTACAAATGCCTTGTTTGGTTATACAATTCATGTTATAATTTTTGTTATCATTTGTTGTTTAAGACATTGGTGTGAAATTAACAGCCTTAAAAATGAACGGTGGTCGAAACACGTGTCGGCTGATATATTAAAGTGGATGTTTGATGAATTAATTGGATATCTAGGATTGGATTGATTTATTTAAAAAGATGTGGAGAAGGAATAACATATGAGCTTATATTCGGGTCATTGTGCAGTCTCACAGCACAACACACTTTGTTATTTAATTCTAGAAACTGGCGAGGGGGAGCCAGCGGTGCTGTGTTTGCGTCAATGGTCAAGTAGACTATACAAATTTTCAGGGGACTAGCGCACACATTGATTACTCCCTATCCCATTATTGTTTCATATCAGTTATAGTAATGGAGAGTGTTGCTGTCTCATTATCACTGTACGTGACAATGGCAGACTATCTTACAAATCAGGAAGAAGAGAAAGCTGCCCTATTTGCCCCTCGTGGGAGCACTTTAAACGCATTCAAGAGTGCATCCAATAGTACAGAAAGCCTTAGTCAAAGGTTCATTAGAATAGAAAGATTATGCAAGAAAGAGATCAATACATTTTGGGAAATAGCATCCCTTACTAATTATCTCGAGACCAAGAAAATACCTAGAGGTCTAAGAATCTTGATATTTCCCAATTTTGATAAAGAAGAAGACTCAGGTCTAGCCAATCAATGAGAAAATAATTTAGAACAGAGCTCCACTAACATGATTCAATTATTGATTGAGCATGCCAAAAGGGAACATTCACGTAATCAAACAGCCATAGAAGTAATCACAGAAGTAATTAAGAATATGCCTAACCCACAAGCTACCAAAGATAACAATTACAGTAAAATGTATACACTTTTGGGTACTTATCAGGATGAGGTCAAGTTAAGAAAATTCCGTAAATTTTTCAGAGATGATAGAGATTACAGGGAGGACCGTGTATATACGTTCCAGCCCAAATTTGAAGAGTATAAGAAAAAATTGAGAGAGTCAATGCCTAAATCATCTTTGGGCAGCTCAGATGCTGAATTGGATGGGGAGAGTGTCAATCTAGATAAGACTGGGCAAACTCCAACCTCGGACACCTTAGGGAGTGTTTTTTAGAAAAGATCAAACGATACACAAAAAGAAGCAAACAGGGGGGAAAGCAGGTGAGATTCTTAACCCCCCCGTCCAAAGTATTCAAACATGGAACAACGCATCAGAGGCAGAAGGGGGAGGGGGAGCAGGGATAGGTCCAGGAGAAAACAGGCCACGGACAGTTATACTGACGAGAGCAGGATCGAGAAGGCAATTGGGGATTTAGACTCTACCAATTTGGTAGTTAATTTGTTTAATAGGACACTGACGTCACAAGAAATCCAACTGCTTAATAAAGTTCTTTCCTTTGCACCTACTATTGAAGCTGATTATGTGGCCTTCCAAATTGATATTTTCAAATTTACTTGCAAGATGAAGCTTAAGAAATATTTCAAGACACAAACTAAACAGTTCATACCAAGGGTCATACCAGAGAGTCCAAGTGAACACTCAATTAGTGATATTGAGAATATTTATTTACTCATGTCTATCACTTCAGATAAGGATATATTGACCAGTGCAACTAGACAATATCTAGGAGTCCATACCCAGTTCTTACCTATACCAGAATTGAAGACGAAATCAAAATGTACTCCTCAGTCTACTAATGAAAATGTCATTGATACTTTTCACCAGGTGGTGGTTAATGACATTTACAAATATCTAGATAATGCGAATAAGAAACAACAGGAAACAACATAATAATCTCACCTCAAATGAACAGCGAGCACATAAGGACAAAACACGTGTTGGCTGATATATTAAAGTGGACTTTTGATGAATTCATTGGATATCTAGGATTTGATTGATTTATTTAAAACATTTTGGAGAAGCAATAACATATGAGCTAATATTCGGGTCATTGTGCAGTCTCACAGCACAACACACTTTGTTATCTAATTTGTACACATTTTTCTATGCTTACCGCATTACTAACCCATAGACCAGTGTACTCTGGGGGGACGCAGCCTACAGGTGTAGTCCTTCCTATCACATTTAGTTGGAATGTGACACCCAGGAGCAAATGAAGGCATATCAAAAGGGGGAGGGCAAAACCTACCTCCTGCCTTGGCCAGCCTAATTAAATTTCAAAGGCTCCATGAATCCCCCTGCCCATTGTCAGTCTGCTGGTGGCAGCGCATAATGATGAGAGTTAATTGAAGCAGGCCTGCGAGAGTCCTGTTTGCAGAGCTGACAAAGGGGGCAGGAAACCCAAAACCTTTTTATTATGCATCGGTGCTGTTAACCCCCTACCGCCGTACTCATAATGAGGCCCAGAAAGTCTGTTCTCGCCACAACTTCAAGGGAGACCTGTTCTTTGATCAGGAACCAAAGATAGCTGAATTAACCAGAGAGACCCTTTGCTCCACAACAGACGCGAAGATGGGTGGGACTTAGCAGTATATGTTTTCACCCCTTTACCTTTTCTGTTGCAAAACACTCTGGTTATGACCTCACGCATAACAGAAGATTGTTGGTGGGGGGCCCAGGATTGGTTCAATAAGGTAGGTTTAGCCTGTACCAATCACGGGCGCCTATTTGGCTTTAAATGAGGGCTGAGCAGATCATCTGCTTGCTTCACCAGAAGCAAGAAAGAAGAACTCAGCATTGGACCCTGGCTGAAGGTACAGTTTGCTTTACATCTTCCGCTAGTGAAGGAAGGCCAGGAAATCCAGGAAGCATCTCCAGAACTGTTACCCAGCCAGCACACAGTGTTCCCTGCTAGGCTCTGCAAGCAAGCCTCCAAGGTGGGAAGTGCCACACAGTCTCTGAACCAAATCAAGGACAAGTCTGTTGCCTGCAACACTCTCCTCAACTTTGGGCCGTCTGCATTAAAGAATGACACAGCCCATCATAGAAGCTAGGAGGAATGCACCAACAACCATCAACCAGGGTCCGCCTTATGGACATTTTCGAGCCAGTCAAGCCCATTGAGCTGCAACAGACTGCACCTCTGACTGTTGTCACGCTGCAGTCGCTCACACCATCCAAGATGCCTCGACCAGTGATTCAAACCCGCCAACCAGCCCTGAGACAACGATTCCTGACCTAACATGCCATGTAGACCAGCCTGCAGCTCTCCGTCCAGCCTCGCTCGTGGAACTGCCTGCTGCCTGATACCTGCAGCTGTCTCCTGTCTTGAACTCTTCCGCAAAGCTGCAGAGTGCCCTGAAACCGACTCTATGCTGTCGAGCACCAAGAACTTCTACAAGCACAAGGTGCACTATGGTTCTGTCCTCCTGGTCCTTCTACGAAGGCCCCTAGTGACATTTTACGACCCATTGCTCCCTTTTTGCTGAAACCAAGTATCATTGAACTATTGCAATTCATTACTTTACCGACTACCCGCCTGTCAGTATCCTGTGTGCATCCCCTTTCCTTCTTGAAACTGTCTGTCCTCTGTATTCCTTTACAAGGTGGGTTGTATTTTGTAGTGTGCTAGAACTGTCTGTTGTGATGATAATAAAGTAGATATTTTTGTACACAACCTTGACTGGACAGACCCTTTTATCATTGGGGAATAATAATGTATTTTTGCAGCGATAAGCCTGCCGTTCCGTCCACGTTACCAAAATGTAACAATAAGGTTTATAATTTACTTGTGTTTCCAATCTGTGTGGATCCCTTCTAGTGTACTAGAGGTGTGGGGCTGATTGATGGTTTAGAAACCGATAATTATCCCTCGACCACTGGTGCCCCAGAAGTTGATTAATCACAAAACCTGATATTTTATACACTCCAAAATGTGCTTTGTTAGAGGCACTTGGATTTGGTTGCAATTGTAGCATGTACGTCTAGCTATACGTGTACTTCGTTCTGCACTGGCACTTTGTACTCTGAATTTGCCCATGCACTTTGTGCCTTGCAGGAGCACCTGCAAGTGCACTTTATATTGTACGTTTTGTAATGCGCACTTTGCACTCAGCACTTATACGTTATATCATATTTATCATACCCTGCACCTGGCTCTAATACTGCTGGCTCTTGGATATGATATCACTTCTGTTCCTTTACTGACAAAGCTACGATCAGGAAAGGCAATGTTTAACAAAACTATAGTACTACTGGCTCAAAGGGTCAACAAGAGAAACTCAATTTGAGATGGCATAGTGAGGGTCAAATTCCTCCATCAGCACCGGCAGGGTCTTATTTCACATTAGTGCTCATATCCAGTGCTAAATGCAGTTCAGCAACCTTGTTTATTCTTCATGAATACACTTGCAATTTTGATCTGGGTACCTGCACGTATTGGAACTTCTTGGAAAATAGTATTACCAAATCTCTGAAAAAAAATACTACACTTTTGCCGAGGGATACAGTCACAGGCACAGGAATAGCATCTCAGCAATACTCGAACAGCTGCTCCCGTTTCCCAGCTAATAATTCCCAATGGGAGTTGTACCTTAATCACTTAACAGTGTATTTCCACACATTATTATAAAAAGCGTATGTTTATCCTACCAGCTTCTGTCAAAAACATGAGAAGAGATGTTCTTTGGTTTATTGAAGAACAAAAGTATAGATTGAGCTGAATTTATTTTCGTAATTTAAAAAAAAGGAAATAAAAAATCACTGTGAAGTTGAAAACGAACTGTGGTAGGACATCATCACGGGATATTGACACGACATAACAATAAATAGGCCCCCCCACCATACAGGTAAAGTAACAATCAAATGCATTATACATTCACACTATCAATGGATGAGTTAATGTCATTTTAACATATTTTTATTTTCTTCAGAAATAAGCAGAATCAAGTTTAGTTTCAGGTACCGATGACTAGCATTTAACATGTTTCGAATATCAGGACCATTAAAATTACCCAGATTTCATCAGGGTGATATATACCCCAGATTCTACCTAAAATATATCATATGTTCAAATGATTGTGATCAGTACTTAACTGTGTAAAATGTCTCTGTTGGGGGGCAGGTGGGTTATTTATTAAGCCAATTCATTTGATCTAAATTTCATATAGTTTGTTTATTGTAAAAGTTCATTAGGCACATGTGGGAGACTTTTAAGCTTTAGGGAAATCATTACCTCGAGTACAGATAATAAAAGATGACACTCCACAAGCTTAGTCATGTGCAGGTATAGAAAGGTTTAGTCTGGAAGTGAGGAACAACCCAGTATTTGGATATTCGGACATTCAAGGTAACATGTTAATCGGATTGTTAATGATACTGGCCTTGAGTGACTGAATTTAAAAGGAACTAGCTGTAGCTGACACATCATTCTCTCTCCCTCTATCCTTCTCTCTCTCTCTATCTCTCTCTCTCCCCCCTCTCTCCTCTCTCTTTCTCTCTCTCTCTTTCTCTCCCCCCTCTCTCGCTCTCTCTCTCACTTTATTGGTGACAGTCGCATTGTCAAATGTGCATTTGCTATAGTCACCCCCGCATTTGCTATAGCCACCCCTGCATTTGCTAGAGCCACCCCTGCTTTTGTTGACACGCAGTAGGACCAAAGAACAAACACAGATATCTTAAAGGAGGAGTTTGGAGGGGTCTGGATTTTGTGTATCAGTAGGAGTGTAACGATAACAGCAGTGACAGAGGCATCCTTCAAAGTGAGGTCCCGCCTGATATTTAGAGAGTCATGCTAGAATTAGCCATCACACTGAGAAAGGATTGTCCAAAAGGGAGAGAGGCAAGGGAGACAACCATAAGTTCTGCTGGAGGTTCTGGAGTTCCAAAAGAGTTCCTGTAAGTGATCAGAGCACCAGGCTGCAGGGACTCCAGCTTTCCTTGCTATGTTTTGCTTTTTGTAAGTTTGTCATTGTGCAATCAGTTGCCAGCCCACAAAAGCTCACTGAAGACTCTAATTGGCTTTAATTTGAGCATGACCCTTTCCAAGAAGAAATGACATTCTGAAAGACAAAATGGTGTATTATATGGAAAGGAAGCTAATCTAAAATAATGTCATTGTATTAACATTGCAAACTCGCTCTTTGGAAAATGATATCATGTTCATTTCAAATTTGTTTCAGTGTGTATCATAGTCATAAAAAGAATGTTACACTAGTCTTAATAAGCGAAGAAAATTCTAAAATTGTAGAATCACCATGTAAATAATGTCCTGATTGAAGCTTATCATTCCAGGATGGACTGGCTGGAATATTCATTTTTTACTCTTTTGGATTAAATGGCGAGGAGAAAAAGTACACTAATGAGCATTGCTAGCTGCTTTTCATAAAAGCATAGAGCATTTTGGGAACATAAGAATGGCGATAGATCTTGATATTTGTCAAATAGGTCTGTGATAAAAGAGGAGCTTGGATCACTGGGAGCGTAACACACTGTGCTTCCTGCTATTTTCGCTTTTTACAACATTCACCCTAATATTAAAGTGTTTGTATCCATGAACCATTAATACTCATTAGCACTGGGGCTAGGGGAGCCACCCAATCAGGTTGCTCGAATCATGGGATAAATCCCATGATCCAAGTCTGCGTTCAAAGCAACCTGATGGCTGCTCCCCTGCACTGCCATCCTTCCCCCACCCTCTCCTCCCTTCCAGTCCGGTCCTTTGTCCCTTCATAGCCCTCTTCCCATTTTACCTTATTCCTTTGTCAATGGCGCCCCGGCCACTGTTGCTGCTCCATGTCTTTGCCGGTGGTCATGTAAATGGAAGAGGAGCTCCAGATGGAGCCCAGCCTTTCAGCTCTGTGGCTTCCATCTTAAGTAAGTATTTTGTTTTAATGAACGGGACGCCACAAGGTGTCCCGTTCATTCAAACAAAATACATTGCTGTTAGCTATGTTTCCTGGACTGAAAACTCAGGGTGCTAATAGCAATAACACCCTTATCCGGCAGGCAGGATCGAATTGTACGGCAGTGGGGCCCATCATTAAGGCCCTTGTTGTGCTCAGGCTTATAACTTGCGCCGGCCTGATAGCCAGACCGGAATGGATGTTATTGCTATATTCATTCAGCTGAAGGATTTTGGATGTGAGGCTAAAATGGATACATCTATTGTTCCTTTGGAAGACAGAGGGTCAAATTGAACAGGATTTTAGTAGAAGGGGGTTGTGAAGTGAGGTAGGGCTGTGCACATGCCCAGTCAAAAAACCACAGACTTCTTTACACTATTATGTGTATGCAACTGGGTTTGCTGCTAGTGAAGTGAGTAAAGAGAGGAGGTTTATGCTCTTGTTTCCCACCATCCCTAGGAAACTTCTCGTAGGGTGATAATGATCAATGTTGCCACTGTATTGTCTCTCTGTGACACTGATTCTGGGATCAATATTCCCAGACTTGGGATGAAATGCAGAAGGTGATTAAAGCTGCCATGCATTTCCCACAGCCAGTGCAACAAGTGGAACCAATCTTATGATTCTGATGTTGCTTTCGATTATCTTTCCAAGTCTCGGCAATTATAGCCCACTCCTGATCATCATCATCTTTACTTTATTTCGGCAAATTTGCCATAAAAGTATACACAACAAAATACATCAATATACATAAATACATTACACTTTGGTATTTCACCAAAAAAAGAGTACCATCTTGTAGCTGCTTGTGATCACTAGAAATTAGACAGGCTGGCAAAGTATAAAAAGGTTATCCTTTTTATACTTTGCCAGCCTGTCTAATTTCTAGATGCATAATGGGTGAAATTCAAACCATAATAGGAGCCATAACAGACTAAAGTGAATCATAAATCAGTGTTAACACTGGAGTCTTTACCAAATATAAGGTAAGGTTTGTTTGGTATGGTATACCTATACATTGTTATTTATAAGACAACATACATGTACTAGATCATAAAGCATCGGATATTCAATAATTGGTGCATTTAAAAGTAATTTCCATAAAGTCCTCAGGAAAATGTACAGATAAAAAAAATGAAATTAAGGTGAAACAATGGGATGAAAGAGTTAGTAATGTAAACTTAAAGTTTTAAAAATCTAGTTTGGTTGGTCCATGCATAAGAAAACATTACACACGGCAAATATCACATCTTGGAAAATGTTGTACTTTTACACACAACCTCAGCCATATTTAGATCGAAGATTCTGTAGTTAAGCAAACATTAGATTCTACTGTCTGTATGGTTTTATACGTTTAGGAATATGATATGAAATTATAAGTTGTAGAGGAGGTTCCAGACATGACCGGCACCCCTGCCCCTAAATTCGATCTATCAGGAAGGTACCCGCCAAGGGGCGTGACGTATGAAGAGCAAATGAACCAACAGAGAGCCGCACTGGGACTCTGCCCAGTATACATTAGGAGATCCGTGCCTGTTGAAGTGCCCATAACAAGACAACCCTGGGCAGCACGGTACCCCATTAGACAGCCATACCAGCCGCTGATACGAAATGAGGAGTACCTTTATGCGTTCCACAAAGAGACCCCAAAGCCTTAATAGAAGGCCAGTATAAATGACATAAGTGCCTGAACAGACTCACAAATGAACAAAAGTAGCTATCAATGACAAACACGCCAGTGCGAGTAGCTACGAAAATAAATGTAATGGACACAGAGAAGAGACAATGTTAAAACGTAAGGAAATGGTGCTGAGAGACAAGATGGAAGCAACCGTCCTGTTAAACGTGTGTAAATAGGCTTGAAATGCAAGATGCTAAGAAACCGATACTACTTGCAATGCTTAGTAGACTAATAGAAGCAGCATGCGCCGACTATATATCTACCTCAAGAAGCACATTATACAAGTGTGACTCCATTTTGTAAAAGCAGAAATGTACCCAGGCGGCCAGAGGCCTGACAGGCCAAGTTTCGAAACCCAGCCAAAGGCAAGAAAAGGAGCGGAATCGAAACTCAACAAAGAGCGGCTCATGCCTAGGAAATCGAGGTCAACCATAGCAGGTGAGGAGAGCATCAACTCGCAAGAATCAGGCTCCGGAGCATACCAGCTCGCCCGTGAAGGTCAAGATTAGAGATGCACAGGCAGGTGGCAGAGCCGAAGCAGAATTAAAAGCTGGAAACTGAAGCAGATTCATGGTGAACAGACACGTGACCTGTCAGGCGTGAAGAAGTACCACCGCCTGATGTCACCCAGAAACCGAGGATGCCATAACTTCTCCTGATAAGAGACTACAGTCCCGAGGCCATACCCAGCCAACTAATTGACACATAGCCCTAAGATACTAATTGATGGAAGGGAGGCAGGGTGAAACTTGGGACACCAGGCACCTGGGTTTCCATTCTGCATGCTGCTAATTAAAATGGGGATTTATGTCTAGGGGTGTAACCCACCCAATCACAATAGACCAAGTAATCTAGGGTACTATAGCCAGTAGAACCAATGAGACGTCGTACTTGTAGTGACATCTATCACGAGTAATGTAGAGGGTTGGACATAGACGCCCACCCGATAAGAGTTATCCAATCCACATGCTCTGTTACCGTATACAGATATAGCACCTATACTTAAGTTACCTTTCCTAACCAATCATATTGCATGATGATTTTTGTAAAGTTGGACGTCAATGATGACAAGTTTTATGCATAAAAGTGGCTGTTCAACTGAAGTTTGGGGAAGTCGGGCGAGAGAGGTGATCGCAACGCTGCTGATTTCCATTTGGTTTCCCTGTTTCATGTACTTGCCATTAAACAGACTTCCCTTTGCCAACTTACTCATAATTGAGTTGTGCTAGAGTATGTGAATCCTACACCCCCTGTCCTCACA
Organism: Ambystoma mexicanum; assembly: GCF_040938575.1. NCBI lineage: Eukaryota > Metazoa > Chordata > Amphibia > Caudata > Ambystomatidae > Ambystoma > Ambystoma mexicanum. Next base: position 772,583,089 of record NC_090937.1, on the reverse strand, counting down.
TGGTGCAGCTATATTGTCTTACAAGCTCAGGAGGGTGAGTACTGACCTATGGGCCCGTCAGTAACTTCCTCCCCTCTCTGAACAAAGTTATTCATAACGTGCCTGTACACAAGTTTTCTAGGCGCAACAAGACAAGGAATGGAAAGACAAAGGGGAACAAAACAAATGATCTTACTAGGCCTTGTGCCATTCAGATCGTGCAAGTGTAGGGGGAAGAGAAAGGAGAAGTTCCAGGGGGAAAGGGAGAGTGCAATATGCAAAGCTCAGGTAAGTGGCACTGGGGTGGGTGGTTCTAAGTAAGTGCAATTATGCCTGGGACTGTAGGGTTGCAGATACAGTCGATAGTGCGCGGTAGGACCAGAGCCAGTGCATGGGGCTACTGGTGGTGGAGGAGCTTGGTCCCCATTAAGTTCAGGGGGAGGCCAGGTAACCAGTTAGTGCAGCAGACAATAACCTCAGCAGGAGAGAGAAAGCAGAAGCGAAAAGGAAGGTCTTGAGTTGTCTCCGTAAACCTGAGGTGGTCCTGCTCTAGTTTGACAGAGGCAAGGAGGCTGTTCCAGAGGGAAGCACCAGCTGCGGAGAAAGATCTACCCACCACTCTCAGCCTGGAGAAGTGTCTGACCCTCAGAGAGTTGGAGGTGGATGAGCGGAGGGCTCAAGAAGGAAAGTGCTTAGGAAGAGAGAGTTGGATGTATTGTGGTTTCTGGCCCAAGAAAGCCTTGTGAACAATGCAGAGAGTCTTGAACTTGATCCTTGCAGCTACCAGGAGCCAGTGGAGATATTTCAGGGCTGGAGAGATACAATTCCTGGCCTTGAGGCCAAGTACAAGTATTGCAGTCCTGTTCTGGATTATTTGCAGCGGGTCAACGAGTAGAGGCAGGCAGATTTAGACGGAGGCTGTTGCAGTAGTCCAGCCTAGAGAGAACTATGGCTCTGGAGACAGTGAGCTTCTGGCAGAAAGTGAGAAAAGGAATAATACCTCTGAGGAGGTGCAGCTGGTAATGGGACTTCTTAGATACCTTCATGATGTGAGTAGAGAAGGAGAGGATGGAGTTGAAGATAACACCAAGGATTTTTGCCTCGCAGGAAGTTAAAGGTAGGGGGCCCAAGGATGGTGGCCAGAGTGAAAGAGGGAAAGCAGGAGCAGGGGTCCCAATGAGAAGGATCTCAGTCTTACTGACATCCAGGCAGAGATCATTAGAGGCACGCCTTTCATGAATCGCAGATAGACAATCAGGACTGACAGAGAGAGGAGAGGAAGCTGAGGGGAGCCTCAAGGAGAGCTAAGTGTCATCTGCATAACACAGAAAGTTAGGAGAGAAGGTAGAGATGAGATGGGCCAGAGAGGCAAAGTAAAGGTTGAAGAGCCAGGATGAGAGGTTAGAGCCCTGGAGAACACCACATTTGGAAAGAGAAGTGGTGGAGAGAAAGGACCCTAGTTGGGCCTGGTAGTGTCAATTGTAGAGGAAAGAGGTGAACCAGGCTAGGGCCTGATACATGATGCCCAAGTTGTCAGGGAGACAATTGATCATGATTGCGTGGTTGACCATGCCAAAAGCAGAGGAAATATCAAGGAGGATGAGGACAGAAGGAAGGCAAGAGCCGAGATTTGAGACCAGGTCTTCTAGGGTTTTCACAAGAGCAGTTTCTATACCTCTGGCTGCTCTAAAGCCAGACTGATGGTCATGGAGACAACCAACAGGTTTGGTGTGTGTGATGCTGGAAATGCATCGGAGGGACAGGGCCTCCGTATCCTTGCCCTTTACTGCCTTTTATCATGTGTTCTGTCGTGTTTTCCATGCAGAAGTTCATGGGGGACTCCTGGCGGTGCAGCTCTCTCTTTTGGTTTGGAGTACAGAATCCACGGGATACCCTTATGGCACCCATGGGTGGGGGTACAACCCTGTGCCCCTAGTGTATGTTTCTGGGCACCTGTGTGTGGCCCACAGAACAGGGTATGGGGGGTGGCAGCTCTATGCTGAACTTGACAGGTGCTATGAGTATCCTCCATTTTGGGATACCCAGGCCATGCCATTGGAATCAGTTGATTCCTGATAAGAAACAAGATGGCCCCTGTGGCCTCTTGCTTTCTATTGCCTGTTACCTTGTTTTCCCAAAGTCCTGGGAAGCCCTGACTCTCTCCCTTCCCCCTGACTGGCTGTTGGGTAGAAGTTCCATATTTGGTGGTGTTGTGAAGTCCAGGCCAGACTGGCTGGAGCCTTCCCAATGACTGTATGTTGTGGGTACACCCTGTGGGTGGGACATGGGTGAATGGAGTGTGTGACAAATACGCAGTATGTGTTGTGGATGTCTAGTATCTGGTGTTTGACACAATGACTGAGACAGCCCTGCCTGAAACTGGTATGAATGCAGTGTTGAGTGTTGAATGGCTGGGTACTTGTCCCAATACACATACATTGTTGTGAGTGTCTGGAGAGAAGTGAATGGCCTGAATGCACTATGCACCTGATTGGATGCCTGCCTGCATGAATGCCCTTCTGACCGATTGGTTGCCTGAGTGTGACCCAGCAAAATGAATGGGAGATCAACTAGTATATCTGGGGGCCTCTCACTGCTAGAATTCATGTTCAGAAGCTGAAGAGAAACTGGAGTTGAAAGTGAAGCTTAACCTTGAAACCCTGTTGGAAGAGAAGAATTGCTGTTGCCTTTCTTCATCAATCTGAAAGCTGCTGTGTCTCCAAGGACTGACCCAGAGAGGACCTGGTAAGGCACTCGCTTCCTGAGCTACGAGGGACAATCGTGCACCAGCTGATCTTTGACAAAGCTCCCTGGTAGACAGACCTACAACAGGCTGCCCACCGGAGACAGGGACCACCGCGGAATCACAAGGCGAAGTGCCCGGACATTGTTGTCCACCACTGTCGACGACCACCATCGCCAACCGGAGCCGCCGTGCTCCCATTGCCTAAGAAATTTTGATTCACAGAAGCGCTCGTGCACACCGCCGCCTGCCTTATTCCGCCAGAGACGGACGGGGCGTCGACATGCAGAGGAGCATCCGCTGGTGGGTTTCCCCCCACCCAAAGACCACGGAGACACCGACGACTAGAGCACCCTTGCTTGCCACAGTTCTTCAAACTCTTTGCGGTCCTGAACTATCGACATCGAGGTGCCCCGCAGGCCTCGTCCTTGCATCCTACGCTCCGTCGCCGATGAGCACCACTAGGAACGAAGCAGCCACTTCATCGTCGTAGTTCACCCTGTTCATCGCTGGACATTGGACGACCCGTGGCTCCTGCCTTAAAGGGAGTGCACTCAAGAAGGGCCGTCAATTTCCCTCACGAAGAACTCTACAACACCAGGTACTTTGGGGTTGCTGAACTATTGGAAAGACTCTTGTGAAAAATATATGAACTGGGCTTGTGCTATATCTTTACTTTACAGGTTGCCCAGGTGTGGGGATAGCCACACAGAGCTGTGTCTAGGTAGCAGGGACAGTATTCTGTCTATTGTTCTAACCAATTGCTTTCCTCTTATATCTATTGTTGGTTTCCTTTACAAACTGATTTGTGTGACATTTAACTATACAGTTGATGCACTTTAATGAGATCTAATAATAGGAATGGTACCATGTAGAACTGTATATTTGCCATTGTAGATAACTGAGTACGAAGCGAGTTATCGTGATAGTGTACATAACCTTGAACATTAATTATATAAAGAATGTGTTTTAACTAATACAGTGTGTGGACATTCCTTTGTGGGGGTTTGGGGACTACACTGTACTTAAGAACCAGCCTGCATCACCTCCTGAGAAGCTAGGTCTGATTGCTCGTCCATTGCTACCAACAATAGAGAATCTTGGATGGGGTCCTCTGTGCCTCTCCTCTGCCATATAGAGAGCAGGAGTACAGACAGCCCCCTCCAGTCTTTACAGTGTGGAGAGTAAGCTGGGAGATGGCCATCTTTTCCAGAGGTTTGCCTAGGAAAGAATTGATAGCGATCGGACTGTAGTTTACCGGAGGGGAAGGATCGGCAAAAGGCTTATTCAGGAGGGTGTGCACAAGCGAGTGCTTTAGGAGGGAAGGGAAGGATCCCATGGCAAACGGGTGATTGCAGAAATCCGCCAAGGCTGGAGTGAGGGTGCCAATTTGGTCCTTGATGGTCATGGAGGAGCAGGGGAGCACCTTCTTGGGTGATACTTTCATAGATCAGACTTGTCTTGAAACATCATCAGGAGTGAACATGGGGACAGAGGAGAACCGAGGAGGAGGGGGAGAGGTAGCTGGGTTGGGGCCGAGAGAGGTTGGGGGAGAGGAAGAGGAGAGAGAGGACAGGATGTCCTGAGTTTTAGTAGTGAAGTGAGAAGCCAATGCCGTGCAGAGGGCCTGGGAGGGACCAGGAGAGGTGGAGACTGCAGCTGGATTGTCCACTCCTTGTAGACTTTGTAGAGTTTGACCGTGTTGTTAGAGGCTGCAGAGATGCAGGCTTGGATGTAGGTTCTCTTCTTGGACAGGACTGAGAGTCTATATTGCCTTTGGAGCAGGCGGCAAGCCAATTTGTCAGAGGATGTGTCTCATGCCCTCTACTTCCTCTCGGCCCCCCTGCACTTGCTTTTAAGGGTGGAGAAGTCAGAGTCAAACCAAGAGTTGCATTTGGAGGTGGTCTTCAAATGGATCCTCATGACAAAGGTGCCAAGTAAATGTTGAAGAGCCAGTGTGAGAGGTTAGATCCCTGGGGAACACCACATGTGTAGAGAGAGGTGGTGGAGAGAAAGGACCCTAGTGGGACCTGGGAGGGTCGATCAGAGAGGAAGGATGTCCACCAGGCTAGGGCCTGTAAGGAACCCAACCTCATTATCACAGATGGGACATTTTTCTGAAATTCTTGTACTCCAGCATGTCTGGATGCTAGCCAGTGGAAGTGTTCCTACACACAGTTTGATATATAAGGTTCTTAAAAAGAAATTCTGGTTTAAAATAAGACACTGTTCCATTCCTGGATCATGCTCAACCGGAAGGTGCAATTGACTCATTGCACGTTTCAAGCAACTCTACATTTATTTATTCATAAACCATTCATGAAAATCATTAGTTACTCAAGGTTTACACTCCTTCGTTATATTATTGAGTCTTAACCAGATTTCCAATATATCTAAATGATCAAGCCATCCCGTAATAAACCTGAACCAAGGGAGTCTGCCCTCATCCTGCCAGCTCAGGACATCCAGGTTAGCATCTCTATATTTCGATACATTGACAATTGTCCAAAGTCATGTTCAGTACACCAGAGTTCTTAAACTTTTTTAAAAAATACACTCTTCTATAAGTGTCAAACTCATCTCTAATGTATAGGGTTGGAGGCACTCAAAGAGAGAAGCTTTTAGGGTGCTATTTTATATACTGGCAAATTTTGTTTGCATTATGATGGCTCCAAATCTGTGCCCCATAGATGGTACCTGACACTGCTTGAGCTCTATAGGTTTCCAGTGGCAGGTCTAACATCTTGTTCTAAAATGTACTGCAGCAGCCATGAATAGCTGTACTCCTTTTCTCTAATATCAAGTTTGGCTTGTACACTTGTCATTTCTATTAGTTATTATTTGTCATCCTAATATCTAAGTAGTCATAACCTTTAACTTCTTCAATAATGGACCTGTCCATTCTTATTCGCAAACATGAACGAGAGTGGATCTTTTAACCACAGCCGATTGGTTTTTAGGAAGTTGATCTCTAATCCATTCTCGATACAAATAAATCACAAAATTATCTTTTCATTTAATCAAACCAGTAGGGTTATGTGAGATCAATACCACATCATCAGCAAACAGAAGTACATCTAACCTTCCCCCCCAGTGATGGAACATCCAAACAATTCACTGGTAGGATATTAACCACTTCATACAGGGACAACAAGAAGAGGGTGGGTGCTAGTATTCACCCCTGTCTCACACCCTTTTTCACTGGGAAATAATCCGTTTGTTCACCCCCCACTCCCTGTCTCACTGCTGCAGTGGAATAATTTTAGAGATCAATTACAGCTTTTAATAAGGCTGCTGGTATATTTTTGTTCCATAGCCTAGACCAAAGTTTTAACCTCGTTATACTATCAAGTGGCACTTTTAAATCAATGAACATCATGTATAAGTACCCTCCCTTATGTTTGATGTACTTATCCATGATTAGTGATAGCCTAAACATGTGATACACTTTGGAAACCCCATTGGAGAAGCCTGCATGTAACTGACTCAAACTGCTAGTGTCTATTATGCACTCCTATAATCTCAAGGACAATATTTTCCCCATCGAATCTAACAATGATATAGGCCTTTATTTACCTGGGATATTGTGCCCTCCTTTTTATTGATTAAATCAATTTTGGCTTTCTTCCATGAATCTGGGACTTTGCTTAACCATCCAATCTCCTTCATTAATAGCGTTAAATATGGAACCCATAATAATCGGTTCACCAGGAATTTTGTCCAGAGCCTTACCCAGATGTTAACTATCCTGGTCATCGCTAATCTCTTTAAGCAAGAATACCAGAGGAGTAAAACCATCCTGAATAGATAGTAGTATCCTTGGATCCTCTGTTTTCCCACTCATTTTGGGTCTATCCTCGCTATATAAGTTTGAAAAGTGGGGATAACATACCTCTTCCGTGATAGCATTTTTCAGGCTTTCTCCCAGAGAGATCATTTTCCAAAGGTTTTCATATCTCACAAGGACGGTCGCTTCATCAAATCTTCCCATCTTTCCTCTGCTTCAGCCTAGTTTTTGATGCAAAATCAACTTCTTATAATCTTGCTTGAGTTTACCATCAGTCCTGGATTCTTGAGTTTTCAATGCATTGATTAACAGACTCTTTTTCTTCCTACATCCACTATCAAAACAGCTTTTCCCCTTGTGCATGCGTTTCAATATTTTAGCACCTGCGTTGGTCAAAAAAGATATTTAGAATGTCGTAATTTTAGAGCATGATCCCTATATGAGTTTGTATTTCTTATTGAGAGTTCCCAAAACCTCCTCCACAGTGGGTGACAATGAGTGATACATTTCAGGCTTTCTCGTATCCAGGTCAATATCTTCCCATTGTATTCTTAACCTTCTAATATTCAAAGAGTAGATGTGCTGACCTTAATTCCCCTCACTTCCTCCATTAATAGATATTACCATTTTCATATACGTCTTAGAAATAATAGCAGTTTGGGAGAATTTTTTTTGTTTATAACACATTTTATTGTTTTTTAAGGTGTCTGGTGTAGTCTACACCTTAGACATTACAAATTACAAAACAAACAAAGAGATGATACATAAGGCAACAAAAAGCGGAACCAAATAAAACAATCACAGATCCAATACTTGCAATAGATGTAATACAGTGCATCATATCCAAAACATATAACCTTCTCGCATTAGGCTATTATACAGAGGTTGTCAGATTACTGTGCATCTTCCCACTTCTGCTAGATTTTTTGGGCCTTTCCGGGGCATCCTCTGGCAGTGTAGATACGCTTCTCCATTAACATACAAGTGCCCACATCTGTTACTCATTGTTCATATTGTGGGGCTAGATTGGATCCCCATAATCGTGCCATATTGCGCTTAATTAGTCACTTAGTTGTCGAAAAAACAATTTCTGAAAGCATGTCATTTCTCCCTCCTCCTCAATACCCAACACCATCAACTTAGGATCTGTAGGGATGGTGTGACCCAGGACTGTGGACAGTTTATCACAGCAACGTTGCCAGTATTCCTGGATCCGGCAGCATTCCCATAGTATATGAAAGAAGGTAGCCTCTTCTTGTGCACAGCATAAGCAGTTGGGGTCTGTGGCCCTCCTCCAGCGATTGAGGGCCACTCTTGGCTAATACACTCTGTGTAGTACTTTAAGCTTTATCAGTCATATCCTAGCGTTTCTCGCTGATCCATCAAAATCATTACCCAATCTTTGGGCAGTATTGGAACAAGATCTCTCTCCCATTTAAGCTTCAGATCAGTGAGCTCGGGTGTTGCAAAGGAGGATATGGCATTATAAATCACAGAGGTAACTTATTAGCAACGCGGTATAGAACAATGTTCCTTTCTAGTCGTGTGCATTCGGGCATGTCAGACAGCAGGGGGAGGTGTGTGTGTGTGTGTGTGTGCATCGCGTGATTTAGATGGCTATATCGATATCGCTCAGTGGTGGGAAGACTAAACCGGGTAGCTAGGTCTTCAAAGGGCGCCAGCTTGCCATTTAGCATAATACCCCCTACAATGGCTATTCCCATTGCTTCCCAGCCGGCCCTATCGGCAGTTTGCTTAGTTCGGGTAGATTTCTATTCCCCCACAGAGCTTGTACTGGAGTATGTTTTTTGTCCCAACCAATGTGCTTCTGAGATTCTTTCCAAATCAGTGCCGTGTGCATGGACATAGTGCGAGAGAGTGGGGGCTTCAGTACCAAATAAAGTCAACCCAGCGGGGACATTTCACGCAGCGCAGCACACTCTGCTCTGATGTGCGGTAGATTCTTGTTTTCGTGTAACATATCATTGACCACTGCCATCTGACTATCCCAGTAGTATGCTTGTAGGTGTGGAAACCCAATACCTCCCACCCAAATGGAGCATTGAAGTGTTTGCAATGCTATCCGCGGGTGTCCCCCACCCACATGAGCATTCTGAGAGTGCCAATCGATTTTATGGAATTCTAGGGCCGGTATATGGAGCGGGGCATTTTGTAGAATGTACCGAAAACGTGGCAGGGCCAACATTTTGAATAGTGCGGCTCTCCCCAATAGGGTTAGTGGGAGTCGGATCCAGTGTTTCACATCCTCTGTGAATCTATCCGCAATCGGATGCAAGTTCCTGTCTATATATTCAGAGAGCATGACCGTGATCTGGATGCCCAAATAGCATAACAACTGTTTGTTTTCATTACGGTATGGGCAGTTATCCGGAACCACACTCCCTGCACCTTTGACTGGAAAAAGTATGGATTTGGACCAGTTCACCTTTAGACCACTGAAGGACCCATATCTTTCTAATAGTTCTGTAACCACTAGACAAAAGTTGCATGGGTCACCCAAGTATACCAGAAGGTCGTCTGCATATAGGGAGACCCTATCTTACCAGTCCTGCCGCGATCGGAAGCCTCTCCATGACAGCGCTTCTCGTAGCATTATAGCTATGGGTTCAATTATCAATGCAAAGATAGGGGCAGCCCTGTCTTGTTCCTTTACCCAATTGGAAGACCCGCAAGAGCCATCCATTCACCCTGACCCCAGCCTTCGGGGAGCTATACAGGAGTCATGCCCTTCTCGTAAATTGTTTCTCAAATCCCATTTGGAGCATAATTTCCCATAGGGCTTCCCAAGAAACTGAGTCAAAGGCTTTTTCGAAATCGATCGCCAAGAGAGCAAGGAGTTCTTGTAGGGCGGGGATTGAGCTCTTTCTAGTGCCAGGTGGAGTTTGCGAAGGTTCATGCGTGTCAACCTCTGCGGCCTCAATCCGCATTGGTCTGGATGGATCAACGAGGTTTTCACCCTTTGTAGTCTGTTTGCTAGTATTTTCGCCAGGATTTTGGTCTCACCGTTGATTAGGGAGATCGGTATATATAAGCTACATGTTTCTGGGGGCTTGTCTGCTTTGGGAATTACAATTATACTAGCTTTCCTCAAATCGAGCGACAGGGTTCCTTGGTCCCTAGAGTATAGGAACATCTTGAGTAGGTGTGGGGCCATCTTGTTCCCTCCTAGCTTTTTCCATATTTCGATCGGAAACCTGTTTGGCCCCGGTGTCTTCCCATATTGCAGTTGGGATATAGCTAGCACCACTTCGTCTTCCATGATGTCTGTTTCTAGGAGGGCTTTTTGATAATAGTGTTCAAGCAGGGGAGCGATATTCCATCAAGCACCGTGATGTCTATGGAGTCTTCTGGAGGCTTACATAGGTCGTCATAATAGGTTGCAAAACCGTCCACAATGTAGCAGTCAGCTTGTAATGGCTCCAAGTTGTCTGTTTTAATTTCCCTAACTTGTCGGTGGCCTTCATCCCTCCACTCCAGCCATGCCAGTAGTTTGCCAGCTTTGTCACCCATCATGTACAATCTTGTGCTCATCACCCTGTGTGCCTGTTTGGTATTGTCCAGGGCTATGTTACGGAGACGTTCTTGTGCCAGTAGGAGGGGTCGATGTGCATCAGGTGAGCCAGTTGCAACATACATTGTTTCTCTCTGCCACACATCTTGTTCTGCCTCCGTTAGCGCCTGTGATGGGCTTTCCTGTGGGCCGAAGTCCAGGAAAGGATCTCACCACGTATACCGGTTTAAACACCTCCCATATTATTACTGGGTTATCCACTGACCCAGTGTTCGGTTCGAAGTATGTGTTTGTAGTCTTCTGAATATGTTCTATCAGGTCTGGAAATCCCAGATAGTAGCTATTAAGACGCCACATGGGAGAGGAGCGTGGCCTTTCTGTTGTGAGCACCATCAAGAGGGGCAAATGGTATGAGATGCCATGCGGGAGCAAGGCCGCCTCTATCACTCTATGTATCTCTGTTACCTGGAGTAAGAAGTAGTCCAGTCTCAAAAGCGAGGCATGGACCCCAGAGTAAAAGGAGTATTTGTGATCTTTTGGGTGTAGATCTCGCCATACATCCTTCAGTCCAAACGCCGAGTTGAATGTAGCGAGTTTGGTATTGATTTTGGGGTTTCTACCCCGTAAATGTGTACGATCTACCCCAACATCCATGACATCATTGAAGTCTCCTCCAATCACCAGGATGTCTGCAGTGATGTCCGCAATTATAGATGTGAGATCGCAAATCAGCTCAGTTATAAGTGAGGGCAGGGAGTAGACCGCTATAATAGCAAGGGATTGGTTCCATAATGTTCCCTGTATGAAGACAAAGCTACCTCCCGTGCCATGTGTCACAATGGAAAGCCGAAATGGGAGTCTTTTTTGTAATAGGATTAGGACTCCTCTCGAGCCCATGGAGAAACCGGCGTGTATTGCCATGCGATAGTTGGTTCAGTGGAATAGATTACACATTGTGCCTGCCAGGTGTGTTTCCGTGAGGAGTACAATATCTGGTGTGTGTCTATTTAGGAATTGTGTTACCAGTCGCCATTTGATCCCGCTTCCAAGACGCTTGACATTCCATGTCAGGAGTCTCAGAGTCTTGACCTCTTTCCTAGCCATAGCCATATCGAGCATATTGTGTGCAGGTGAGTGTATCGCTGCATCTATAGAGCGGACTGCAAGGTGGCATCAGGTTAATTGGTTGCACATCTAGGGTACATGTGTGATATGAACAGTGGATCTGTGAATAACATTTAACATCAACTAGAAACATATGTTGCCCGAACATTAATGATAGACGACAACGGTCAGCTATCAAACAAACAAACCTATATCATACATACAAGCTGCGTTTCCAGTCTGGGGGTCTGGACCAGCAGCGCACAGGTAGTGTTCTCCGGTGCAGGGAGTGCTGGGCTGCATAGCTGTTGACCAGCTTGATCAATGCCAGTGAGTCCTACCTTGGTGTGTTAGAGTTCTGGATTCCACTAGCATGTATTTGGGTAATAGGTTTTCCCCCCTCTCCCCCAAACGCCTCGGTTCAACATTCTTCATGAGTAAAGATGGGTCATGATCCTCCCTGTGTGGTTGTTGGTTCGGGGGGATCTGGTCCGGTGGGGCACGGGAGTTGTTATTTCTACCGGTTGTTGCTGGTCCCCAGTCTCCCTCAATGTGTTGCTCCGCCCACCTCCATTCTTCTGTAGCGTCCGTAAAGTGCACTGTCGACCCTAAATCTTGAGTTACACAGGGAACACAAGACCATATTTAACATTCAGCAAACGCAGTTGTTTTTTATGCTGATCAAAGGATTGCCTGGCTCTTTGCAATTCCCTCATATAGTCCGGAGAAAAGGTGATCCGTGACACATTGTAAGTTATCATGCCCTTTGCTCGGGCCATCTGGAGCAGTGCATCACAATCCCTATAATTCAGGAGTTTCGCTATTACCGAGCTCAGTGGCACATCGAGATTGGTCGTCCAGTTGGCAACGGTGGGCACGTTCGATCGAAAAGAAGTTAGAAAAGGTGTTGGGCTCACATAAATGTGACAGCCATTGTTCCAAGAACAATTCCACATTGGGCCCTTCTGACTTTTCGGGCAAACCCAGGATATGAACGTTGTTCCGTCGCAATCTCCCTTGCCCCTCCTCCACTCTATCCTTCATCATTTTCAGATGAGCCATGACCCTGGACATCTGTTGCTCCATGCTGCGATTTCCATCTTCCGCCCCTCATATACATTGTTCGGCTTCACCCATGCGGGACGTCAGCTTTTGGAGGTCATGAAGTAGGAGGGAGACATCGGCACTGATGCCATCCATCGTTTTTTACATAGAGGCACATGAGTTGGCTATTGCATTCATGACGTCCTTTAGGGATATGGTCTGCCATGGTGACTGGCGGTTTGTGGGTGGTTGAGGGGGTTACTGCAGGAGTGGCATATTAGTCCATTCTACTTTGGGTGGAGTGTTTCTTCAGTTTGTCTTTGCCCATGGTGGTCTGCCGGTCTGGTTGGGTCATTGCTCTTCGCCTAGATATCTTGAACCATGGTCAGGAGTATCATTCAAGGACTGCCCAGTGCAACCCAACTCTTGCAGGGGCAGTGAGATTGCTTGTTGACAGATTCCGCTGAGCTTCAAGACTGGGTCCACTATAGGGGTGTTGTTCGCGTTTATCTGCAGTGTGCGGCACCTTGCAGTTTACAGGTCTTCCGTGCTGCGCTGGGTGGCCTTATGTAAGGATGGGGTACGTAGACTATCCTTTTCGGTGAACCTTCGGTGACATCAAGCAGTTAATCAGTTGGTTCTGTAGTTGTGCGGTAGGGTGCTATACCAGATGTTGAGTAGCCGCAGTGCATGGTACCTTGCAGTCTACAATTGTGTTGTGTCAGGTTTGGTGCTCTGGCGTAGGAATGGGGCATGTGATGTGTCCCTCTTAGTGCGTCCCCGGTGCCGTCAAGCAATTAGTTTGTTTGTCCTGCTGGTTTGCTGTAGCCTACTATATAGGGTGAGTCTGCTTTGGTTTGGCCCTTTCCACGTTCGGGATAGCCCTCTGTTTCACCCCTCAGTACTATCTACAGGCTTCAGATCCAGCTCACTCGTTGGGCAATGGTCAGTGCTGGCGCTTGGTGGCCCCGGGCTGTCCACTCTCTGTCATGGGCAGACTGTGGGCAATCTGTGTCTCTATAATGTTAGGCTGGTTGCTCCAAGGTAGAGTTGGGGACAGCAGGTCAGTGGCCAGCCCCTGTAAGGTCACATATGTCTACAGATGTCTACAGTTATCAGCCCAGTTCTTGTAAGGACTTGTAATCCGGTGTTTGAAAGGATGAGGCTGGTGTGACCTTATTCGTCTGGGTGCTCTTCTTTTCTTGGTGGCAAGTAGTGCTGCTATGTCTCGCTGTGAAGGTTTCCTAGATTTGATGGCCAGCAAAAGCATTTTCTTCTGGGTAGCTATAATAGATGCCCACTAAAAAATGTTTGCTAATGCAAGGATGATATGTGTAATTACATGGATGGACTGTCATTTTGATGCAGCCAGTCTAGTCATTTCTTACATAGGCATGGCATTTTGTTTTGTGTATATTAGATAAAGCAAGCAAGGTAAGTGCTTTTATGTGGCTAAGGCCTCAGGTGAATATGGAACCGTTGTCCTCATCCATTGAATCTGGAGATGGAAGGTACAGTTGTATAGTATAGTTGGTGTGATGAGGCATACAGAAAATATGCCTGCTCCCCAACAGATGCTGCACTGCTTGGGCTGATGGCGGGACTGGTGGAGGAACTGGTATTGATGATGGGGCAGGAGTGATAGTGATACTAATGAGATGATGTGGAAGTATGGGAGAATATGGAGGGAAATGAGGAACATGGGCATGAAGGTTAAAATATAGTAGCAGGCAAAAGGGAGGAGGAGCATGCAGAAGTGGTGGAAGGTTAAAGGGGTAGGCGGAGGCAGGAGAGGTGAAGGGTCAGCATCATGCAGATGAGAGGATTATAGAGGGGATAGTGGTGCAACAGTGTGTTGGGGTTAAAATGAAGTTCCACTAGGCCACCTAAGGGTTCAAGGCACGCCCAGAATGCATCTATGGCACATGGGGGCAGGATACATGCTTGATGGTGATCTGTCCAGGGCAGAGGCGTGATTGTTTCTATGGATGCTGAGGTATTGAGGGCTAGTACCCAGTCCAGTGTTCTACCTTTATTGTGGGTGTGAATAGCATGTGTTTGAAGGCATTGTGTAAAGCATCTGCTTTGTGATCATTGCTATCATTGAATCCGAGGTTCAGGTTGCCAAGGACAATACATTTTGTTTTAGGTTTGATAAGTGGGGTTAGCAGTAATGGTATGTCTATATCTGGCTGAGAGTTTTTATTTGGTGCTCTGTATATCGTTACTAAGTTGATAGTAGTTTTATGATTGGTGGCAAGTTTTGTAAGTAGAATTTCATATCCCTCTGGAATGTCTATGGGGCATTCTCTTAGTTTGAGGTGGGTTTTTGCAATAATGGCTACTCCCCCACCTACTGGTTTGGTTCTATCTGTTCTAAGGATGGTGTAATTTGGTGGAATGGCAATGCTAAGGGTAGGTCCAGAGGCTTGGTGGAGCCAGGTTTATGTCACTATGAGGATATCTAGTTCCTGATCAATTACATAGTGATGTATATCTGTGGCATGTGCATCTATGGATCGTGCGTTAACAAGCGCTAGTTTGAGTTCAGTAATGGGTTTTGTCTGTGGTCTAGGTATAGAGTGGGAGTTGCTGACTTTGTTTAGAGGGGCTTGATGCTTGCTGGTGTTCATGTTGGTCTTTTTTTTAAGCTTGGGAGGGATGCACACTGTAGGAGTCGTGGGAGTGATCTTACATTGAGTGGTGGCATTGATAACTAGGCGTTTAAATGTCTGTGAACTGAGCCGTTGATTTCTAGTGGTGAGCTGAGTTTGGTTTAGTTTACATTGTTCTTTTTTGGTATGGTCTATATTACGGTAAGGCAGGATGGTGGGTGTCCGCAATCTAAGTCGGTCACACCTTACTGTGCCTACATTCGGGTAAGAGTTCCTTTTGGGCTTGTTATTTTTGGTAGGAATACATAGGATTGACGTTGTTTTGTTTTTTTGGCTGCTACTCAAAGCCACGAAGGGCTTATTCTTGTCATGGTCGAGAGGGAATGGCTTTATATTGGGAAGGAATGGGGTGGGACAGGGGATGGGGTAGTGTCTAGGGCAGTGGTCTTCAAAATGTTTTGGCCGGGGCCCCCCTGAGCAAAATTTTGGCAGGCCGGGATGCCCCAGAAATGCCAAATGGACAGTATGTACTGCGCGCCATCACCTGCTTCCATCACAGTTGCTGGGCTTCCACATCCCACTGCTACCCAGTCCCTGGTCTCTCCCCACCCCATCACACACCCTGGGCTCTCCCCACTCTGCTCCCACCACTATCCCATGGTTCCCGGCCATTGTGCTTCCACCATATTTCCTGGGTTCCCCCATCCCGTTCCCAACACAGTCTGAGGGCCAGTGGTGGCTGGTGATTTTTTTAAGTGGAGGGGCATAACTATTTCTCCCAAAAATGCCATAGCGACCGAGCATAGTGAGGGAGCCCGAACCAATAAAGGGAGGTTCGTGGGGTTTCCCCCCATGAATTTTTTTAAATAATGGGTTAAAATGTTGCATTGTAGAGCATACGTTTAACAAAAAAATGGGTAAATAGCCAAACAGTTTGCAATTGGTGCTGGGGCGCCCAGGCATGACATTTTTTACTGGACATCTATGATATAGGCCAGTAAAAAGGTACCATCCCTGTCCCCTGGGCCCCACTGGGCCTAACACAATCAACATGATTATATGTGTATGCAAGGCGCTGCACATTCATACAGCAATCACTCTATCATTAGCACGAGCATCCATCACCATACACTCACTCATAACATAAGCATACACGCATCCATACACATGTTTAAATAAAAAAAATGAACATAAAAGTACCTTCTGCATTGGCCTGCGTGTGGGTGCTGAAACACCCTACTCCAGGCTGCTCTGTCCGTGTGTGCAAGGAGGCGCAGGAGCTCCCCCTCGGACATACAGATATGCAGTGTCCCAGCCAACATTTCCAATGAGCTATGTAATGCTGGCAAAGCAAAACGCCCCAGCCTTGCATGGCTCAGTGAGCATGTGCGGCTGGGGAACTGAACTGAACAGTCAAAGTCCCTTTGACAGTTCAGCCAGCCCAGGAGCACTCCCTCAGCTGAAAAAAATCAGCCGAGGGAGTGCTCACTGTTTCACTGGGCTGGCTCCTTAGCTCCTCCATAATGGGTGAAGGGCCACTGGGTGGGCGCCTCCTCGCCATTATGGATGAACCGCCAGGCTCGGACTGGCCTATAGGGCAATGCCTGTACCAAAAATGTAAAATGCTAGAGTGGGCCAGTCAAAATGGGCCACCATTTTGGCCAATGTGGGCCAGTTTGAGTTACTTCACTATGCAGTTAGTAATTTTTACCATTGTTGCTGAATATATCACAATTTACTTACATTTTAACACAAATCACCCCCTTGGGTCCTATTGAAACAGTGGACCTCATTACAACCCTGGCGGTAGCTGTGCCGGTAAAACCGGCACGGCTGCCGCTGGAGTTGCATCTTGGTCCGGCACCCGCGAATGGGCAATTACCGGGTCATGCCGAGTTAGGCGGACCTGGTAATTGCCCTTTCGCGGTTGCCGGTACCAGTAGATCCCCATTCCCATTTGAGCCCCATAGGGCTCAATGGGAATGGGGAGCTCAGATGCACCGGCACCGTTAGCAACGGTGCCGGTGCATCCGACGAGCTGTGCTCGCGGGTGCCGCACAGCCTGGCAGCTCAGACCTGGTGGGCTGTCAGGCACCCGCGAGCACAACTCGTACTATGGCGGTATGGTGGCAACGGTGCCGGTAGTTTACCGGCACCGTTGTTACCGTACCACCATAGTTGTAATGAGGCCCAGTCTGTGACTAAAGGAATGAATATCCATTTACAACTGCGGACCACTTTTTAATTGTTGCCTGAGTCAGTTTCATGCTTCAGCCTGACCATGTGAGCCGCCCCTGCCCATTTCTTCCAATCTAAAAAAAAAAAAAAAAAACTTTTATTTTTATTTTATTTTTTACATTTCATGCTGAGCTCTCAGGGACCCCCAGGGATGCACCCGAGGACCCCTCGGGGGTTGCGCCCCACAGTTTGAGTACCGCTGGTCTAGGGCATGCTCTTCTGCTAAGACCTTCTAAATAGGCAACGAAATGAGATCTTGTACATGGTAGATCAAAGGGTACAATACAAAAGGGAAACATGATGAGAGGAGTAAACCAGGCTAACATAGCTAATTATTGGTAGTGGATAAGCACTATAATAGCTGCCACTTACCCCTACAATCGATCTGAGTCAAGAAAGGTAAGTGGATATACCATGGGATGGTTATCTTTAGATATGTCGCTTATTGTATGTATTTACTGTAGTGGGCTAGTGTCACTTTGTGCTGTAGTCAAAGGTACATTCTTTGATGGGTGCTGGAATGCATTGAATTGACCAATTATGTTGTTTCGGCGTTCGAGGCACAGATGCAGTCAGTTGTGATGGATGGTATCAGTCAACCATAGTGGTAAATCCTAATTCAGTCTAGATACAAACAAGCGAGTACAGTGAATGCATTCAACCGTGAGACAGGCTGTAGTCTGTAGGCAGGATACGGGGGATACGGTACAAATGGTTTGTAGGCTACCTACAACATGGCACACTTGGGCACGGTGCACAGTGATAAATAACAGTCGGTCCTTTGCATTATTGACACAGAGCAGTGGCAGGGTAGGCAGTTAAGACTAACATACGCCTTTGGAACAGCACGATCAATGGCGGGTGGCGCTAGTGGATATACAGGCTAGAAGTATAGCGGTGGCATTATAGACATGAGTATCTGAAATAAGGGCATAATGGCGATAGTCATGCGATGCATATATTCAATTCACAGTATAAGTCCCCACGGCAGGTTGAACCACTTAGAAGTGATTGTGATCGTAGTCTTTTGCAATGGTGATAATTATAGAGCGCAGTGTAATTGTGTAGGTCAGGCCGCCTAGGTGGCGAAGCGGCACAGCTCCCAGGCCGGTGCGGTTAGGTTGGCAGACAGTCGGGGGCAAGAAAAGTTCAGGATTAGTAATCACAAAATGTGTAGGTGGAGGGGCATAGCTCCTGGCCGAATCTGAACAGTTCCGGACAGGATCGGACAGGCGACGGCCTTGCAGACGTGGGCCTTTCTGAATGTGGGCTGGCTCACGCCTTCGGTAGTGGATTGGCTCCTAGAAAGCGAGCTGCAGCCAATCGGGTACTGGTTCAGTGAAAAGATGTTGTCGAGGCGGGTAAGTGTTCAAAGCGTAAGCTTTATTATGACAGCAGGCCCGCAGGGAGCACACATGAATCCGTGGCTCTGCCAACCGTCACTCTGATCTGCCCCGCGCCCGCAATAGAACAAAGTAAACACAGGCACGATACAGATCAGAGAGCGACGGCAGGCACAAGCCCTATTATAAACAAACATCTCTACATATCTCCCCCCTTAAAAACAAGTAAGATAATAATAAAAACATTTGTGAATAAAACTCTAATTCATTTTTCTTAAAAAAAATATCAGACAACCAAAATTTAAAATATTTCGTTGCAATACAACTTGAATTATAATAGATTTAAACAATATTAAAAATGTCATTGTAATAATACATGGATTATAATAGATTTCAAGAATATCAAATACAAGATATAGTTCAACTAAGATATTCTCTCAACCAACCAGGTTTCTTAACCATTCTTCCTTTTGAAGTAACGCCCTCACTTCCCCCACACATCGGCTTCAGATCATAGCCAATACTTTCCTTTGACTGATCACACATTCCACTCTGACCCCTGAGTTGTTCATTCATTTTACTCTGGCTAGCTACGTCATGATCCTCAGGTTGATATACTTCATTAGCTTTTGCCAATCTTCCCTTTGACCAAACTTCACCTCCTTCTAGAATAACAACACCATTCCTTACAGCAGAAATAATTTTAGGTCCAATAAATTTGCTCTCAGTGCACTTTTCCACAACCCTGGGATTTTTAATGTATACCTCTTCACCCACATACCATTCACGCTCCTTTACTTTCTTCCTGTCATCAAAATGTTCTTTGTTCCTCACTTGACCTTCCTTTATTAACTTCATAATCTCTTCTCTATCAATCACAACCGACCTTGCCAAACCAAGCCAACCTGGACACAACTTAGTCCCTGGTTCTCTCCCTTTGAGAGAAACAAATGGTGCAACCCCGGTAATAGAGTGTGGAGTGGTTACATAGCTCCACGTCACATGTTTTAACACCTCTTTCCATGGTTGCCCCTTGTTCAAAGCCAATTGAATACCACCCTTGAGGTACCCATTCACTCTCTCTACCAGTCCATTTGCTCTGGGATGATATAAAGCAGTTCTTGTGTGTGTTATACCATAACTAGATAGAAAATTCTTCATTTTCACTGAAACAAATTGCACACCATTGTCCGTTACTAGTTCAGACGGAACACCTTCTCTCATAAAGATATTTTCCAAAAATGTAATTAACTCATTTGCTGTCACTTCTCTCACTGACTCCCACTCTATCCATTCAGAATGAAAATCTACCAATACTAGCAAGTATTTACCACTCTCTCCCAAACCTGCAATGGGGCCCATAATATCAACAGCCAATTTCACCCAAGGCTGACTGGGAATAGTATTAGGAATCATGGGAGTTTCACGAACCAGTTTACTCTTATCACAAGATTGACACATTACACAATGTTTTACCTTCATTTCTGCCATATTGTCCAAACCTGGCCACCAATAGCTTTGCCTCAACTTCCTCTTCATTGCTCCCTCTCCCGGATGACCTTGGTGAGCTAAGTCTATCAACGTCTATCTAATACCTTCTGGTGGTACACAATGTTTTCCCCTCCACAATTTATCATTCATCCAATACAACTCATCTTTAATTTCCCACCATATGTGGAAGTTCCTGTCTAACTCTTTTTTTTCTGGCCATCCTTCCATAGTCCATGTCTTCACCATTTCCAAGTTTT
The DNA here is from genome assembly GCF_040938575.1 of Ambystoma mexicanum. Classification (NCBI taxonomy): domain Eukaryota; kingdom Metazoa; phylum Chordata; class Amphibia; order Caudata; family Ambystomatidae; genus Ambystoma; species Ambystoma mexicanum. Next base: position 772,562,956 of record NC_090937.1, on the reverse strand, counting down.
CATCTTTCTGTCCTTCTTGCAACCATACATCTCGTGTAACAGCCTGCTCAACCTCAGCAACAACTGCTTCATCCAACATCTCCTCTTTCATACCCTTCTCAATCTCTCTTTCTTCTTTCCCTGGTAATCTAGACAGATAGTCTGCTACGACGTTCTTCTTTCCGGGTAAGAAACTCACTTCAAAATTAAACAATTGCAATCCCAATCCCCATCTGTTAATTCTGGGCGAGCACATCGCCCATCTTGCACCCTCAAAAAGCTGGACCATAGGCTTGTGGTCAGACCTCACTACAAACTTTCTACCCCACAAGAAAAATGTTAAATGGTGAATCGCCCAGAACATAGCAAGCGTTTCTCTTTCAATAACCGAATAATTTGCTTCAGCCCCTCTCAGCGGCCGTGAGGCAAACGCATTCACTCTCTCCTCATTATCCTTGTTAAACTGTAAAAGTGTTGCACCCAATCCTACACCACTAGCGTCCACAACCAACACACACTTGTCATGCACTACAAACTTTCCAATTGACGGTGCATTCACTATTGCCTCTTTAATTTCCTTAAATGCCTTTTCACACCCTTTGCACCACAAAAATGTTGCCCCCTTACCAAGGAGTAACCTCAATGGCGTAGATAAACTCGCGAAGTTCTCAACAAATCTGTGATAATATTCTTCAAGACCAAGGAATGATCTCACTTGCTCCTTATTCTCTGGTCTGGGCGCATTCTTGATTGATTCTACTAGACTTTGTCTAGGTCTCACACCGCTATTGTCAACCACATGCCTCAAGAACTCCACACTCTTCACTTTTATCTTACATTTACTCCTCTTTACTGTCAACCCAGCTTCATCCAGTCTCTCCAACACCCTTGCAAAAATCACATCATGTTCATCCTCCGAGCCAGCATAGACAAGAATGTCGTCCTGAAATACCACTACATTTTGTACACCTTCCAACACAGTTTCCATTACTCTCTGGAAAACAGCGGCTGCAGACGCCAGCCCAAAAGGCATTCTGCAATATTTAAATGTTCCCAAGGGAGTCACAAATGCTGTTAAAATTTGACTTTCTTTCAGCAAAGGTACCTGATGATACGCTTGAGACAAATCTACCACAGAGAACACAGTTGCACCCTCAAGCGTGGACAGTTTTTCTCCAATATTGGGAAGAGGGTGTTTATCAACCAAAATATTTCTATTTAAGTCCCTTAAATCCACACAAAGCCTGATGTCACCATTAGACTTAGCTGCTACAACCACCGGTGAAAGCCATTCAGAGCTCTACACTCTTTCAATGATACCACCCTGTAGCAGTTTTTGTAATTCTAGCTTTACCTTATCATACAAATTGTGTGGAATGGGTATAACTTTGTGCACTTTGGGTACGGCACCTTTCTTTAGTACAATACCATGCTCAAAGTCCTTCAATACCCCCAAATCCTCTGTAAACACCCTAGGATACTTTTTTTCCCAAACATCTTTTACTTCTGCCACCGTCACAGGACACTCTGCATTAGCTTGGATTCTTATACCCAACTTCCTTTGTTCTGCCCACCCTAACAAGGATGAACCTTCATGTTTGACATACACATCTGCATCGCAACTGCGCCCCTTGTATTTAATGGACGCACAAAACTTTCCAAGAACCTTGATCTTAATGTTTCCATAAGCATATGGCTCAATCACATGTTCACTAAGCTGTTCCACTTTCCCTAGTACACATCCTTCATACGTCTTCCTCGATATAAGAGTCCACGGTGAACAACTGTCAACTTTCATTGTTACCACCCTGCCCTGGACCAAAAAAACATCAGTAGGACCTTTCCCCTCAGGGTATAATTCAGCAATTTCCAAAACGTACTTTCCCTGAAATGGTGCACCATGACTTTCCTCTTGTTCAGGACTACCTATGTCCACACAGTTAACTTGTCCTGACTCCTTGCAGACCCTCGCAAAATGACCTCTCTTCTTACACTTTAAGCAGTTAATGTTCCTCGCCGGACAGAAAACACTTGAGGCTATATGCCGATAACTGCCACATTTAAAACATTTGATTTCTCTGAAAGACGTTGGTTTCCTTGGAGTAGGACTTCTAATTGCAGCAACTTCACTCACGTACTTGTCCGCCTTCATATTTGACATATATTTGGTTGTCTGTTCCATACTTCGTGCCAATTCTACCGCCGCCTCTAGTGGAAGATCTCTGAACAGCAACCTCTCCTTTATCCTTTCACTATTAGTACAACGTACTAATTGATCCCTTATTAATGAGTCAGCAAGGTTACCAAAATCACATGAATGACTGAGAGTTCTCAACGCAGCTATGAAATTCTCAACTGGTTCTTGCGGTTCCTGTCCCCTTTTAAAGAACTTATGTCCCTCAAACGTGACATTTTTCCTGGGGTCAAAATGAATTTCAAGTTTCTTTACAGCCGTGCCATAAGGGTCAGTCTCCCCTTGATCTTCTTGAGGTGGTTCCGGTAACCCATCGTACACACTGCACCCTTCCGTGCCCAAATTGTGTAGAAGGATGGCTTCCTTCCTTGCAGATGAAAATTTATCTCTGCCTATCGCGATGAGATAAGTATCAAACAGCCTTTTCCATCTGTCCCATCTTATATTGGGCGTGCCCGCTTCCGGAAGGAAAGGTGGAGGTGCTGCCATACTTGCCGCAACCATAATGCCCCTGTTCTTTGAGATTAAACTTGAATCAGAATCAGCACCCCAGTTTCAAAATGTACTCTTGTTAGCAATATTCTTTTATCCAAATGAAATGTAAAATAGTACTCTCCAGCGTTCAATTCCAGTCACTAGATCCTTCAAGAGTATCCTTTCTCCAAATACTAAGATCTGTTACACTCCGGGCGCTCCTTGGAGCCAAAACACTGCCTTTACCGCAACAGCAAAAAGTCACCACACAATGTGCCCCAATATTAACAGGATTCCGGTCAAAACGCTTGTTTTTCCCTTGAGCGCTTACTAGCAGCAATACGGTAACTGAGATGTCCAGGAACAGAGTTGAAAAGGGGCTGCACGCTGGGTGCCAAATCCTCAAATTGGATTTGCGCTGCCTCCAAACCCCTCCCTCCTGCCTTCCGCCTCACCTCTGCACGTAATGTCCTGGAAGGAGGGGCGGGGCAGACCACAGCAGTGTGCAGAGATGCGTGCGGAGCTTCTCGCCAGGGAACCCTGGCCCGTCAACTCAGACGAACCTCCCCGCAATCCTTCGCAGGGGGGAGGCAGGGCCGCGGTGCGGCCACAGAGCACCACGAAGGAGCCAAGAATGGTACCGCTGACGTCCCCCGCGGGCCTGCTTATCCCATCCTCGTCGCCAATTGAAAAGATGTTGTCGAAGCGGGTAAGTGTTCAAAGCGTAAGCTTTATTATGACAGCAGGCCCGCAGGGAGCACACATGAATCCGTGGCTCCGCCAACCGTCACTCTGATCTGCCCCGCGCCCGCAATAGAACAAAGTAAACACAGGCACGATACAGATCAGAGAGCGACGGCAGGCGTGAGCCCTATTATAAACAAACATCTCTACATTCAGCATGAAGTTGTGCTGGCCGGACCATTTCGAAAATGGCAAAATACAAGGGCGGCCATCTTAGAGAGAGTATAGCCTCGTGCTATACAATGGTGGCAGTGTGAAAAACACGGGTTTCAAGGTGTCGAGCAGCTGAAGTGGGGCGCTTACTTCCTAGTAAGTTTACACATGGCAAAAGTAAATTTCAATGTTGGATTACCGCACAGAAAGCGCTAATAGTAATAATTTTTTCTCCAGTCTAATACAAGAGCATTGCAGTCATGTGGCTTACCTCAAATGGTTGCCAGGTTGGGCAAACTGCTTGTTGCTACTCCGGCAGCTGTGTGAAGCTCCTGCTCCTCCTGCTAGGCAACCATCTGGAGGGGTAAGATCGTGGCCAGTCATTTACTGGTTACAACATCCATCTGTGAACCAACTGCTGCACTGCAACCTCAGAAAAGTGGGGAGAATGCTGCCCACTCACAGAACTCTGGGAAAAAAATGGGCCTCATTATAAGTTTGCTGGTCCAGAAACAACGGTACCGGTAAGCTTGACTTTCCGCCCGCCAGGTCGCAGGACTCTACGGATGCACCGGCACCATTCATGAATGGTGCCGGAGCATCTGGCCTTCCCACTCCCATTGGGACTCAAGTGGGAATGGGGAGTAATATTTACTCAGCAAGAGGCGTAAACGGTCCTGTGTAGCACTCTAGATGGAACACAATATGCACCTGTAAAGGCAGTGAGAGTCAAAGTTCAGGTTTCAGAGTGGGGTAATCAGTGAACAGTCCAAAGAACAATCCGAGATCAGAAACCAGAGAGTATAACACATCCAGGGGAAATCCAGAGCAAAATCAGTTAGCAATGCCAGGGGTCGGTAGTTCAGAAGATAAATACGAGGCAGTCCGTGATCAGAGGCAGAAGAACAGGGGTCCGTAAACTTTCCGTAGTCAATAGCCGAGAAAAGAAGGTCCAGGAAACGCCAAACAGTACTCGATACGAAGCTGCTGTGAAGCACTGTGTCAGCGTATACTCGCTGTTTTTAAATGCACTGATGAATCAGGTGATAGACATCATGTGGCACGTTTCTCCTGACGCTTCCGCGTCACGTGTCCGTGGAAACAGCAGGTGATCGTCTCTTCCCGATCACGTGATGCGGAACCAGGCTGATACGGCGGCCCCGGCACACCATTGAGCAGCGCCATGGCAACTGCCAATGAAGAAACGGTCATAACGAGCTTGGGCGGCCGTCCCGGCCCACCTTCCTCCGGGTGTGCCCAGTTTGATCACCATACTGCTGCTGCCGGGGGGGGCGTGGCCTGATGTCCACGGAGTGAGGACGCGAGTTCCCTGAGCTCCGTCTGGGCCGCAGCAGTCCGATCCTTTTCAAGGTGATTCAGCCCACAGACACCGCATCCGAGGAGATCCACCGGCGGCCGAAGCGGGAGACCTTGTTTTCCACCCAACCCCGACGAAAATCGGGGCCTGAGAAGCTTCTACCGCGACCCGGCGCTGGCTCCCCCCTCCTTCCCGGGCGAGGCACACAAGATGGCGGCCGCCTCACGTTGATAACCCAGCGGCTCGCACTGGATCCGGGAGCCAGCGACTCGCTGACTCGAGCAGTCCCTCCCTGCAGTCGAGTGCACCCCGGCTCGGGCCACTCGAGGGCACCGTCAGGACCCGGTGCAGCAGCCAAGAAGGGCCAGGAGGAAGATCGCTACGCGGCCGATAGACACGGGGGAGAGGGTGGCGACGGCATCAAAGAGGCAAGATGGCTGCCGCGAGGAATAAAGCCAAGCACGCTACTCTGGACCCCTTTGTAACATCCAAGCCTGCTGCTCAATCCACACCGAAGACCTCACCAGCACAAGATGCCCCTGGGGATGAGACCAGACATAATCAAGTGCTTGAGGCGATCGCGGCCCTGAGGACATTCATCGATACGAAAATCGGGGAGGTTAAGACGGACATACAACTTATCAGGCAAGATGCCCGCAACTTAACGGAGCGCGTCACCATAGTCGAATCCTCCCAGAAGGACATCTCAGATGAGACGACGTCTCTACAGAAAGAGGTAGCGGACCTCAAACGGAAAGTGCACTTCTTGGAGGCGAGATCCGAAGAAGCAGAGGGTCGGGCCAGACGGAACAATATCAGGATCCTGGGCGTACCGGAGGGGTCGGAGACCATGGACCCGACGGCTTATGTGGAGTCCCTGATACAGCAGGAAGTAGGGGTGTCGAAACTCTCGCAGGGATTCGCCATTGAAAGAGCTCATAGATCCCTCCAGAAGCGCCCCCCGCCTGGATCCTACCCCCGCCCCATCATCGCCAAGGTCCTCAATTTCCGCGACCGAGAGGTGATCCTGAAATTCTCGAGGGAAGGAGGTATAATCGAGCGGGGTGACTCAAAGATTACCATCTACCCCGACTATACCCAATCGGTGCAGAGAGCAAGGAATTCCTTTGTCCCCATCAAGGCCCAGCTGAGGACACTGAACATAAAATACATGCTGCTCTATCCATCACGACTAAAAGTAATCCACAATGGGCGGGCAATATTCTTGGAATCACCAGAAGCGGCCACTATGTGGATGGAACACAATAACCTTGCTGAGGCTCCCAAAGAAACCACGCTAGAGGAACGCACTTAGCACGCCCAAAAAGCTGACCGCATACTAACGCGGCTGGAGCACCCATTTCTTTGGTATTATACTCCAAACCGAACCGAGGCTATACCAATACTGAAGAAAAACTACCACATCAGAACGCTAAATGACTGCGGGCTCACTCGACCTCCCGCCCATGGACACAGACCACGGACCCACCGTTGACCAGTGCAGACCTCTTTCCTGCACACAACCACTCGCGCCAGAGACCTGGACTAGGTCGGACGGCGCGAGGGCCCCCGAGCACTCCACCCCGGTGGCTGAAGCTGGGTGCATTAGTTTTAGTTACTTGTTCCAAGTTGTTATTGTTATGACTGTCCCAACCCGGATGAATAAAGATTTCCTGGGCCTAGGCGGGCCTACCCACCCCACACAAATGGCTCATCACCCACCCTACAATACGGCTCATGCAACACTGGGAGAAGGGGTGGCACTCCCCTCATCGAGGAACCCACTTATGCAATGGCAGCAAGACTCAAGCTAATTACATGGAACGTTAGAGGGATGGGAACATACATAAGAAGAAACCGGATTTTTTCTTATCTAAAGAGGAAAAAAATATCATTGGCCCTCCTGCAAGAAACACATCTCACCTTGGAGGCCACAGACAAAATCCTGAAATACTGGGGAGGCCAGGGTAGCGGCGCATCCTTCTCAAAGTACGCAAGAGGAGTCTATACATGGGTGAGCCCGGACACACCATTTCAACAAATGGGAACGGAGCTGGATAAAGAGGGCAGGTATGCAATAGTGTGGGGCATGCTTGAGAACACTCCCCTGTGTATAGTAAACTCGTATTTTCCCCAGCACAATATACCCTCACACATCAAGGACCTATGCGCAAAATTGCTGCACTACCGAGAGTATACGTTCATATGGGGGGGGGACTTCAACTCTATTATGAACCCGGAACTGGACAGATCGACAGCTCCACGCATGCCCCATAGCGCCTCTCCTGGGGCCCTCCCCAGGATGGTGGCAGACCTACACCTGACGGACATTTGGAGAGACCTCCACCCCTCGGATAGATCATATTCATTCTACTCGGCTCCCCATAGCCTCCACACGAGACTGGACTACTTCTTCATCGCCAACGAACTAACCCCGCAAGTTGAATTGGCAGAATACATGGGCAGAACAATATCTGATCACTCCCCCTTGCTGTTGCAGCTCTCCCTCAAGGGCCCCCGCCCCCCCATCCCGACGTGGCGCATGCCATCAGATGCCTTGACCGACCCAGCATTCAAGGAAACCCTAAGAGAAAAGCTGGAAGAATATTTAGCGATAAATAAGGGTTCGGTCGAGAAGTGGAGCACGCTTTGGGAGGCGCTGAAAGTAGTGACAAGGGGGGAGATAATCGCCGAGGCGGGCGGGATCAGGCGACAACTGAGGAGAGAACTGGAGGTCGTGGAGGAGAGAATAAAGCGACTTGAAAGTGGCGCCCCACCAACCACCGAAAGGGAGGCTGAACTGAAACTGATCAGAGAGGATTGCAGGGAGGCATGGGAAAGACTCTCGAAGTTTGACTTCTCTGTGCGCACCTCGAAGGCCCACAGGGAAGCTGACAAACCGGGCAGAATACTCGCATGGCTATGTAGGAAAGAGCACCCGAGACAGGCCCTCAAGGAGATCAAAGATACGAACGAAAAGACCTGCAGAACACGACAAGAGATTAATGATACCTTCACGGAATTCTATAACGACCTATACACTCATGAGACGAAGGTCCCCATAGCAGATATAAAGGATACGCTGGCTGAGGTGGGACTGCCTAGGCTGAGCCAGGAACAACAGGACAAACTTGGGGAGCCTATTACGGTGGAGGACATCACAGATGCAATCAGATCCCTCTCCACAGGCAAGGCTCCTGGCACAGATGGACTCATCCCAGAATTCTACAAGGCCTACGAGGAGATCACCTCTCCTATACTACACGCAGTATATACGGAGGCATACGAGTCGGGCACTCTCCCTAACACTATGAGAGAAACCCTCATCGTCCCGATGCTCAAGCCAGGCAAACCAGCCGATAGATGTGACTCATATCGCCCACTGGCGCTCCTAAACTACGACGGCAAAATATTGACGACCATATTGGCCAAAAGGCTCTCGAGGGTGATCGGTTCCCTGGTACATGAGGACCAGAATGGCTTCGTTCCGGGGCGTAACACCTCCGCCAATCTCAGGAGGCTCCAACATATCATTTCACAGACGTCCGAAAGCGAGGAAGATCTAGCAGTACTCTCACTGGATGCCATAAAAGCCTTTGACTCTATTTACTGGGAGTGGCTGATCGAAACCCTGAGGGAGTTCGGACTTGGCGAACACTTCATCCGCTGGATAGAGGTCCTGTACAGCGACCCATTGGCAAGAGTTAAAACGGGTGTCATGATATCGAGGGCCTGGCCCATCCAGAGGGGTACCAGACAGGGATGCCCACTGTCTCCAATGCTGTACATTCTAGGCCTGGAGCCGGTGGCAATATACTTCAGGAAGCAGTTCTTTGACGCTGGCATCAGCATTGGAGGATCAGACAACATCATCTCGTTATATGCCGACGACGTCCTCCTATACCTGCGCGACCCCTTGGAGAATGCCCCGATTGTATTGGATGTTCTGGACAACTTTGCAAGATACTCGGGGATAAGATTTAGCAGGCAGAAGTCTTGCGCGTTCCCACTAGCAAGATTGAAAAATAAACCTGAGGAGGAGCTTCCTGAGATCGGGATCCGTTGGCAGGTGGACACTTTTCGATACCTAGGCCTCAACATCACACATTCACCAATATCCACCCACAAAGCCAACACGGAGGCCGCAATGGGCGGAGTGCGGAGATCCATACAGTTCTGGTCAAAGCTCCCGCTCTCCATGATGGGGAGGGCGGCGATAGCTAAAATGATAATCCTCCCCAGGTTCCTCTACTATTTCACCAACGTGGTGTATTACATTCCCCCACCCTTTTTCAGGACACTCGACTCTCTGATCAGGGACTTCCTCTGGGGACGAGCCCGGCACCGACTCACACTGAATACCCTCACACTCCCTTACGCAGAGGGCGGCATTCAGCTCCCCGACTTCCAGAGATACTTTCTGGCGGCTCAGTCGACACACTTGGCAAAATGGCTCTCAGATGAACCTTCAGCTGAGCTAGAACTTCTATCCCACTCCTCTTCACCGCTGTATCCCAAGGAGCTACTCTGGAACCCCCGACTTGGACCCCCCAACCCACCCACTATACTAGAGGTTGGAAGGCGGGTATGGAACAAGGTGAGATCCATGGCGGGCCTGCAACGCTCTTATACACCCGACACCCCCATGATGACGGATGTCTGCAAAACCTCCACCGACCTGGCAACTATGAGGAGATGGGAGAACCATGGTCTCTACACATGGGGGGACATGTTTCATGATGGCCTCTTCAGGGACTTCGAGTCGCTTCGAGAAGGAGATGGACTACCACTGGGCCATTTCCTCTGGTACCAAAAAGTGAGACATGTGGCCAGAAAGAACTGGGTCGCATGGCCTGAGGAACCAGAAACTCACCCCCTCCTGAGAGAAATGTATGACGTTGGTGACGGATGGAGACCGACGTCCAGGTTGTACACTCAACTGAACGATCGACCCAACCCAAAGAGCGCCCGGCTGAAGGTAAAATGGGAGGCAGACCTCCGGACTGAAATCACAGAGGCCGAATGGGCGAGAGCCCTGATATATCCAAAGGAGGTATCCAGAAACGCCAGGTTTAGACTGATCCAACTGAACGTACTCTACAGAACGTATATGACCCCTCACCGGATATCCACGTTCAACAACAAAGCGGACTCAAGGTGCCCCTGGTGCTCCTCAGACCTGGCGGACATGATTCACATGTTTTGGACCTGTTCCAAATCTCAGAAACTCTGGCAGGCCGCTGAACGGACCTGCAGGAATGCTGGCCTAGAAACTTACGAGTGGACACCCAAGGAGTGCCTACTGGGCACCTATCCGAGACTTGGTAAAATCAAACACTTGACGAAGCTTATGGATATGGCCTGCCTTCTAGTTAAGAGAACAATTGCCATGGCCTGGAAGGCCCCAGCGGGCCCCAGGTATGACCCCTGGATCAGGGAAATGGAAAGATGGACTACGGCTGAGACTGTAGCCTGGGAGGAGGGAAACAAATGTGGCGGCGACGATGTGAGCAATGTGCTGGAGGCCTGGAAAGCCCTCCTTAGAGACATGGTCTTTGCAACGAGCTACAAACCTCCTTGAACCCACCCCCCTTGCATCCTAGAAAGCAACAGACACTACAGATTAGCCCACCACACCCAAGGGCTCCACCCAGCAACTGTACTGAGGGAGCAAAGCCGATACCCGCCTCCGGACCCACTCCCCGAACCTGGCGACATTGATTAAGAAACCACACCGAGAGTTGGGACAGTCACTGTTACTGTTATTGTTATTTCTTTTCTCTTCTTTTCCCTTTCTTCCTTAGTTTGTTTGTTCTTTATTAATAGTTTTGTCGTTGGTTATAAGCTGATCACCATATCACATTTACGCCAGTTATTGCATTTTGAATGTAACTGCTTTCAGAATCTTATCCTTGTACAAGTTTACTCACAAATGCCAATAAAGACATTTAAAAATAAATACTGCTGCTGCCGGGTAAGTGAGGGCGAATGGGCAGTAAGGGAGGTGCTAATATTGGAACAATGGGGACTTGTAACAGCGTGCATGACACTGAGCCGTCTGTGGCTCTTGATCAAAGTGCATGTCTCCCTGGAAGTTTGTGGTGAGAACAGACTTCTGTCTCCCTCAAATCACATACTTCATCCCTCTGAATGGGGTCCGCTCTGCAGGGGTTGCCTACAATAAATAGTGGAGCCAGACATGCCATTCGCTTCCTTCATACAGATGCATGGGAACTAGATTCAAGTTGACACATTGCATATCCAAGAGATTTTAGTCCTGCCTTCCTCTTGTCCATTCTGCGATCAAACCTGATGCATACTTGTTCAAATTAACTCCTATTAGTATGCGTTGCCACCAGCAGTTTAGACAATAAGAAGGCAGATCCATGAAGCCTTTGATTTTTTAATTAGGCTGCCTATGGCCTGAGGAAGGTGTTGCCTTCCCCCTTCTTGAGATGCTTTTATGTACCTGTGGCTATCACATCCCAGCTGAACATGACAGGGGAGGAAAGCGCCTGTAGGCTGTGTCCTCCCGGAGTACACGTGACTATGCGTGCAGTGAGAAGGGAAAATGTGTGCGCAATTGCCTCACACATTTTCATAGGTTGATCTCCCATCATTCACTTTCTATCCACAAAAAAATGCCCAGTGGAGTACACACTCCCCGTGTGGATGTTCGAATTCCTCACAAATATTACCCGCGATAGTTTGGGTTTCCTTAGGAGACTCTATAGATTCTTTCTTTGACCTACAACTTGAGAACTTGCAGATCTTTACATTGAAGGCAGATTCAGGATTAGCCACAGGTTACATAAGTGGCCGGAAACCTGCAAACTCTGAAGTGGGCATTGACAGCGATGGTGGAAGACTGGGAGAGGTTCCACTCAAATGACAGGGGTGTTGCCCCTCAGCTGTTTTTATGGGGTGCTGTGAGGAATCTGTGAGCAGGCAGAGTAATTTTGTCCTTGTAAATTGAATCTATGCCAACCCATCACCTGTGCCATTTCACTGTATCTTCCAGGAATTGGTATGGGGTCTGACCTTCCATACTCCTGACCCCGCCCCCCAACACCCTGATCTCCTAATCCCCATCTCCCAATTCCCCTATTTTAAACTCTACCCACCACAAACCCCATTACCGGTTTCTACCCGCCAAACCATAGCACCACAGATCCATTTGGCCACTGTCTGCTGTTACTTTAAGAGTTCAGGGCCATGCAGCCCACTGCATGAGTGTGTATGGTGCCCGTGGGACATGGAGACACTCAAAAAGTCTAAGAACAAAGGTAGCAGTATACAATAAACTTGAAAAACATGCAGGTTCTGGCATAAAGAAGAACTTCTCAAAACCCCCATAACTAAAAAAAATCTACTATTTGCTACCTTAGCATGGATAACAGGATCTGTGTTAGGCAGAATCACCTGCAGTACCCTTTAGGAACACTACAGGCAATTAAGACTACAAGCGTCAGTACAATTTCACCTTTGGTACAAGCCCATACTACACAATTATGTGGTTGCAGTGGCTGAGCAGCAAGACTTATCTCAAGAGTTGAGTGAGCAGTAGAACAAGTTACACAAAGGACCAACTAATACAGTGATTCAAACAAACACTGATTCAAGGTTTCTTGGTAAAAGAATATACATTTATTTACTCAGTCAGATAGAAAACATTACACTAGCATAAGCAGCTCAATATCACAAACTAATACACCACAAAAATCCAACAGGTAAGTAAATGAACAAGTTTAGCTCCAAAATGAAGTGGGAGCAAAATGGCACTTCAGATACTTAATAAAGGAGGGGAAAGACAAGGTTTTAAGAATAGACAGCCCAAATACATTCTTAGGCAGGGCAAAAGGTTTCAGTTAAATACAACCAGAAATTCTTCTCAATAGGCCTGGCACAATGTCAATGGTTCAGTGTCTTTTATATAGGCTAGCACAGTTATGGTATAGGATAGCACAGTTATGGTATATAACGGTTAAGTCTTTGCCACGTATTTTTAAAGGATTTGGCTATGCAAAAAAGTTTGACGAATGTCAAGTCTTCCTAGTTGAGGAAAGTTTCACGCACTTTCTCGATGGCCGAAAAGAGTTCCGGACCACGTTTGCACAGTACCTTGTCAATGAAGAAAGCTGTAGCTGAGGCAGTTGTTCCTGGCAGTTCGAGCAGATCTCGCTGTTCCTGAGCTTCAGTCGTGGGGACAAGAAGGCGGATGTCGGGAGGTTCCTGCACTGCCCAGGGAAGCGGCCAAAAGCGGTAGCAAGATGTTGGTTTAAGGTGTGAGTGCCTTAAAGTCCATGAGCTGGTCTCCTTCCCTCTGGCTATCCAGTTTTCAACAGAACTCAGATGGGGATGGTGTCCAGGTGGCTTGAGAGTTGGTTGTTCCCACCAAACTCAAGGGAAGAAGTTAACCTTGTACGGCTTCTGTGTCGTCGAATTTTCAGGCAATTCGGACCTGCAGCAGGGCTTCACCGGTCATCCAGGAGTTGCAGCAGTCCTCTTCCTTCCTCTCCTCTTCGGTTCTTTCGTTCCAGCGGTCGACTCTGCTTTTCAAGTCCCAGAGTCCTGCTTTTAAACAGTTGTCCCCCATTCATTCCAGCCTGGCTGTCACTCACCCAGCAGGGTGGCTGTCCTTGCCGGACAGCCAGCTGGCCAATCACGTCAGAGTGCATTCAGGTCTCCTAGGAGACTAGGCACAGGGAGTTTTGGCAACCTCCCTCACATCCTGTCCACCCCAGACACCCTGGCACCAGAGGAGGGCTTCAGCACTCAAGCCCACCAAAGGCCAATGAACAAATGGACCAAACCTGGTTTGGCGTGCAGAGACAAACACAAGAAGGACCTTTCCTAAAAGAAATGGCGAAAAAAGATGACCAGTGTCTGTTTTTACAGATAGGTCTTGGGCGCCATATTGAAAAACATGGCTGACCCGATTTTTAGCTACCGTTGTTAGCGGTCGAGAAAAATCATGGTAGTTTGATCTAAACCACTGCCACCAGCCAATTAAAGTAGGAAAGGGTAACATTTGACTGTTACATGAGTGTTTTGACTCAGGGGAAGCTAGTCAACCCCTTCAGCACTTTATAGGAGGATAGTGTGTGCTGGGTCCGTAAATTTAAAGAGACTAGTCAATTTAACTTTACATGCTCTGGGAGACAGTAGTCAGTCCCAGAGAAGGTATTTAAAACTTGGGAAGTCTGAAAGACAACTCTGTGCCACTGCACCAAAGGTGCTGTGTGACACACAGAAAAAAGATGATGCCTATGGAGTTGTTTTAAAAGTCCATAACCAAAGAACACAAAAGTAAAACACACATCAAAATACATGAAAGAGTGGGATAAAAGGCTCACACTCTTTCCAGGTAAAAAAATCAAATGCTAGAAATCCAGCAAAGTTGCTGGTGGTCTCAAAATGTAAGGGAAATTAGCACATTTGGAGAATTCTCCCTAAGAGTCTGTGTCGTATCATGGTACATGTTTCATATTTTATGAATCTAGTGCATCTGGTGCTTGACCATGTGGGGAACTGCAGAATGGGTACCATAGACTGTAGCTGTTCACAGGTAGTATTGGGGCAACCTCCTGCATGATAATTCGACCATGTTGCACCAACCAAAATATACCACACTGTGATAGATGAGGGTACCAGGTGCCATACGTTTATAACCAGAAATTTGGAAGGTAACCAAGCAACACTTCTGCATGCTCTTTTACAAGTAGTGAGTCCATCTTGTATGGTGGGGGGCATCACAATGCTTAATTTCTTCAAATGTACATAGTGCAACCATTACTGTAACATACTTAGCACATTCAAATGAAGAAAAGCATTATTTGTGCAATAGAAATTGTGGAAAGTAGAAAGAGAAAATGAGGCCAGGTAGATGTGGGGGCAGCAGACCATATGTTTACCTTATATAAATAGATGTGTGTAATGTACCTTACAAATGCAACTGCCTCTTGCCACTAAAAAGAGATCACCAGTGACTGGGCTGTTAGATTGCAGTTCTCCCAGGAGATTGTAGGGTCTGTTTCTGCATATTTACATTTGGAATATTATCGGTTGCTGGTGCAGCAACCTTGCTCAAGAGTTATTATTTATTTATTTATTTGCAGCTTTATGAAGCAGGAAAAGGCCTGAAGGCATCTGGGTGCTATAGAATCATACTGAACCTGCGCTTGCACGCTCCAAATGTTCACAAGGCCTAGTAGGATCGCTATTGTATTTCTGTTCATCACTGTTATCATACTCCATTGTCGTGCTGTTCCCTTCTTCCCTTCCCTTTGCCCTGTGGGCGATTTGAATCACAATTTCTTGATGTATAAGTGCCTTACAAATGCACAATGAAATAAATAAAGTAAATACTGCAAAAAAGATACTATAACTAGGTGCTTCATACAAAAAGAAACATCTTCAAGGCCTTACGGAACCGAAGATGATCAGCCAATTCACCTAAAAAGAACGTCCACCGGCACATGTCCTATAGAATCTGGGCACTATAAACAGAATTTGAGAACAAGACCACAGAGTTTTAAAAGAGGGGGCAGAATGATGGACCTCCCGATAAACATTACAAAGAGTCTTGAACTCAATGTGCTGTTTAATCAGGAGCCAGTGGAGTTTCCCTAACAGAGCTAATGAATGGGACAGCCTGATGTCATTTCAGGCAGGCACCCTGCAGAGTTCCGCAGGACCTGAAGGTGGTGCAGCAGAAACTCTGGCTGTCTCAGGTAAATGCCATTGCAGTAGTCACGAGACCCCATGATTGAAGCAGCTACTACTCAAGAGCATACATGTGAAGAGATAAAAGCTAGCACTTCTTTTTACAGTTTAAGTTTGAGAAATCCATGATTACACACTGTGACAATCTGAGCCTCCTTGGACACAGAGGAGTGTAATGTGATTCCAAGGCTTATCAATGAAGTAGTGGCTCTAGGGCATTGGCCAAGAGAATCAAGCCAGAAATCCGGAATCCATAGACCATCAAACTCCTGGGGACCAATCAACAAAATCTCTGTCTTCTCACCACAAGATACAAGATTACAAGAGGAATAAAATTGGGTGGGCAGTAAATTGTCATGTAAAATCTTGAGCAGTGTAGTTATTGGTTGCATATGGTCACGTGAACATGTTCATCTTAAACGTCACCAGTTAATGCATGATAGACTAGGAGGTTCCTATTGCCACTGGAAGGTAGCTCGAGATGAGTATATTCATCATCGAGGACCGCCCGCAGCCTCGCAGTGTAGATCTGCAAGCAGGTGTGCATCAGCAGAGCAAAGGGGTGTCCTCTGCTCTGAAGGTACACTCTGGTAGGGTAAGCACAGGACTTTTAACATAACCTGCAGAGTGCTGGCAGGCAATGTGTTTGTTTTATTTTATTAATCACGGACGAGGAGCCCTTGCGCATTTGGAATCTTCTGAGGCCTCTGAATTCAGTGATCTAGTAGGCCCACATATTGTGTGTTGATGTAGTTCAGAGGGCAATTGACCATTGCAGCTGTGTCACAATTCTATTGGTTAGAAGCAGTTATTTACCTTCATGCTAAACTGGGATTAGGCGCGCATAAAATAATCCGTAATGCTGCTTATTACCCCCTTCCCCTTGACAGTGGTGCAGTCTCCTCCAAAGTGGGCGTGGATAGAGCCTTGATTCCATTGAGGATGTGCTTGCAGTAGAGGGCGACACTTTCTGCTTAGGATCTCTTGTGCCTGAGGGAGTTTCCCCTCATCTCAGTTTCACTTGCCTCCACCCTCCTTATAGCTGCCATGACGTGACCCGCTTCTTCGCTTGAGCCCTGAAACTAGATCAGTGGGTTGTTGGTGTGCGAGCCTACGGGCTGCTGGCGTTCTCACAGCAGGTACATCAGTAGGGCCATGCACATGTTGAATAGCGGAGGCTGAAGGGGTGAACCCTGGGAGACACCACACTTTGCAACTGTGGGGAAGGAAATATAAAGTCCACCTATGTAGATTTAGATTAAATACACTTACAAACGAGTTGAATAGTACCTTGAAACACCTGTAAAATTGTTAATCGCCTGGCACCATTCGTTTGTTTTATTTTTCAGGCCGCTCGTATCTGCTATGTACATTTAAATGCGAGCAACTGTATGAAACATTTGGCACAATAGTTACTCAGTGGATTTAAAATACGATTTATTGTATTCAGTGCATGTTAAAGACTCAAATAACGCCGTTAAGAAAATAATAACTGAGATGAACAGAATTAATCCTTAAAAATGAAAACCTGACACTGCAGGGGTATTGGTTCTATTATGGTCGCTGCTGGATGAAAACGATGTTCCTCAAGTAAATCATTTGGGAAAACTGAACTGCACATGAAATGTTCCCCCCACTCGGACCAATATTTAAGTGCAATAGTCATATACGGGCATGATTGATTGCCCATTCACATCCGCCGTAATTTCATGCTTGT
Organism: Ambystoma mexicanum; assembly: GCF_040938575.1. NCBI lineage: Eukaryota > Metazoa > Chordata > Amphibia > Caudata > Ambystomatidae > Ambystoma > Ambystoma mexicanum. The sequence goes on along the minus strand of NC_090937.1, from coordinate 772,545,652 downwards.
GCCTGCTGACGTGTTTCTAACGCGTTGCACATAGTTCTCCCGAGACCCAGCTGTGAATCCAGCTGCGCCTACCTGCGCTGCGCGTGACTGTTTTATGAGGCTTAAAATCACAGACTTGAAAGAAGGGACCCTGGAGGTTTATGATCTATCTGATTGGTCATTGTGAATGTGCCGTAACTCCTGTTTTTGTCTTGCCAACATGCGGAAGAAGATAAAACCTGATGCTCGTGACTTTGACCGTGAAAGTGTTTATCGCGGAGGTGGGGGAGGGGGGGATAGTCCATTCACAGGAAGACATGTCCTTAGTCAGCACTTTCACTTCAGAAGGTTCACTGATGCCCGGTTACATAGAGTTCTGCACAGTAAATCCTTCAACTTGTAGAGATCATCCAAACACATGTCAACTCCAGCTTCCGCCGAACACACTAAGGGCCCGATTCTCATCTTGGCGCAGTGAGCGTGCTAAATAGCACGACTCACTGCGCCATTTCTTGACGCAGAAAAGCACGATAGGTCAGTTTCCAGGGCTTCCTAGCAACCGGCACCCATATTCTGAAAGTGGCGCAATCAGTCCCACTTCGGAAGATTGCGCCACCTTCAGAATAGGTCGTAATTACCGAAAATGTCGTAAGCACTTTTTATGACATTTTCGGTAATTAGCAGCAATTTGAGAATCGGGCCCTCAAGAGTCAGAGGGGTGCAATTAGTACATGAAAGCGGAATGGTTAATACAAAACTCGAACCAGAAAAATGTCTGTGGTTCACCCTGGTCCAACTTCATGAGTGTTCCCAGAGAATCAAGATATGTGGTTCTGATGAGGTCGACATCACTTGTATGTAAAGACAGCGAGTAGAGACTCAGAACCACTGGCGTAGCAGGGTCCCCCGCAGCCCCTGCGGTGCGGGGGGGGCGCTAGCACAGGCCTGGGAGGGGGCCCCACTTGGAGAAAAAAATGGAGACAAAAATGAAAAAAATATTTTTTTTCAAAATCTTTTTTTTAAATTTCTTTTTGAAATCACTTTGCCTTCATAAAGACAATATTTCTGTGACAGAAATAATGCCTTTATGAAGGTGGAGTGACTACAAAAAGAAACTTTCTTTTTGAAGTCCGAGGGCTCCACCTACCCCATAACATGGAAGACCCCAGGCTGGAGGCCTCCATGTCATGGGGTGGGGGAACCCTATGACTTCAAAACGAAATAGTTTATTTTTGAAGTCATTCTGCCTTCATAAAGAAATGATTTCCGTTATGGTTTGGTCCTTAACAGAAATAATGTCTTTATGATTTCAAAAAGAAACAATCAGTCGCCAAACTTGTGCTTTTTTCCAGCACCCGCGAATGGGCAATTACCGGGTCATTACGGCCCCGCCGGATCCGGTAATTGCCCATTCACGGGCACCGGAAAAAATGCTCCCCATTCCCATTTGATCCCCATAGGGTTCAATGGGAATGGGGAGCTCGGATGCACCAGCACCATTCAGAATGGTGCCGGTGCATCTGACATTCTCTGCTCGCGGGTGCCGGTATGCCCGCCTGGTCAGACCTGGCAGGCGGGAAGGCACCCGGGAGCAGAACTCGTAGTTTGCTGGTCTGGTAACAACGGTACCGGCAAGCTTACCGGTACCGTTGTTACCGGACCAGCAAACTTATACTGAGGCCCAATTTCTTTTTTAAGTAATAGGGCTCCCCTCAACCCAATGACGTGTGTGAGTGTATTGTGAAAGGGTGTACACTTAAATGTGGAGATGGCTGCCTGTGTGAGTTTATGGTGAAAGGGTGCACACAAATGTATGGGCGACTGGGTGTGCGTGTGTGCCTGTATGGTGAAAGAGTGCACACTTAAATGTAAGGATGTCTGGGCGTGCATATGTGTATATGGTGAATGGTGTTTGTGCTTGTTTCACGGGCACAACAAAACCTACATTTCGGGGGCCGATCCTTCACTTTTTGGTAGAGGTGTTAACCTCAGCGGTGATGGGGGAGGCAAACCTATTTGTGTGGGTTCATCTAACTTCTTTATGCATTTTAATGAGACTATTCTAATGCAACTTCAATGTTACAAGCAGTTTACTCTCTCATTTAAGTGTGAAAGCACCCACTTATGAACTGTTGTGAGAATGAACAGTCTCCTGTTCCCTTTCTACCCTTCCAATCACTTCCCTGGCATGAAAGTACTAAACCCACATCACAATTTCAATTGCCTAAAAAAATTGCCATTTGGATGCAGGTACTAACAGTGAAATGCTTTACGTTAGTAACTACTGGGCCCTTGTTAACAGCGAAACCCAGGTGCCATTTAACATCTGTGTCCTGTTCTGTCCGGTAACTGCTCTGAAGGTCAGCCAGGTTGAGCCACCATAGCCCAAAGTTTCTGGGGGTGAGTGCTGCAGCCCAGTCAACTGAATACTGTTAGGCCCCTACTTGTGTTTAATGCCTTAATTACTAATTGGTAATCGTCATTACTCTTAGCCCTATTCTTCCTTGTCCCTGTACTTGTGAATGAGGCAGTACTTGTGTAGGAGGGAATATGCCTCATACACAAGCACTGGGAGGAGGTAGAGGTACATGCAGGTAATGCCTGACTTAGCTACCTCTATATTCATTACTCCTAATCCCACTCTTCCTCATCCGAGTACTTACCTATGAGGTAAGGAGCCTCAAACGTAAGCTCTGGGACAAGAAAGAGGGACGTGAAGGTAATTCTGGGCCAAGGAGCTGATTTTGGAGGTTGGGGTAGGGCATGGGAGGGAGAGGGGATGTGTTGGTGGTGGGATTGTGCGATAAATCATAATGGTTTTCCATGTCCAGGCTAAGCAGGCATGATATGTGGTATTAGTGGCTAGAGAGGCATTTTGGTGCACCCAGTCTAGTTATTCCTCAGTTTGGTATGACTTTTTTTTCACTGTGCATTTCTGATAAAGCAGTCCTTCTAAGTGTAATTACCTGGCCAGATTGGCATTTTGGTGCTGCCAGTCTAGCCATTTCTCACTGCAGCATTGTATATTTTTTGAGCATCTGTGATAAAATGATATGATATAAGTCTATTAAAACCCGCCTATAAACAAGTGTTTCTTGGCGCAACAAGCAATGGAGTGAAGATAGAGGGTGGACAACACAAATGATCTTACTAGGCCTTGTGTCATTCAAATCGTGCAAGTGCGAGAATGAGAAATGCAAGGGGAATTGGAGGGGGGAAGTGCAAGGAAGAAGGGAGGAGAAAGCAGGGCTGTAATGCTCTGAGTAAGTGCAGCCAGGACATTGAGGCTCTCGGTAGTGCAAGGAGAACAAGGGACTGTAGGGTTACAGTTACAGTCCCTAAGTGCATGGTAGGCTGGAGGCGGTGCAAGGGTGACTGATCGAGAAAGAGCCTGGATTCAGTGAGACTCTGAGGGCAGCCAAGCAACCAGTCAGTACAGCAGACAGGTAGGTCAGGTAGGTCAGCAGGGGAGGGAGAGAGCAAAAGCAGAGGAGAAGAGGAAAGTTTTGAGCTGCTTCCAGAACATCAGGTGGTCCGCTAAAGTTTGAGAGGGGCAGGGAGACCATTCCAGAGGGAGGCACCTGCAGAGGGAGAGATCTACCCCCACTATCTGCCTGAAGAAGCATCTAGCCCTTAGAGAGTTGCAGGTTGCCGGGGGAAGGGCTAGAGAAAAAAGTTATTTTGGAAGAGAGCGTTGGATGTAGTGTGGGCCAGACCCCAGAAAGCTTTGTGAACAATGCAAAGGGTCTTGAACTTGATTCTTGCAACAACCGGGAGCCAGTGGAGAGATTTCAGGGCTGTAGAGATATGATCCATGGGCTGTGGCCGAGGATAAGTCTCGATGTCCTGTTCTGGAATAGTTGCAGAGGGCGGAGGGTAGAGGAAGACAGCTTGAGAAAGAGGCTGTTGCAGTAGTGCAGCCTAGAGAGAAACAAGGCTCTGGAGACAGTGAGCTTCTGGGGGAAAGTGAGAAAGGGAAGAGTCCCTTTGAGGAGGAGCAGCTGGTAGGTAGTGGGACTTCTTGGCAATGTCTGAGATGCTAGGAGAGAAAGAGAGAGTGGAGTCGAAGATGACACTAAAGGTTTTTTGCCTCACAGGAAGGAGGAAGAAGAGGGCCCAAGGTGGGCGGCCAGAGTGAGAGAGGGAAACCAGGGGCAGGAGTCCCAATGAGACATATCTCCATCTTAATGGCACTAAGGTAGATATCGTTGGAGGTGCACCAATTCTGAATCACGGATAGACAGTCAGGAATGAGCAAGAGATGAGAGGAGCCTGAAGGAAAGCTGAGTGTCATCCCCATAACACAGCTAGAGGAGAAAGTAGAGATCAGGCGGGCCAAAGGGGCAAGTAGAGGTTGAAAAACCAGAGTGAGAGGATAGAGCCCCGGGAATGCCACAGGTAGAGAAAGAGGTGGCAGAGAGAAAGGGACCAAGTTGGACCTGGGAGGGGCAGTCCAAGAGGAAGGAGGTCAGCCACTCCAGGGCCTGATCAGTGATGCCCAGATTCTCACAGAGTCGATTGATCAGGATGGCGTGGTTGACTGTGTCGAAAGTAGAGGAAAGATCAAGGAGGATTAGGACAGAAGGAATGATGGAATAAAGGTTAGAGAGCAGATCTTCACAGGTGTTCAGGAGCGAAGTTTCGGTGCCTCTGGCAGCTCTGAAGCCAGACTGATGGTCATGGAGACAACCAACAGATTAAATGTGGAGAATAAGCTGGGAGATGGGCAGCTTTTTTTCAAGAGTTTGCCCAGGAATGGGGTGATGGAGATTGGGCGATAGTTTGACAGAAAGGTAAGATCAGCAGACGGCTTCTTGAGGAGTGGGTGCACAAGGGAGTCCATAAGGGGAGAGGGGAAGGTTCCAGCGGTGAAAGAGTGATTACAGAAATCAGCCAAGGTGCAGCGAGGGTGTCAATATGGTTCTTGATGGTTCTGGAGGAGCAGGGGAGCACCTGTTTGGAAGGCACTTTCATGGATCGGACCTGTCTAGAAACCTTGTCAGGTGTTGTCAGAGAGAAAGAGGAGAAAGGAGGAGGAGAGGTAGAGATGGCCAAAGGGCAGGGCCGAGAGAGGAAGAGGGAGAGGAGGAGGAGATAGTGGACAGGATGTCCTGAGTTTTAGCGGAGAAGTGTGAGGCCAGAGCCATACAGCGGGCCTGGGAGGGAACAGGAGAGGTGGAGACCGCAACAGGTTTGACCAGTTCAGTGCAGATTTTAAAGAGTTTAGCTGTGTTGTTAGAGGCAGCAGAGACCCGGGCTTCAATGTGTTCTCTCTTCTTGATGAGTGTTATTGCTTCGACTGGCTTTTTGCGCAACAGTCTAGGTATGTCTAAATGTGGCCTGGCATGCTTTACTGTAATGTTATAATGTCTACACTGGTCTACATTGTGCAGCCAGTGGGACATGTTTTCAATGTGGCATGGCAATTTTAATAGCAATGCATTAATGTTCCTGTGCACTGTGGCTGACTTGCATGTATTGGATTGGTGTTACCCTACAAAACAATGGCAACACTCTGGCATTTTAGCCAATTTTTCTCAGAAAGTGTGCTGTATATTGCATTATAACACATATTTATATCTTTCTCCTAGGACAGTGTGCGATATACCCCTTCAGCAGCATGTTCATGCGTATTGTGCAAGCGTGATAATCTAGGCCGGCCCAGAGTGTGGCACGACCTGTGATTTGTTGCCGAGTTGGGGGGGGCGCTCAGCATGGCTCGCAGGGGGCCCCCACATTTTGTGTTACGCCACTGCTCAGAACATTCGATGGTTGGCATTTCGAATGAGCAGGAGAGCCTGAGGCCAGTGGGGGAAGTGACTTGTAGGTTTGTGAGGTAAAGTTTGGGAATTAGGTAGGAATTATTTTGGGAATTGGGGGAACATACATTGTGGGTTGGTGGGGAGTGAATTGTGTGTGTGTGTGTGTGTGTGCGCGCGTGAGGAGTTAGCAGTACAACCCACATGTGTTTGGAGGTGTGGGAGAAGGCCAACGCACTGAGTAACCCATAGGCAGAGAAGCCCAAAGCACTGAGAATCACTTGTGTGCTTTGTAGTGATAGTAGAAGACCAAAGTACTGAGAACCTCTGGAGTATTATTTAGGCATCGAAGAATTTCAAAGCACTGACAATCTCACATTTATTACTAGGCACTGTAGAAGGCAAAAGCAGTGAGAAATCCATATACATTTTCTAGCCTTATGAGAAGCCCAACACACTGAGAACCCCATATGATTTTTATAGGCGGAGGAGAATGCTAAAGCACTGAGAAATGTTTGTTCATTTTGGGGGTGGAGGCCAAAACACTGAGCATTTACTAGCTTTAGTAGCTTTTTAAAGAACTAAGGAACTCATGTACACTTTGTAGGAGAAGTAGAGGCCACAGAACTGAGAACTCAATGTGCACTTACTGCGCGTAGGAAAATGTCTACACGTAGGTAAATGTCAATGTACTGAGAAACCTGCATGCATTTACTAGGAATAGGAGAAGGCCGAAGCACTGAGAACTCTGCATTCATTAACTAGACAAAGGAGTAGACCAAATACTGAGAACCCCATATGCATGTTCTAAGTGAAGGAGTAGATCAAAGCACTTAGAACTCCATGTGCATTTACTGAAGGAAAGTGTGATTTAAATTAACATGTATACATCTATTATATTACTCAATCGTGGTAGCTGATCGGCTAAGGATCAATGGAGGAATATATCTACGTTCACCTGATACATCAGTAAATGTATGTGATGGAGAAGCCCCACTGTTAGTGAGTCTCTGCCCCATCCACACTGGTCAGTCACTAGCCACAGATCTATACCTTGTAAACAACAGGAAAACATCTGGTGCTTCAGGAAGAAATGTCATTGTGCATGCCAGACCTTTGCATATGCATCAGATAGCAGAGAATGTAATTAATGAGCAGGAGGACAATGTTGAGCTGTGCACCTAAGCCGTGTAAGAGGGAGCAGATATGGCATTAGCTCAGCAACAAGGAAAGCAATTTGCAGAACATGAAGAGGTGTTTCCTGAAAAGTCCCCACCTCGGATTTCCTTGGAAACAGTGGCAGTAAAGAACATGACAACAATTATGCTCCATCCCCTAATTTAAGATCTAAAACCAGACACCTTCCCTTTGACAATACTATATAGATAGAGAGGGAGACCAAGAGACAGAGCAAGAGGATTCAGACATTGACAAACCCATGCAATTGTCAAGTGGAAGCACTGTTGACAGGAAGCATGCAGCAAACACGCACCATTCACAAGTACAGTATTTTCTAGAATTGGACCAAAAAACACATGCCAGTGGTCGAACAACTTCACGGGCAGTCACATCAACAGCACTGGCTCTTTAGACAACAGCATCCGCTGAGCATCAACTTTATACTAAGTGGAGACATAGAAAGAGGGGAGCGTAAAGTTTATCTCAGCAATTCAAAAAAAATCACGGGTGTGGGGATTATTTAGGGCGGATTTGCAAAAAGCACATCTTGTCACTTGACATATATGCAAAACAAGTGCCTCATGAACTAAGCTGGAAAGGGGAAAGGGTACCCTCACAGCCTTCAATTGCAGGCAATAGGCACATTTGCACCACCGTCCATCCCTACCACACCACAGAATCTTGTTTATGATATTTATTTATTTTTTATTTGTAATGCCCTCTAATGCCCTCTAGTTGTAAAATGTCTTGAGGCATTAGGAGCGTGCAAGAGCTAAAGAATGAGAGCAGGTGAGAAGGGGAAAAAGGGGAGTGCAGGAAGGGGGAGGGAATGAAGACAAACAATAATGTTCTGACTAGGTCGTTTGGCGATGTGGAACGTGCAAGTGGTGAATATAAAAAGGCAGGGGGAGGTGAGAGGTACAAAACAGAAAAAGTCGAGGGCGGAAATAGGTCAAATGCACTCAGGAACATGAATGCAAATGTGTGAGGCAGGCAAGAGTGGCTGCAACCAGGGAAAGCCACCCCTCATGGACTGAGGGGCTACATCAGGCAACCAGGCAGGCAGTTGTAGCAATTAGGGATTAGAGGTCCTGAACATGAGAGCAGGGCATAGGAGGGGGCGTGAGGAAGGAGATAGGTGAAAGCAAGAAAGGATGAGGACACTAACGGGAACAGTTAGGAGTCAAGCATTGGAGTGCTACGGAGAGGGTTCACGGTTGGATGAGCAATAGAAGGAGGAGGGGCCAAAGTGTGCAGGTAGGCAGAAATAAACCAGAGGCGCAGGGGACTACACAAGTAACAGCACAAAAGAATACAGAACATCATGGGTGAACCCAATGAAGCAGTAGGTAACGAGCATTACACAGCAAAGCAGCGCAAAATGACACAGCGTTGATGCAGGCCAGAAGGTACAATGAACAGCAAAGGTTGCCAAAAGTCAACAGTAAGTAGCAAATAGGTAAGTTGCAGGGTGCAGCGTGGCTGCAAAAGTCATCATGTGGATTCCGGTAGGTAAGGGGCAGTGTGCCGCATATCTGCAAATGTTCACAGGAAGGTCAAGAAGGCGTGGGTAAGATGCGATGTAGAGCGAGGGTTTTGAAGAAGCTATCGCTGGTCAGATAGAACAGCGAGTTTAGCGCTAGCTCTGACATCCGTGCGTAGCCTTCTGATGCAGGTTCGAATCACAACAGGGCCAACTCAGCCTTTCATCCTTCTGAGGTCGATACATTGAGTATCATGCCGTGGAGTAATAATAACAACTGCTATTTCAGTGCTCAGATACCTGCAGGTGTGTAGCGCTATACAAAAACTAGCTTTTATGATTATTATTATCCAGTCTTACAGGCTTTAAAAGAGCAGTAAAAACATTCCTTTTTATTTCTTACGATTAGACCTGACGTCCTTCTGTTTGACTTCCACGCTCTGACTTTTACTCTAGCCCTCTTTCCTGCTGCACACTGAGCCCTCTGGGCGTGGTGCGCTGTACAAGAATTAATAATGTAACATTATTATTAGTATTATTATATTATGTTGTTGTTATTATTATTATCATAATGTTATTATCAGTTAGACAAGGAGGAAGGTAACGGGTGAAACAAATCCAGATAAGAAGCACAGGCTGAGCAATAAAAGTCAAGAGGAGACAGAGCGGAAAAAAGGTGCCCGGAAAGGTAAGAGAGTGCACAGCAAGGTGAAAGAGGCAAGGTAAGAAGAGAAGGCGATGTTGAGGAGGCGGCAAATGCCTCTACTGCAAGTCCCACCCGGAAATTGTGACAAGCAAGACACCTGCAATGATGCCTTTAACTCGCGCAGCCTTTGAAGCAAAATATCCAGTGAGAAGAGCATTCTTTATGTACCCACGAAGAAGTGACAGCTTCTTGGGAAAGATCCCTGAAGAGCACGTGAAGAAGGATGAAAGAAGAGACTTGTGACATCACATGAAGAAAGTGACACACCTCATGAGAGATGACAAAGAAAAAGATGAATAGACCATACAGAATCTGATGATGAAGTAAGAACCGAGTAAACGCTCAGATGTGGAGTAAAGATCACACGTAAGAAAATGACAACCATTTTATAATTGTACAAATGCAGTAACGCAAGTAGACGAAGTGAATAGATTGCGGCGATCTGCCAAGGTGTATTTATGCATAGGAATCTGGAAGTTCTACATCGTATCTGAGCAAACTGGACCCCGTGAATAGAAGGGCTGAAAAAGTGTGGCGCAGCAAGATAAACTCAGATGAGAATGAAAGGAGCGAGAGGCCTGCTTGGCCAAGTGTAAAGGGGCGAAGCAGCCAAGAAACTAGTTAATTATAATGGAATGATACTATGTATGAGACTGCGAGAAGCTGAGCTCCTGTTAAGTTGCGGGGGAAGGACATTGGTGACAAGTTCTATTCATTTAATATTATTAAATACAGAGAAGAAGCTTGAAATGTGGTCTTCTTTCACATGATCTCAATGGAAATTGACTTGGACAGGCTACACCGACACCAGAAGATAAAGTTATACCCACACTCCCTTTTATTCCCAGGAGCAGTGATACTTTATAAGGCCGAGTACAAAGACTATTCTCATGGAAAACAGCTTGAGCAATGATGTATGATTGGATAATTGGGTTGGGAGGAATGGTGAAGTCCAACCCACCGGCACCTAGGGTACCAGCTTGTGTGCTGCTGAGGAGTGGAATATTCCAGAAGGGTACATGCGTGCCAACCAATTATAAAGGGCCATGTACCAAAGAGCCCTATAGTTTAGAGACCCAATAAGACATTGTGCATTTTATGACACTGACAATTACTTGAACTAGGGGTGGGCATATTTGTCCACCTGACAGTGAAGATCCAATCACAACACCAACCCTCATAGAAAATATACCTAGATCTTTCCTGTTACCCAAACAGAACCCTCCATAAGTTCCTTAGTTTTCCATGTAGGATGACATCACTGATGACCAATATTTGCCACATAATCTTGTATTTTATTAAATACGAACAAGACCTTACTGCTGGATGTTGGATGATATCCGTTGTACTCCGAGTTTTAGATAACTGATATTAAAACAAATAAAAGTCTTTTGCCAACTTCCTGAGTCTGTTTAATTATTGATGTTTGAGTAATTTCTCCATCCCCATCCACCCTGTAGAGTTTTACGTCGTCTTAAAGGACCTAACACAGTTCAGTGGGAGGTTACGGGTAAAGGAATAGATGGAAAAAAAAGGAAGGAGGGCAGGCTAGTGTAAAGAAGTCAGAAGCATCAGAAAGGGGAAAATAGGAGAGAGGAGAAGAGAAAGGAGAGGAAAGGAGGGTGAGGGTAAGAAGAGGGTCAGAGAATGGAGCGTACCATTGGGAGCAGACTGTCAGGAAACAGAGGTGAGTCCAGAAGAGCAGGGAGAAAGGTAGAGAGGATGGCACGGTAAGGACAGGAGATGTAGGGACGCCATGATCAGACAAGGCCATGTGAAGGAAGGAGGATAGCAAGGGGGGAGGAAGCCAACTACAGTGGAAGGGCCAGCAGGGACAGGGCTGAGGCAAGTAAGAAGAGTGGGAGGCGGGAATGCAAGGAGTGCACACAAGAGGCAGAAATGGGGCAGAAGGAGAGGTGCAGCAGCGCTAAGGGAAAAGTGTGAAAAAAAGGAGTGAAAGAGGGATTTGGAGGAAGATGAGAAAAAGACAGAATGAGGGGATCTACTGTCATGATGCCCACTCCCGGGGAGCCGGTTCAAGCCTGGCGTCCCCGAAAGCGGACATCCAGTCCTCAAGGAAGGACCCAGCAACCCCATATAGAGGCCCTTTGGACAGTGTCCTGGCGCCTATGGCGCCAGGCTGATAAAAGACATCAGTCCTGGCGCCATAGGCGCCAGGCTCATTATGGGAATGCGTGGGTGCACTTACCTGATGCAGACCATGCTGCAGGATCCTGGCCTCCTTGAGGCCTGAAAGGAACTACTTTACCTGTGGGACTAATTTACCATCCGGGCGTGGTCGGGGAAGGATACATACCTGATTGGAGGAAGGATACATACCTGGAACTTCTTCCAAGGCTGCATCTAGCAGCTGGACGCTCACCGTGTCTGCTTCTGCATCCTGACTTCTGCCACGCCTGCCAGCATCCTGGATCACCTGCAAAGGAAGAGAAGAAGAGAACAGAAGAAGGAAAAGTTCTTACCTGCTAAATCCACATCCCGGAGACATCTCGCCGACAATCCTGAAAAGGAAGACTTTAATTTAAAAGCTCATCGCGTCGATCGCTGCAGCGCCGCATTCCACTCACCTTTACAGGGCGCCTCCATGTTCAGCAGCGATCATCCAGATTCGCAGTCACGCCCCAGCGCCTAGGGAGAAAAACACCAGAACAAAAGGTGAGAGAGAGAAGGGAATAAGGAAAGCTAAATCTCCATGTTAAGACTTACCTGTTGATTCATTCCCTCTTCATTTCGGGTCCGCGCCGCATCCTGGCATTTCCGGACCCCGGCCCCTATGGGGAAAAAGACACTAGCATTAGTACATTAATGCATGGACACAAGGGGAACCTCTTATCAAAAAACTAACCTGGAAGCCAAGCAAGTTTGGTTCTCACCAATCCGAAAATCCAGTGAAGTAACTGGATACCAACGCGCCCCTGCATCAGAAGCAGGATGGAGAGCTCGTCCTTCCAGACCCTAAGGTGAGACACTGCGAGAAATCACAGAAGGGTTTCAAGGAGGGTGAGAGGGGAAAGTGGGAGGCCGATTGCATTACCCCGCAGACAGTTAATCCCCTATTTTCGCCTACAGAAGGATACCTCTGCGAGCCAGACAAGCCAGATTTGGGGGCCCGGTCCAGTCCATCTTCCGAACCCTGCGCATCACCTTAGAAGAGGTCACAGGAGCGCGAACCAGGCCAGCGCCTCCGTGGGAGTCAGGTGAGCGTAACATCTACATACCTTTATGTGTGTAGTAAAGGGTACAGTGAGACATCTTTAAAGAAAGCAGGCCCATTCCACACTGTACGCAGCCGGACAATGCCAGACAAGGGCCTTAAAAAGGGGCCTTGGAGGGAGGATCGGCAAGCCTACTGGCTTGGGGAAACTTCCTTTCCTGATCAGCCTTACCCAATCAGAGGCCACCAAGATGCCATAGAGCTACTTGACTTGGAGTGTCACGGCTGCAAGGTGGCAAACTCACTGGTGAAGAGTCAACCAGCAGCCATCTTGGAATAGAAAACAGGCTGTGTAGTTGAAGTCATGTTGAAAGGCATCAGCATCCTCCTGCACTCAGCGAGGTGCCCCCAGGGACTGATTCAAGACTCCTAGATGTAGTGAAGTGAATGAAGCAGGCCAGACAAGGGCCCTAAATGTGGGCCTTGGATGGAGGGCCTGCATGCCTTGATTCACAGATTTTCACACCCGCTGCTGGAACAATATGTTTGGTGGAAGGAAATAGCAGACCTATCTCTTGGAACAACCCAACTGATTCCTCAGGTGATGAAGATTTGTGTGCAAACCGGCTACAGTCACGCATATGGAGTGGCATACTGAAAGGTGGCAAAGACTTTGACTCTGACAGTATTGTTTGAGTTCCATAGTCTTCCCGACCTCAACCACTGTCTTCCACTCCTCAAGTCAATCTCTGTTCACCATCTTCCTATGTCATCCTCTGACACAGAGGATAACAAGTAGTCCAGCTCCTCATCTTCCCTCCCGACCCCCCTATTTAAAATGGCATGTTGCCTAATATTTCAATGTGCATAACTCAAACATGCCTAAACACAAAAAAGTGACAAAGTCTAACAAAGGTATTCTCACAAGAATTGCAGCAGCACCTTTTCTAAAAATTAGTAATATGGTGGCAGGAAGCTGTTACATTTACTCAGCAACATAAACGGCTCATCATTTGCACTGCAGGGTGCAAATGAAATGGTAAAGGGTGCTGTCCAAGCCTGTATGTCGCCTTTTTCCCTTCACAGTTGCACTCCGCAGTGCAAAGTGAGTAAACAATGCCTGGCATGCCCACATGGCAAGCAGTGCTCACAATTACAATTAAACCTGCATGTCGGGGAGGGTTTAATTTCAGTTGTGAACACTGCTTATGCGTGCATGGTAAGCAGTGTTAACAAATACAATTAAACCCTGCCCGACATGCGAGAATATCGGGCAGGGTTTAAGTGTAATTGTACATGCTCCCTGCCATGCTTGCATGCCAGGGAGCGTGTACAATGTTTGTTTTTTTTACATTTTTTGAATGGCACAAAGGGAACAATGGAAGTACAAAGGGAATGATTTTTTATGGGATTAAAGGTAAACATGGAAGAGGAGGACAAAAAAGAGCACATAAAAAGTGGGATAAAACAGGACTCAAGAAACACCAAATGCATTACTAACAACTAACAAACTCCTCCAAAAGACTCCTATACTCTCCCAATCTTATCAAAAGCCCTTTAAAATGCCACCACAACTACCGTTTGTCCTGTCAGCTCCAAACCCAACAGTCAAACAAGACCCACAAAGGATGCAAGAAGCAAGCTGAGTCTTTTAAAGCCCCATGAACATGTTTTATAAGGACTCCTGGCCACTGATTAGCTTACTTAACTCAGCCTCTCAGGTCTTGGACCTTGAAATTGGACAGCGAGCATCAAACCCCACTTTGAGACCCACAGCAGAGTCAATCTTCAGTAAATTCCATGGAAATTCCACGGGGTGGGTCAACATGCCCTGAAAAGCTTCACTTTCTTTGGGACACATTTGTTCGAGAACCCCTAATATTTTGAGTAGCCTCCTTTTCATGGGTTTTTGTCGGACTCTAGATTCCCTCATGGTCTAATCAAGGAAAGCATAAAGGTTTGTTTTTACTTGCCTCCAACAAGGCCAAGCTATTTGCCACCCTATAAACTGTTGTGTCATATGTCTGCCTCAATACCATATACACAGTCAAAGCTGTCTGAAGACATATTGGCTTTGCAATTGTGTGACATTGTGTCTAGCAGTTCAAAAAGAAAGAAAAGCAAAGTGTTTATGCAGTCCAGTAACTGTCTGAAAATGAATGCATTCACGATGAACAAGCAATTAACAGTGTCATCACTTTGCTAGCCCTCATTTGTATGTAGGGGTATCCTGTTTCTGGTGAATTGAGTGACAGAGAGAAGTTGACATTTTTCAAATTCACGAACTTTCATGAAACTAGTGTAGCCTGCCAAGTGGCTGCCAATGAACATTGAATCCTCCAGTAGACAGAGGCAGAGCAGATGCGAGCTCTTCACTGGTTGAAGAAATGGGAAATATTGTTTAGTTAGTCAGCTAAACCACTGTGTCACTAAAGTGGACTATTTGAGCTCATTACTAATACTGGGCTGATATGTTTATGCTAATACAGAATCAACCAAATGTGTACCTTATTCGTGGTCTACTGAAGTTCCAAAACCTTTATGAGATTTGGATAAAACGAGTTGAGACAAACAGATCCACCTTGCTATGTACAGGGAAGCTGGTGGTTCTCTTCAGTGGTCACTGGGGAATCCCAGAGGGGGAATCCCCCCCATGAGATCCACCCACTGAGTACCACCCCCATGGGGACCATGGGGCAGTGGCCTCACCTCCCTGGCCTCATGGAAAGTCTCTCCTGCTCCCGGAGAAAGGACGACATCACAGGATTAATCACAGAGTCCACTGACTTCCTCAAGCAATTCCATTGAACATTTCTAAATGTATGAAATGTTCTAAAAGATTTACATGTTTTCACTTATGGTGTGCCATGATTTCTTTGCACAGCAGCTAAATCTTATTCGAAATCATGCTAATTACAATAACACATCTTATTCAAATGTCCAAGGACATAGGATGGGTTTGTCCATTGATCATAAAAGGATCCTTTAAAAATTCCAATGTAAAATGAATTCCTCTTTAGCACTTGTAGTGATGCGTCAGTCTTATTGAATCTTGATTCATGGCCTTTCCTTTATATATGTGCTTTAACTACTGTGGTTTACGTCTATGGATTTTAAGTGAATGTGTTAACTGTGCTGCTGAGTTATACCATCAATATCATAACAAAGATGTAACTAGATTAACTCTATGAATTTTAAAATGTTTCAGCTATCTAATTTATGTGCTATATATAATTTGTGTATTTGTATTGCACTGCTCACACAAATAATATGCTATTTTATTCATGCCTTTTTTGTATTATTGAAATAGTGCCAAATGTTCCAGAAAATAGTTTATTCACCTTTCAAAATTAATTAAAGAAGACATGTCTAAATATTGCATGGATGTCTTTGAGTGCAAATATCATCTGTCTCACATGTAGAAACTCATTTATTATCTTAACGTATAAAGCAACAACATGCACAGTAGCGGGACCAACATATTACACAGCATACCCGCAGGGGTCAACAAACACTCAGCAGCATGCTGGCACTGCCCCCACGGATTGGGAATCAGCCCCACAGCAAAGTAGTGTGTGTTTCCAGTGGCTAAACACCGATTAGCACTAGGGGAATAATAGCTATATTGTCAGCCTATCCTAAGTGAGTCATTTGAGCTCAGTCATAACAACTATCCACAAGTACAGCTGCTCATTGACAAATTGGAAATAATTCTGGCAGAAAACCTTGTGCCATATGCCTTTGTTGAAAACAAAGATATCAGAGAGCTCATGGCAAGCACTTATGCCCGTTGGCAAATTCCCATCCGGATTTACCTTTCACACACGGCTGTCTCTGATTGCATGATGCAGTAGTCCTTGCATTGAGAAAGGCATTAGATGGGCCACAAGGTGGGAAAATCACTTCATTATGTACATGTGGATTCGAGGGAAAAACACTGACTACATGGCTGCCACAGTGCATTGGTTCACCTTCTCCTCTAGCAGCAAGTAAGGGAAAGTCAGTCGAGCATCTAAATGCTGACAAGCAACACAGCACTATGTGTATGCAAAGTTTTGATGGTAGGAGCCACCCAGGAAAACACATCCGGGATAAAGTTAAACAAACAGTAGCAGAGTAATTAACTCCCCAGTGACTAGCACTGGGCTTTGTTGCAGCAGCCAATGGCTCAAATGCCATAACATAGATGTTACTGGAAGGCCCAATCATACTGAACCTTCTGAAGAACCTTAAAAATGTGGCTATTCACTTAACTCTGCTGGTTCTTCCCCAGTGGCTTGACTCTTCTTTAACTTCTTGTAACTGGTCGTGACAGTGCCTGGATGCTTGTGGGCTTAGCGCCCTTCATAAATACAAATAAAATAAATACATGACTGCATTAAGGCTTGGGAACAAAATGTGTGTGCCATGCTTTGCACACATTCTCCGCCTTGTAGTGGCACATTTTGTCATCATTTCTTTACTGTCTGTGATGTGCTTGGACAAAAGCCTATCATTTCAGCTGGTCATACAGCACCAGAAAGGTTTCAAGTGTATTGCAAGTACAGCAAAAACTCCAACACAACAAGCTAAAAATAACTGTTTTGTCCCTCTGGAATTCAACACGACATATTTGTGACCAATGTGTTTGCAAAGCAATACTGTGAGTGACTGCAGCTACAGTCACAGTCAAGCTTTGGATGCGGCCTTCTTCACCCTGTCTCAATAGCAGCTCATACGCAATGTTTGCTGTTAACTACAGCTTTGAAAAAACCTCCCTATGCTGAGTGAGGTACTTCCATTGATCTACCTGCTCAAAATGACCCTGTCCACAACTGAAATGCAACATGCTAACCTAGGAAAGTCAGATATTGAACAGCTTGTGAGAGAACTTCTGGCAATTTTTCAGAATGACTCACCCATGAAACTAATTAAATGTGCCATTATGCATCTGTTGTCATCATTCATTGGCCCTCATTTTAAGGTTAAAATGGGTGAATTCTAGACTTTGGGCAGTATGGCGAAACATTCAGAAGACACGTTTAGGTTTTGCAGACTGCATTTGAGAGGGATTAGAAAGATCACTTCCTTGCCAAAGGCATGAAGGACACGAGTAACTACAAGAACTGAGCATCCACGTCAGCCAGTAGGATGTCTGTCAGCGTCTGGTATTGCCCTCTCTACTGCAACTATGCCAAGTGCATTGTCACCCCAGTACACATAGGCCCCTTTCTGACAACAGGTAGTGGTAGTGGCACTACAGGTACACATGGCGAATGAGTATTTGAGAGACACACGGCTCTTCTTTCTCTCAAGGTGAATGCACAGACTCACTTTGTCCATCCCTCTTGTCTCACTGGGGTTGGGGTACAGCCTCAATTTTACATCGTTCGTGTCTCGACATGGGTGGTGGCACAGCCTGAATTTGTACATCTCTCTATCTTCAAGGGGTGGGGGGCACAGCTTGAATTTATATGCCACTTCTATTTCTCAGGGAAGTGGGCACTCCATTTTTACATCTCTTCTTTTTGAAGAGTGGGGCACAGCCTGAATTATTACATCTCTCCTGTTTCTCATTTGTGTGGGGGGGACAACACATTTAATGGTTACGTCCCTCCTGCCTCGCAACAGTGAGGGCACTCACTCAAATTGTACATCTCTCCTTTCTCCCTTGAGAGGTGGTAAACACTCTTTTAGTACATCCCTCATATCTCACAGGGGTAAGGATACACACCCTATGTTTATATCTATCCTGCTTGGAGTAGTGGGGACAATCTCCTTCCAGGACCACTCCTAAATTGTGATGTCTCTCCTGTCTCACATGGGTGGGAGCACAGCCTGAATGTGTATGTCTCTCCTGTCTCACAGGAGTGTGAGCATACATTCAGTTTGTATGCCTCTTGTCTTGGTGGGGTGAGGGCATTTGCTCAATGTGTATGACTCACTTTTCTTGCAAGAGTGGGGACACAGCATGAAGCTTTACGTCTCTTCTCTCTCGCAGGGGTGATGGGACCAACTTAATTTGTATGGCTCTACTGCGTCTCAGGAGTGGTAGCATAAACCCAATTTGTATGTCTTTACTGCTGTGCAGGCGTGAGGGCACACTCTCAATTTTGATGTCTCTCCTTTCTTGCAGTAGTAGGAGCTCATCCTGACTTTTTAAGTCTCTCCTGTCTTGCAGGGGTGATGGCACCGCCTGGATTTGTATGTCTCTACTGTCTCTCAGGGGTGGGGGCACAGTGTATATTGTTTACATCTCTGCTTTATCATAGGGGTGAGGGCATACACTTAATTTGTACATTTCCTGTTTTGCGGGGGTGAGGGCACACACTCAGTTTTCATGCCTCTCCTTTCTTGCTAGAGTGGCAGCACAGCCTGCATTTATATGTCTTCCTGTATTGCAGGGGTGGGGGCACAATCTGAATATGCAGGACCCTCTTAGCTCACAGGAGTGATGACACAGCATGTTTTTTTTATTTCTCGCCTATCATGCGGGTGTGGGGCACAGATTATAGTTGTACATCTCTGCGGTCTCACAGGAGTGGGTGATACATTCAATGTTAATTTCTCTTCTGCCTTGCAGAGTGAGAGCACCTACTCAATTTTCACATCTCTCTTTTCTTGCAGCAGTGGGGGCACAGCTTCAGGTTTTACATCTCGCCTATCTCACAGGGGCGATGGCACAACTGAATCTGTATGTCTCTACTGTCTCTCAGGGGTGAGGGCACAGCCAGAATGTGTACATTTCTCCTGTCTCACAGCGGTGAGGGAAAACACTGAATTTGTATGTCTGTCCTTTATTGCAGGAGTGAGGGCACAGACTAATGTTGTACATCTCTCCTGTTACACAAGGAAGGGTGAGTGTCCAGCTCGAGTTTTATGTGTCTCCTGTTTAGCAGGGCTGAGGGCGCACACTCAATGTTGGCATCTCTTCTGTCCTGCAGGTGTATATCAAACCTTTCTCGTAGGATTGAAAACACAGCCTGAATGTGTATGTCTCGCAGAAGTGGGGGCACAGCCTTCATTTTTACATCTTTCATACACCACTGGGGTGATGACACACAATCAATATTTAAGTCTCTCCTGTCCTGCAGGGGTGAGGGCGCACACTCCATTTATAGCTCTCCTGCCATGCAGCCATGAGAACTATTTCTCTCTCAGAAGATATAAGCCTGGATAGGGAGGAGTTGCTTGATGAACCACTCACAATTCTGAGCTGAGTAACTTCACATGGAGGGATTGCCTGCAGCTGCCGACGCGAAGACTCTCATGGATCTGTTGTCTAGGAATGATTGGATCCATTTGTTGGCTTTGTCAGAAAAGTGTGCAGCTGAAGTAAGGTGGTTGCATAGGACTCAGTGGTCTTCCAAATAGAAAGCAGCAGATAGATCTAGGAGTAGGAGTGTGGCGAGTTTGCCTTTGTCCTTGAGTTCTTCAATTTGTGTCTTGAGGTCAATCAGGGCTGTTTTAGTACCATGTCTCGGTCTGAAACCTGATTGCCTGAGACCAAGGTGTTTATTAGCTTCAAGATGCTCTTGGATCTGCAGGTAGGCTGCTCTGTCTAAGATTTTCAACAGAAATGGGACCATAGAGATTGGTCTGTAATTGGTTGGGATACTTGGATCTAGCATTGTTAGCCCCTTCCATTTATTGATCAGGGTCTCGCACAAGTTCACGGGTCAAAGTTGTTTACTACAGATCTTACAGCTGGCTATTCGTGTGTACCACTGGCTGAAGATATCCAAAATGTGCTTGTGTTTTCTCTTGACAAATGAGGATATGCATGGTCCTGGACACCTTTGGGTAGGTCAATAGTGGGAGTGAGTTTGGGATATTCCTGAGCAAGGCACTCCCGGATGTAGCTGAAAGGGGGACAATAGTTTATGTGGATGATGTGCTAGTTAAACGTGAGAATCTGGAAAGCCATTTCAATGAGATTAGACATGTGCTTAGCCAGTTACAGAAGGCTGGGGCAAAAGTATCATTACATAAAGCACAATGGTGTAAAAAGAAAGTGAACTTCCTAGGTCATGAGGTGACCGAGAATGGGTTGAACCCGCAAAAGAGGAAAGTGGAGGCGATACATAAACTGAAAGATCCTACCAATCTGAAAGGGTTAAAATGTTTATTCGGGATGACAGGTTCTAACAGGAAATGTATTGAGAATTATGCAGAAATTACACAACCTTTAACAAGGTTGCTAAAGCAGGGCATACCCTGTAAGTTGGAAAAGAAACAAAGTGAGGCAGTGGCCAGGCTAAAAGAATGTCTCATGAAGGCACCATGTCTGGCATATCCTTAAAGGAGGATGGAGGTATGCTGGTGAACGTTAGCATATAATAGCCATCAAGCTGGGGCATACATAATCAATTAGATGCAATCACAGGCACATAATGCGAACAAAAATGCATGCAGTCAAAGTAAGGAGGGCTAGGGATGCCGTCTGAGCTTTAGGAGTGTTTGGCGCAAGATATAGGAGGCGTGTAGCAGGCAAATCGTACAATGATCAAATATCAAGTGGTCGTACAAAAATAATCAAGTAGTCCCAATCACAGGCACATAATGAGATCAAAAATGCCTGCAGTCAAAGTAACGAGGGCTGGGGGTGCCGTCTGTGCTTTGGGAGTAGTTGGCGCAAGATATAAGAGGCGTGTAACAGGCAAATCGTGCAATTATTGAAAAGGAGGTTATGGTCAAATGGACCATGAACTAAGGTATTAGTACGGGGGACAGGCACATGATACAGGCAGTTGCGCGTGGTCCTTAGTCGCATGCTCTGCAGGGTGAAGTGGGATGCTGGTGGGGTGGCGTAGGACAATGCAAACAGTGCAAGTGATCAGTAGGGAAAGGCGCCACAGGTGTCCCTTTGGATTTGTTCTTGGTTGCGGCAATGGGTTCTCTGATAGTTGGAGACTTGGCAATTGTATGTGGGCACAGTGATGATCAGCGGTTCGTGCACAAAAGAGGTCAGGAAAGTAGCTTACCTTGTGAGACAAAAGAGGGGGTAGATGATGCGCGTAGCATGTACTGAGGCCCCGACTCAGCCCTGACAGGCACCTACAGGCCTTGTAGGTAAGGCCTTAGAATAGAAGGCCGGCTCCCGCCTGCCTGTTGTCTTGATTAGTTTATGGGCAGAGCGATGACCAATCAGGCCTGCGGTTTGGTAGCATCAAACTACTCAGGTTTCTGGCAAATGCGGCGGCCATTTTACAAAAGTAGAAGGTAATAAAAAGTAACTCTCCTAACGTTCTTTGAACTCCAAGCCTGAGGTGCACTCCAAGGATTCAAACTCTTAGGCTGCAGTCCCATCAAGCACCTTAACGAAATCCCAGGCACAAGACGATGGTAGGAAAGAGGGAGCTGTATTCCGGCCTTATATTTACTTTCGGTGAAACTCTTTGACATCTGTTGTATCCTAATACTGTGGGGTGACCTTACAAAAGGACTTGCCTAATAGATGTGGCTCTGGCGGGCCTGGAGGGAAAAGGGCAGAAGAGGAGGAATGAATGAAAGGAAGGGCAGTTGGTAAGAGAAGAGAATTAAAGGCGGTGGACCCAAGAAGTGTCTCAGTTTCTCATTTAGAGTGAAGAGATCGGCAAAGTAAAAGGAGGAGAAGGATCACCCTATGTTCAAAGTAAAACAACTGGTGACGAGAAGGAGGATCAGACTCGTGGCCCATCCGACCGACAATCTCAAAAGACGGCAGTCCTCCGCACTGGGATCCGCTGAGCAAGGAAGGAGCCCACCGCAACTGTGAATAGAAGGGGATGTCCCTGCGATATAGAAGGCAGTACGCCACAACTAGACAAAAAGAGGAAGAGGTACCCGCAGCATAGATGGCAGTCCACCGCAATTGTAATAAAAAGAAGTAGATGTCCCTGTGACATAGATGGCAGTCCGCCGTAACTGAGAAAAAGAGGAAGAAGTACCTGTAGCATAGACTGCAGTCTGTCGCAATTGAAATGAAGAAGCAGACGCCCCTGCAGTATAGACGGCTGTCCGCTGCAATGGTATTACACAGCAGTCCGCCGTGCCGGGTCGCATTCAGCACTTCAATGTGGATATAGTGGTTGTAGCTGGCCAGCAAAAACTCATGGTGATCTTCCATTGCACGACAGAGAAGGGGGAGAGTGGCTGCAATACTTGGGACAGTATGCCACTCTTGGGGTGAAAGCAGCACTGTGCTTCTAGCAGAATCCAAAGACCCAACAGCTACGGTCCCGCTCCTTGCCTCCGACATAGCAGGTAAGACCGACACTGGGGCATTGCCTGCAGGAAGAGGCAGACCAGAGAAAAAAGAGAGGGTGAGGCAAAGTTACATCATGCAACACAGGGACAGTTTTCACCCAAAAGAAAGAGACAGAGACATTACCCGCTTTCACCCATAGCGAAGAACGGGGGAAAGAAGCACAAACACAAGAGAAGACAGGGACACCAGAAAGCAGGATAGCTACAACAGACAACCAATATGGAAAGGGAATAAGAGAGAGGGGAGATGAGCCAAACGACTTATGCGTCTAGAGCCGCATTCCTGCGAAGACCCCAACAGTTTCAACTTCAGCCACAACAAGACCGAGGGCCCTGATGGGAAGAGTGTCTGGAGGAGTTCACTAACTTTGTGAAGGCAATGAGAGACAGCAAATCACCTGTGCTCCTAGAGATATTTACTAATTTGTTGGGGAAAGAGGTCAAAGGGATGCTGAAGACAATACTGCCACAAGAGAGAAAAACGTACAAGGATCACCGCCTCAATAAAAAACTCATGTCGCAACCAAACAGGGATTTTTAAAGGCTCACCTTCAACAAATGTATTCAGCTGTCCGAAGAGTCAGTAGAAAAGTTCATCATTAGAGTACAAAGTGAGCACATGGCCCTTTGGGTATCGTACATGCAATGGATGGTGATGCAGAATAAATCGAACACCAAATAATCTAACCCACTCGGGAATATGGCAAAGATGATGTGTTATTAACAATTATCTAAAACAGGGAGTTACAACGGACATCAACGGATGTTCGCTCGAGCTCTCACTGAATTTCTCATAAACACATCCTTATATGCAAAAAATACATCATACGTGACGTCATTCAACGTGGCAAATGAGAAAAAACTACAAGGGATTGTGATACATTCAAGGGGAACATCTAAGTATACATTGCATAGGGACTAGGATTGTGATAGGCTGTCTACTGTCAGATTGACAATTTATGCCTACCTCTTAAACATGTCCTCTTCAAGACTATTAAGTACACAGTTTATCATTGTTCTTCAAACTATAAGGCCCTTTGTTATACAGCCCTCTATAATTGGTTGGCATGCTCATGCTATGTCTGGAACATTTGGTTCACTTAGCAGCACGTAAGCAGCAGATCCAGGTGCCAGGAGATGGACTTGACTTTACCTCCCCATCCAATTAGCTCAACATCTCTCATCATCCTTGCCTTCTGCCATGAAGATAGTCTTTGAACTTGGTGTTGCAAATTATTCTTGTCTCTAGGAATATTTGGAAGTGTGAGCACTCAGTATCGCTGTTCTAGAACTCCATGCTCAACTCCATTTCCATCCTTGGCTCACGTGACAGGAGACCACAATTTGGACCATTTTGCAGAATTTAAATGTCTTAAATAAATAAAACTTGGCACGCTTGGTGTTCTTTGTTTTCACCTTAACAAGGGATGATTCAGCTTCTCACATTCACTGCCTTCAAGAATAGATAACCGACCTTGGTTGCTTCAGCTTCAACACCTGGCCAGACAGCCTCGCCTTGCTTTTCTAGGATCTCATCTTACTCTTGATGCAACACAGTTTTTGTCTTTAATCTCCATGGGTCCTCGCTTACTAAAATTCAATACACTGATGTCCATCTTCTATACAATGGCGGCTTCACCTGCAGTTTATTGATATGATATGATATTTTATTTATATCATGCTCATACACATGTGTTTCAGAGCGCGACCAAGCAAAGGGAGGGGAAAAAGGGAGAACAAAAACAACGATCTTACTTGGCCCAATGACATTTAGAACGTGCAAGTGCACGAAGAAGGGGGAAAGTGCCAGGATGGGGGAGAAGTGAAAAGTGCGGCACAGAGGAGAGAACAGAATAAATAATAAGTACAATCAAAAATAAATAAGGGCAGTGAAAAAGTGGTAGTGCAGTCAGCAAGTGGCAAGTTTAATATTAGTCAGAAAGGGTATATCTCATAAGTGCAGAAGAAGGGGGACTATATGGGTACAGATACAGTTCCAAGTGTAAGGGATGGCCCGGTGGCAGTGCAGGAGGGAGGCAGAGTGAGCAGGTACCTGGGCCTGAGGGAACAGAGGGTGGCCAGGTGCACAGTGCCGAGAGAGAAAAACATATCAGCAGGGGAGAAGGGGGGCA
The DNA here is from genome assembly GCF_040938575.1 of Ambystoma mexicanum. NCBI lineage: Eukaryota > Metazoa > Chordata > Amphibia > Caudata > Ambystomatidae > Ambystoma > Ambystoma mexicanum. Next base: position 772,521,012 of record NC_090937.1, on the reverse strand, counting down.
AAGGCAGAAGCGAAGAGAAAGGTCTTGAGGTGCTTCCGCAACCAGAGATGGTTCTCCCCAAGTTTCAGGATGGCCGGGAGGCTATTCCAAAGGGAGACCCCAGCCGAAGACAGAGATCTACCCCCAGCTTGTTTCTTTGAAAAACGACTGACCGTGAGGGAGTTAGAAGTAGAGGAGTGAAGGGCTTGAGAGGGGGGTATTTACAGAGGGATAGTTGAAGGTATTTTGGACCCAGGCCCCAAAAAGCCTTGTGGACAATGCAGGGGGTTTTAAATGTAATTCTTGTATCCACTGGGAGCCAGAAAAGGGATTTAAGAGCTGGAGAGATACGATCCCAGGGCTTGAGGCCAAGGGCAAGTCTTGCAGTCCTGTTCTGGATTAGTTGTAAAGGGCGGAGAGTGGAGCAGGTTGATTTAGAAAGAGGCTGTTACAGTAATCCAACCTAGAGAGAACCAGAGCTTGGCAGACAGTCAGCTTCTGAGGGAATGAGAGGAAAGACGGAGTCCCTCTAAGGAGGTGCAGTAAGAAGTTTCACTTTTTATAGACGTCAGAGATGTACGCAGAGAAGGAAAGTGGAGAGTCAAAGATGACCCTGAGATTCTTCGCCTTGCAGGTAGGTCTAGGAGGAGGGCCAATGGAGGTCAGCCAGAGAGTGAGGGGAAAGGATGGTGAAGGTGTACCAATGAGGAGGATCTCAGTCTTGTTGGCATTTAGACAAAGATCGTTGGTGGCAGACCAATTTTTGAATGGTGATTAGGCAATCAGAGATGAAGGAAGGAGAGGAGGTGTCAGAGGGAAGCCTGGAAATTAGTTGGGTGTCATCAGCGTAGCACTGGAAGTTTGAGCAGAAAATGGAAATACAATAGGCAAGGGTTGCCAGGTATTGGTTGAAAAGCCAGGGCGAGAGGTTAGACCCCTGGGGAACACCACAGGTAAAGAGGGAGATAGAGGAAAGGAAGGACCCAAGTTGTAACTGGGAGGGTCGATCAGAAAGGAAAGAGGTCAAGCCAGGCCAGAACCTGATCAGTGATACCCAGGTTGTCTCAGAGATGATTGAGCAGGATGGTATGGTTGACCGTGTTGAAAGCAGAGGAAAGTTCAAGTAGGATGAGGACGGAGGGAATGTTAGAGTCAAGGTTGGAGAGCAGATCTTCACAGATGTTCAGGAGAGCAGTTTCTGTGCTTCTGGAAGTTCTGAATCGAGATTGGTGGTCATGGAGAGAGCCAACAGGGTCAGAATGAAGGTTAAACTGGGAGATGGACAGCTTTACCAGGAGCTTCCCCAAAAAGGGAGTAATGGAAATTGGGCAACAGTTGGCTGGACAAGAGGGATCAGCTGTGGGTTTCTTGATGAGAGGATTCACAAGGGAGTGCTTCAGAGGGGACGGGAAAGATCCAGAGACAAAAGAGTGGTTACAGAAGTCGGCAAGGGCCCGATCAAGGGTATCAATGTGGTCCTTGATGTTTTTAGAGGAAGAGGGATGGACTTGTCTAGCAACCTCATCCGGGGAGGAAAGAGGAAAGGAGGAGAAAGAGGGAGGGGGGTGGCCGAGGGAATGTCAGCAAGCCAGGACGGAGAGGGGAGAGGAGGGGAGGTGGAGGAGAGAGTGGACAAGATGTCCTGGGTTTTGGAATTAAAGTGAGAGGCAAGTGCATTGCAAAGAGCCTGTGAGGTGAGAGGAGGGGTGGAGACTGCAGCAGGGTTGGCCAGCTCCTTGCAGATTTTAAATAGTTTGGCCGAGTTGTTATATGCCGCAGAGACCAGGCTTAAATGTGGCCTCTCTTCTTGGAGTGGACAGCGAGACGGTATTGCCTTTGGAGCAGGCGGCAGGCCAGTTTGTCAGAGGATGAGCAGGAAGCTGTCCATTTCCTCTCAGCAGCCCTAGACTTGTGTTTAAGTGTAGCTAGGTCACAGTCATACCAGGAATTACACTTGGCTTAAAACCTCAAACTGATCCTCATGACAGGAGCAAGAACATCAATAGTAGCATAAATAGAGGAGTAGAGCAGAGACAGGCCTGTGTCAGGGTGTGAGTTAGCCTGAGGTAGGGAAGGGGCAAAGAAGGTGGCAGCGAAAGCCTCGACTGACACATGCTTCAATGGCCGGATGTCCGAGAAGGTGGGTTGCAATTTAGGGGAAGGCTTGGCTTGAGGGGAGGAGATGGACAGATGAGAGGTAAGGAGGCAGTGATCGCTCCAAGAGAGAGGAGTGGTGAGGGGAGTACAGAGGGGGAGGTCAGGGGAGATCAAGTCATCAAGTGTGTGACCAGCAGAGTGAGTCGGGCTGGAGGGGAGGATAGAGAGGGAGAGTGAATTGCAAAGGATGTGAAAGAGCATAGAGGAGGAACAGGGAGAATCCAGATGGATGTTGAGATCACCAAGGAGGAGGAGTTGAGTAGTTGAGGCCAGGAGGGAGGAGGAGAAGTCTGCCCACTTGGAGAGAAAAGAGGTAATTTGACCAGAGGGCCGGTAGAGAGTAGCAACAGTGAGAGAATGACTAGGAGAGAGAGAGAGCAGAAAAGGCATTCGAAAGAAGAGTAATTCTGAGTGGGGATGATAAAGGCAGGAATACATTCAGGGAAGATCAGGTCTACACCCCCTCCAGGCCTGTTGGATCTGGGGGCGGAGAGGATCTTGTAGCCGTCAGCGAGGAGAGTGCCAAAACTTGTGACAGAGCTGGCAGTGAACCAAGTCTTGGTAAGACCGAGGATATCCAGGTCAAGTTATTCTAGGAGGTGGCAGATGTGAGAGGAGTGTTTGACAGCAGAGCAAGAGTTGGAAGTGGCAAGATGAAGAAGGTTGCCAGCCTTAAAAACCTTCTGGGGAGGGATACAAATTAGGGGTATGCCCTGCGGAGGTGTGGAGGGAGCTTGAGATGGGGCAGAGGCGGCAGGAGAGGAGGACAAGGTAGCCAAGGGAGGAGAGAAGGGGTCAGCTGGAGATGAAAGGAAGTTGATGTGGCGAGAGAATCGTCTATCAAATAGGAGGAGATTGGCCTGAGAGCCTTGCACCATGACAGTGCCATTCAGGTAGACATTAATGATGACTCTGGAGGAGACAAAGAAATCCATGAGGACTTCCTAGCGGGTGCCACCATTAATTGGAGTGGAGGAGACAGGACAGAGCACAGAGATCATATGAGGGATCCATAGATCCAGTGAAGGAACGAAAAAGAGAATGCCAGTAAGGGTTTGTCTGGCAGAGGCACCGGAATAGGTATCAGCAATGGGGAGGCCTGGGTTGGAAGCCAAGATCTTCTTTTTGAATTTCTTCTTACCAGACTTAGTGAAAAGGGAAGGATAGTTAATAGAGATGTAGCTAGAGTAGCTAGGAGAAACAGATAACGCCATGAGCAAGTAAGGAGAGGATGGCAGTAGGAGAAATATGTATGAAAAGTGGTAAGGAAAAGTCACTGGGCTAGCAGGTTACAATTTAGTACCAAAAGTGATGTGAAAAACAACCCACATTTCAATTACACAAAACACACCCAGATTAGACTTTCAAAAACAACCCACATTTCGATTACAAAAAACACACCCAGATTTGACTTTCAAAAACAACCCACATTTCGATTACAAAAATACATCCAAATTTGACTTTACAAAACAACCCACATTTCGATTACAAAAACACATCCACATTTGACTTTCAAAGGCTATGCTAAGGCCACCCAGGTGAAAGAGCTGAAGTATGAATTAGAGGCAGGTGCTAAAACGTGGGCATTTGAGAGCCTACAGGGAGACCAGTTGTAGCAAGCAGAGGGTAGAAGTGAGGATTAATGAAGAGGAAAAGAAAGGGTAGACAGAAGGGGGAATCTAACCCATGGAGAGGGAAGTGTAAGAGTCTTAGTAGTCCAAAATCATGGCTGAGTGAACTGGCAGCACCAGGGAGGGTCAGGTTGTGGTAGTAGCTTCATGAAGTGACCCGGTAGCGAACAGGGAAGCAGACAGGGGCCTTAGAAGTGGGCCTTGGAACAACAGGCCGGCTACCGCCTCCCAGGCTCCCGGATTGGTAGAAAAAAACAGAGGCAGCCAATGATTAGTGGGCCAGGGCAGGCTGCACAGGCTGCAGTAGCATCAAGCAGCTATCTTGGAATGGGGTCAAGCTACTGTGATGGAGGGCAGAAGCTCTCAGTTTCTTTTATTCAGGAGCACCCACAGCTGAATTCTGTGCAAAAAAACACAACATTAAAATGCCACATGCTTTTCAGAACATAATGCTGCGTTTGTTGCGCTTGTGAAAACAAATGCAAAAATGTTGTTTCTTTTCTTTACTTCTTTTCTTTAACAATGCAAAACCAGTGCGCTGATCAAATGTTGCATAGAGGGGGCCTGTGACAAAGAGTGAGGTCAACAAGGCTTACCTAGTGAGAGAGAGACCCTAGCAGGAACGGGGCCGTGATGATGAAGAATCACAGCAGGTCCGACTAAAGTAGCACAAGGAGAGCATTGTTTCTGCATGCACAGCAGCTGTAGTGAATTAAAGTTGCATGCAGAGAGCGCATAGTTTCAGCTTTTGCCAATCAGCTGAAAGATGGTTTAAAGGTGCACACGGGGAGCTTGTGGTCCGCTGCATTGAGAGAAACAACTGATCTTGTGATTCACGTGGGAGGGTGGTATCCGCCAGACCTTTTGAAATAAACTGATAGGAGTTGAGGGTGCACGTGGAGAGCGTGTGTTGAGAAGGATGTAGATGAAAAAGATAAATGGAGGAACAAGGAGCCAGGCTCCCCGATTGGTAGAAAAAAGCAGCACCAATGATCAGGGGGCCAGGTCAGGCTGCACAGGCTGCAGTAGCTTCAAACAGCCATCTTGGAATAGGGTCAAGCTACTGTGATGGTGGACAGAAGCTCGCAGTTTCTGTTATTCAGGAGCACCCACAGCTGAATGCTGTCCAAAAAACATGACAGTAAAATGACACATGCTTTTCAGAACATAATGCTGCGTTGTTGTGCTTGTGAAAACAAATGCAAAATGTTTGTTTTTATTCACTATGTATAGTCAGCTTCTATGATCACTCAGTCTACTGCGTTAAAGTATCTGTTCAGTTATTGAATGACTTGCATTTTCTGCAGTATGTTACACACATGCAATCTTCTTTTCACATATGAAAGTTTACTCGATTCTTAACTTTGCCATCAGTTTGCGCAAGATCCATACATTCTTTTCAGCCAGTATTCTCAGTGTGTCACACTCGTCTCTTGTGCTGTCACCAGTTCCTCTTTCACCTTTTTCATATTCCTTCAGGGAGTTCCTCCCTCAGATTGTCGTCTATTCAGGGATACATTTGATAGGGTTTTCTCAGTGGGTACCTTCTTTTGAATACTCGCTGTGGTATGGTCACAACAGCTGGTGTCAAGAATGGCACAATCTCAGGCTCCCAATATATAGGATGGAGGGGGGCGTGATTTCCTGCAGAGGCATGTAACTGCTCCTCTACACTCCCCCCTCTGGTCAAGTCATCGACCACCTCTTCAATGGTTTCCACATATTGAAGAAGTGCTTCTTTGGAGTCCAGATCTTCATCACCCCCCTCAGGGTACCGGCCGATTTGACATGCTCATCTACACTCCCGGTCATGTAGTTACACTGTCCATTCGGATTCCAATGTACCTGTTGTCCCACTTACTTCTTCTGATTCTTTGTATACAGGAACTTCATTCCTTCAGGTGCTACGATGCTGCACCCCCAGACAAAGGGGTCCCAAAGACTTGGCTCTTATGATTTCTGACATCTTCATTAGTCAATTCCTTGGGTCCAAGCCCAGATTCAACATCGATCAGGATCTTCATTACTTGTGCTTTCTTTGCTGTCTCCTTACATTGTGCAATTATTATCCTGATCACACAGAACCCAAACATCACCATGAACAATATTGCTCCCAGAAACTTGAAGATGTTTGCCATCCACTGTTGTGGAATCCATGCGAATTTGAAGGCAAACCAACTGTCATCTATAATGTCCTCTGTCTTGTCTTCCATCTTGTTAGGCAGGTGTGTTAGCAACGTAATGGCCTCTGTCAAGTTCCCATTCTCGTCATCATGAGAAGGTATGAATGTGCAACATAACGGCCTGATTTTGGCGCAAACTCCTCCTTTCCATCACTGTTATCATGTCAAGGACATATCTGTTCTGTAGGGTCATTAGTCGTATGGCCCTCAGCTCTTCCTTGATAGCATTGAATCCCTTTATGGTGCTATTGATCGTGTGCAGGAGCTCCCATCTTGTAATCTGCAACCACTTGGTGTTGCCCATCGTCTGGATCCCAGGCATGAATATAGTCATAAATATTGAAGTAGTCTTGCTGAGCAACCTGTGTTCGTGCGGAATGGAGTCAAATGCTTCTATTGACTTAGCTGAGAATTAATTCTCTCTTCTGGTTCGTTTGAGAAATTCAAGCAATCTTCTTTTTCTCAAATAGGCATCTACCTTTGGAAATTCTTCAATGTTCAGGTCACTCTGAGGAATCACTAATGCTGGAATATAGATGATGACCAAGGAACACGTTCCTTCCCAATCCCTGGGCAGCTTCATGTATGCCCTAGGCCCACAAGCCCAGTATCGATCCATCAGGACGGCTGTCCCTGCTCCCATCCTAGAAATGTCAACTGTAGTTTTGCAGCCTTTGTTATCTCCCACATGCTTATTTATGTGTCTTCAGAAGCACAATGTTGCATTTACCAATGGGATCACAGCCATTTGACCCAATTGATCTGCTAACCATGTCAGTAGTTTGGCATGTTTAGCCCATGACTTAAAACATAAATTGTTCACACTCTGCTCCTCTTGCACATATTCTGACTTTAGTAGATGAGCTGCACATGACAATAGTCCTCCTTCCCATCCCTTCTTCGACTTCACTCGTCCATAGACTAAGGGCCTCATTACACGGTAGGCGGTGAGCCATGGCGCTATTAGCGCCATGGCTCATGCCGGTAAAATACCGGCACCGCCTTGGCGGAAAGGGTATTTACCGCCCCATCCCAAGGTTGGAGGGGCGGTAAATCTCCCTTCCGCCATTGCCCTTCCCCATTCCTATTTCTGCCCCATAGGGCTCAATGGGAATGGGGAAGGCGCTAATTACGGCACCGCAATTTAGCGGTGCCGTAATTAGCTCCGAGGTCCCTTAGCGGGTTGGTAAGACTTGAGTTAAATCCCAAAAATGAGACAATCCAGCTATTTCTGTTAGCAGAGCAATCCATTCTCTTCATATCTTCAATGCCTACCTTCCTGTCCTGCTGCAGGATACACAAGCATCGTGTTCTCCCATCCAGGTTCTTTTTCCATCTGTTTAGTCTTGATATAATCATCCTGGAATGGAAATGGAAACAACCATTTTGATCTCCATGGTAAAGTGGCCCAACTTCCCTGAAATTGTCCTTTGGTCATACATGCTGCAAGATGAATAAGGCACCTGGCATCGTGTTTTTGGACTTCTCTGGAGATTAATGTTTTCACTGTATTCATGGCATAGGGGATGAGAACATAGACTTGGCAACTCTCCTTATGTGTTTTGCCCTACTTCCCTCAAGTGCCGGTACCCAAGTATGCTGCATTATCTTCCCCTGCATCTCTCCTGTGTCTTTTAGAAGCTTTGTACCATTCATGGAGTATATCAAAGGAAGTTCCCATAGTAGGAAGAACCATAGGGCCCTCTAGCTCAGCGGAAGTACTAACATAATAGAGACTGTGAAAAATGAGGAACAGAAAAACAAAGAGAGTAATCATACAGGCATATATTATGCATAAAAGCACAGGAAATCTAGCTTTTGTATTTTTTATTAAGGTTGATGGTTTCTTTGATTGTACCTCTTGTACTTGTAATGCATTTTGAGCTATGCATTACTTGTAGGTGTATCAAGTGTTTTGTGAGGTAATTCAATTGGTGGTGTTGTGCAAGCTCATTTTTGTAATGTGCTTATTTTTGTATTTTCTTGTAGCTGCATTGTTATTATCATCCCAGTGGATTTGCACTAGCTGTTGGACAGTTAACTCCCATGAAAGGTCAATCTGTGTTCAAAACATAGTGGTATTATCAGAGATAGGAGCAGCACCTCTCTAGACTGTTCACGAAAAGCCACCTTTGTGACCTCTCTATCATTTTGGGTGATTCTTTAAATGCAGTGGTTAAGGTATTTTAAGACTATGGCTGTTGGTGGCAGTACCTTCAATGTGTGGTGGTTGATTTTGTACAACCACTGCTCGCAGATCCAGTGATGAGGGAAGCCGGTAAAAGAGGAGTCTGTGCATTCGATACCGCTGTTGATGTTGTTCGATTAGTGGGTGGAGGTGCTGCAGGTGGTGTCGATCTCTGTCTATGTAAAGAATGGGACCCATACATTCTCTTTTATGATGGATTAATCATTATCGATGTTGGTTCCCACCCTATTTTGTCTTGTCGTCCAAGTTTTCTCAACCTACTCATAATTTGTTCTGCATGCTACAAGTATAATGTTCTTTGTTTGTTTTCACCCAGTTCATGTATAACAGTTTGTTTTTTGTAGTGGTGTTTTTTTAAATAGTTTTTTATATTGTTGTATGCGTTTTTTAATCCAAGTTGGATTTTTGTTCCCAATGACCCAATGAAAGAGAACAACAGTGTCCTATAGTTGTATCTTTCATATAGTGCATTTGATGCACTGCATATAAAATATAAGGGACATAAATACATGTGCATAAAATTGTGTTTATAAAAGTATGTGTGTCATTGAACAGATTCTGTTTTCTTTTTTTCAGATAGGAGCATACATATTTTTTTAAACATAGATGTGTAGCCGTGGCTACGGTTTAGTCGAATGGGCCATCAGCATTTGGAGACACGGGTAAATGCGGCAACGATTGTGGGGTGTCCTAGGCGCAAATTCTATGATATATACCCGTGGCTATGTGTATTATGTGGGGAAAGTGGATTCTTTACGTACTTATTTTTTGCAGTGTCATTTGTTATTAATATTTTGCAATACATTAATAAGAAGAAACAAAGGCAATAGTATAGCTGCGGCTATACAAATTGGGGCGTGATTGGTTTTTGGCATAGCTGTGGCTATACTTCATTTTTGGAGAAAAAAAATTAACCGGAATATTTTCTAAACATTTATTCAATGTAATATTCGTAAACAGTTTTTGTAAGAGTTACAATACTTTCTAATCATTAATCATGCATATAAATGTATATAGTTCAAAAGGGTAAATAAATATTGAAACACACTTTGTTGAAAACAAAACAGGTTTATTAAACAAAACAGATTTATTATGGGGGATGTGTTTGTGGGTTTTCTTTTTCTTTGACTTGGAACACATGATACATATTCTTTAGCCCAATTATCTGGATTTTTACTGTCCATGATTTGTTTTAATTTTGTTATGTCCTGATTATATTTGTTGTTGAATATTAAGTAAGAGTTTGTTTAGTTCTGTCAATGAATCCACGATTACTTTTGTGGGCACTGTTTGTGTTGTTGCTTGCTTTATTCTACTTGATACTTGAATGACTTCATCATCTGTTTGAAAATATTTGCAATATTTCTAACCAATTGAAGATATAATACACTTTAAAAATATTTGTGTAGGTTGTATAGACATTTAAAAGTAGTTATACAAAGTATATCTGTTTGGTGACTGATGTTTGTTCAATAACATATTGTTGCTTCTCTAATTTTACATACAAATAAAGAATGTACTCACAGTGTCTTGAATGTGATGCATTTTCTTCTGCTTCCTTTTCTTGAGTATCTTCTTAATTTTTGTCTTCCTCTGTTGGACAGTTTTCCTGAAGCCATTCCATGTAATTTTCCATTGTACTTGTTACACATAGAAATAGGCGGCGGACCTCTGCCATAGCACATTCCAAATTCCGTACACGGCATCGTTTCTGGCTTGTGGCCGGCCCCTCTGGCAGCGTTGGCACTTACCATGGTAACATACTGCAACACTCCCTTGTTCTGAACTGAAACGGAGAGCCGCTCATGTGACCAATCAGCTGACTAACCCTGTCATGGGGCTGACTGAGACCCGCCTCCATAGCGGGGTTTAAAGTTGCCGTTTCAATCCAGAATGCTGCTTCTATTCGTAGCGTTGCTCCTGTTTCTCATTTCTATGCTTGTTGTCCTTCATCTGATCTCGGTCTGCTAAAAGGATTCCTCTTGTCTTAACTTCCGGACTCCTGTTACTCCTGCCTCGAACTGGACTGTTTATTGGACTGCATTTTGCTTACCTTTGGATTTGTTCCTCATCCGTTTTGTTACCAAACTCAGCCTGCACCTGGACTTCTGCATTGATTACTCTCAACGCGAATCTGCCTGTGCACGAGCCGCAAGGGTTGTCTTTCCAGCAACAGTCATACCACTGGTAAGGTCGACCTCTACAATTGTTTTCCCCCTTACGTGGGAGCATTCCAGTGGGCTTGCATTGTATTGTGTTCCTGTTGCCTCAGTTCTAAAGCAGGACCCACTTACTGGATTCTTCCTCAAACTGTTTACTCATTCCACAACCTTGCTCTTCTGTTTTGAGGCAATCCTTTGATTCATTACAATTTACTTACCATTCAGACTGTAACAATCTTCATCCCTCAGCCCACTCAGGACTTGATACAGTACCTACACTCCTCTACAGTGCACTCCAGGACGCTTTGCAGCTTGTGCACCATCCCGGACCTAGCGCGACCCTCGGGCAGTTTGGGTTACTTGCCTCTTCTAATTCCCTGTTTATTATTTTATCCTTTCGTTGTTGCCATTGACTTCCTGGGAATAACAGAGTTGTCACTCCCTGTGGTGGTAAGCCTTTTTTTACCTGTCCTTCTCATACCTTGAACCTCCTACTGAAATCCTTTTATTGGTAATAGTTCTCTCTTTTTGTAGGGCCTTACATCATCTAGCTGTTGTCTCTTGCCATTAGGTATACCTGGGAAGAACTAGAATTCATATCTGTCTCCACACCATTCCACCAGTATTAACCTGTTATCTTTTCCCCCTTACAGCATGGTGGTTTAGCGGTGTGTGTGTTCCCTGCTCTTTAATTTGATTTACTCCTCTGCTTGTATAATCCAGCAGAGGGGTGTATCATAGTAAAGAGCTCCCTCGAGTTGAGGAGGCCTCAGTTATTGACGAACCTTGGCTTTGGAGGTTCTCGGGATTTCCTGTTGCCAGTACCCCGTTGACCGCTTCAGGTGCCTTACTCAACGCCCCAGTCAGTGCGGTGATTAACAGAACTAGAAGCCAAAAACAGTCCTGATGGAGCCTACGAAGGCCTTGGCGACCATTATGCAGATGGTTACCGATCTACATACCAATCTTACCTCTGCCCATGACGCATTACATCATCATATAAACTCCCTTGAGGGCATGATTACCTTACCCCCTTCTAATGGGGCTGTAGGGGCTTCAGCCTCTGGTTCAGGGTTTCCTTCCCAGAACCAGGCATCTACTCCAGTGTTGATGGCCAATCAATTCCCTCTGGCACCTCCTGAATGTTTCTTGGGTGATCCGAAGAACGACAGAATGTTCATGAATCTGTGCAGATTGCACTTCCTTTGTCGACCAGCCACTAAGGCATAATTTGTTTTGTCTTATTTAGGTGGTACAGCTGCTGCATGGGTGAACCCTTTGCTGGAATCCAATAGTCCGGTACTATATGACTGTGATGCCCTTATTGCCACCATGAATCGAGTCTTTGACACGCCATATACTACACAAGCCACAGACCTTGAGTTCCTTAAATTAATACAGGGAAATTCCCCTCTTTTATAATACTTAGCTAAATTTAACCAGCTTGCCGCAGAGACAGTCTGACCCAAAGAAAAAAAGGATGCTGTGTTCTACCAAGGTCTATCGGAAGAACTTAAAGTCACTGTGGGCCTCATTACACGGTAGGCGGTAAGGGTTTACCGGTAGCGGTATTTTACCAGTACCTGTAAACCCTTACCACCTTACTACGAGGTCCCTTTGCGGGTTGGGGAATTTAACGCCTGCTTTTTGCAGGCGTTAAAAATCAACCCGCAAAGGGACCAGGGAGCTAATTACGGTACCGCAATTTGCGGTGCCGTAATTAGCACCTTCCCCATTCCCATTATGCCCTATGGGGCAAAAATGGGAATGGGGAAGGGCAATAGGGGAAGGGGGAATTACCGCCCCACCAACCTTGGAATAGGGTGGTAATTCCCATTTCCAACAAGGCGGTGCCGGTATTTTACCAGCATGGACCAAGGTGGTAATAGCACCTTGGTCCACCACCATCTGTGTAATGAGGCCCTGTGTCTGCAATTCCTATGGTACCCAAGGAATACACAGAGTTACTTGACTTAGTGTTACAAATTTATGCCTGCACGGCTGAGAGAAAAGGGGAAAGGCGAACAATTCCCATTCCTGTGTCAGGTGACACTGCGGTTGCACATGTGTCTGTGCCAGAGTCCATGCAGCTAGGGGCCATATGGGGACCATTGACCCCTGCACAAAGGGAATACTACAGGTCTCACAACCTTTATATGTATTGTGGCTCTTTGGAAAACCAGCTACAAGACTGTCCCAAGAAACAAAAGAGAAATGTGGGAAACACCAAATCCCTAAAGTAGACAGAGTCCCTGCTTCGGGAGAGTCATGCTTGGACTCCCGTTTACCTGGCCACACTGTACTGTTTCATCTGCCTGATACTTTTTCAGCAGATTCAGGAGTACCCTTTCTGGCATCTGTTAGCATAGTCTCAGGAGCCACTGGCAATTATATGGACCAACATTACGCCCATTCAGTAGGGATTCCAGCAGTCTCTAAGGACCAACCTGAGGCATTGAATGGCGTGCACGGTTCTGCCCTGGTTTGGGGCTTAGTCACACAAAGGATGGTCTCCATATCTATGTGTTCCTCGGATGGTCATTGGGAAGAGATATCTTTTGATATCATTAATGCTCCTCAATATAAAGCCATTTGGGTCTTCCTTGGCTCCAGTATCACAACCTGGTCATTGATTGGTCCTTGCGCCTGATTCAGTTCCTCTCTGTGATGTGCAACAGCCAGTGTATGTTGTTCCATGGCATTACTACAGGCACGCTGTGTCAGGCATTGGCAGTCACCACCTCTCTGATCGGGTCTGTATCTCCTGCATCAAATCCTGGCATACCCCATGAATATTCAGACTTCCATGATGTTTTTGATAAGGATATGGCAGAAACTCTATCACCCCAAAGGGTTTACGATTGCTCAATTGACATTGTGCCTGTGTAAAAGCAAAAAGAGAAATATCGAGGCTGAGTACCACGAAAGGAAATACACCAAACACAGGCTTATAAAGATTCTCAGATCTTTGTTCAAATAACTGTACGGTCTACAAAGGAACAAAGTATCAAATAGCTATCTGGCCCTCAGTACATCACAATGAATACCAGCCCTTTCGGTGTGAGAAGTGAGAGGTACTGGACATCTACATATCCTCATCTTTTATACAATTCTCAATCGCAATGTCCAACCCCTCTGCAAGTCAATAATTTTCGGACTAGGGTTTGTGCCGAGTTCGCCTCTAGGTAGTCCAACTATATGCATGAGGATTACATATAGTTTATAAAACAACAACTCACAATGGAAACAGTGTATTTTAGGATTTGATATTAAGCCTTGGTACATGTTTTTATACAATGTAGTTCAACAAGTGCTCACATTCAGTATTTAAACAATATTGTATTCAATGTATGTCTGCGGATCAGACTTGTTGGCGAGAGTAATCCTTTGATCTTCAGGTCAAACATAGGACATGGTCTCATTACATGACCCAAACATTTAGCCTACAGGCAGTTTAGGCATTCACCTGTGTAAAGGTCGGGACAGCTAAGGTTACGAGCAGGAGACCACTGTCCACCATTTTAAAATACAAAGTGACTTTGAGGTGGAAATCAAAATGGCGGATGTTCCGAAAATGGCGGCTTGGTCGATCCAAGGTCGGAACCTTGCAACACGGTTTTCTTCGCAGAGCGACTGGGCTTAGGCCAATATATACAATAAAAGAGGCATAATATGATATCCCCTTTAACACCTGTAGCTAAAATACCATTGGGTCGGGTATATTCTTTGACCCCTCAGGAGGATCAAGTCCTCAAGGAATACATCGACAAGGCACTTGAGATGGGGTTTATTCGCCCTTCAAAATCACCCGCAGCCTCACCTGTCTTTTTTTTTCCCAAAAAAGAAGGAGACTTAAGGCCCTGCATGGACTACAGGGGCCTGAACATAGTAACAGTACGGAATCAGTACTCACTTCCTCTCATATCCGTTCACCTAGATCAGTTGGGTTCCTCCCAGGTGTTCTCTAAACTGGATCTCAGAGGTGCTTACAATCTTGTGCATATCAGAAAGAATGATGAGTGGAAAACAGCCTTTAAGACCCGGTTTGGCCTACACGAATACCTAGTGATGCCATTCAGCCTCTGTAATGTGCATGCGACCTTTCAGGCTTTTATAAATGACATTTTTCACGATATCCAGGATCAGTTTGTTGTAGTCTACCTAGACGATATCCTTACATATTTGTCATCTTTGTCTGAGCATATTCAACATGTACGCATTGTGCTACAATGTCTCGTGAAAATCATCTATTCGTAAAAGCGGAGAAAAACTTGTTTCATGCCTCTGACGTGGAATTCCTGGGGTATAATTTAACCAACTCCAGAATCCGGATGAGTAAGTCTAAGGTAAAGGCAGATTTGGAATGGCCTGAGCCTAAATCAATGAAATCTCCAATGTCTTTCCTGGGTTTTATAGGCATTTCATACATTCCTTCTCGTCCATTTCAGCTCCTCTCACTGCTCTGATAAGCGTTAAGTCTCCTTTCCCCTGGTCGCCAGAAGCTCAAACCACTTTTGAAACTTTAAAAGCCGCCTTCACTACGCACCGGTGCTACAGCATCCTAACCCGAATCTGCCTTTCATTGCCAAGGCAGATGCATTGGGGTTTGCGGCTAGGGCCGTTCTTTCTCAAGCCTGTACTGATTCTAGTGGAGTCCATCCTGTGGCCTGTTATTCAAGGAAACTGTCAATTTACGAAAGAAACTACACTATCACAGAAAGAGAACTCCTAGCTATCAGAGACACATTCACTGAGTGGAGACATCATCTTTTGGGTGCCAGGCATGCAGTCACCATTGGCATCTCTTCTTCTCATGGTTTTAGTTACCGATCACCTACCTCCCTGTTAAACAGAAAGTCTCTGCTGATGCGCTCTCCCGTCTACACTCAATGGATGTTCCTCTCCTGCCTAACAGAGTGGTCTGTGGGTGTACCGTATGGCTGTCCCTTCGGTGTCTTATTACGGACTGGGTAAACTCGCATCCAACAGCAGTCGGCGATCTTAACCTGACATTGCCCAGGCTTTGCCTTATATCAAAGGTTGGATCTTTATACATCTTGGCCAGGTGTGTTCCCATGCCCTCGAATGGGCTCATGACTCTATCCTAGCTGCTCACCCCTGCCAACAGAAGACCCTCGAGTCCTTGAAGTGATGGGTTTGGTGGCCGACTATGTCTAGGGACATCAATGATTACCTGTCGACATGTGCTGTCTGAGCCCAATGCAAGTCATCCAGAACAAAACCTGTGGGTCTTCTGCAGTCTCTGCCTGTTCCGTACAAGCCATGGCAGATGGTGTCCATGGACTTCCTTGTTGAATTATCGGAAGTTGATGGGTACAACACCATTTGGGTTGTAGTGGACTACTTTTCTAAAACAGCAGTATTCGTTCCTTGCTCAGGTCTCCCTATCACACCTGTTCTGGCCAAGCTCTTTCTAGAGAACTTGCTCCATCTTAATGGTTTACCATCCATAATAGAATCTGACAGGGACACACAGTTTACTTCCCGTTTTTGGAGGGCCCTCAATGCTTCCTTGTTGATTAACAACAGGTTTTCGTCATCATATCATCCCAAACGGATGGTCACACTGAGAGGATCAATTCTACCATGTAACAGTACCTCTGGTGTTTGTTTCTCCAATTTCAAAACACTTGGTTGTCGGTTTTAAATCCGGCCGAGTTCGCTTACAACAATTCAGTACATTCCGCTACTAGTTTTTCTCCGTTCTTTACCTTGTATGGCCAGCATCTCAGGTCAGTGCCTCTTGAACCGTCACTTCCTTCTGACAACCCTGCTGCTCTCTCTTGCATTCGTGACATGGACCAGGTGCATAGGGATGTCCGTTCGCATCTTCTACGGACTCAAGTGCGTTAAAAAATATATGCGGACGCTCACCATTCCGTGGCCCCTGTGTATCAGGTTGGTATGATGGTATGGCTATCTACCCATCATCTGCATATCCCAGAGAAGAAGTAACTGCTCCCTCGCTTCGTGGACCCATACAAGATACTATTGGTGGTGAACTCGGTGGCTGTTAAACTCTCCCTTCCTGTGTTGTGGCGTGTGCATCCCGTCTTTCATCTCCCTGATCAAGCCTTGCCCTACTGGAACCCGGTTGTCTACCCATCCCACGCCCGTTGTGGTGAACGGTGAGGAGGAGTACAAGGTTGCTCACATTTTAAATTTCAAGCTTCGTAGGGGTGTCTTTATTACCTCGTTGATTAGAAGGGTTATGGTCCTGAGGATAGGACTTGGGAGCCCTTGGGTCATATCCACTCTCCTGGTCTCTTGTATGCCTTCCACACCTCCAAGGGGTGGCCGTGGGCTTTGGGGGTGGATGCTGTTACACCTAGCAACAGGTAGCGGACCCCTGCCATAGCACATTCCAAATTCAGTACACAGCATCGTTATCGGCTTGTGGCCGCACCCCTCTGGCAGCGTTGGCGCTTACCATAGCAACACACTGCAACACTCTGTTGTGCTGCATGGAAACGGAGAGCCGCTCACATGACCAATCCGCTGATTAACCCTGTCACGGGGCTGACGAAGATTTGCCTCCCTAGCAGGATTAAAAGTTGACGTTTCAATCTAGAACGTTGCTTCTATTCGTAGAGTTACTCCTGTTTCTCATTCCTATGCTTGTTGTCCTTCATCTGATCTCGGTCTGATGAATGGATTCCTCTTGTATTAAGTTCCAGACTCCTGTTACTCCTGCCTCGACCCGGACTGTTTATTGGACTGCATTTTGCTTACTGTTGGTTTTGTTCTTCGTCCATTTCGTTGCTGAACTCAGCCTGCACCCAGACCTCTGTGATGATTACTCTCAATGCGAATCAGACTGTGCACCAAGTCGTATGGGTTGTCTTTCCAGCAAGCGTCCTACAACTGGTAAGGTCGACCTCTACCCGTGTTTTCCACCTTACGTGGGAGCCTTCCAGTGGGCTTGCATTGTATTGAGTTCCTGTTGCCTCTGTTCCAAAGCGGGACCCACTTTCTGGATTCTTCCTCAAACTGTTTACCTATTCCACAACCTTGCTCTCAGTTTCCTTATGTTTTGAGACAATTCTTTGATGCATTACAATTTACTACATACTTACCATTCAGACTGTAAAAATCTTCATCCCTCAGCACACTCAGGCCTTGATACAGAACCTACACTCCTCTACAGTGCACTCCAGGATGCTTTGCAGCTTGTGCACCATCCCGGACATAGTGCAACTCTCATGTAATTTGGGTTACTTACCTCTGCTAATTCTCTGTTTATTATTTTATCCTTTTGTTGTTGCCATTGACTTCCTGGGACTTACAGAGTTGTCACTCCCCGTGGTGGTAAGCCTTTTTTGACGTGTCCTTCTCATACCTTGAACCTCCTACTGAAATCCTTTTATTGATAATAGTTCTCTCTTCTTGTAGGGCTGTACATCATCTAGCTGTTGTCTCTTGCCATAAGGTATACCTGGGAAGAACTAGAATTCATAGCTGTCTCCACACCATTGCACCTCTTATCTTTTTCCACTTACGGCATGGTGGTTTAGCGGTGTGTGTGTTCCCCGCTCTCTAATTTGATTTACTTCTCTGTCTGTGTAATCTAGCAGAGGGGCGTATCATAGTAAAGAGCTCCCTCGAGTTGAGGAGGCCTCAGCTATGGACGAACCTTGGCTTTGGAGGTTTGTTGCCAGTACTGCGTCGCCCGCATCAGGTGCCTTACTCAACGCCCCAGCCAGTGCGGTAAGTAACAGTACTGTGATAGAGAAAAATATTGTTTGTCACCTTGATATTAGAATTAGCAATGTAGGGAGATTACATGAGGAGAGAAGGTGGGATTTCTTGTATTTACTCTCTGATTGGTTGTTTGTCTGTGTGGTGGGTGCTTGCCAATAGGATGTCAAGTACCTCAGATGCTATTGAATGTTGAACCTATCAGAGTATGTATTTTTTTGAGTGATGTTTATATATCCTAATAAAACTGTAGATTATATTGTATTATTATTTTAAGAGTTTTTCTACATAGTAAATTTTCATTGTTTAAGGGCGAGGTGTACCTTCAGGCTGTTTTTGGGGTATATGTATTGTTTTATTTGATATTTGAAAATGGAACCAATTTCAGAAGGAGAGGAATCTGTTTCTTCAGAAGACTGTGGATATGTTTTAGAGAGTGTGATTCATAGGGATGTTGAGGACATAGGTGATGAGTTGTCAAAGCATTGGCTTACAAGGTTTTTTTGGTTTTACCATTTTGTTTTAGCTGTTTTAGAGTGTTTGAAATGAGGGGTGTATACCGCAATTTTGGAGAAATATTTTTGATAGGGGGCACAGGTTTTTTTCTCTTTGGGAAAAGGAAATTAATCATCTAAAAAAGAAGAGCTTAAAGAAGTCATTCAAAATTATTTGCATCACCATAGAGGTGAAGAGTATTTTTCTGATTGAAAATATATTTTATTGTGATATGTTGGTAAAATAACCCAAAGGCTATTTTAAGAGACACCTGGATAAAGTATTTTGGAAAACGAAAATACCTTTTTAAGTCTTTTTTAAAATAATAGCAGCGGCTTCGACAGCAGCCAATGGAACATCGTATCCTATCCGGTATTTTTTAGCCCCAGGTACCAATCATATGATGGATTATAGCTATGGCTATGAGCAAGCCAATGGGACGTTGTGCATTTTTGCCAGGTGTAGCCTCATCTACGACTATCGTTGTAGCCGCGGGGTATTGATCATGTTGTTGCATTGATTTTACAGCACACAATTTCACATGTGTTTATCATTCTATGTCCTTATGTGTACCTTTGGCAATATGTCTTTTTGAATGTGTCAAAATGTTGTGGGTAGCCGCAACTACTGACGGTTTACTTGACTCACGGCTACAAAGTCGCCAATCATACATCGTACTTAGCAGCGGGCTTTGTTAGCCACGGGCATGAACTCATTCATGGTACGCGCGGCTACACCTGTCTGTATTTTGGTGCAGTGATCATATTATATCATGGATGTTTTTGCACAGATTTATACATGTGTTTCTGTTTGGATGTTCTTACTCAAAGGGCAGTGTGAGTTTACTTTCAATTCTTTGTATTATGTGTTTTTCAGTACATCTGATAAAATATGTGTGTAGCCGCATTTATGGCCGGGATTTCATTGTGTAGCTGGGGTTATAGCTGTGGCTTTGTCATTTGGAAAAATTAGGAACAAATAAAAGATGTTTTTAATGTAGTGTGTATATATTGTATAAAATATTCTTTGGAGAATTGTGTTGCGATTATTTATTGATATAGCTTGTAATACAAATATGTTTGCCATTTTAATTGTTTGCTTTCTACAGTTCTTTTTTTTGGTATTGAATTGTGAAAGTTATGCAAGTGAAATGTTTCTGAACTTTTGACAGTGTGATCCTAGAGCTCAGAGCGTGCACATGTTCTTTATTTGTTTATAATGAAGTTCTATTCCTTATTTGGAGCTGCTGAATGTGTGTTTTGTTAGTCAGTGTTTATATATTTTATGTACAGTTTGAATTATTGTATTTGTAAGATAAGTGAAGTATGTTTAGGTGTCTCGTTTGGTGAAGTTGTCGGCTCACAGTGATCAACTTTGCTGTATCCCCACCAGGCTTTCCAAAAGCTATCCAGCTATTAAATCCAGGACCTCCCCATCCGAAACACGTGTTGGCTTATTCTCATCATGCAAATGTACCAACAATTGCTTGCAAGAACCGTGCAACCCATTGCCCTCTTAACAACCAAAAAAAACACACTACATGAAAACCAAACAGGGTGCAGCAAGATTTTCGTGAGCATACACCCAGCCATTACCCTATTATATGACAATGGTCAAATCCAGCATCACTAAAACCAGGATTCCAACCGCAGTTTTACAATTCTCACGAACATTAGGACTTCAGGAGCTCTGTCCCGCATGAACCCTAGAAACAGCTGCAGGAGAAACAACGCAACACTGATTTGTCATGCAGATCAGCGCAGGGGTCCTCCCTTCCTACAAGCTCCTACCTTTCCATGGTTTGATAGTGCATTAAGAAGTGTTGTTATGTAAGACATGGGGAGTGTGCTGTGAATGATGAGCCTTGTTTTTATTTAGGTTAATTATTGAAAAATGTATTGGCTCAAGGTTAGATATGTTACAACTTGGCAAACGTAATGGTCAGTTAATGATATTCTACTTTTTGTAAAGTATCTATGGTATGTGAGCTGTTTAGTTGTGTCACACATTAGCTAAGCAGTTACAGTTGAGTTGTAGATGGGGCGTCTTTCTGCAATGGAATCTCTGCCACTCCCAAACTTGAGCTGGACCACTTGAAATTTTGGAAGCAGCTCAAAGCATTCCTTTTCTCTTGTGCTTTTTCTTTGTCCTTCCCACGTTGATGTAACTGACTTTTCTTTATACTGTAGCAACTGGTTGTTTAGCTATTCTTGGAATCTCACTGGGTACCAGGTTCTTTATTGATCAGTCAACATTTCAGTGTATTTGGGCTTACTACCCACTTACTGGCTGTAACTGTAATTCTAAAGTCACTTGTTCTGTTTGCACTGCCAAGAGCCGTGCTGCCTGGCTGCATTTACTTAGAGCATTTGTGTTCTGTTTTCCTCTTCCATCTCCCTTACACTTCCTCCTTTGCTTTCCCTTTGCACTCTTTGTTTTTGCAGTTAAACAATTTGAATGACACAAAGACTAGTAAGACAAGCAAGGAAAGATAGACGGAAGGCAACGCAAACAATATTACTAGGCCTTGTGTCATTCAGATTGTGCAAGCGCACAAACAAACAGTGCCCAGGGAAAGGCAGGGAGGAAGTGCAAGGGAGAGGGAAATGGAAAACAGAACACAAATGTTCCAAGTAAGTGCAGCCAGGCCAGTGCAGCTGTTGGTAGTGCACAGAGAACAAGTGACTTTAGGATTATAGTTACAGCCTATAAATGGGTGTAGGCCCAGAAACAGTGCAAGGGTGATGGATCAATAAAAAGCCTGGTATTCAGTAAGAATGTGAGAATAGCCAAGCAACCAGTTGGTACAGCAGCAAGCCAAGTCCGTTAGGTCAACAGGGGAAGGACAAAGACAATGCACAAGAGAAAATTAATGTTTTGATCAGCTTCCAAAATTTCAAGTGGTCCGACTCAAGTTTAAGAGGGGCACAGATGACATAGCAGAAACATGCTGTAGCAAGGAAGAAGGATACACAAGACTTACATGGTTGCTTAGTTGCTGTGCAAACATTTAAATTCATGACATATACAACACGTTTACTGACACTTTTCACTATTCTATGATCCACACTGGCATCAAACTGTGTCTCCTTGGTAACTTAAACATGCAGAGTGACAAGGGAAGAACTGAGGTGTTCATGAATTAGAGTGGGCTTGAAGTGGAATGCTGAAGTTGCAGTGCCTGTAACATTGAGTGTGGTGGAGCAAGTCTAATTAAGAGAGGGAGAACCAACATATGACCTATATTTACCAAACATATCCCAATATACAGACAGCAAGACAAGGAAGGCAAGACAGACAGAAGACAACACAAACAATCTTGCTAGGCGTTGTGTCATTCAGATTGTACAAGCACAACAATAAACAGTGCAAAGTGAAAGGCAGGTAGGACGTGCAAGGGAGAGGGAAAGGGAAAACAGAACACAAATGTTCTAAGTAAATGTAGCCAGGGCAGCGTGGCTCTTGGTAGTGCACGGAGAACAAAAGACTTTAGAAGCACAATTACAGCCCATAAATGGGTGATAAACCCAGATACAGTGGAAGGGTGGCTGATCAATAAAAAGCCTGGTACCCAGTGAGACTCTGAGAATAGCCAAACAACCAGTTGCTAAACCAGAAAGTCAAGTCAGTTAGCTCAACACGGGAAGGACAACCACAAAACACAGGAGAAGAGGAATGTTTTGATCTGCTTTCAGAATTTCAAGTGGCCAGGCTCAATTTTGAGAGGAGCATAGAGGCCATACCAGAAGCATGCAGTATCAGAGAAGAAAGATACACATGACTTACACGGTTGGTTAGCTGCTGTGCAGACTTTTAAATTCATGACATACACAACCGGTTTACTAGCACATTTCACTATTCTATGATCCATACTAGCATCGAACTGTGTGTCGTTGGTAACTTAGACATGCAGAATGACAAAGGAACATTTGAGGTGTTCATGAATTATAGCGGGCTTGAGGTGGAGTACTGAAGTGTCAGTGCCCGTAAGAGTGGGTGTGATGGGCCAAGTCTGATTGAAGGGAGAGAGTCAGGATGTGACCTTCCATTACCAAATATATCCCCAAGAACATCCTAAATGATATCATATCATATTTCTTTTATAATGCACCTGTACACAAGTGTTTGTACACACGGCAAGGGTGAATGATCAATAGATCTTGCTGTGTGTAGAAACACTTGTGTACAGGTGCATTATGATTGAAATATGATATCATATCATTTACAATGTTCTTGGGGATATATTTGGTAATTGTAGGTCATATGTTGACTCTCCCCCTCTTAATCAGACTTTTTGTTGATTAGCAGTAGTAGTTATATTTTATTTTCAAAATATAAAGAAACACAATGGGCCTCATTACAGTCCATTGGTAACTGTGCCGGTGCTACCGGTGGGTTGCTGCCAGACCCGTTAATATTTACAGGTGCCTTACTTCCCAGTGCCACCGGGAGATTACAACCATGGGGGCCAGGAAGATCAAGTGCCGATAAAATGTTGTTCCCCATTCAGAGGAATCTATGGGAATGGGGACATGGAAGCACCGGCACCATTGTTAATGGTGCCGGTGCTTCTGTGACACGTCTGCCTACCATTGCCTCTGTGCCCGGCAGGGTCAGACCTGTCGGGCACATCGGCTCTGGCAGGCAGACCTGTAATTTTCCAGTCTGGAAACAACGGTGCCGGTAAGCCTACCAGCACCCTTGTTTCCAGACCAGCACGGTCAGAATGAGGCCCAATTTGTGAAGTTAATCGTTGGCAGGGAAGTATAGTAGAAAAAAAAGTTTTAAAAAGTAGTGTTATTAAATCTGTAGATACTAATTGTGTAGATAATGTAACAATTTCTAGAGTTGGGGATACTTTTGAAAATATTAAAGTAGAAGTAACAGATATGTCAATATGTACTGTTATTGGAACTGATAGTGTTTTTATTGAAAAGAAAAAAAGAAAATGTGTTACCAGCTAGTAAAAAAAAGTGTTTTACAAAAAAAGGTAGCATATGTGCTATCAATGTAAAACAGAGAAATAAAGATGTGTATAGGAAAATGTATCAGTCCCACGATTTTACAAATGTTTGGAGAAGTGTCAAACCCAAATCTAAATATGTGGTACAACATTTTTGGCAAAACAAAAAAGTAGCAGTAGTCATTAAGAAAGCTTTTGATATGAAAAGAAAATCTTTAATTTTCGATATTAAATAAACTTAAGAAATTGCTTAAGGTGACTACACCATTCTATACAAATATAAAAACAGTTCATGTGCTTACACGTGACAACTTTTGTGACGTCTATTGTGGAGAGTGGAAACACACATCTCATACTGAAAGATTTTTTATGAGGAGAGTTACATTCAAGGAAAGAATGTTAGCTATTGCTGAAAGTGGACGTACCTATGAAGTCGAAATGGTGTAGTTTCTATAAAAGAAGAAATGATTCAGTGTAACAATACGGAAATGGAAACTGTAGGTCAGTCAAAAAGAATATGAAAGAAGGATTGTGAGGTATGGACATGCAATTTTTTGTGCAATATTGCTACATTTTCTTGTAAAGTTTTAAAGAGATTTTTGCAAGTTTTGCACAAAAATGATAATGTGCAAAGACAGATCAACATGCTACAAAGAATAAATGAGTCTGAAGTTGTAAAAAAACAGGACTTTTGGATCACCTTCTAGCTTGTCTTGATAAAAGTAGATGTCAGAGTCAGTTTCATCATATACGCATGCTGGCTGCACATTATACCAAAAATGAGATACCTTCTAGTTAAACTGTATGCATGCAAAACACCAAGTATGTCTCTTGCAGTCTCAAATGAAATGCTTTTGACTGGAACTGTAGAAAGTTTAGTTTCTACAATGCATATGATAAATATGATGCATTTAAAAGAGTATGTGTATGCAGATGAAACACTTACAGGAAGTGGAAAAGATGATGCTATGCTTTCAAAGGATCAGATTTTTCAACAGTACAAAAGAAGTATTGCAATGTTTGAGTTCTCTTCTATGGAAAGACCTGACATTGTTTGTGTAGCTTGTCGACACACTTTTTATAAGTCTCAAGTGCAACTAGTGTATGTTGAGAACAAAATTAAACACACTGTTGAAGATGTTTGGAAATAACTGTATCTGTATTTGTTTGTAGAAGAACAATTTGACACAAGTGAGGCACTATGCATATGTTTTATAATCAAACGCATATTCCACCAAGAAGTGTTCTAAACAATATTGTAGTGCCTGAAATTCCTTTTGTGCTTCAAAAATTGTACATGTTTGAAGTGATTGCATTTAAAACCATTATGAGAAATTAGTTAGAGAAGGTTCTTAGAACAATGCATCCCACCACTTGTTTGGAGGACATTATCGCTGCAAGAATTGTCCTAGAACATTTGGACATTTTCATTCCTTTTTATTGCATTTTTGCTAACACCACATTTGTTATTATGTTCCAACCCTGGTGAAGAAGGTAACTGTTACGTCCCTGATAAAGAAGCCCGGGCAGGACTATAAAAATTGCAATAATTTAAGACCTATAACAAATGCACCTTTTTTTATCAAAATGGTTGATAAACTAGCAACAACTCAGCTTCAAGAACATGTAGAAAGCCAGGAAATTCTCCATCCCAAACAATCGCGCTTTAGATCCTTCCACGACACAGAGACAACCCTCCTGGATCTACAGTAAGAAATGCTCAATATCATTGATAGGAGCAAGGCGGGGCTGCTGATGTTATTGGATTTATCAGCAGCCTTCGTCCTTGTACATCAGGAAAAACTATTAGCTAAACTTGCGGACTATGCAGGGTGCTCTAGTGTAGTCATTGACTGGATTAGGTCTTTTCTCTTTGATAGGAAGTCAAGAATAGTTTGGGGCGAGGCATGCTCTCAGCCGCAACCTATTAAGTGTGGTGTTGCACAAGGAGCATGTCTCTCCCCGATTCTATTCAATATATTTAGTTGCACCCTATGTGACGTCTTGGTGCACTATGTGTGTGATTTTCTAACTAAGCCGATGACACCAGCTCATCACTGAATTGACCATTGTCTATAAAAAAGATTTGGAGAATATAGAAAAAGTGTCCAAGACCATACAGGATTGGATGATAACGAATGGTCTTTGTCTAAATACTAACAAGACAGAATTCCTTATTTTTGGTTCGAAACAGACATGTGCTAAACTCTCAAATTTGTATGAGGACTTTACAGTAGAAGCCCACTATATTAAAGTAGTCTCCAAAGTGAAGACCCTGGGAATGATTCTTGAATCCTCCCTGGGTTCTGAAGCCCAAGTTAGTCGTGTAGTCCAGAAAACCCACTACCATCTTAGGCTGCTTAGACTAGTGAAGCCCAATTATCAACAGCAAATTGCCTAGTACTGTTGAGAGCTGTTATTATGCCAAGGTTGGACTATTGCAGTGGTCTTCTTTCTGGAGCTAGTAAGAGATATGTAAAAAGACTCCAGATACTCAATAATTATGTTGTGCAGATCATTAAGGGTACCAGCAGACAAGACCTAGTCTCCGTAGACAGAAGACAGTTGCACTGACATCCAGTAGAGGCTAGAATATGGTTTAAATTAAATACTATTATACATTAGCGCTTATATGGAAAAGCACCTCAACACCTAAAGGAAGGATTTGTTTTGGAAAATATTACCAAAGTTACTCGGTCATAGGTCTCGATGCGACTCACTCAGCTAAGATGCGAACGAGTTCGAACTAACAGACGTTCCTTCGCCTCTCAGGCAGCGGCGATGTGGAATAAACTCCCTGTCGAGATGCATTGGGATGAAAACAATTCGGTCTTTAGAAAAAGCCTCAAGACACTGCTGTTTGTTTAGATTGTAATATGTTGTTCATCTGTTTTCCTGTTTTGTGTTTGCACCATGATGCCTGTGGGCTCTGGTGCAATATAAAGAAATAAAGAACATTTTTTTAAAAGAAATTGCAAACTGTTCATCCTTTCCAAGTTATTGCTAGATTGTAAACAAAGATGTCAAATCTGCCTAAGAAGTCATTAGTGCAAGGTGTGAGAGGGAAAGTTGTGTATTTACCCCTGAATTTGGAATAAAAAATGTAATCATCTAATATTAGTAAATGGTGTTGCCACTAAAGATAAGAGCATTTGGCAACAGTTTATCGATATTGGAAACGTGAAGAAATAATTGTTGTTTCTATTGGAGCACACTGATTTATACAAAGGCAGTCTGACTGTATCAGACTTATCTATGCTTGAAAGTACTTGGTGGAGCGGCAAAACCTTGTTAGTTGCAGGCGCTGGCAGGGAGTAGGTACTCCTGAATTTTCAGTAGATATTCACAGTATAGTCTTGAGTTTTGCTTGTGCTTTCTTATTTATTAATTCAAGTGCAGTATGGCACATGGGGCACAGTGTGCCATGGTGATAACACAGAAAAAACAGCCAACGCGCGATTCAATGCGGTTGTCTAATGAGAAATGAAAAGCCAAGTCTCATTAACCACATTAAACGTTCTTGCCAAACTGCAGAGAAAACAAATCAAAAGTCAAAGGACAATAGGAGTAGCAGAAAATTGGGTGTAAAGTATGAAGAGTTGAAAGAGCACAGTGCCAAAAGTGCTTGCAGTTACTCAGAAACATTTTCTCTGGCAAGTACAAAAAGCAATGATTAATGTAAAGCGATTTTGTGTGGGTGTGGTGATGATTCGCGGCTACAGACTGCCGCGCCATCTGATTGGACAGACTTGTATGCATGGGTGTCCTCATACAGCGTGGGCGTAGCCGTGTCGATAGAGCTCAACATGTGATTTGTTGGTTCATAGAAGCGTATAAAGCCCACGTGCGGATGCAGAGTCTCAGTGCACATTGTTATTGGCTGATGCATTATGTGTGGGTTGTGTCAAATGGCACGAGCGTACTTTGGATTGGATAGTTTGTTGACGCATATAGGAGTGACATGTAAGCGCCGAACCTGTAAGGGGTTTTGCTTTTGGACTATTACCTGACTTGGTGGTATTTTAGTGTCGTAGTATATTGGCGGTAATGGCAATATCTTATTGTAGTGGTAAATTAGTGTTGTGGTAGATTTGGGGTGATCATAATCATAACACTGCCCTAAGTGTTAAGACAATCTTTACCCTTTTTATAACTACACTCTATTCTGGGGTTGACTGTAGGCATGTACCTTGGGTTTAGCACATTTAGAAGAAACCAAATATTGTCAGAGATTGTGTATAGTTTGTGCATAGATTGTGCCGATGACTTATCTACGACATCAGCATATATTATTGAAAGATCCTGTTCAAGTTCCATGCCCAGCTGAACACACTCACACAACACACCGGCTTTCTAGCTTGCTTTTATATTCCCCTTTCGTTTCTTACTTTACCTCCAGCGGTAAATACTTTTTACCACTGTGGTGTAGGCACCTGGGTGCCTCCTAGTTACTTTCCCTTACCTAAAGAATAATCACCAGAAAAATAAAAACATGGTTCCACCAACTTGTATTTCATTACTGTAATTATTATTATAGATCATGTCATTTATAAAAAGGAAACAAAATATTACATAATAATACATCTGTGGACTTTTACCAAAGTATCAACATTGCCGTGTTTATCTAAGAGACAAAATATAACCATGCATTGCACAACATTATTTTCATTTTGAAAGTGAGCGAAAGAAAACCAACAATGATTCAGTTGCAGCTAATGGTCTATTTCTGTCTATCTGGCCACAAATATAATTATCTCTCATTCAGTGCTCTCCTCAATTTTACACCACTTACATGGGATTCTGAAGTTTCTGTGCTTTATCTTTATAGCCCCTCTCTCACTCCTGTTTATCTGCGATGAAGTGTTACAAGCTCTGCATTGCCACTTCGCACCCCCGAAAATGGCCTTGGATTCCTGGCAGTCTTCAATGCCAGGTCAGCACAGTCTCTGCACACTCTCCCTTTCGGCAGCCAGCAGAATAAGAGCCCACACTCTTCAGCTCACCCCTATTTATCTACCCTGACTGTCACTCAAAACTAAAACTGCCCCCTTTCTGACTTGTTTTATCAACTTCGTAGACTCCTGATCCCACTGTCCAATCACCTACGGAAGTTTATATGTATCTCTGCTTGCTTTCTTGCTTCCTGCGCAAACAAAGGACTCTCAGAATACAAAAAGACAGCCCATTCATTTTTACAGTGCACATTTCTTTTCCATGGAATGAAAAGAGAGAAAAAAATATTAGAACAGAATTTCCATCTGTGTTCACTGACATTGCATTGCAGTGTTAATCAGGAGGGCTAATTAGTTACTGGGGTTTCATTTAATAAAGGAAGTTAGGGTTTTGGGTTATGTTCACCAATGCAACCTTACACAGATGGCAATTCCTATAACTTTATATGGGTGCAAAGTGCATTTTGAACCTGCAGCCTTTTTGAAAATCATTTTGCTTTACCATTGGAAGCCTACTTCACTGCCATAATGAGATCAATGTGTCATTTTAATTTTCTGCCTTCACCTGCACTAATTTGCATAATTTGCGGTCTCTTTTCTGCATTTACACTAACCCCCCGCTGAAAGTGTTGTCCTGTAATCTCACCTGCACCCATTTAACTGGCAGCTTTTATTGAAATCACTGTCATAGGCTCCTATAAACCGCAATGAGCCGTTTGAATGTCTGACATATTATGCGCAAAGATCTGTAGCCGCTTTGAAGGATGTCGATGTTCTTTTGGCTCATTTTGTACACATGGGTTTACCTCCTTTCTCCACTCTTTGCTGTATGCAGCTGCGTATATATATACTTGGTAGATGCAGCTACACATTTATTTTAAAATATATATTATATAGATATATATATGCATCTATATGGGCAGTTGTGTCGTAAATATGTATTTTTAAATATAGTAACAGTTAGTGCAACAGTTTAATAACTATGCATGAGCAGTACATAGATGTAAGCATTTTACAAAAGTCCTTGTCAAATTGCATTTAATTTTTCTCTGTAGACATAATACCGTATTTTTCTTAGTGTAACTGTTTGTATTTTTAATATTTAATTTAATATACTACGCAAGCAATGAAAAAACTTTAGTTGCAGGGACGTTGAGGTGAGCAATACATTGCAACAAAACCTTTAAGATTCAAGGAAAAAAACGTTAGTTGTAGGGACATTAAGGTGAGAACTTAATGCAACAAAACTCTGGAAATTTAGCTGAAGCCACCTTAACTTCGCACCCCCTGTTGCACAGACTATGACCACAATGAGGACATCACAGATCACATCACTGATTACATCACTAACTACATTAGAAGAGTAACTGGCATTAAGGATGGCCTTCAGCCATGGTTAGTGTGAATGGCTGAATATATTTTAACACATGAATGGCTACTAGCAATGGCCTTTAGTTATGGACAGTCGTCACAACCTTAACCCATGTGCACTGAATATTTTAAAATGCTAACAAGCTACCAACCATAGATTTTGGCCTTCACCAGTGGATGCAGCTTTCAACAGTGTCCACTGTATATTTCTTACACTGAACAGAAACTAGCCACAGACTTTAGAACATTACAGGCCAGTGAGCACAATCTTTGACTGTGCCCACTATATATTCTAACATATAAATGGGCCACTAGCTATGGCCTTTGACCTTCAGAAGTCTGCACATCTTTTGGCCATGTCCAGTGTACATTTTAAAATAAAAAAATGCAATAAGCGGTGGTCCTCGCGCGTGCCCACTGTGTATTACACAAGACTAACCAGCCGCTAGCTATGGCCTTCAACCGTGCCCACTGTATATTATATACACTAACCAGCCTCTAGCCCTGGTTTTCAACACAATACTAGCCAGTGGCCACGGCCTTTGGCTGTGCCGACTGTATATTCTGACATATTAATGGGCACTAGTGATGGCCTTTACCCATGGCCACTGACTACAGCTATCAGTGTTGCCCACTGTATATTTTAAAACAGTGACAGCTACTAGGCATGGCTTTTAACCATGCATATTGGAATTTTGAACACTTACTGACCAATCGCTATATCCTTTTTTGCTGGCCAGTGACCCCAGCCTCTGTTATGGCCCAGTCCACGGCCTCTAAATTGTTTTACCGTAATCAGAGTTTTCATGAGCTAGCTTATATATGAGTTTATGTCCAATTCCATTATAGATGTAATCAATTATATTCAATGCAATCAGTGTTGTCACTGGTGATGGCATCAATGATGTGATTTGTAATGTCATCATTGTTCTCATACAACATGTAGTTAGTGATGTCATCAGTGATGTGATCTGTGATGTCATCATTGTGGTCACTGTCTGCTCAGCAAGGGGTGCAAAGTTACGGTGGATTTAGCTGCCATTCAGGGGTTTTTCCGCATAATGTAGTCCCTGCAACAAATCCTTTTTCCTTTACTGTATATACATTTTTTACAGGGCCTGCAGTAGGGTCCCTGTATTTATGGTTAAGTTGCTTGTTGTGATGTGCTTGTCTCTGCATGTGAAAGCTGGTGATGTCATGTGGAGTGTTGCCTTGTGAATGTCGGAATGTTTACCCAAGGATTCCACACCCAGCCAGTTAGAGCTCCCCAGCCTGGGTGATGGGAGCCAGTGTTATGTCCTGTCCACTTATGTATATAACTTCATGTAACTGTGACTTAAGTACTTTTAATAAACATATAAGTAATCCCAAGAAGCCTGGAAGTCACTTTACAACATTGACGACGAGGTGGTCTTAAAAAGAAGAACATGCGAGCAAGAAACTGAAGAAAGTGGAAGAAGCCTGCTGCTGGGGGTGCAGGAAGAAGTTGGAAAAGAAGGACAACACTGCCCCAAAACACAAGTAAAACCCATCACCCAGGGCACCAAAAGGGAGGAAGGAAGCCCTATATAGGAAGGATAAGCTACCCATAAGGTGGAGGGAGAGCTGGGTCCTGGGGCTGAAGAGAGGAGCATGGCCTTGAAGGGAAGCACAAAAAGGGAGCTAGGCCTTTAAGATTGAGAAATCTGTGTGAAGAAGTCAAGCCTGTTAAAGTAAAACCAGCAGTGTTGTCTGTTAAGTGAAGATAAAAGGAAGCTTACAATGATACCTGGGCCCTTAAACTGAAGAAGGAATCCCACCCCATTAGTTTAAGAAACCTGTAGATTAAACAAAGCTCGTAGTGAAGATGACTCCCATGAGAGAGGGAGGAGCTAAGGAGCTGCGGGCAAGAGAAGACAGCTGATGCCATGACTAGCAGCATCTCTTTGTGGTAGGAAGGTGTTCCTGGGGTACAGCTGGGTGAAGCTGTCGCCTGTCAGAGGTTGCATTGCAAGTGTGAAGTACTGAGGGGTGAAGAAGAAAGCTCTGCAGTGATGTTTCCATTCACCAGTGAAAGTATCATTCCCCGGTCATTCAGCGCAGGGATGTGATGCTGTTTACCCTCATATGAAACCAAAAGTAAGATTTGGGGAAAGTATGAAGCCCAGTAAGCATTCTCCCATGTAGGAGTGTAAGTCTGCTTTGAGTTCATAAGTGGGACTTGGAGAAGGATGTGAGACTGCGGACAGTGAGCTGAGGGGTTCCCCAGCGAGCCACTACAATGTTAGGGAAGATTTTGAAGTGACAGTCTGGAGTGAGCAGTGAGTACTGGCTCTTCATGTCCCAAGCGCAATGTGAACTAAAGGTTAGACCCAGGCAGCGCTAGTCTGGTAGCGTATGCTCAGGGAAAGGGATGCAGGGAAAACTGCCTGTGTGCCACTTTGCTTTCAAGGATCAAAAGCAGATCGTGTTTTGGATGCAGTGAACCATTTTAAAATATTGAAGTTGAAGCGTGACATGCGCTGGGTCGAGGTACGTGGTATGAGTGACGTTTGGCTTACGAAGATCAGCATTGCCCCGAAGCAGAAGTGTGATTGGTGACATCACAGCTGGTTTAAGGCAGTCGGCGATGCCATAGAACGCCAGATTCAAGCATTATGTTCATATTAGAATGCACTCACCATGACAAATTCCAGCCGGTAGCCGAAGTCGTTAACCGAGGCAGGATGAAGAATAAAATAAATGATGTTATGAGGAAAGAACCCAGCAACATGCATTGCCGTGCAGAGGAAGAGGAGAGCTGAAGGCATTGGGCCGTAAGATAAGTGAATAAGCCTAAGTGCGTTGTGGGGTGAGAGGAGAGACCCCCTTACGAATCATCTTCACAGTGTGCCTACGATTTTATGGGTATTATCCGGCTGAGAGATGTAGAGCGCTGCTGAGCACGTCGTTGAGTCAGAAAATCAGACAGGAATAAGAGCGCAGTAGGAAATCCGAATTCCACTATAGGATTTGCCAAGGATGTCATTATTGTCATCATGAGTGTCGTTCCTGGTGAAGGGAATGCGACAAATTTGGGTTATGGTGCATCAAGGTGCTGCGACTGCAGAGGAGGCACAAGGACCGCATTTGAAGTAATGGCTGCAGTGTATCATTTTATGTTTCAGTGATTATGATGGTCACGAATCTGGTCTTTCAGAAGATAACGTTGGACATTCAGGAGCAGCAACGTGTATCCTTTAACTGTTTTTGCATTAAGTTTGTGTTACCAACCTAGTTTTGTAACAGATTAAGGATTGACAAGCATGGGAGGTGCACGAGAAGTTTGTGTGTGGATATATGCATGCAGGAATTGAGGTTCAAATCTAAAATGTATTGGATTTAACACATTTGAGGAATTTTAGGTTCAAAAGGACTCATTTGGACATTCTGAACATGCACAATATGCGTATGCATTAAGTTTGTGGTACCAACAGAGTTTTGTAACAGATTAAGGATTGACAAGCATGGGAGGTGCACGAGCAGTTTGTGTGTGGATATATGCATGCAGGAATTGAGGTTCAAATCTAAAATGTATTGGATTTAACACATTTGAGGAATTTCAGGTTCAAAAGGACTCATTTGGACATTCTGAACATGCACAATATGCGTAGATGTGTACAAGTCAGTAGCAGGGTGTGAGAGAGGTTAGAGAAACCATTGAGGGATTGCAGGGTAGGCTGCAGCCAACAAGGATATGTAGGAATAAATGCACATAATTTCTTGGTTACGCCATAAGGGCTGTGTACGCAAATGTCACTATGAAGTTGAGTTGTTAGGCAGTGTAGACACAAGTATTTGTGGGTGAGTGCCACAGAGGTGCAAGAACATAGTGTATCAGAGTGATTGTGGGTGAGTGCCACAAAGATGCAGGGTGGTACATAAACTTGCCAAGGATTTTAGGAAATGTAATTATATAGTTTGCTATTTCTTTAATGGTGAGAAAAGAAGTATATATATTGTGCAACATGGATTATTAGGATGGTAATTTTTGCAAAATGGTAATGCAAAATGTTGTTTTATGTGACTCATGTATGAAATGGGTGCACATGGGTAAAACATGTGTTTTGCTAAGAGTCAAAGAGGTCGAGTGTTGGGTAGCACCCAGAATATGTATTGTATGTGGGTGAAAGTGCCACACAGGTGTGGAGGTAGTGACTCCAGTGCATATGTAAGTATGAGTGTGGTTGAGTGAAACCACAGCTGTATGGGTGGTAGCGCCGCCATTAAACTAGAAACATATGGTGAGTGTGCACAGCGGTCTGGACGGTAGTACATCCAGTTGTGCAGGGTAAAGGTGGTGAGCTTGCATGCCCATTTGGGTATGTTAGAGGTGTGTGTGGTTAGGAATACTACAGGAGTTGTGGAATACCACAGGTGTTGCTGGGAGGTAGCGCCTCCAAGCATACTCTACTTCCCATTCAAGCATTGCAGTGAGAATGTATGTGAGTTGGGAGGTAACATTTACAAGCATAACAGTGAGGATTTATGTGAGTTTTCATCGCTCCATAATAAGATGCATTCATGTTCCCTCATTGTTCCAGTGTGGCTTTATGTGTGTAGATTAGGAGATTAATGAGGAGTACCATTCTCCATTAAAAGGCAGGTTTTAGAGAGATGCGAGGTTTGGGATGTTATGAAATAGTGTAATGGGTGAAGTGAGGTGAGGGCGAGAGTGAGTCAGAGAAGATGTGAAATGGGGCAGCACCCATAGTGTGTGTAGCCTGTGGATGTGCTACAATGAAGTGAGGAGGTAGCGCCTCCGTGACTATAGTGGAGGTAGCACTTGCGTGAGTACAGTGGAGGTAGCGCCTCCCACATGAGGAGCATGAAAGTATTTTTGGAGGTAGCGCCTCCACCAGAGCAATTGTAGGTAGTGCCTCTGCCAGAGTAATAGGAGGTAGCGCCTCTGCCAGAGTAGTTGGAGGTAGCGCCTCTGCCAGTGTGATTGGAGGTAGTGCCTCCGCCAGAGTATTTGGAGGTAGTGCCTCCACCAGTGAAGTTGGAGGTGGCGCCTCTGCCAGTGTATTTGGAGGTAGCGGCTCCGCCAGTGTAATAGGAGGTAGCACCTCCACCAGAGTAGTTGAAGGTAGCACCTCCGCCAGTGTGATTGGAGGTAGCGTCTCTGCCAGAGTATTTGGAGGGAGCGCCTTCGCCAGTGTCATTGGAGGTGGCGCCTCCGCCTGAGTATTTGGAGG
Organism: Ambystoma mexicanum; assembly: GCF_040938575.1. Taxonomy (NCBI): domain Eukaryota; kingdom Metazoa; phylum Chordata; class Amphibia; order Caudata; family Ambystomatidae; genus Ambystoma; species Ambystoma mexicanum. The sequence goes on along the minus strand of NC_090937.1, from coordinate 772,485,975 downwards.
TAGCGCCTTCACCAGTGTGATTAGAGGTAGCGCCTCTGCCAGTGTATTTGGAGGTAGTGCCTCCACCAGTGTAATTGGAGGTAGCAGCCCTCCAGAGTATTTGGAGGTAAGACCTCCGCCAGTGGAATTGGGTAGCGCCCCGCCAGGGCCCCAGTGTAGTTGGAGGTAGCAGATCCGCCTGAGTAATTGGAGGTAGCGCCTCCGCCTGTTTAATTGGGGGGTAGGGCCCCGCCAGAGTATGTGTAGGTAGCGCTTCTGCTTGTGTCATTTGGTAGCACACTGCCAGAGTATTTGGAGGTAGCGCCTCTGCCTGAGTAATTGGAGGTAGCACCTCCGCCAGTGTGATTGGAGGAAGCGCCTCCGCAAGAGTATTTTTAGGTAGCGTGTAGCGAATCTGCTAGAGTATTTGGAGTAGTGTATCCACCAGTGCGATTGGAGATATCACCCCAGATGCTTGAAGGTGTAGGTGGGTGTGTAGGGTTAGTGGCCTACAGAAGTAGGGAGAGTGTCCCTAAGAATTGATATTCCCCATGCTGGTGATGGATGTGGAAAGGAGGGGAATATGCTGTGGTGTGCTTGTCTGTGTGTGTTGACGTTTGAGAAGAAGGGAGATATGTTGTGTCTATTTGATGTATCTGTTTGGGTGCAGTGTGAATCAGTAAAGGAAGATGTGTTATATCGTGCCTGAGTGTGTTTGTAATGTTTATCAGTAAAGGAAGGAGATGTGTTGTGATGTGCTTGTCTCTGCATGTGAAAGCTGGTGATGTCATGTGGAGTGTTGCCTTGTGAATGTCGGAATGTTTACCCAAGGATTCCACACACAGCCAGTTAGAGCTCCTCAGCCTGGGTGATGGGAGCCAGTGTTATGTCCTGTCCACTTATGTATATAACTTCATGTAACTGTGACTTAAGTACTTGTAATAAACATATAAGTAATCCCAAGAAGCCTGGAAGTCACTTTACAACATTGCTCAACTCATAAAAAGAGCACTTTTTGCGCATCTTAAACTTAGACAAATCCTCACCAAACTTTGCAATAAAAGTATATTGCCCCCTCAGAGTGATATTGCGAGTTTGAATTTGGTGCAGTTTCGTCCAGGAGGGCCAAAGTTATGGGGGTCCCAAAATGTGTGGAAATCCTCAGCCACACAATGGAAACAAAAAAAAATGTTGCTTTTGCCTACAGCCCAAACCTCTGGATGGATTTGTTACCAAATTGTCGACAGGAGCAGCGGCTTGGTCAAGTGGTGAAGCGGCTTGGAGATTTGTGATGTCCTGGCTGTTGGTTTTAGCAGTGCACTGTGGTGGCGGGAGTTATGATTGCTTAGGTTACCATAACTGGTGAATTTCTGGGGGGTTTTGGCTTTACTTGTAACTATAATGCCCCTTTAACAAAGTCTTGTCCAGATATATATATATATATATAGGGGTTTTTCGGTTTTACTTTGAACCATAACGTCCCTTTAACAAAGTTTCTTTCACTGAATTTCATAAGTTTTTAGAAGCGCAACTTAACCATAATGTCCCTTTAACAAAGTTTTTTCACTGAATGTCATAGGTTTTTAGTAGCGCAACTTAACCATAACGTCCCTTTAACAAAGTTTTTTCACTGAATTTCATAGGTTTTTCGTAGCGCAATTTACCATAACGTCCCTTTAACACATTTTTTTCACTGAATTTCAGAGGTTTTTAGTAGCACAGCTTAACCATAATATCCCTGACTTCATATACATGTAACATAGAACATACTGAACCCCCAAGTAGTGATTTTGATGTCCGCAGACTACCGCCATGTCCGCGGACATGCCGAGAATCTGAGCATGGTGAATGTAAATTCAAATAGTGTGCCCCATTTACCCTTTGAAGTTGGCTCTGAAAAGAGCTGTTTTTTTGTTTTTTTACAGATGCTTCACAGACACCTGTTATTTTGTATTTTTGTTCTTGTTTTTTTTTCTTACTTTACTCCTACAATCTTCACATAACCTTCTCCAAAGCAACCCTTACATTCCAAAATAGAAAGGCATTTCCCGTAAAAAATAATGAGATGCCATCTTCTTTAAAATTAACAAATCGCTGAATATTCTCTAAACATTTGATGTCAAATAAATGTACTTTACAAAATTTACAATCTTGCTGTTTGCTTTTAAATCACAGTTTCATATTCCGAATTGTGGCGCGCTGTGTTGTGACATAATGGGCCTCATTACGACCCAGGCGGTAAGTTACCGCCTGGGTCGTACCTTTACCACCATGGCGTAAACTATGTTTACGCCATGGTGGTTGGCGGACTTACCGCCCCATTCCGAGGTGAGTGGGGCGGTAAGTCCCCATTAACCCATTTACCGTTCCCCATTCCCATTTTTGCCCCATAGGGCATAATGGGAGTGGGGAAGGCGTTAATTACGCCACTGTAAATTACGGTGGCGTAATTAACAACAAGGTCCCTTAGCGCCATGGATTTTAACACCTGCTAAAAGCAGGTGTTAAAACCTCCATGGCGCTAAGGGACCTCGGAATCAGGCGGTAAGGGTCGGCGCTGTTTACGCCGCCGTAAACCCCTTACCGCCTGGGTCCTAATGAGGCCCAATGTGTGTTGTCTTCTGGGTTCTGTGTAAAGTCACGTAGGACTGGAGACGACTGGGCGCGTTTGATGATGCACCCTGTAACGTCACGGAGAGAGGCGGGGAATATGAATGCTTTCATAATGTCAGGTTTAGGGGCGGGAGATATGATTTACTGTCGCAAAAGCAAGTCAGCCAGGTCAATAGCGCCAGTCATAGGATTATCACATAATGTTGGCGCACACCAGCCTGATTTATCGTTTTATTTAGTGGACAAAAAGTCGGGTGAGGCCCATAGGAAATTGTACTATCAGCGGACAAAAGCAGGGTTCGTAGAACACTTTCAACCTGACAACGAACAATACAAACAACGTTCTCAGAACACCCCCATTTTGTGTAATTGCAACCATTTCGGGACACCGCGAGTGTTCTTAGAACGCATTCAACTTGACAGATTACAATACGGACAGCGTCCTCAGGACACCCCCAGTTTGTGTATTTACGAACATTTAAATACACCGCGAGTGCTTTTAGCTCAATTTCACCTTCCCTGCGAACAAAAAGGACACATACTCCGTCCTCTGAACACCCCACCATTTAGTTTATTTACAAAATGTCAGAACAGCCGTGTTCTCTGCGGACAAATCGAACACAACAAAAGCGTATAGCACATAAAAAAACAAAACATTGAACCTATCTCATGCTCCCCCGCCCTCCCCAAACACTCTTACACACCAACACACTCCACTAAGTACAATTTTTAATCCAAGTTTCACTGCGCTGTCCGCGGTCGACGGCGAATACAAGATGGCAGGCGCCACAGAAAATCTGACGCGCTCCATGCCCCACGCCATCCAATCAGCGAACACGTTGCATGTCCGCGGACATGACGCAAGCCCATGGGCCAATCAGGATGCTGTCCGCGGAGCGAATAGGGAAGTCTGTCCGCGAAGCGAACACAGATATCACACATTTTTTTGCCTTACATTTTGGTCATTTTAAAAAAAACTACTGGACCGATTTACACCAAATTTGCAAAGGCACGCTTTCGGGACCAAGCCGTCGCTCCTGCCTGGTGTAAATCCATCCAGCGGTTCGGGCTGTAGCCGTGCGCAAAGTCTTTTCCCATTATGTCTATAGGAAAAAACAAAAGTTTTGGGACCCCCCCTATAACTTTGCCCCCCCCCGGACCAACCTTGGTCTGTGGGGGGAAAATTTATAGGGGGGGTCCCAAAATGTCTTTTTTCCCCATAGACTGAATGGGGAAAAAACTTTGCTCATGCCTACAGCCCAAACCGCTGGACGGATTTTCACCAAATTTGTTGCAGGAGCAGCGGCTTTGTCCAGAAAAGCCATTCAGTAGTTTTTTTAAAAAGGACCAAAAGGTAGGTAAAAATAATTAGTGATATCTATGTTCGGTCCGCGGAAACACTTCCCTGTTCGCTCCCCAGACAGTGTCCTGATTGGCTAATCGACTTGCGTCATGTCCGCGGACATGCGGCGTGTTCGCCGATTGGATGGTGGAGAGCGTGGCGTGTGTCAGAATTTTGGAAGCACCCGCCATCTTGTATCTGCGGACAGCGCGGTGACAAATGGTGGGGAAATACCATTTTGGCAAGTGTGTTGGTCTGTAAGACTGTTTGGGGATGGTGGGGGGGTAAGAGATGGTTCAAATATTGTATCTATTTAGGTGGTAGGCACTGCCGTTGTGTTGGTTGTGTCCGCGGACAGGCGCGCTGTCCTCGATGTCCGTAATCGATCCATATGGGGATGTCCTAAGGACACTATACCTGTCCGTACTGTTCGCAGGCAAGGTGATACTGTTCTACGAACACACACAGTGTCCAGGATGTCCGTAAGTAAATGAAAATGGATATGTGCTAAGGACACTATAACTGTCTGTACCGTTCGCAGGCAAGTTGAAACTGTTCTAAGAACACACACAGTGTCCGGGTTGTCCGTAAAAAAAACAAATATGGAGGTGTCCTAAGGACACTGCACCTGTCCGTACTGTTCGTAGGCAAGTTGAAACTGTTCTAAGAACACGGATGGTGTACGCGGATGTTAAAAAGGCTATATGGCATGGTTAAAATATTTGATTCTATGGGTGTGATCTATGGGTGTGATATGCTGCAGTGGTTGTGGGCGGGGCCTAGGGTCTTGGGTGTATGTGGTGGTTGTGGCCAGGGTCTACGCAAGACCAAAGTTATAAGTACCAAATGTATAAGCTTTCATGGGTGGTATATGCTGTGCTGGTTGTGGCGAGGTTCTAGAGTCTTGGGTGCATGGGCCAGGCATTCAAGATTGAAGCTATATGCACTGTTTGTTTTAGTTGTTGTGTTGTACGTATTGTAATATACTTACTGTTTAGTTTGGTAACTGCAGTACATATATTCTTTGTCAATTTATGTGATAAAAGAAAAGATAGTGTTAGTATTGGTAGTTTGTAAGGATTTATAGCATTGAATAATATACATTGTTTATTAATTTTGACCCTCATATTTAGTAGATTACAAACCACTGTACTATGCTATTTGTTCAGTTTCTGTGTTTGTTTTTCTAATCATTGGGTCTGTGGGAAAAACAAATCCATGTTGGATTAAAAAAAAAACCTATTTTTGTTATGCTACAGTCTATTTGTTTGTTTGTTTTTAGAGTTCACTTGTTGTTTCTGGCTAATGTTCTATCTGTTGGTGTGTTACATATTTTTGGAGCAGTTAGATACCTGTTGGTGTATTGTAACTGTTTATTTTTTGTTATAATTTAGTGAATTGCAGGTAGTCTATAATCTACCATGGTTTGCATTTTGTACAAGTTGCTGAATTGGAACGGATTCACAATTAGGTATGGATATATACACAAAGCGTTCATTAGCGATTTGTTCCTGTGTCACATTGTTGCAGAGAGTGCATGTATGTTTCCACATGTATGAAATCTGGAAGATTTCATTTATAGGTATGTTTTTGTTTTCCAGTACTTGTAGTAAGTACATTAGAAATTCATGTGGATCTTCTTGTGAGTTTATAGTGAATTTCACCATTCCAGCACAGTAGTCTAATTCTTGGCTTATTCCATGAACACTATACGTGTTGTCAGGATTGTTTGTTGCGTTTCTATGAAGTACTAACATTTGCAAACACAATTGGTCTGTACTGTGTAAGTAAATGTTCTCAACAATTGGTGGTAATTGAAATAGAATATTCATTGCTACATTTGCGTAGCAATTTACATTAGTTATATTTGAACATTTGAATGGACCAGATAGGTTTGTTTCCAAGTCATTTTTCCGGAGTGTTTGTTGCTTCTTTGAAGAAGTACCTGAGTTACTTTGAGTAATAGGTTCTTCTTTGGTTGTGGTAATTGATGAAGTATTTGTTTCTTTTTGTCTCTTTGGAGGATTTGCAGCGATATCCTGTTGCATTTCTGTTTGAATTATTATTCTTTTACGACGTTTTCTTTTTTGTGGAACAGGATATGTTTTTAGGTGGGGGTGTATAGAGAACATAGTCTATTGTATTCTAAAATGCAAGGAATATAAGCATTTACTTTATTTCCATCAAAGTTGATTAGAAATAGACCGTCAAGTGTACGTAAGCATGAAAGTGCTACGTAGCTCATGTCTTCTTTGAAGACTGTGTTACCAATATCTATCAATGCTTTGTCTACAGTAAGACCTTGTCATTTATGAATGGTGACTGCGTATGCTAGAGTTAGAGAACATTTTTCTCTATGTACATACATGTCTTTGAAGAGAAGGAATCGAGCTGTTGAGCGGCCTATCCTTTTTATTCCTGAAAGTTTGTCAAAGAGAATATTGACAAACTGAATGTTATTGTCACGTGGGTATGTTTGAAAGCCAACAACTGTACCTGGTGCTCCATTGTTTAAGCATTACTCTACAGTTTAAGGATAATTTTTATATTTTTTCCAAAGCAGCTGTGTTGGAGATAGAATTTTCTAAGGTATTTAGTCTTGTTGTGGCTTGTTCACACATGGGTAGTGTCATACCATGTACGTCCAGTTTGTCTGTTGCGGAAATTTCAATTATTGGTTGCATTTCTTTTTTCAACATTGTTCATTGAATTTGCAACAGCTTACAAGTGTTGGCATTAAGGCCATACAATTGATATTATTGTGTGCTAATTGTTCCATAACATCAGTAGCACATGAGTTATGCCCATAAATTGCATGGATGTGCCAGGTTTTTAATATTGCCTGTGCTTCTTGAGATAGTACACCAACCCTAATACTTTTTTAAAATGTTGGCGTAGGTGAGGTCTGTAGACTGTTGTATGTTTTCTGTTAATTCTCTGTATTGGAAATGTTTCCAAAGGTTGACATTTCCTGTGCTACCAATAGCTTTCCGGCAGAGTTTGTGTCCTAAGGTTTTAAAAATTGGTTCACCTTTCACTGGTGTCAATTGAAGAAGATCTCCGAAAGCAATCATGTGTTTTCCTCCAAAGAGCTCTTCATAGTTTGTTTTAAGTACTTATTGTAATCTGAGGTGAATTAAAGCCAACATTAGGTTAGAGACCATGATCACTTCATCTATTAGTAGCATTTTCATTTGTTTTAACACTCTGCGTAGTTCCATTGCAGCTTCTGTAGAAAGTTTGTAATATAATAATTTGTTTTGGTGTTGTACTGGTAGGAGTAGTAATCGATGTACAGTTACACCCCCTATGTTGTAGGCAGCTACACCTGTGGGGGCAGTTACAACAGCTGACAGTTTGTTGTTTGTCAATTGTTGAAGGAACTTGCTGAAGATTTTGGTTAAGAATATTTTGCCTGAACCAGCTTCACCACTAACGTATAACACTATAGGCTTGTAATTTTGGCAGGTACATTCTTTATTTTCATGTTGTGCACCATGTGCAATTTCTTTTGTTACTTCTTGAAAAATGCTACGCTGCTCAATTTTTAGTTTTGATTGTAGTGTACTTACTCTTCTGTATCTTCATACTGGCACATGGCGTTTTCTACTTCTGTCATAGCTAATTCTGCCTCATTTGCTATTAGTGGCTGTCCCAGTGGTTCTTGGCTTTCTGTTACAGAAGGTTGACTACTGTCAGGAGTGTCCTTATCTAGTTGAGCCTGGAGTTCTTCTTAGTGTTGCTGTTCATAGTGCAACATTGTTTTGTACTGTGTAAAGTTTTCATCGGTGAAAGTGCTTTCATTTGCTTTGAAAGTGTCTTCATAGGAGTCATAGTTATCTAGTAACTCTTCTTCTTTTCTCCATGGTTTAAAGAGTTGTAACAGGGACATGTAATATAGTTCTTTATGTTGAGGAGTTTTTAATGACAATTTGATATGATTCATTAAACTTGGTTTGGTAAGTTTTACTAAGCTGCCTTCACAATTTGTCACTCTGTATCTACCTTTTTTTCATCTGGTTTTATATTATTTTTGTATGTGAAGTTTTGGGCTATGTGCTATAGACACATGGTTTCCAAAGTGGTGCTTCTGTTTGGGTAGTATGTGTCTATTAAATTGTTTTTTAAAATGTCTTGGCTGTTCAGATCATTTTTGGCTATTGTTTCTATGTCGTCGTATGATTTGAGAACTCTTTTTCTAGATTTAGCAGGACCAAGACTTAGCCATACTATATTTTCAGATTTTCCATACAAAGCAGTACTGGTTAAACGATCTGCAGCTTCATAGCAGCCACATTCTCTGTGGGAGAGCATTTTTATGCCCAAGCTGTACAATTTCTGAGACAGTGTTTTGTCTGATGACAGGTTATTCGAGAGGTCTTGAAGCTCTGTTTTTTCTGCTTTTGTTAAGTAGGCTGTAACATTTCGTGCAACTGCAGTGGAATTGTCTGCAATGTACTGCACATCTATGTTTGCATTCCACAATAGGGCAATGATTGCATTGTAATCATTGATATATTTTGCTTCTTCTATTCTTTTCATGTAATACATATTTTTATGTTATTTACCTCTAACACCATGTCTAACTGAAGACATGAAGTTGTTCACTTCACCTGTTTCTGTAACCGGTCTGGGGAAACCAAAACAGCATTTAGTGTAGTATTTCCCTTTGTTTTTGTATTTGCGATGACAATATTTGCCACATTTGTGTCTTTGAAATTGTGCAATTTGTGCATGAAGATCACTATTTGTTGCTTCTGATGGAATTATACAAGTGACATATTTTTCGAAAAACTGTAACACAGTGGCATCACTGTCTTGACCAAATTTAGGAGCATCTTTAATCCATAAAAGCATGTGGATATGTGGTGCTCCTCTGGCTTGGTATTCTTTTCTCCAAAAGAAGTGTTGCACTTCTCTGAGGGGAGGAACAGTTTTATTACAAATAAAGTGTAGCATTGCAATGAAGCGGTGATGGAAATATCTTGAAACATTAACACGATCTAGAGAGCAAAGTTCTCCAGGTGTTAGTATATCTATGTTTGTTTTGTTTTTGTTTGATATGCATAGGAAATCATGTAGATCTTCCCATGCATATTCTGCGCAACTTAATGTAACAAACTAAGTTGGTGGGCCAAGGTTTCTTATCATGCAACGTACATCTCCGTGAAGTCGGAACCAGTACTGTTTCGTACCACGCATGTTTGCTAACAGATTTCGAATGCTTCATTGTAAAACGTCATCTTTTTCTTGCACTTTTTGTAGTAATTGCGTAGCTGACATATTTTGAAAGTGGGTTCCTGATTTTAATGTGTGTGCAACTCAGTAACATAGAGTTGCAAGTTCACTTTCAAAGAGTAGGTGGAATATGTATTCCACATTTTCTCTAAATCTGGGATCTTCAGAATACATTCGTAATGAGCGGTATTCTGATGCTGTTATCTGAGTGGGTCTATCATCGTACCTTCCTCCGTAAAGGAAAATCATGTGCTTCTATACTTTTTTCCCATATGCTGATTGGTGATCCTTTTGTTTGTCACATTTGGTATGTTTCTAGTGCATCATCTATGGTGTCTTTAGAGTGTAATGGATGAATTGTATAATGGTCTAAAATATTGGATATTGTAGCAGGATCTAGAAGTTCAAATTGACCAGTTTCTGGTGACTCTTGTATTATTTCAGTTGTTTCTCTTAAGTTTTCTTCAATATTTATTTCTTTGTAGTATTCATTATTGTCTTTTAGATATTGCAAGGCTTGTCTAACTTTATGTAAATATACCAGTTGTTGCCAAATGTATTTGTCTTTTGTAGGTACGCCATTTACTATGACAATTAAAGATTGTTCTATTGGACTCCCAGAGTGTGCACATTTTCTTTTAGATCTAATGGTAAATATACTAATTTACAGCAAATGCCTTTCAGCAATTCAGAGGGAGGTAATTTTGCTGTTTTTGGTTGAAGGTGTATTATTGCTTGGAATGGGTGTACTGATAGAATTATGATGCTCTCATATAAATTGAGTTGTTGCAGGGGTGTTGGTAGAGGGAATAATTCCAAATTATGTGTGATAGCACGTGAAGGAGTTTGATTGTTGTCAAGTTTTGTAGTGCAGTAACTGCAAACTGTTATGTGTGTTTGTATGTGTGTCGTAGAAGGTTGCCATGTGCAGAATTGTTGCTAGTCTGTTGTAAAGCTATTGCATTTTTTAAGTGGTTTTCACTTCCAAAATATTTACTCTGGATATGGTTGATTTCTTCGAGTAGGTCTTTGGCTGTATCATGTAGAAGATTGTTATTTAAATTGGCTAGTGCTAAAGCAGGACCTTTAGCATAGTACAATTTATAGACTAGAGTTCTTATAGTTGAATGATGTGTTGATATCATTTTGATATGATGGAAGCGGCTTTTGCAAATAGGTCCTGAAATGCAGGCCAGTGAATGTCCTTACGGTCCTGTGTATTTGCGCATTGGAGAGGTATCCATATTTTGCAGCAGTTTTATTTTGATTTTGTCTTTGCCTTTCACATATTGATTAAGGAACTGGCGTAAAGATTTGAAAGATTTTTTGGCAATGTTACACATTGACGTGCATGGCCATATGTATACTGGACGTTCTGGTTCAGTCAAATGGAGAATTGATTCTGAGTTCTTTGTAGATATTTTTGTAAGCAGTTTTTCTTGTTCTATTATGGTATTAAGTTTTTCATAACCTCGTCCACTGCTATGGATGACAATTGTGTTTGTGTGATTTTGTTTATATGCTTCTTCATTGAAATATGGTTCTGTGCTTGTGGTGTGACTCCATTCACCTCCACAGATATTTAAGAAGTTATTTTTGTTGACATTCTGTTTATTGAGAAGCTCTTTTTGTAATTTAGTTGTTAGTTTTGTTAGTGGTTTCATTCTGTTTAACACTAAAATAAATAACTTTCTTTTGAGAAGGATTACAATGTCTATCAAAGCTTCTAAGATTAATTTTCTACGCTAGTTTTTAAGGGTTGTGCATGATTTGTCTCCTGATTTTATAAGATTCTGAAGGACTCTGTGGCGGAACATTTTTGTTAATATACTTTTTATGGTATGGTTACTTCCTGCTATATCAAGATTTATAGGAGCAGTTTTAGCAGTACTGGTACTTGTATTTCTGTTAATCATTTTCTATTTTCTTTTACATTTTGATAGAGGAGGCAAAGTTTCTGTACTGGAAGATTGTGTAGTTTTGCTAAATGACTGTATTAGCTGTTTTATTTTAACTTTTTGTACAAACTCTGCTAGAGATGGATGCTTATTTTTGACATTTTTATTTTCATTTGCTCTATTTCTGCGTTGCTTTCTACAGACTTGCTTTCTGGTAGGCATTCTGTGGTGTCTGTTGAAACAAACAAATAGAAGGCATGGGCTGGGTTGTTGTGCAATGTATGTGTGCTGTATGCATGAGTGTTTGAGTATGATTGTAAAGATGTATCTGGTGGTGTGTGATTGTGTATTGGGCAGCTAAAATTAGTTGGGAAGGCTATTCTTCTATTGGTGTGTTACTATACTGCGGTTCAGATTATAGGAAAAATTGAGCTAGTGGTGAGGATAAGCACTAATAGTAAATCAAATGGTATAAAATTAAAACTATTCTTTGTTTTGTAATACTAATATTCTAGGGGCTGAGTTATGTTATTTGTGCTCTGAAAAACAGAGATTTGTGTGCCATTCTACATGCTAATCCATGTTTAATAAATGGTGATTTGTGGGTAGAATGGTACACAAATGTTCGCTTTTTTGGTGCACAAATTACATGAATCACTCGCACAGTGTGTTTGAGTAACATATTTTAATAACAAGATGACCAAGAAAACAGTAAGTAGACCAATTAAAGTGAAGGGAAGAAGGTGAGTACTGCAGTAGAAATGAGAAGGAAGGGTGGGGAAGAGGAGGAGAAGGGAAACGGATGGGGTTAAAGGTGAGAATGGGGGAGAGGGAAGGGGAGGGTGATGATTAAGGAGATAAGGCAAGGGGGAGGGTGAAGAAGGTGGGAGGGGTTTCATGTTGGGGAATGGAGAAGGAGAGATTTGTGTAAAGTTTAGAACGAGGAAAAGGTACAAATAAAGCGGAGTGAGAGAGGTAAGGAAATCCAGTGCAGGGGGGCTATGAGATGAAAGGAGCGGAATAGGGGTGTGGTATAAGGGGAAGGAGGAACAGTGAGAATAAAGTGGCCAGCAGAATGAAGGGAGTGGGAGGGAGTGTAGAAAGAGAGGCGAGAGGAGAGATAAGGGAGAGCAAGATTGTGGAGAGATATAAAAGCTAGGCAGAGAAACTATGCTAGTATTGGACTTACTCTTTTTTTGTGGAATGAGCAGGTTTCTTTGTAGTTGGTGTTTGTAGTTCAGTGTTGTTGTTTTCCAGGAGAGTGGTCTTCACTGCAATTGTAAAAGAAAGAAGTTAGTAATTTTGTGTGTTTATAGCAGTGATGTTAATTGAGAGATTCATATTTATGTTTTTGTAGTAGTATTCTTGTTTGATATCTGCACATAGTCTATGCATGCAGTTTCATTTGACTATGTTCAGCCTTCATATTTCATTTACAATATGTTAGTTCAACATGCTTTGCAAATGAGTACAATATTAAGTGTATGAAACTCACTAGGTTTTTTAAAGCTGTGTTATAAGCATGGAATGTATGCATTTGTGAAGGTGTGGGTAATCAAACAGATGGATGTGATTTTCAGGTATTGGAGTTATTGCAGCTGGGAGTTTTTCAATTATAGTGTGTATGTGTGTGAGTGTATGAAGATGCATGACCTTTTACTGGCTGTTCATAATCTTATAATACACTACTAAGTGTTTGTTCCACTATTATATTGTTATTCCTCCCATCTTCTAATATTATAATTTTTTAGATAGATGTGTGTGTAAAAATAAAAATTTGATAGCAGACAGGTTTGGAAGTGACAGTTGATTATATCAGATGGGAAAAATGACAGTAAATTCATTTTATAGGTCTACAGTTTAAATGGCAGTTACTTTGTTTATATGCATTTATAAGAGTTGCACATGTACTGTGCAGAAAATATGCATACCTGTAGTTTGTATTCATGCATGTGGATATGCATGCAGCTGCAAGTAGAAATCTTGGAAACTTGTAGAGCAGTTTTTGTAGTAGGTGCTTTCCAAAGATATGAGACTTGTACTCAGAGCGATCAACAGTACATTTGAAGTGCTGAATTCTAATGATGGAGTTAGATATAGAGGTCGTGGATGTGATTGGTGGATGGCTGTGTGACTGGTTAGCTGTATCCAATGAGGGAATGCACAGAGAGTGAAGTGTAAATGGTAGAAGGACTGTTCAAGTTACGGTATGTCCATGGAAATGGCGGTAGTCCGCGGACATTGCGTATTACATACAGGGATTTTGGGGGGAAGAGGCATGCAAATGAGAGTGAGCAGAGTAATTGATTGGCTAGTAAAGTTTAGTGGGTGTGTTCTTTAAGGAGAGAGTTTGTCAGAAAATATTTTTCCTGAGAGAAGAACAGTTAGCTATGGCTGTGTGTCTCAGAAAACAGATTGTGTGGATTTTGGGAGACTCATGGATACATTGGTTGGAGGTGCATGCACAACACTGTGGTGGAGTAGCTGTAGATCTTGGATTCCCTCATGTGGAAGTGCACTGGCATGGAGTGCGCGGAATGAAGTGGCTAGACTTGCTACCTCTCTGTCCTAGTTTGCAGACAGAGCATCATCCAGACATAATTATAATTCATTGTGGAGGGAACAGTTTGGGATATGTGTCAGGATTTTCTTTGCAATTTGCGATGAAAGAAGGACTTGGGAAGGTCATGGACATGTTTCCAAATTCCCAAGTAATATTTTCTCATATGGCGCAGAGACAAATGTGGCTGCATTCTTATTCATTTGGTCCAAAAATGGAGACAGCGAGGCGCAATGTCAATAAGGCTTTTTGTGCCATTCGAAGATATGTTGTCATGTCCTCTTTTCACAATGAAAATATTATGTTTCGTAGCACATACATTTTTCGTAGAGATGGAGTCCATCTTACTTATGCTGGTAATCAGATTTTTCTGATAAATGTACAAAATGCATTGCGTCCTTTTGTGGAATTACAGCCATCTTTTTTGCAGTAGGTGTTGATTATTTCAAGTTTTTCAAATACAAAATAAACACCACCAAAAGACTCTTTTCAGAGCCACCACTTCCTCCCAGAGAAAGGTACAATAATTTTGATAGGGCATCACCCCAGAATGTTTGATGTTTGCGAACTGTCTGCAGACTTCTAAAAAAAATGCACAGGAGCCTGCTCAATTTATTTGCCACTTCTATTTTTTTGACTGTGAAAGGTGGCTCTGAAAAGAGCCTTTTTATTATTTTTGTTGTTTTATATTTGTTTTTGTTTTTTTTTATACACAACACACTAGAAGAGGAGGGGAAAGGAGGGAAAGGGGGGACACCAACCACAGTATAAGAAAGGGTGGGTGGAGAGAGGAAGATGTAGGGTGGGCCTTACTTAGGTAGTGGGCAGGTCTTCTCGTGCTCCGAGACCGTAGTCCCGAAAGCACTTCGAAGTCTTTCCCCCCTGCAGGGACTGTGTCGCAGTACATACACAAAACTGTGACCCTCGAAAGGTAAGGGTCATCAGCATTGTGAATGGCCTGTGAGGATGCTGGAGGGATGCGCTCTCCCACAGGAGTGTCTCTTGTGGTGAGTGGCGAGGAAACAGAGGATAAAGTAGAGGAACTCAACCTACTATGCTCCTCGCAAGGTACAACCTTGCGAAGGGCCCCACCGTGGAACGACCTTAGGTGTTGCTTCATAGTAGTCGTACCAAAGCTGTACGAACCAAGTCTCCCGTGACTCAGCATCATTTTTCACTGGTTGCAGGTGACTTTGCTCGCACGTGCCTTGGGTAAGTTACCATGAATGGTAAATAACCGCCACACCCAAGACTCACAGTGAGTGCTGGTAGTAGGGACTTCCACTACCTCATCCTTGTCATCCTCCTAATCCTCCTCTGCATCCTCACTCCTGTTCCCCTCTTCAGGCCCTTGGGGAGGTGGTGGTGGTGGAGGGGGTGGGGGTGGTGCTGAGGCAGATGTAGCACCAGGTGGCAGTAGAGGAGCCATGGATGCCATCAGGTTTCAGAAAAATCTGAAGATTGGCAGCAAAATACCAGCCAAAGTAAACAATGCTTTGTCAAATAGCCAAAAGCACAACGAGGATGAGCTCTGGGGTTTGGCCTTTTATAGGGGTGCGTGTGCGCGCTCTGCGGACACCTGCACCGTCCGCGGACAGATCGAACATACCAAAAATGCTCAAAAAGTTCCAAAAAGTATGTAGAGAATCAAAGTGATTGTCTGGGACATGTGCTATGGTGAATGTTTACTATAAAATACTGTGGATATCCTGAAAATGCACTTTAAATATGTTTGGGGACCCGGACAGTGTCCGCAATTCAGAACACACAATCAGCGTGGGTGCGGTCACATGATGGCGTCGTGAACATGTCCGCAAAGGGAATTGGTGTCCGCAGGACATCAAATGCATGGGAACCGGGTTGCGCATTTTCGCGGGTGTTCTACGGACAGTGTTCGGGTCCTGAAATTAATTAAAAGTGTGACACAAGTGACGTGAACAGTTACGGACAGGCGCGATGTTCAGAAATGTTACGGATGTGGTGCACATGTGCATAGATGTTCTTTAGGCAGTACGGACAGGTAAAGTGTCCTTAGAGCACCCCCACTTTACATATATGCAGACAACCCAGACACTGATTGTGTTCTTAGTACAGTTCCCATTTGCCTATGAACAATCCGGACAGATATATTGTCCTTAGGACACCTCCATTTTGGTTAATTGCAAACATCCCTGACACCGAGTATGTTCTAAGAATGGTTCTATATTACTTGTGAACAGTACGGACAAGTATAGTGTCCTTAGTACACCTCCATTTTGGGTTTTACAGACATCCCGGACACAGAATGGGTTCTTAGAACAGTTTCAACTTGCCTGCGAACAGTACGGAGAGGTATAGTGTCCTTAGGACACCTCCATTTTGGGTTTTACAAACATCCCGGTCAAGTAGTGTGTTCTTAGAACAGTTTCAACTTGCCTGCGAACAGTACGGACAGGTATAGTGTCCTTAGTACACCTCCATTTTGGGTTTTGCGGACATCCCGGTCAGCTAGTGTGTTCTTAGAACAGTTTCAACTTGCCTGCGAACAGTACGGACAGGTATAGTGTCCTTAGTACACCTCCATTTTGGGTTTTACGGACATCCCGGACACCGATTGAGTTCTTAGAACAGTTTCAACTTGCCTGCGAACAGTACGGACAGGTATAGTGTCCTTAGGACACCTCCATTTTCGTTTAATTATGGACATTCGGGACACCGTGTGTGTTCTTAGAACAGTTTCAACTTGCCTGTGAACAGTACAGACAGGTATAGTGTCCTTAGGACACCTCCATTTTGGGTTTATGGACATCCCGGACAGAGCGTGTTCTTAGAACATTTGTAACTTGCCTGCGAACAGTACAGACAGGTATAGTGTCCATGGACACCCCATTTTGGTTCATTGCAGACATTCTGGACACCCGCACTGTCTGCGGACATCCTAACTGCCTTTTATTTTTAAAAACGCAAAAAATAACTGAAGACACATAATATTTTTGTTTTATTATATATAGATGTACAATTTATGAAAGAGAAGGGGAAGCAGAAACTGATACAAACACAGGGGAATTGGGGGTTTCAAGAGGATGGATAGGTGGAGATGAAGGGATGGAAGTCTCATCAAAAGGTTTTTGTTCGTGGAGAGGGTTTGGGGATAATTGACTAGGATATGGAGAGGGGGACAGGTACTTGAGGGACAATGATATTTAATTTTTCCTTTTATGTGGTCCTCTACAAAGTTCTTCAAATGGTTGAAATTTGCCATGATCATGTCCATTCTTTCTTCCATGCGCTGGAGAGTCTTATCCAATGTATCTTTTGGTGTACTATTTTTAATGTTTGTATGGTCTGTTAAAAATATATATATATATGTTAAGTGTACATAGAGTAATGTTTATTAATTTGGTTATATAGAGAAGTGTCTACCATTAATATCACTATCTTCAGACATTTCCTCACATGGGAAATTATCCTCAAGCCACTCCAAAGTACTGGACATTTCTGTGAAAAAAAATATATATTACTTTTATTGGATCTAATACAGACATTTTAGAAATATAAAAGAAAAATAAAGTACACTTACTAGCTTCTGGTAAATTGTGTTTTTACTGGTCTGTAGATCTTCTGTTGCTCCTAGTTGTGCAGTTTCTGTGAGGTAATTATGTTGAAAGCTATCTTTTTTTTATTTTGTTATATTCCATTTAGTACATGTGTTATTTATATGGATGGTTGATATGTTAGATACATAGGTTCTATTTCTTATTTATTACTACATATAATGTGTTTGTGTGCTGGTTTCTGAACTTGTGCACTGTTCATATGGTACAATATAACAATTCAAGATACCCCCTGAGTTTTTGGGTAGTGTTGCTGTTGTCCGCATCCATCCGGGGACATACGCACAGCCCGCAGACATCAAAGTCAATAGCTGAGGGTTCAGTATGTTCTATGTTACATGTATATAAAGTCAGGGATATTATTAGTTGTGCTACTAAAAACCTATGAAATTCAGTAAAACGACTTTGTTAAAAGGACGTTATGGTTAAGTTGCTACTAAAAACCTATGAAATTCAGTAAAACAACTTTGTTAAAGGGACTTTATGGTTCCAAGTAAAACTGAAAAACCCCTGAAATTTGTAGGTTATGGTAAGCTAACCAACCATAACTCGCGCCACCACCGTGCACTGCTAAAACTAACACCCAGGACATCAAAGATGACATCACAAAAGTCATTGATGACATTACTGATGGCGTCACATGTCTGGCTCCCTGTTTTTTCCTTTACTGATATATCTAGGGCAGTAACAGTCAGTAACTGAAAATTCACTATACTATAGTAAAAAGTACTATATTTGTAGACTTATACTTCAAATATGTTCTTAAAGTAATTCACTTAGGGTCCACTCAAAGCATATGAAACATATACAAAGGGGAAAACACAGACTTGGAAGACAACAATGCTTTCTATGTATGAAGATGATAAGTACGGTTATCAACACTGTCTTATAGTTCTGTTGTTTTTTTATTACTGTACTTTCCCTGGATATGCTCATATTTGTACACATTGCACGTACACTACTTTCATTAGTTAGGGTCTAGTCACAATATGTGATAGTTATACATAGGGAAGTAGTAGCTTTGAAGCAGAGCAATCATTTCTGTACATGAAGATAATCAGTTACGTTATGAAAATTGTCGGGTAATACTGCTGTTTTTTTGTTTACTTCAATTTCCCTGTATATGCTCTATTTGTATGTGTTGTTGTCTGTTTGTGTTTTGTGTGCAGTAATGCAATAATGTAGTAAGTGGGTTTTATTAGCTACCTATTACATGTTCACAGTACGCAAAACTCTAATAAGAAAGCAGTTATTATTTCACTATTCAACATGGCACCTTCATCATGTATGCTGCACACACTGCCTATGTTTCTGCATGAGTAGCTTAGTATGCTGGATAGAACTTCATAATAGAATGCTATTTATATCAATGCATTGCTTAATGCACTAATTAGCTCATGATATTTATTCCAATGATCCTTAACACTTTTTTGTCAACATTACAATAAGAATCCCTTCTACAGAGTTTCATGAAAAGTGAATGCACATGTGATGTCATCAGTGATGTCATCAATGACATTTGTGATGTCATCTTTGATGTCCTGGGTGTTAGTCTTAGCAGTGCACGGTGGTGGCACGAGTTATGGTTGGTTAGCTTACCATAACTTACGAATTTCAGATTTTTTTTGGTTTTACTTGGAACCATAACGTCCCTTTAACAAAGTTTCTTTTACTAAATTTCCTAGGTTTTTAGTAGCGCAACTTAACCATAACGTCCCTTTAACAACATTTTTTACTGAATATATATATATATACACCATATTCCATTGCCGTTTTTAACTATCCGCAGTCTCTGTACTACCCTGTCTAACCCATGTCTTATTAGAAAGCCCCTTTGCACATGCACACATCACATCAACACATCCCTTCTACTCTTTTTACTGTTATGTTTGTAACACTCCCTCATTGCCTCCTTTAAAACATTCACACATATATGAAACCAAACACTTAAAAAACTCTACATGTAGCCTATCAACATATTAAACTTCCACACACCAACTACCAATTAACAATGTTGTACAAATCTTTTGCATCTACAATTCTCATAAGTACACCAACAAATTGTACAGTCTTCCTATAAATGCACATATGCTTTGTGCAGTGCCAGAAGTGCATAAATAAAAGGGGCAGCACGGATGGCCAATTACTCATGGGAGCCCAGTGTGGAAGTGCCAAAGGATCCCACGATGGGAGGACACTAGCTAACTGCTGGGGTCAAGCAGTCCCAAGCGCGGGTTACATCTTAACCGTAACGTCCCTTTAACAGAGTATTTTCTGTCAATTGAATAGGTTTTTATAAGTGAAAATATTTTATAATGTTACATCACTGTATATAAGTTATTAATAATTCCTCTTTTTACAAATATGAAATAACTATAAACCTCCTTTAACAAACATATTTTTTTAAGTGCATACTTATGTGAGTCGTTACCAGCAGAGCATACACCAATAGGCAAATCAGAGTAGATATTTGTCGTTGCTGAAGCCGGGCCCTGTGCCCATGGCAGAAATGTTATGTCACTATTTTCTATATCAAAAAAGTAAAACACAGGACAGATTTCCAAAAGCATCCTTTCAAGTCCTTGATGATGTTCCTCAAACAACTTTGCTGCAATCCCCTCCAGCACTCCGGGGAGCAGCCGCAAGCAGATGTATTTTTCCCCATTTAAACCTACAGCTTCAGCTTCAGCCATGCCGTAAACCCCAATAAATAAATCAAAGTAGGCATTCTTTCTTGCCGAGGGCCAGGCCCATTGTCCATGCACCAAAATTATATCACTATTTTTTGTGTTTACATTTGGACACTTTGGAAAAATAAAACACAAAACAGTTTTGCAAAATCATGCTTCCAGGTACTTGTTGATGGTCCTCACGCAGGTTTGTTGTCATTTAGTACAGCAGTTCAGGCTGTAGCCTCAAGCAACATATTTCCTGCCATTCAAACCTAGATTACAGCCATGCTACATGCCCCAATAATCAAATCAGAGTACACAATTATCAAGTCATTGCAGGGCGGTAGAATGGGTATATCATTGCACTTCATCTAGTACTTTAAACAGATCACTCTGCTGCTAGTGATGGGTTTCTTTTGTCAAGGTGTCCTTCCTTCTTCAAGTGTTAGGTTTTGAATAGGAACGTGAGCCCTGTTCACCTCAGCATTGGGTTATGTTGCCATAATGAAGCAGTCTTCAAAACTATTCTTGATGCTATATATTGTTAGAACTCTAAGGAATATAAATTGTGGGCCAGTCCTTGCTGCGAGGTTGTGGAAATGAGTCCAGAATCCAGTGCAATATCTTGTCCCACTATGGTCACAAATAAGGGTGGGTAATGATTTCAAGGGGTGGCCTGGTGAACACATGGGCACCTGGTTCAGTGTGCTTGGTAATTATCTACTGATTATCATTGTATCAGAGTCTATGCAGCGATAGTCACAGCGATCAGTTCATGCAATCATATGCAGCACTTCGCGCTGTAGCCACGGACAGAATTTTAGCCACAGGCAGAATTTATTATAACCTATACTGGTTTTCAAACACTTCACCAAATAGCCAGTCCCTTATGGCCATGCCCACTTTAACCCCGTTGTCATTCTCTCGTGGTCATGGTCAGTAGCCACATTTTCCGAGTCATGGCTTTTGGCCATGACTCGGACAATCTAGTCACTGCCCATGGCCACAGGCCATGACTCGTACAATCTGGCCACTGCCCATGGCCACAGGCTATACCTCAGTTACCAATGGTATATCACTATTATTGTACCTACAATATGACACTTTAAAAAAAAACACAGAAAACCATGCTTTCAAGTCCTTGCCAATGCTCCTTGCACAACTTTCCTCCAAATCCAAACATGTTTTATTTTTTGAAAAGTGTAAAAATATGTACATAAAATAGTCATATAACTTAGCTCTCAGTTGATAAAATGTATCCAGACATTGCAGAAAAATTCAAGGTTGGGTCTATAATCTTTCTAAAATCTTTTGTGCACATTTGTCAAATGGCAACTAAGTTATAACCCATCAAAAATGTTAAAACTCCCCTCTAATTTTGCCCCCTCTTCAGAAATTGCCACCAAAAACATTAAAATCTGGGTCTTAAATCTTTTTGCAAACGTTTGTGCAGATTTGTGAAACAGCACCAACTTTATACGCCTTTCAAAAATTCTGGGACCCCCCCTCTAATTTTGTTCCCTCTTGGAAAAATAGCACCTTTGTAGAACCATTCAAGGTCACATCTAGAATAATATCAAACAATTTCATACAGTTTCATTCAGTGGCACCAAAGTTATATGACATGCAAAAACTGCTTTTCACCACATAGCTTTCCACTAATCCTGCAATGCAAAACTATGTATGGATGCGCTTGAACATCTAAGATGTTCGCAAACATCGCCGGACTGCCCTTGAACTATTTGCGGACATTGGAGATGAAAAAACACCCATTGTTTCACTTTTTATGGCCATATTCCATCCCAGCATCATCACACCTCACCTCCCAAGATATTGGGCCTTATAACTGGTCCAGCAGTAACCCTGCTGGTGATACTGGTGGGTTGCCACCAGACCCATAAAGAATTGCCAGTGCCTGACTTCACGGTAACACCAGGGTATTACCATACAGGCGGCCGCAAAGTCAGGTGCCGGCAATTCTCTTAATCCCCATTCCCATCCGAGTGGGGACCACGGAAGCACTGGCACTGTTAATAATGGTGCTTCCGTGATGGCTTGCCTACCACGGCCGCTGTGTCCAGCAGGGTCTTCCCTGTCGGGCACGGCGGCTCCGGCAGCAAACCCATAGTCTGCCGGTCCAGAAACAACAGTGCCGGTAGGCTTACCGCACTGTTGTTTCCGGACCAGCCCACTTATAATGAGGCTCATTGTTTCATTATTTTGACAAGTGCAATGTTGTGCTTTTTAATATGTTTTTACTGCGATGTTCACGGACAACGGGCACTGTCCACGAATCCAACATGGCAGGCATTTCCAACAAATATGACGCACCTCACATTTTTCACCATCCAATCAGCAGGCGTGTCCGATGTCTGCAGACATCACGACAGCCCCTGGACCAATCGGGGGGCTCTTTGCGGACCGAATAGGGAAGTGAGTCCGCGGACCGAACCCATATATAACAAATTGTTTCAGTCCTAAATTTTTGGCAATTTTTTTAAAAACTACTGGATGATTTACACCAAATTTACAAAATCATGCTTTCGGTACTAAGCCGCCGCCCCTGCCGCAAATGTGGTAATAATCTGTTCAGTTTTTTGGGCTGAAGTCGTGATCAACTTTTTGTTTCCATTGCGTCTATAGGAAAAACCACACATTCCGGGATCCCCCTATAACTTTGCCCCCCCCACCCCGGACGAAACCTCACCAGACTTCGCAGAATCAATCTGATGGGGCCATATACTTTCTTTGCAATGTTTCTTGATGATTCAACCCTCAGGGGGAGGGTGAAGTTGTAAGCTGCCCATACTCTTCTTATGGGTTGAGCAACTTCAGCATAACTAGAGGGCTGCTACTGCAGGCCCTGTAATGTTTATACATCCGTCTTGGTGCTTTGCAGCAGAGAGGCTAAGAGGCATTTCAGCAATGAAAAGCCACCTTTTTTCTTTTTGCTCGATGCAGGTGATTACTGCGATATTACTGGGAGAAGCCGCAAATGAAAGAACTCAAAACACTGTATGGAGGAGGAAAAAGGATGTCATCAGACTTTGGAATGAGCTCCCCCATGACCTTACAAAGTCTAATAACGTTCTCAGCATCAGAAACACTTCTGTTTATGTATTCACTCTTAGGCCAACACTGATTGTTTTGAAAAACAACTTATATGGCCAGGATATAAGCGATACATTATAGCCATAGCAATAGCAATAGCAATCACATCAGGCTAGAGGTCAGTAGTGTGAAACAAGACACTTACAATATAGAACATTTTCATTTTATCAGGGGAAGACCACAGGAATTCCACAGGATTATCATGGCGAAAAAAATGTGCATCACTTAAAGTGATTAGTGATAGCTGGTAAAGGAAGAGGGCTAGAGAGGGGAAAAAGTAATTGAGTCTTTTTAATTCTGAGCAATTTTTCCCATTATCGTGTGAATTGGCCACCTGCCACACTACTGCAGGAATTCCTGTTATTGTGTGAAATTATCATGGGAATAAGGAGCTAGAAATACAAATAATTAACATATGCAGTGCCTACATATACTTGGCAGGGGGCAATAAGTTCAGCACTCGCATTTCAATCAAGTCTACCTTAACTTTGCGCTCCCTTTTGTGCAGTGTACAACAATGATGACATCACATATGACAACACTGGTGACATCACTAATTACATCATACATGACATCACTGTTGGCGTCAATAATGACGGGTGTTGAGCAGAGGTAGGGTGCAGTGGGGTTGAGCGGATGTAGGGTATGGTACGGGTGCAGAGCGCGTGTAGAGTGTGAAGTGGGTGTAGAACGCGGAGCGAGGAGCGGGTGCAGAGTGCGGAGCAGGTGTAGAGTGCAGAGCGGGTGGCGAGTATGGAGCAAACTAGTAGGCCTGTTTAGGAATCCTACTGTAACAATATTTTATGTTATGTTATGTTGATTTATACATGAGCACCGCTACCACAAAAGTGAAGTCTCCAGGCACTCACATCGCTCTGCAAGAAAGAGTACAGGGTTAGTTAGTGAGGGAAGAGTGATAGAATAGGTCCCGAACCAGGAGAAACTGGCATTTGTGTGTTGGCTTTCAGGTGATTGGCTGTGTTCACTGGCTAATTGTATCTGTACGGGTATGGTCCAATGCCAGAGTTGTTCCTATGTGACTGTTTGTTATTTAGGAGTGTGTCTATGTGTTGTATGTGTATATTGGATGGTATTTCAGGTTCTGCACACTGGCTTGTTGTATCCGAATGGGTAAGGTCCAGTGTGCAGGATTGTTGTTGTAAGCTTGTGTTACTTGTGTTGGGTGTGTGTTAGTGCATAAGTTGGCTAGCCCAGAGGGTGCATATAGTGTTTGGTGGTGTTTTGGCGGAAGCAGGAACGGGGTGATTATTACATTGGCTACTCTCTAAATTCTTCCATGTGGCTAATCTACACAATTCTATATAGTGATACACATGGTTAATTTCACAGTATATCTAAGTGTGACACGTGGCTGATCCTCAACAAATGTGTATAAAAGTGCTGCATTGCTAATCTTCACAACACTATCTCAATGTGATGCATGGCTAATCTTCACAAATGTATCTAAAAGTGCTGCATGGTTAATCTTCACAGATCTTTCTAAATATGCCACATGGCTATACATCACAATCTATCTCAGTGTGATCCATGGCTAATCTTCACTATTCTAACTTAACGTGCTGCATGACTAAACTTCACAGTCTATCTAAGTGTGACACATAGCTACTCTTAACAAAACTATCTAAAGGTAATGCATGGCTAACCTTCACAGACCTATTTAAAGGTGCCGCATGGCTATACTTTACAATCTATCTAAGTGTGACGTGTGGCTATACTTCACAATCTATCTAAGTGTGACGCATGGCTAATCTTCACAGATCTATCTAAAAGTGCTGCATGGCTATACTTCACAATCTATCGAGGTGTGGCGTGTGGCTAATCTTCACAGACCTATCTAAATGTGCAACATGGCTAAACTTCACAATCTAATTGTGACACGTGGCTAATCTTCACAATCCTATCTAAGTGAGATGCATGGGTGTTCCTTGCATTTGCTAAATGCAGAGTGTGGCTACATGACACAATTGGGCAAACAGAAGATAATTGCTACCTGACACAATTAGCCTAAAAGCTGAATTTGACTAGCTGGCACGATAGGGCTAACTGCATGTAGGCATATGATATTAGTTAATAGAAGAGGTGAGGTTTTACACAAAATAGGGTAAGTGCAAGATATGGCTGACTAACACAAATAGGCTATAAGCGAGGTGAGGCTAGCCTACACAATTAGGAAAAATGCAAAATATGTATATTTTAGACAGATAGGCTATATTTCTAATAGGTAATGAGAGGTAATATGTCAAGTGGCCATGGCCTAAGAAAACGGCTAATGGGTCTGGATGAAAGCTACTGGAATAACATGTAAAGGGCCACGTCCAATAGTCATGGCTAGTGAGTAAGAAAGCAAGGCAGTGTTGAAGAATATACAGTGGACACGGCTGAAGAAATGTAGTAAAATATACAGTGGACATGGTCGATGGCCCTGCTCCCTGGCCAGGGCCAAAGACCCTATTTAGTGGGCCCGAAAGACATCTGAAGTGGCCATGGCCAAAAACCATCTAGTGGGCCTGAGAGAAACATATTGAGGGAACATGTACAGTGGCCATGGCCGAAGGCCGTGGCCATTGGTAATGGCCGAAGGCTTGTAAAAAACAATGATAGTATAACAAAATCCTTGAAATTCACTAAAAAAAACCTTAGCTAAGGTGCAGTTAAGTGGTGCAGAACCTTTTTTTTCTCTTTCTGGCTTTTACATACTTTTTTGATTATGTTGTTTAATGTACTAAACTAAGAAATATTTACTTAATTATATAAAAGTTCATCTAATTTATTTATCTGTCTTCCTTTTTGTTTACTTCAACTACTAAAGAATACTTGAATCCATATTTGTATATGTTCACAGAAATGGCTTCAATGCATTTTGAACATTTAAAAAAAATCTGATTGCCCCCATCAGTCAGATGCACTCTATCTCTTTGAAACACGTTGACAATATCAAATTTGATATTTTCATTATGAAAATATGCCATGCCAACATCCCGTAAAAAAGCACATACAACATTGTTCACATTGTGCCTTGCTTTCTCAATTTGTGAGCAAAATAAATTTGAACGCATCCACAGTTGTCTTTGAGCTATCCGAGAAAAAATAAATCACGAATGTGAACCAGTTCCATCAACTTTCCAAATGTATCCTTCATGATAAACTTGAATGCAATTCCGGTAACATAGCCCAAACTGTTGCCTCCACAGTTAACTGCAATGATGTCTGCATTGTTCAAGTTGACCATATTCTCACAAAACTGGAAGAATTCTGCCCACTTCATTCCTCCAACTCCATACCATGAAACTTGAAATTCATCTAATCCAAGATTCTCAGACAGTCCACACTTCTCAGAATACACCTTTAGCCAATGGACCCAAGAATCGCCCACGATCCAAACACTCTGGTTCCTCAAATCCATAGCCATAGCCATCTTCAATGTACTTAACAAATATGACTCTTGCTACCCAGTCTTCCTGTACACAACAAAACCTGATTGGCTGATCCCCTGATGTCCATGGAAACTTCAGAGTGGTACATTTCATTGCGACCAAAATAACAAAAAACAGTATGTTTTTTTATTTTATTTGGGGGGGGCCCCTCCCAAGTCCCCTGATTGTCTACCCTTGTAACGCCACCCCAACCCCATCCCGACTCATGTTAACCCCTTACCCGACTACCCTTTATATATTTATTTGATATTTTCAGTGTTTTTTGGTATTATGGTCTTTGGTGAAATGTACCACAATTGACTGGGTACCCCTTAAAGCACCCAGATGGCATGTGTGGTGCCTCCAAACTACCACAGTGTCCATGTATGATGTAGCACAGGGCAGCCATTTTGCCCTTTTTACTTTTATGTTTGTAACACTCCTCATTGGCTGCTTTCAGACAGTCACACATCCATCCACCAATCACATCCAAAAACTCTACATGTAACCCTGTCATCTCAGTTCACCACGTCAGATGTACTCTTGAGCTCTCAGAGTACATGTCACCTGTTACTCACAGCCAACTGCATCAAAACCTACTATTAAACTCTCCAAGATTTCTATTTGCAGATTCAAAAACATCTGCATCTAACAAGTCATAGTACAGGTATGCTTATATTTCTTAAGTATTTTTTCAACTCTTTTACACATGTATATATACAAGGTTGCTGCCACTTACCATGTAATAAGTTTCTCAATAAGCATATTCTCTTTTTTAACCTCTCTAGCAAACGCCATGTATTGCAACATTCAGCACCTGCTAACATTAAGTGTCAGTTAGTAACAATGCTGTGCATTTAAAAATGATTCTTTTGAGGAGCATTTTCATGAAAGTTTAAAAAAAGCATATGTGCATTTTTTAGCAGCACTGTGTGTTACTGTTTTCCAAAAGAAAGGAAAAGCAGATTGAAAAGATGTAAACCAAAGTTTTAAATGACCCTTGGTGTATGGATGTTCACAGTACATGCCTACTGGCCAGCATGACCCTTTCTAATCTATAGGTGCTTATCAAGTCTGTTTTTTTTGTTTCTTTGCTTTCTGTGACTTTTATTACCACTTATCCCATTACACAAGTCAGACTACAAGTCCCAAAATGCAAAATACAAAACAATAAAAGGCCTGGACTGTAAGATTTGAAAGTTTGACATTCATGGGGAATGAAAAATGGAAAATGTTGTGTGTTTAAAAATGTTTGTATTTAGGAGCATTTTCAATAAACGTAAGAAATGCATGTATGCATTTATAGCAGCACTGTGTGTAACTTCTTTGTAAAAGAAAGAAAAAGCAGATGCAAAAGATTTGTACAACAATTTCAAGTCCCACTTAGTGTGTTCAAATGTTATATCTTGATAGTACATGCATACTTACTAACATGACCTGTTCACTTGATAACCACCTACATATTAGAACAAATCATGCTGGCAAGTATGCATGTACTACCAACATATTAAACGTCCACACACCAAGTGCTATTTAAACATTTCTACATATCTTTTCCATCTTCTGCTTTTCTTTTCTTTTCCAAAAATGTTACACAAAATGCTGCTATAAATGCTCATATGCATGACAATGCTCCTAAAATGAACATTTTTTAAACGCTCAGAATTTTCGGATTGTTTCATTCAACACAATTGTCACCCTTTCCAACATCACTCATTACAACCCTTACACTGCCACCATTCTCCACCTGTTCACACATATGTGTTTACCACCAACATATCTATATACAACACTTCACCTTACATATAAAGTACTCTTCTTTCCCAACCTCTACTATAAGACACCAAACACTGCTGCAGCAACAATCCGCCATTGCACTACCACTATGCCACACCCTGCTTATTCTTTAAAAACACTGCAACACATTACAAATACATTATACGTCAAACGCAGCACTTCTTTTATTCAAATCAGCAGCACAAAAATAACCTCGATATGCAACTTTTTCTCACAGCCATGTTTGCCCTGTTCCTTCTAATGCGCCAAACAGCACTACTCATACTCCAATTGTTCTAACAACATAGTTAACACACTTTATTACACCACCCATAACACAACTTCATTAACTTTTTTCTCCAACAACTCCTCCTACTCTCATAAATAACAGCCTTGCTTACTAAAAGTATTTCACTATTATCATATGTACCTACTAACTTTCTTTTCCGATTACAGGAAAGAAGAAGATTGCGAAAGACAGCTACAGAAAAAAGAACACTCTTCATAACCTACAAAGTAAGTGCATTGATATAGCATGTATATCTGTAACGCTCACCTGAGTCCCACGGAGGCGCTGGTCTTGGCAGGAAGGTGTCTGTGACTCGAAAAGTGATGTGCAGGACTCGATTGGCTTCTGGGGTCGAACCTCTTCGCACTGTGTGTCGAACTCGTAGGGTGAGGTTTCTGCAGGTGAAAGAATATGGGGGTTAATGGTCTGGGTTGTTGAATGTCCCTCTCTCTCTCTCTCTCTTCCTAGCTTCTCCGTAGAGCCCCCAGGTCAACGTGCTCACCTTAAATAGGTGAATGCTGGACTCTCCATCTGCGTCTGGTGCAGGGTGCCGTTGCCAGTTCCTTCACTGGTGAAACATAGGCCTCTTGAACTCAGAGGATCGTTACCGTCGTTAACTGCACGAGCGGTGAGTTTCCAGACACCTTTTTAGTCTTTATAGTCTTTAGGTGCGTGGCACGTTAATATTGAACAGGACTCTGTATAATGCTTTTCCCTTTTTGTCTTGCAGGACTCTTGAGATGGAAGATGGAGTGAAGCACCTGGAAATGCGTAAGTAAATGCAAGCGCTCTAACTGTCTTTTTCCCTTGCAGCTTAGTTCATGCTGAAGAGACGCCAGAGTATTTGCAGGCGTTCTATTGCGACAAGCGCGATGGGCGTAAGTAAACACCTGTCTAATGTCTCTTCTTTTGTCTTTCAGAAGTTGGGTTTCAGCGCCAGAGTCCGCGGAATGCCCGTAAGTTATAACAATGCTTTTGTCTTCACAGGCGGCGATGCAGCGTGAAGAAATGGCCGCAGCCGATGGATCAGGTGAGTAAGCACTGCGAGTAAAGGTTGCCTTGCTAACCTGTTGTTTCTTGTCTTTGCAGGTGCTGCTGTTGACTGGATACAGGAATGGTAAGTATAATTCTTGCAGGTTCAGGATCGAAAGAAGAAAGGCTGGAACAGACTCAGTGAGCGTTCTGCTGCAGATGCAGAATAACGCGAAGCACGTTTCATCTATCGGGTGTGGTTTAAATAGCCTTGGAGTGATGAGGCGTCTTCCTCCACGGCCCCGCCTAGGTAAGAAAAGAGTTCCAGTTCCAGAAGAGTTCCAGTGCTGTATCCAGGGAGTGGAGCTTGCCCCACCCAGGTAAGAAAGTAGTTCCTGTTCACAGAGGACTTCTAAGTGGCTGGTAAGTAAGCAGCATGGTCTGCTGCAGGTAAGTCCACCCAAGCATCTTCACACATATTATGAGCCCGGCGCTTCCAGTGCCGGGACCGATGGTTTTGATGAGCCTGGTGCCACCGGCGCCAGGACAAGGTCCAAAAGGTCCCAGTGGGGACCGGCTGGTGCCTAGGATTAGGGTTAGGGGCCTGCTTCCAAGGACGTTGGGCTGGTCCTGGCTCCTTGGAAGCAGTGATCATGAAAATAAATCTCTAATTTTAACAATGTACTTTAACTATATAATAGCCTAGAGTATTCTTTTCGAATCAACAACATCAAATTCACTCTTGATCATTATATTGCAACATCCACACTCATTCTATTGCCATCTAAACACCACCATCACAACACCCACTGTTTCCCTTAAAACAGCATAATGTTCCTACTTATTCAATCACACATCACTCCCTTACTCATTAGCCTAAACCCATCACACCTGTACAGACTATTATTTTTATAACCTTTCCAACCACACCTATCATTTCACTACACTATCACACAGTATTCTATCCATCTCTACAATCACACCCAGACATCAAAGTGCAATACATGCATATACATTCCATAACTTTCAAACCCAAGCTTTCTTTTTTCCCCAACAGACAGAACAGAATGCCTACTAAAAAGCAACTCCATAGAAAACAAAGAAAAAATAGAGCAGATAAGAATACAAGCAAGCCATATAGTCATCCACCTATAAAAGAATTGATAGAAAACATTCAAACAAAATAGCTAGTAACCTCACTCAACAAAATGAAACCAGCCACCACTAAAAATGTAAGGCCCCTCTTGCAAAAACTAATAATAAAAGATATACAAATGAAAGCAGACCTACATATGAACCTAACACTATATCTACCAATGTTAATGTAGCCACAGTAAAACATTCCCAAATCATTTTTTTACAAAAAAGAATTCCACCATACAGTTCTTCACAATCTTATAAAGAGAGCTAAAAAGTCACAATTTACCCTCAAAAACAAACGCAGAGGACTAATCCTCGCAGCTATAATTTACAGTGCATTTCCACCCACTAATGAGAAAGTTTATATTGATTTTAAACAGAATGAAACCACCAACTAAATTAATTAATAAATTACAAAAATTACTTCTAAACATGCACAATGTCAATAGAGATACCTTTTTAAACTTCTATGACAGTGAATGGATTCACATGAGCAACAAAGAATCATATTGCAATGAAGAAACTTATAAAACAGAACAAAAAAAACAATTGCCATAGACAGTAATGGCTGAGGGTATGAAATGGTAGAAGACACCATTATGGCAAAGTAAACCCTTATAGAAAAAACTTTCCCAACAAACTTCAACCAAATGTTCTTTTGACCCAAACAAACCGTCAAGTGTACAAATGGACATGCAGCTCAATATGTAACATACACCAACAATCCTTCCAATCGTTATGACAATTTCTCAATCACTATTTGAAATTAAAAGACAAAAGTAGAATCAAAACTTTACAAACCATAGACTCCTTCCCAGTGCGCAGCCACACTGGACTGCAAGGACATTCATTTGCCTGCATTTTAGGAACTGCCCTCAAAAGCAGCTTTCACCACATCAAAATGTTAACAATACACTATTCAGGTATATGAAATTGTATGCATACACTGTACTATGCAAAAAGTCCTGATCTAGACCTCCAAAAAGTAAATAACATTCTCCTACATGAAACAGCCAAAGTACTCCTTCGGGTAATAGAGTACATCTAAAGTAAATATTTGGGAACTGACGTTGACTACAAAATTCAGTAGCTTCAGAAAACCTTAGCAAAAGCCTCACAAACTTCAACCTCCTAACAAGCACATGCAAAAATGAAATAGTTAAGTTTCAAAACACATCTGGTGAAATACCTGACCAAGTATGTGCCTGTTGTTGCAGAACCTTTTGCAAAAAGTGCATGAAAATAGTAGATATGGCCTACAAAACCCCCTTTTTTTCTCTAAACACCCCTTTTTTAACTAAACGAAAACCCGAAAAATAAATATATAAATAAAAAAATTCGACCATTTGGTTTTCGACCAAATTGCGTCGACCAAATTGCAGTCGACCAGTTTTTTTTCGACCAGTTGTCTGGACACCAATGCCATCATGTGCTATTACACTTAGAAATCTTCCCACTTCCAAAAATTCTCTAACAACTTAACTTGTATGAGAACAATATAAGAGAGGCACAGCTACACCCTACTGATGAAGTTCAACCAGACCAAAACACGTGTCTGGGGTTGCTGTTGGTACTCTTGTTCAGAGGAGAATTGCCTAGCATTTCGGTGCTGGACTGCCCCAGGGCAGGACAAATACTGATATGTTTAGGATATTTCTGCTCTGTGAAAGATAGTGAGCTTAAGACTCTGGGTAAGGCTCTTGTAACCAGGACTCATGTCTGGCAGAGAGTCTCCCAGGACCCCCCTTGTTATTTGAGAACATTATAATCCAAACAGCATAATACGCCTTTAACCAAATTGCCTCCATCTAAGTCACTAAAAGGCATTTGTGGCAAAGTAGTATATTTGCCATTAGATCTTAAAGATAATGGGCCTCATTATAAGGGTGGTGGTGGTGGTGACGGTATGAACAGTGCTGGTAAGGCACCAGCACCGTTCATACTGTCCTCCCGCATTATGAGTTTTGCTTGCGGGTCCCTGACAGCCCGCCAGGTCTTACTTGGCGGGCTGTGCGGCACTCGCAAGCATAACTCGTAATTGCGCCGACACCATTATCAACGGTGCTGGCGCAACCATGCTCTCCACCCCCATTCTGCCGTATTGGCAGAATGAAGATCAGGAGCCCAGCAATGCCACCCGTGAATAGGCAATAACCAGCCCATTCATCTCGTAATGGGCTAGTTATTGCCCGATCATGGGAGGCGGTACCAGTAGCGAGCATGGCAGTAGCTGTGCCTGCCATACAGGCACAGCTACCGCCATGCTTGTAATGAGGCCCAATGTCTAAACTCTAGGAGTACAAGGTTCAATAGATCAGTCATTGATTGTACTAGTTAATGGTGTACCAACAAAAGACAAAAAAAACTGGCATCATCTAGTCGACCTAAACAAAGTTAGACACGCCATACAATATCTCAAAGAAAGCAATCAATACTACATAAATATAAATATAGAGGAAAACTTAAGAGAAAAATAATCACCTCCAACTGGCCAATTTGAATGTCTAGACCATGTTACTGCATCCAACATTTTAGACCAGTATACAATTAATCCACTACACTGCAAAGACACCATAGAAGATGCATTAGAAACATATCAAATGCGTCAAGCCAAAGGATCACCGATGAGCATATGGGAGGAAAGTGTCAAAGCACATTCTTTTCCTCTTCTCTTTCTTACAGGAAAAGGAGGAAGATCTGATGAAAGATCCACACAAGGTATTGCATTAGAATATCACTCTTTACAAATGTATTCTGAAGACCCCAGATTCAGACAAAATGTAGAACACTTTTTACATCTACTTTTCGAAAGTGAACTAGCAACTTGATGTTATGGAGTTGCACACACATTAACAATGTCCGTTTTTTAACATGTCCGCTACCCAACTCCTTCAAAAGATAAAAGACAATAATTAAGTTTTGCAGTCAAGTATCACAAATCTCTTGGCATAAATACGTGGTACAAAAGAATACTGGTTCCGACATCACGCATCTACGTTGTATGCTAAGGTACCTAGGCCCACTGTGAGAAACCAGAAGGTGTCTCACCCACTGGTCCCCGGGGATCTGTCATTCAGATGGCCAGGACACAGACTTAGCTTTTTGGATCCAGTTCCTGGGGGTCGACCAGTGTGGGAGGATCACCTGGGTGAGGGTGCTTCGGGAAGTGGGATTCGGACACCGGATGTTGAGTCCCGGTATCCTCTTCCTTGTAACGCCTTTACCCCATCCTACCAGGTAGGAAATTTAGGGACTTTACCACACCCCCCCCCGTTTTTCCAAGATGAACACTTTCTCACTGACAGCCCTCTCTAAGGGAAAACAGACTAACAGCTGAGCCGTGTACCTGACATGTCCCAATACTATGGTCAGGTGAGGTCAGGCAATTACCGACAATCACACACACACCTGACTTTCAATACACTTCACCACATGGATAAAAGGCTGAGAATAAGAGCACACTCTGAGCAAGGCAAAGCACAGGAGGAAACAGCAGTTCCCAAATGGCAGTTTAACAAGAGAAGAATGACAGCAAGACAGAAGGGGGTCAAAAGAAGGGAAGTACCCTTGACCTTTTCAACAAGAAGCGGTCACTTTTGGTAAGATCAGGAAACCAGGCTGAAGAATCCTGCATTGTGCATCGGAGGTAACTAGGGCCCTCCTGCTTCGATAATCAAGAAGGGGAAACTTGCCAGCTTTATGAACAAAGCAATGCCTCAGCAAGGTCAACACAGCCAGTAAGTTGCGGGGACCGATAGAAGATCGGTCTGTGTTGAAGCAAAGGTTGCAAGTGGTAACATTTTATGGCGAGTGCTGGAATGAACATTGTTTGAAAAGCGTGTGATAACTAATGTGAGTTCAGTTGAGCTGCAGATGAGGGACTAAACTTTGAGATCAAGATATGATACCTTTGACAGAGTGGTCTGACACTGTGTGTGTGCTCATTCAAAGGTCTCTGTAATGTACCCAGCTAAGAGGTGGCAAAAGTGAAAGAGAGGCAAAGAATTGTGAATCAAAGTGGTCCTGCAACAGGTGATACAACATCCTGTGCACAATTGAAAGTCTTCGAGTATGATACAGTAAAGAAAGTTGATGACAAAGTAGATAAAGTTGGTCCGAGCCCGGCAGAGGGAGATCAAGTGAGGGCTTTGTGGCTTTGTGTTAAAGCAAGTTTGTGTTAAAGTGGATATATTGGTCAGTAGGTGAGTGATTGAAGATTTATTGTAGGACTGGACCTGAGCCCGGCAGAGGGTGATCCAGGGTGAACAATGAATCACCTGAGAAATTGGATACATGAAAATCCTGAGAAGATGGTGCTAAAGTGGACCTGAGCTAGGCAGAGGGGGATCCAAAGTGAATAGTGAAATTCCTAAGAATCTTTTATACATGTGAAATACTGAAAGTAAAGGAACTTTGTTGTTTGTTTGTTTCATCAGACCCCCTGAAAGAAGAGACTTTGAATGGCAAAGAGACTCTGGCATAGATGGCCATGATGTTGAAATTTTGAACTGCACCCTCGCACTAGAAAAGCCAGAGACTGTGCTAAACTCGAGTGTGCCGACTTGTCCGTGCTGAAAACATGGGGAAGGGAAGACTATGGCTTGAATATCCTGCCATCTTATTTCTTGAACACCTTTTTTATTTTGTATAACATTGTTTCCCACACTCTTTGTATTTGGAGGTAAGGATTGTCAATAGGTTTATTAGTATAGGCCCTTTTATTTTGACAAGACACCACTAGCACTGTGTTATTATTATTTGATGGCCGTAGCTTGCTCCGATCTTTAGATTTAAGATTAGATAGGCGTTTTTCAAACCCGATTGAAGTTCAATAAACACCCTTGAAATGTGGTCACTTTTGTCTATCATATTGTTGATGCCATGCCATCCTTACACCACCCACATGATATGTGCAGAATACCCATTTGATGACTTGCACAACCTCTAAAAAATGAAGAGGGAATAGATATGAAAACACCATGAGAATTCTATTCTCTTGACCCTGTCAAGGTATTTTCACCATCACTTTATCTGCAATCAAACTACCCCTTCACTCTGAGAAGTGGAACACTTCTTTTGGAGAAAGCAATATCAGTCTAGAGGATCACCATGCATCCAGATGCTTTTGTGGATAAAAGGTTCTCCCACATTTGACCATGACAGTGATGCCACTGTTTTACAGTTTATTGAAAAATACATTGCCTGTGACATCCCTTCAGAAACCGCACATAGTGACCTACGTACACAAATTCTATGCTTGCAAAAACATAAATGTGGCTAATACTGTCAAACTAGATATTAAAACAAAGATACATGCTATATCAAATGTTGCCTTGGCTTCCTTAGATCAGTTTTCAAAAAAGGACAAGCAATTAGCTTGATATCTTCTGTTAGATACTTTGTAAAAGGCAAATCCCCTAAAAAAAAACATACAAAATTAAAAGGGATGAAGCATCCAAGTACATCAATGATTATAATGCAACCATTGCCCGCTTGTGGAATGCAAATATAGGCACACAATACATTTTAGACAATTCCACTGTAGTTGCAAGATATGTCACAGCCAAAGCCAAAGCTGAGAAAACAGAGCCAAAAGACCTCTGGGATGACATATTATCTGACAAAACACTGTCACAAAAATTGTACAGCTCCGGTATACACATGCTCTCCCATAGAGAATGCAGTAGCTATGAAGCTGCAGACTGTTTAACAGGTACAGCCTTATATGGCAAATCTGAACACATTGGAGCTCATTACAAGTATGCCGGTCTGGAAACAATGGTGCCGGTAAGCTAACCAGCACCGTTGTTTCCGGACAGTCATACTACAGGTTTGCCTGCCGGAGTCACCGTGCCTGACAGGTCTGATCCTGCGGAGCACAGCGGTCACAAAAGGCAGACTGTCATGGAAGCACCAGCATTGTTATTAATGGTGCCGGGCTTCTGAGGTCCCTACTCCCAAAGTGTCCTATGGGACTCTATGGGAATGGGGAACAACATTTTACCAGCATCTGACTTTCTAGGCCACAGCGGTTGTAATCCCCCAGTGGCACTGCGAAGTCAGGTGCTAGTAAATATGTATGTGTCTGGTGGCAACCCGCGGGTAGCACCAGCAGTGTTACCGCCGAAGCCGTAATGAGCCACATTATCTGGTTAAACCTTGTTCCAACTTTGTCCCAAAAAAGAGTACTAAAATCCTGCCATGAGATGGAAACAATAGACATAAATGATCCCAACAGCCAGGACATTTTTAGAAATAATGTAGTTGACACATACTACCCAAAAAGAAGTACTTTTTTGGAAAACATGTACCTGTACGACATAGCCCAAAATTACTCAAACAAAAACAATTTCACACCAGATGAGACAACTGGCAAATATTCCATCTGAACTTGTGAAGGAAGCCTAGTGAAACTTACCAAACCCAGCCTAATTAATCATATAAAGTTATCATTTAAATCTCGAAAACATAGGGAACTTTATTACATGGCCCAAAGGCAACTTTTTAAACCGTGGATAAAAGAAGAAGAATTATCAGGTGGCCATGACTCATTTGAAGTTGCATTCAAAGAAAATGAAAGCAGTGTAACAAATGTCAATTTCATACAATACAAAGCAATGTACAATGAACGCCTACAAGAGAAAGACATTGAAGCTCTACTAGATAAAGACACTCTTGAGGGCAGTCAACCTTCCCTTACAGGAAGCCAAGAACCACTTAGAGAACCACTCATTTTAAATGAAGCAGACATAGCCATGACTGAGGTTGAAAATATTATGTATCAATCTAAACAATCTGAAGACTTGTCAGTGCTCAAATCACAGTCAAATGATGAACAACTCACCATTTACCTAGAAGTCACTGAAGAAATTGAACATGGTTTTAAACATGAAACTAAAAGTTGCAGCTGTAAAAATTATAAACCTCTGCTCCTGTATGTAAGTTGTGAAGCTGGTTCTGGTAAAACGTTCATAATTAAACTAATCAGCACAATTTCTACAAGACTTAAACAACAACCTTTCATCTGTTGAAACTGTCCCCAATGGTCCAGCTGCCTACAACATATAGGGTGTAACTTTACAGACGACTACTGCTCCTTCCAGTACAAAACCAAAGCAAATTATAATACTGAAAATTATCAGCAGAAGCTACTACTAAAGTACCAGGATTCTGAAACAAATGAAAGTGCTCCTGATAGATGAAGTAAGCATGCGCTCCAAAATCATGTTGGGTTTAATTCATCCCAGAATGCAAAAAGTCCTAAAAAACAACTGTGTAGAACTGGCTGGAGGAAAATACGTTATTATTTTCAGAGACCTCCTACAGTTAACCCAGAAAAAGGTCAACCTATTTTCAAAACATTAGGACATAAACAATGCCATAACACCCTTGGCAGCATTTGAAATTTAAATATATGGCATACATTTTGCTACAGAAAACGAACTCAAAACATGCGTCAGTCTGCAGATCTCACCTACGCTAACATTTTGAAAAACGTTAGAACTGGTCTGCTAATATTATGTTATGTTATGTTATTTTGCATTTGTATAGCGCCTTATGTATCATTGGTATGATCTCAAGGCGCTGGTAGGTTGAACGCCCTCAGGAACCGCAGTTCAAGTCAGTTGAGAGAGAGAGAGTCATAAAGTGCAAGGGCGCACCAGGTATGTGTTAAGAAACAGCTATCATGCGTGGTTGTTGCATGATAGCTGTTTCTTAGCGGTAGGTGTGGTGCTGGGGAGATCAGTTGAATGTGTTCAGTCTGGAGGGTGGACATCCAGACTGAGTTCTGGCTGTGTTAGGCCTGAGGAGACGCATAAGCTAGCCGGTATGTGCTAGCTAGCTGTGTTTTATTAGCATGATGGGTAGTTTGATGAGTCATGTTAGTATGAGAACAGTTTTACCAAATGTGTCATATTACTGCTGTGCTCTAGTTGAATGATGGTGTATAGGAGAGAGTAAGCATATTAGTGTGGTGTTGTGGCAATCAGTAAAGTGTGTGTGACCAGGCACACTCAAAGATGTTGGGAATAGTTTCAATTCAACTTATAACACAGGGACGCTATTGGGGAACATTCAGTGATGTTGGGAATAAAGATGTAACATGACAACAACATTCAGTTTGTCAACATCCACTTTGACAAACTTGGAGAAGTTGAAAAAATAGACTACACAATAGCATGTTTCCTTATTTTTAAAAACATGTACATACACAGAGAACATTGTTCTTTTGTTCTTAAAT
The DNA here is from genome assembly GCF_040938575.1 of Ambystoma mexicanum. Classification (NCBI taxonomy): domain Eukaryota; kingdom Metazoa; phylum Chordata; class Amphibia; order Caudata; family Ambystomatidae; genus Ambystoma; species Ambystoma mexicanum. The sequence goes on along the minus strand of NC_090937.1, from coordinate 772,447,116 downwards.
ATACTGTCACTATTCACAAATCAAAAGTTCTAAACCTAGATCACGCATTGATTAACATTGGCAGCACAGTCTTTAAAGAAGGTATGATTTACATAGCACATTCGTGTCTGCGTACACTCATCGGTCTATTCCTAGTTAACTTTGGTGCAAACAAAGTCAATGGTGACATTCCTTTTTTGCTAAAATACAACAGGCTACCTGCACTATACACACCCCGTCTAGATATGTACCCTGTAACTCAAAAAAGAAAACATTTTAAAAGAAAACAAATACAAACAGAACCTATAACAGATCTCCCAACAATACCTCTATAGAAACAAAGACCAAATGCTGCGCCATTAAATAATGCAACCACAAAACTGTCTACTTCAAAATCAACCGCACATTCATCAGAAGACAAAGAGTCAAATGTCTTTTTCTCAAAAAACAAATGCAGGCCCATCAAAGGATGTAGAGGTACAACTCTCTGGTCCATTTAAATTCAGAAACAAAACTGGAGTATGCAAATGTAGCAATCAATCTTCTCTTCCAATTGCCACCAATTGTTCACAACATTTACTTAAACGGCTCAGACAAGTTGTGTTTGCAAATCCTCGTCCTTCATAGAAATTATGCAAATAATCCTGACAGCACTTACACTGTCTCAGGTATAAGGCACGAACTGAACTGCTGTACAGGAACTGTATAATTCAACAGAAACACACAGGAAGATCCACAAGATTTCCTAATGTACTTGCTACAAGTACTGGAAACCAAAAACATCCCTATAAATGAATTCTTCCAGATTTCATACACGTGGAAACAAATATGCACTCTCTGCAACTATGTTTCACAAGAGCACATCTCTAATGTACGATTTTTGTATGTATCCATACAAAATTCTGAATCCATTCCATTTCACCAACTTCTGTAGAATGCAAATCATATCATATTATGCCCTTTTTGTAATTCAGACAATTGTTCCAACATACAAATAAACTCACATGGTCACTATATGATACTAATGCTTCTAAGATACAATGCAGATGGCACCAAAAACAATTGTAAGCTTACTAGCTTCACACACGGCCAAGTATCTCTTGGCAAGAACACCTTCACAACAGTGGGCATAATCTACCACACTGGTGCTACAACCACTTCAGGCTAGTAAACTACATATGTCAAAAAAGGTGGTTGTTTTGAATGTAACAACACCTCTGTTACTCCAAAACTTAGGTTACCAGTAAATCTAACAATTGCTTACTCAATATTCCTTCATCCCACATTTACGCACTAAGCTCTTATACAATAAACAGTTAGAATAAGCCAACTGCTATCTGACTACATCTAAAAACCTAGAATAGTACTTTCAATAACTGAAGACAGTTAGGATATGCCACTAGTTATCAAACTACTTCAAAAATACCATTCATTTCAATACACTTCAAATATTCCATCACAGTTAATCTTATTGCAAAACGTCTTGTAAAGTCCAATATAATTAGAATACGCCTTAATTACAACACACTTCAAACAAACATCCTATCACACTCACACTCACATAATTATAATAGTTTTTGTAAACCTCTATGAATGTCTTTTCCCAATGACCCAATGATTATTTCATGTGAATACAACAACAATGTGGTACACACTAATGTTGTACCAAACACAGTACATAGAATGTGCTGTTTCTGAGGGGCAAAAAAGTAAATGTATATGTAAAATTGTATGAAATTAAAGCTTTTAAACTATCCTGCTTAACAAATTATATTGTTTTTTTCACAGAAAAAGAACCAGAGATAATTTTTATTACTGTATGAAAATATGTAACCATATCAAGTACGATCATATTTGTTATCTTCACAAACACACAAATACATATTCCATAAGCATTATCCTCAATTGTACTACAATCATAAATACCACATATACTTCAAATATATTATTCCACCATATTACAAATACTGTATTCTCCCCCTACAGTACCTATAATTACTATACAAATATTAATATACTATGGGCCTCATTACACGGTATGCGGTAGCCATGGTGCTTTTAGCACCATGGCTACCGCTTACCGCCTTCTGGGTCCGGGTTGGCGGTATGGAGACTTACCGGGTCATTCCCACCCATGGGGACCCGGAAAGTCCCCATGCCAAATACCATTCCCCATTCCTATTTGAGCCCCCATAGGGCTCAATGGGAATGGGGAAAGAGCTAATAATGGTACCGCAATTTGCAGTACCGTTATTTGCTCTGAAGTCCCTCAGCGGGTCCCTTCCTTAACGTGTGGTCTGACCACACGTTAAGGACGGGACCCGCTGAGGGACCTCATAGTAGGGCGGTAGGGGATTACCAGCACGCGTGCCCTTACCGGTGTCGGTAATCCCTTACCGCCATCCGTGTAATGAGGCCCCATGTGTTGCCAGTGGCCACATTCTTGGGTGTATGACCTGCGGCCATGGCCCCAAGAATGTGGTCTCTGGCCACAACCACCACAATGGAATCAAACCATACTACAAGCACATACAATACACCTTCAAATTCCAAGACTCCCCCTGAAACCCCTGTAAACCAAATGATATCCACTGACATTAAAATTGGCCCCAGACTCTGCAACACCTGCACACTTTTTTTCACCTATGCAAACAGCTCCATGGCAACTTTATTCCACTCCCCTGCCCATTCCAGGTCCTCTTTCTGCCACCAAATAGCCCCAAATGAGTTTTCCAGACTTTTTTCTCACAGTGCTCTTTGCGTTCAGAGGCGATGTCTGCAGACTCGGTGGCACATGCAACCCTTCCTACACCAAAAAAAACAGCTCCATATCAACTTTATTCCACTCAACAATGATTTCCGGAGATGTCACGCTGCTCTCTTATTGGTCAAGAGGCATCTGCGGACCCCGAATCAGGAAATTAGTCCTCGGACCGGACCCAGATATCACTCATTTTATAAACCTACTTTTTGGCCAATTTTATTTAAAACTGATGGATGGATTTACACCAAATTTACAAAAGCACACTTTCGGGACAAGAACGCCACTCCAAGCGCACTTTTGGTAAAAATCTGTGCAGCGGTTTGGGCTGTATGTGCTAGAAAAATTTCCATTGGCTCTATGAGGATTTCGTCACATTTTGGGACCATTCCTATAACTTAGCCTCCTCCGTACAAAACCGCACTAAACTTCTCAAAATAAAAATCATTCTGAGGTGGGGGCCATATACTGTTTTTGGAATGTTTGGTGAGGATTCGTCTGGGGGGCAAAGTTCTAAGCCACCCCAAAAGTACTCTTTCTATGAGTTGAGCAACTTAACCATAACTACAGGGCCTCTACCCACAGGCCCTGTAATATATATATATATATATATATATATATATATATATATATATATATATATATATATATATATATATATATATATATATATATATAGATGCATTATTAAGGCTTAATTAATTTCACATTTGAAGTCACCATTTTATATCCTTTCTCTACTTCCATGTTGAGTTAAGGTTTCAAGCTATTTCTCTAGTTGGAAAAGCAATGATGGGGTGATCATTATTGCTTAAGGTCATACAGCTCTTCTCTGAGAACTTTAAGGTCTTAACTGCATTCTCTCATTTTGATCTAAGCTCCTTGATGATATTTGAATTATGTCTAATAATGTTCCCATATAATATTGCCTTGTTTGCCTGATATATTATAATGCTATCATGAACATATAAACAATTAATGTTACTTAATATAGACCTTCGTATTTTAATATATATTTATTAATGGGGTGCTGTCATCACCTGAGATATGGTTGTGAACAGAAGGCTAGGGTTAGGTGTTAGAATGTACTATTTAAGCAATATGACCCGAGCGGCAGGGGCTTTACCGACTCTAGTAATGCCCCGGGGCCATAGTTATAGGCCCGAGCAAAGCGAGGACCTTAACGAAGGCCCCGGGGCATTACCAGAGTCGGTAATGCCCCCGTAATGCCCCCGCCGCGAGGGTCATATTGCTATTAGTATCCCGGCCCGCAATATTTGCGTGACCGGGGCACTAAAAGCAATTCTTTTCTGTCCCGAAATGCTGCAGCGTTTCGGGACAGAAAAAAAACGACCAAGAAAATGGCCGCCGCCATGGCAAGGGAAAACGGAGTCCGTTTTCCCTTTCCATGGGGGTCATCGGGAGCGGACGCGCTGGGAACACATGTGTTCCCAGCGCGTCCGCTCCCAAAAAAGGATCAAGAAAAAGGTAAGTGGGAGTGGGAGGGGAAACATTTTTTTTTTTTAAAACATACCTTTGTCACCGGCGGGGGACAAGGAAAGCCCCAAGCCGTGTGGAGGCACGGAGCAGGGATGGCCCCGCTCCGAGTCTCCACACGGCTGGAGACTTCCCTCGTCCCCCGCCGGGGACGCAAAAAAGGATCAAGAAAAAGATAAGTGGGGGTGGGAGGGGAAAAAAAAAATACATACCTGCGTCCCCGGCGGGAGACGAGAAAAGCATCCAGCCGTGTGGAGGCGCGGAGCGGGGATGGCCCTGCTGCGAGTCTCCACACGGCTGGAGACTTTTCTCGTCCCCCGCCGGGGCCGCAGAAACAAGAGGGTAAGTTGGGGGGGCGGGTGGGAGGGAGGAGAGGGAAAAAAAATACTTACCCGAGTCCCCGGCAGGGGGCGAAGGCAGCCTCTCAGCCGCGGGGAGGCCCCGCTTCGAGCCTCCCCATAGGCTGAGGGGTTGCCACGCCCCCCGCTGGGGAAAAAGGCCATGGAATCCCGACGTAGGGATTCCCGGCCGGGTATTGACCTGGCGAGAGCCAATCAGAATGTTTGTTTCATTCTGATTGTCTCTCGCCGGGGTACTAATATCAGAAACAATAATGATTGTTACCCATACTCTTGATATCCTTGCCCCTGTCATGAGAATCCACCTGAAGCCCAAAGCCAAGTGCAACTCATGGTATGACTCAGACCTCATCACCCTAAAACACAAGTGCAGGGTGGCTGAGAGGGAATGGCGTGCTTCATGTACATAGTCTGACAAACTGGCCTGCCGCCTGCTCCAAAGGCAATACCGGCTCTCTGTCCTAACCTAGAAGAGAGCTCATATCCAAGCCTGCGTCTCTGTGGCATCCAACAACTCGGCTGAATTCTTTAAAATCTGCAAGGAACTGGCCAATCCTGCTGCAGTCTCTACCTCTCTTGTCCCTTCCCAGGCCCTCTGCATGGCACTGGCTTCTCACTTAATCTCTAAAACTCAGGACATTCTGTCCTCACTCTCCTCCTATCCCCTCCCTCCCTCTACTCCCTGCTCTTCCTCTGGCCCTTCTGCAGCCACCTCTCCTCCCTCCTTCTCTGCCTTTCCTCTTTTCTCCGCAGATGAGGTTTCTAGACAAGTCTGATCTATGAAAGTCTTGTCAAAACAGTTTCACCCTTGTTCCTCCAAAACTTTCCAGGACCACATTGAATCCCTGGCTCCTGCCCTGGCTCATTTCTGCAATCACTCCTTCGCCACTGGAGCCTTCCCATCCCCCCCGAAGCACTCGCTTGTGCACCCTCTTCTTAAGAAACCCTCTGCCGACCCCTCCTGCCCGGCTAACTATCGCCCAATCTCCATCACTTGTTTCCTGGGCAAGCTCCTGGAGAAACTGGCTATCTCCCAGCTTAATCTCCACACTGAATCTGTTGGTTGTCTTCATGATTATCAGTTTGGCTTCAGAGCTGCCAGAAGCACGGAAACTGCTCTCCTGAACATCCGTGAAGACCTGCTCTCCAACCTTGATGCTAACACCCCTTGCATCCTCATCCTGCTTGATCTCTCTTCTGCCTTTGACACTGTCAACCAAGCCATCCTGGTCAACCGTCTCCATGAGAACCTGCGTATCACTGGTCAGGCTCTGGCTTGGCTGACATCTTTCCTCTCTGACCGACCCTCTCAGGTCCAACTTGGGTCTTTCCTCTCTGCTATCTTTTTCTCTACCTGTGGTGGCCCCCAGGGGTCTAACCTCTCTCCCTGGCTGTTCCACCAATACCTGGTACTCTTTGGCCACCGCATCGCTGCTCTCTGCCCCAACTTTCAGTGCTATGCGGATGACACCCAGCTCATTTTCAGGCTACCCTCGGCCTCCTCCTCTCCTTTCTTCACCTCTGACTGTCTGTCTTCTATCCAGGAGTGGTGTGCCGCCAATTACTTCTTCCTTAATGCCAGTAAGACTGAGATTCTCCTCATTGGCACAGCCGCTCCCTCCTTTTCTGCAGCTCTCTGGCCAGCCTCTCTTAGCCCTCTTCCTGCTCCCACCTGCAAGGCAAAAAACCCTGGGGTCATCTTCGACTCCACACTCTCCTTCTCCCCTCACACCTCTGACATCTCTAAGAAGTCACACTACCAGCTGCACCTCCTGCCCCGAAGCTCACTGTCTCCAGAGGTATGGTGCTCTCTAGGCTGAACTATTGCAATAGCCTCTTTCTAACTCTGCCTGCTTCTACTCTCCGCCCTCTGCAACTTATCCAGAACAGGACTGCAAGACTTGTCCTTGGCCTCAAGCCCAGGGATCGTATCTCTCCAGGACTGAAATCTCTGCATTGGCTCCCAGTGGCTGCGAGGATTAAGTTCAAAACCCTCTGCATCGTCCACAAGTCCTTCTGGAGCCTGGGGCTTCAATACCTTCAACTCTCTCTCCCTAAATATCTTCCTTCTCAAGCTCTCTGCTCATCCGCCTCTAACTCCCTCAGGGTCAGTCGCCTCTCCAAGCAACGAGTTGGTGGTAGAACTCTTTCTTCGGCTGGTGCCTCTTTCTGGAACAACCTCCCTTAAATTTGAGGAGACCATCTCTGTTCAGGAAGCACCTCGAAACCTTTATCTTTGCTTCTGCTTTTTCTCCTCCTCTCCTCTGCTGACCTCCTGGCTGTAACTGGAACTGCACTGGCCACCTAGACACCCTCTGATCTCGGGCCCAGCCACCCCCCCCCTCCAGCGTAACACACCTGAACTGCCCACCTGGCAAACACCACACTTGGGGACTGTTTCTGTATCCATACAGTCCCCCTACCAGCCCTTGACACCTGATGGCTGCACTTACCCATGCACTTGCCACAAGCGGGCCTTTAGTAACTTATTGTTTATCTATTCCCATGTACTGCACTGTCCCTGCCCCCCTTCCACGCACTTGCGCGATCTGAATGACACCTGGCCTAGTAGGATCGCTGTCTGTCCTCCCTTTGCTCCCCTCCCTTGCCTCGTTGCTCCTTGAAACACTTGTGTATGGGCGCGTTATAAATGACACACCATATCATATCCTATCATCATATCATGACCACAACATTATTATCTCTCAAGTTGACATCAATGTGGTAAAAGACAGAGAGGAGTTCACAGAATGTTCCAGCACCCAGTGGTTCCTGCCCGCTCTCCCTTGCATACACATCAGCCATTGATGAAGAAGAAGGAAAGTGGGTAGAGAAGTTTCCGTGCATTGCATAGTACCCAGCATTGGTGAACGTGTGGACCAGATAGGGACAGGATACAAACAATGTGGTGTTTGAGTGAGCTGTCCCTGATCTCTTTGCACTTCTTCTCCTCCAAGACCTGCCACTGCTCATATTTCACACATCTCATAGCTCCTCCTCCCCTATGGCATTGCTCTTTGTTTGCTGTGGAGCAGTGTAAGTGATCGCCAGAGTGACAACTCACTGCAGGGGAAGCACAAATGGGACAGAGTAAGTGCTAACATAATTCATTGTGTTTTAATGTTTTTTGATTTAGCTGCTTTCTGTTCCTGGTCTGGGGTGTCTTTGCCCTCAGACCACCTATCACTACATGTTCCCTTCAGTACTGACAGCTGTTAGTAATGACTTAGAGGGGGAGCAAGTGTGAGTGGTATGAGAGGAGTGCAACATTGGTTTTATGACTTAGTAGCATTTCTAAGAACTGGTTTGTGAAATTCACCAAAAATGTGGCCATTTTTGCCAGGGCATGCTTTTCCCTTTATGGCGCGTTTCCTCATACAACTACTTTCCTCCCCTAACCCCCTTCCCTTAGCTTTTTGTATTTTTTTTTTACTTAATTTCTATCCTTTTACCCCTCCTTCCCATTAAGTTGCTTATGTCGACCTTATTCGGGTGAAACATTTTAAGAAATGCGTTGTGGTGTTTTTAAATTGCTATTGATAATTGTTACCATAACATCTTTCTTTTGACATTTAAAAATCATTGGATGCGTCTTTAGGCATTAATAGGAGATATGGCATACCTGGCCACAACCAACATGGAAACCGAGACCTGTGTACACAAAAAAAAACACCAGTAAGGAGAAACTGTACAGGGTGGGAAAATACTTGGGTTCACGTATAGACAGCTAACTCTTCTTTGTAAATGACTAGTAAAAATAAACACTGTTTGACATGGCACGGAGGATTCCTTTTAAGCATGCTCACATACCATTTAGGACAGACTATGATGCGTGCACAATAGGTTTGCATTAGAGCCTATGAAAAATCTTGTCATTAGACAAGCCGCTCAACCTAAGAATGTCCTCTAAGATGGGCGCTAATAAAAACGACTTGGATGCCAGGGCTCCTCTAACTGAATGGGATCCAAAAAGAGATATATCATTCCCCTACGGAACAATAACCATCTGACCCACTGTGCCGATGTGGGGAGGAGACTGGTTGGCACAGCATGCAAAAATTGATAACTGGTCAGGAGACTCTCTCAGGTTGGCGGTGAAAGTTTTGAATGCTCATAAACAGCGAACAACACATATTTTGGAAAAATCTTCAAATCAAAGAAACTCAATAACTGCACGACCTGCTGTGTTCTCTGATGAACATGAAACCTGGGACTCTCTCTGGAGAATTATCTACCAGGATTATCCAGCCAGATACAGAGACCTGAAATTGGCTACTCTCCTGAAAGAAGCCAGGCAGACACAATTGACAACCCAAAGATAAGAATGCTCAGAAGGGGTTTTCTCCTGAGCACCCTACAGATGAAAAGATGTTCCCTAAGAGAAAGCCATTAGCCAAAGTTTGCCTAGCGGGAATTAGGTATTGCCAGAATCATACGACACATTTAAAGCTAGATCAGCCAAGTTTACCTGGGTTGATCCTCCATGAAAGGGATTGAGACTATTCTGTATGCACCAACACAACCATACCCTGCAGACTGCCTTGTGTACCTTAACCATGTTGGGATCCCTGGATGTTTAAATGGCTGATGAAGCTCTTATGATAATGACATCAGGGAATTAATGTTCTACGGGATCAACCAAGTCATCAAGCAAAGTTTTCGGTGGAGAATCATGAGATAAAGCTGGACAAAGGGATCAAATAATAGGTCCCTGGAAACCAGAAGTAGTATCAGGTTCCCCGTTGTAGCCATCATTAGTCAGGCTAGACAGTGAGAGAAATGCTTTGTGAAGCATCTGATCACAAAAGACACAACGCACCTCACCACACAATGTATGTCCCAAGAGGAATCCTGAGACCATCATCCCATATAATCAAGGTTGTTCCACACTCCTCTCGGCATCTCTCATTTTGCATCTTATTCTAATTTAAGATTGGGAAAGGTAGGCAAGATAGGTTTTTTCAGTCGCAAAAGTGCTGAGATTGAAAGCGGACTTACCTATTGCATCTCATCTGGCACTGCGAGCTCTCTCCCAGACTCTTGGCAGCAACGACCACTGCAACGCGCTTCCTGGAGGAGGCCCGGCTTCGTTTGGACACGTGATCTGATCACGTGATCTGGGGCGGACTCAAAGGACGGAGCTCGCCGCCCGTTCCGTTGTGTTCTCAGTCGCAAAAGTGCTGAGATTGAAAGCGGACTTACCTATTGCATCTCATCTGGCACTGCGAGCTCTCTCCCAGACTCTTGCCAGCACAGACCACTGCAACGCGCTTCCTGGAGGAGGCGTGGCTTCGTTTGGACACGTGATCTGATCACGTGATCTGGGGCGGACTCAAAGGACGGAGCTCGCCGCCCGTTCCGTTGTGTTCTCAGTCGCAAAAGTGCTGAGATTGAAAGCGGACTTACCTATTGCATCTCATCTGGCACTGCGAGCTCTCTCCCAGACTCTTGCCAGCAACGACCACTGCAACGCGCTTCCTGGAGGAAGCGCGGCTTCGTTTGGACACGTGATCTGATCACGTGATCTGGGGCGGACTCAAAGGACGGAGCTTACCACCCTCGCGGCATTAAGCCCGGCAGGAGACAAGCCCACTGGCTGTTGTGCGGCTGTTTGGCGGTCTGAGGTGTACCAAGCAGGTAAATAACTATCGTGTCTTGCGCGCACTAACACCATCAAACAATAATTGTTACTCCCGTAATGAGACTGCGCAGCTCCCCTCTTGAGGAAGACATGGATGCACAAGATGGGTCTTACCTAGAGGCAGGGTGTGAGCCAGGGAGGGGGGCATCTATTGTCTCAGACGCAGACCCAGCAACCTCACAGGAGACACTAACCCATACAGACGCACAACAAACTCCAGCGGGAAGATTCCCCAATCTTAACATTCAAAAAATATGGAAAAGAGGGCAAGAGTACACTCTGACAACTGAAAAAATTCAGACAAGAATCAATGACCACTTACCTAGAAAAAGGAACAAGAGTACCAACGACCTAGAGGACATTATTGATACTACTTGGCAATTACCAACACACAAACACAATACCCCGGCCACAAATACACTTACAGAGGGGTCAAAAGTAAACACTATTTCAACAAACAAAACTCAAGGAACCAGGGCAATCTCACCGAGAAACCGTAGCCAACAAGAAGGGCCATCGGCCATCTCACTAGAAGGGCCTCCAATGGCATCCGAAAACACACTGGCAGCCCTGAGCTATGTTTTAAATTCTCTGGTCTCAGTGTTCGAACTTCTAAGAACAGAGGTGCAAACACAAGCAGGCCATCTATTGGAAATGTCGCAGGAAATCGCTAAAAACGAATCAGCTATGGTTGCTGTAAATAATATCATGAATAGCATTCTGATTCCAATTCTAAAGGAAACACAAATAGAGGGCATTAAACAGGGGCTAGACATCGCCCAAACTCAAAGCCTACTGAAGGAGGGGGTAAAAAGCAATTCTACTACCCATGAACTTTTAAAGATAATACCCTCGGAAATTCAAAAACTGCAATACCAGAACAAGACTTTAAACGAAGAAGGGCCAAAAGACCTTTTCGACGACACACCACTCTCAGACTCAATCTTGGAAGAATTTTGAAGGCTGGCAAATGTCGATGTCGACTATATAGAAGATATCAACAACAGCCCTCAAAAAACCCAAGAGGAGGAAGAAAAAGTAAATTCGACCGACAGTTTAAGTCAGTATTTCGAGGTATCACAGAGATTGAGAAGGAAAAAGTGTCACAAAAGGAACAAAAGGGGCAATCAAATAGAGGCTACCTTTTCTCAACCTTCAGGTGGAACGATGAAGAAACCCAAAAATCAGAAAAATAAGAAAACAGGGACAAACACATTCCTGAAAAATCTAACTACTCCTACAGCTGAAAAGGCAGCTGATTCCATCGCTATTGCATCTCCAGCAATTAACTCTTCACAAACCTCAAAGGTACATGATGCCCTTGTAAGCAAGCGTGCCTCTGAGAGAATCCAGGGCAAAAACATGTGCTCAACGGGCAGGGAGAGTCCTAGTAAAATCAAGGTCCAAACATCAAACTTCGGCATGCAAACGGATCTTATATTTTCATTACCTGCAGCTTCTTACAACCAAAAAAGTGCACTGGCCTCTACAAATATTAAGATTGCCCCAATATTCCTAAAACAAAATCTACATAAAGAAACAAGAAAGGGACCTAGCGCGGAGCCCAAGCAAGCATCTATAAAAATGGCCCCCATTTTCCTAAAATCGTCAGGTAAAAAGGCTCTTGCATTACAAGAAAAAAATACATTTCCCGTGTTAGCCATCAAAGATGCGACATCACCAAGCCTCTTATTCAGTGAAGTAGACTGCTGGAATGGGACAGGGAAATTCAAAAACCTGGAAATGTGTCCTCAATATGGAGGAAGAGAGAAAAGTGAACAAAAACAACAAACCCCTACTGCAGGAAAAGAGGAAGTAGCGGCATCAAACTTTTCAATCCCAAGATTGTGGCTTAGACTAGAGAATCAGAGCAAAAAGACATCACTCTGTAGATCCGCCCTATTGTCAGAAATCCAAAAGAACTACAATCTTTTTCTTTTCGCTTCAGAGGACATTGAATACCTAGCCTTCCCATTCAGGGAGGATAATTTTTTTGTGGAGATAGCTCTCACCTCAAGAAAGGCACAACAGGCACTCATTAACAATAAAGACGATCTGGCTAAAGAAGGACTCTGGGTTTACGAATCAGAGGAAGAAGGCAAATTTGGAAATCGCTTGTGGCATAAACAGACAGGAGAAGAATCCGCACCTACCGCAGTGGGCACTGCCGGAATCGCTAGAGGGCTCCAAAACAACGCAACAAGTGGTCTCAGACTAAAAGATGATTTGATAAATAAACTCCCAGAAATCATCTCGCAAGTCCTCCAGAAATTGGGTGAGGAGCAGAACAGTCTTTAGTCGGAGGGGCCTTAGACTAGTCTCCTGGAACACCAGAGGCCCAAACTTCTTGAAGAAAAAGCAACTCAAAAATGACCTCTTAGAGCGCAATGATATTCTATTACTCCAGGAGACATGGTTAGCTAATCCCATCGAGATAGAGGGCTTTACAGTGCAAAACCTCAAGGCCTCTCAAAAAGCTAAAGGAAGACCAGTAGGAGGAATGTTAATAGCAACCAAAAACTCTGCCATTAAAAATGTGGTAACGCTCTGCAATAATCCAGTGGGTATCCAGGCCTGTAAAGAAGAGACAGGACAGAGCGACTGCCGGGCCAGTCTCATTCTGGTAAATATCTATTGGAACCCAGCCAGTTCCAAACTCTGAGATTACATAGAAACTCTAAATGAACTATTCTCCACGGTTAAGATTAATCACATAGGAGCACAGATTGTTGTAGCAGGGGACATGAACACAGATCTCATTAGTGTAGGAAATAGGAGAAACAGCTTACCCAAACACAGCACCACACAGAAAGGTAAACAATGGTGGGATTTCTTTCAATCATGGGATCTTGACATGATATCTGAAGACGATAGCAGTACGGGCAACCCCGGACCAACATGGCGTCAGGGAAGGTTGCAATCAATAATAGACTACATCTTCGCCTCACCATCACTTACCCTGCACCCACATCATTTCACCTTAGATTGGGAAGGGGGAAGTGATCATACGAGGTTGGAACTCTACTTTCCTGAAACTCAGTGTTCTACAAACCTACGCATCAGACAGGACTTGGAGGGCTCAAAGTTGAAACTGAAAGTAGTCAAGTACAAACATGGGGGGGAAAACTTGAACGATTGTTTAGCAGTAGTTCATCCCTCAATACTGGCCGAAGAGTGCCATCCAGAAAGATTCGGAAAGTTTATATGGTCCATCTGCCGACCAAGTGAAGTACAAATGGTGGGGAAACAGACACATCTTCATTACTTTGATGAGGAAACTTTCAAAAGGAAAAGAATCCTGCGACAAACATTGCGAAGCATAAGACAGACCAGAGCAGAAGATCCTCTAGGCTGCATTCAAAAACTTAAAAAGACCAAACAAATTTATCGAAACTGGTCCAAGAATCACAAACATCTAAAAATACAAGAGGATGGGGAGAGAATGCTTTTGCTTCTTAGTGCAAATAACTGCAGACATTTTTGGGCAGTTCTAAATCAACTTGAATCTGGCCAAGATAGTTCTCTTTGCAATTTAGTGCCGGAACACAAGTGGGTAGACTATGTGGCCAAGAACTTCGAAGCAACAGGCTCAAGAGACATTAGCATTTGCAACATCACTTGGTCTCTGGAATTTACTGAAGAGGATATCAAAGAACTCATAACATCATCCTCTACCTCAAAAGCAGCAGGTCCAAACGGCCTCACATATCAAGTGTTAAAAAATCAGCCAAAACTATGGTCAAAACTGCTATTTCATCTCTTTCAAGGAATCCTGAGGGAAAACACTTTCCCACCGTCGTGGAAGAACGCAGTGATTATTCCATTCTTCAAAGGGGGTGATAGGCTAAATCCAACATGCTATCGACCCATAGCCCTCTTGGATATAGACAGTAAAATATTCATAAGAATATTATTGAGGGAACTTTCTCTATGGGTGGACTCAAATGAGATTCTCCCCCCGCATGAAACAGGCTTCAGGAAGGGTCTCTCTACCAGCCTTAATGGCCTGATACTGAACCTGCTGAGCGAAAGCTCAAATGAGAAAGAAGGCTCTCCACTGTATGGGGCATGGGTAGATCTGTCCAAGGCATTTGACCTTGTGGACAGATCACTCCTCTGGCAGAAACTAAACAACTGGGGAATCCCAGCCCCCCTGCTGGCTATGCTCATCGAACTACACAAAAATACCACAATTGGAGTGAGGCTAGATGACGTCGGCAACCTATCAGAAGCAATCCACGTCCTTAAAGGGGTACGACAAGGATGTTTGGGTGCACCATTGTTTTTCAACCTATTTCTATCAGACATTGGAGACTTTCTGGCCTCGGCGTCGCTCATCTGTCCCAGGATTAATAGCAGAAGAATACACTGGCTGGCCTATGAGGACGATCTAGTTCTTTTGGATGGATCAGCATTAGGACTGCAACATCTTTTGTCCAAACTCAATGAATATGCCAAGTTAAACGGCCTAATAATCAACCCACTAAAATCCAAGGTCCTCATTTTCAAACATCCAAGAAAAAAGGTAACATCAAGGATCTGGGTGTTGGACAATAAGGCAATTCCCCGAGTAGATGAGCTCACATACCTGGGATATGAAGTCTTTGCCCATCCAACTGCCAACAAGGTGAATTCATCAATTCTCAGTAAGACCTCGAAAATGATTGCACAAATGAAAAACCTAAACGGAAAATTTTGTAAATTTTCATTGTCCCCACTCAAGAAATTCTACGTAGGCAAAGCAGTTCCTGTCCTCCTCTATGGACTGGAGGCAAAACCTCTGCTGTGGAACTACGATTGGAACAAAATTGAGGGACTCATTTGGAAATCGTCCATTTCCCTACCAATGTGCACTTCCTCAGTCAGTCTGAGGTTCGAACTAGGCCTGACCTCCTTGAGCTGCCGTGCAGAGTGGAAACTTCTGTCGCTCTATCGTAATATAATCATAGCCAGCAGGGCCACTCTTTTTTTCGATATAAACCAACATTTAAAGAAAGCAAAATCAAATCAACTATCGAGCTTAGAAGAAAAGATTGGACAGATTCTGCATAAGCTTGATTTACCAACAGAAACCCTTCTACAAAACCCCTTGGAAGTAAAAAATAAAATAAAAATGGCTGACTGGATCGAAACAATCACAGGAGTCAGAAACCTAAAAACATTAAACTCCTTCTTGATAGTAGATAGGAAACTTGGCACCATGCCACGTTACCTGGAAAAATTCCCAGATCGAGAGATAAGAAACAGCTTTCTCAGACTGAGACTGAACCTAGCCTATACAGGAGAAATATTGGCTCAAAGAAACCAGGGAGAGAAGGTAACAAAATTCTGCGAAATTTGTAAAACTTCGAACCTCCAAACATTGAAACATCTACTGCTGGAGTGCGAAGGCACATGGCCCATAAGAGTGTCTTTACTGAGGAGATTTGTAAGCAGAGAAGTGAGTCTAAACCAAGGAGCATTCTGGAACAGACTGATCTCCGGCCAGGAAGTTATGCTCACTGCAGCGATAGTAAAAGTCTCAGAGAAACTTACCATACTAACAAAGTATCAAAAGACGACACGGTCTATCGAGCTTCCTGGTTGACACTTTTTGGCCCCTCCAGTTATTCCAGTTATTCCCTGGTTTCCGAGATCCTATTGCAATTTTATCTTTGGAAAGGCACTATTCTTTTGTAAAGGTTTTTCTTTTAAAACCAAACACAAATAAATAAATAAAATAAATAGGTTTTCCCTTCCCTGCTTCCATTACCCATCATAGGAATTATGTTCTTGTTTCTGTGCAAAGCAGGACCCATCTTGAACAACCGGAATATCCTTGCAAAGTCTATATTTTTAACCTTTAAATGGCAGTGGAAAAAAGAGGCTGTGGAAAAATAAGCTCAGTGGAGCACAACAGACGGCCTTCGAACCTGCCCAAGTGCCTTATGGATACCTACCTCCAGAGCACTGTTTTCAGCTCCTTAGTCGTGGTCACCAACTTTCTTTGCGGTAGGTTGAGAGGATCCATCCTGCAGCACACAAGGAACCACAAAAATGGCATGTTCTAAGATTAAATCAGTTCTGATTTCTGTCAGTTTATAACAAAATATAGGAACTGCAGAAATCTAATTGTGAATATGTGCTAAATTGCTCACTATCAGAATGCCCTCCAAGTAAACCCGTAGGGGCTCATAACAACTATGCCGGTCTAGTTACCGGACCAGCACAGTACGACTCTGCAGGTGGGCGTCCCGCCCACAGATGTCAGACCTGGCAGGCACAACGGCCCCCGCCTGCAGAGTTTCACAGAAGCACCAGCACCATTATTAACGGTGACAATGCTTTTGTGGTCCCTATTTCCATTTAGGAATGGTGATTTACAATTTACCGGCACCTGACTTCCCAGAATAACATGGTTGTAATCCACCGATGTTACCGGCAAGCCAGGTGTCGGTAAATATTGCAAGTCCGGCAGCAACCCGCCGGTAGCACCGGCAGGGTTACCGGCGGACTTGTAATGGGGCCCGTAGGCTTATACTTCTTGCCAAATGTTGTCCACGTAAATCCAAGGTCTCATACCCCTTTCACAGAAAAAAGCTGCCTGTAGCCGGAGAAGCTTGGTAAAGCACCAAGTAGCTAAACAAAGACCAATGGAAGGCAGTACACTAGCTGATTGTTTTTCATGGGAATAAAGTCAACCTTTTGTGGATTTTGCTGAAAAAGAGAACCTACAAACTGAAACCTGGCACACTAGCTAATGGTTTTCCATGGAAATTAAGCCAACATTTTGGAGTCTTTGCTGAAAAGGAGCGTCAACAAACTCCAACCTGAATCTTTATATAAAAAAGCTAATAGAGAGCACACATGCTGCTCTACCCAGAACTATCATTGGTGCCTCTGAACTCAGGGGATTTGATTCCTTGGGTCCTTTGTGAGAGGGGAAGTTGCCTGGGTCACTGAGGGGTGGGTTGCTAGTTGATCCTCAACTGACTGGAGTGGCCTGAGAAGTGTGCATTGTGGTCTGCTGAATGACCCCTGCTACAGCCAGCTGTGGAAGAGAAACGAGGAGTGACAATTGTAGTTAGGGATGACTGGGACTCGAATGAGTGTTATACGTTGACATATTTGCTAAGCTCTTTTAAAATCTGATCAGCAAACAAGAGGCCCAGTATCCTCTTTTTCTTTATTGTCCCCTAAGCCTGCAGGCCTTGAGGTATTCTATAGCAGAATGACCTTGCACCTTTCCTGGTCAATAAATTCAATAGACTCACATAAGAAGCCCTTTGCACCCAGCTGCTTATTTCTTCTGAATCTAAACATGTGCCCTGTTACTTTGTCTTCCACTGCCAGATCCAGGATTTTAACCAGGGGGCCAAAGGTGTTATAGAGCCATTTCTTGCAGGATTGCTATGCCCTGGCTAGACCCTTAG
The DNA here is from genome assembly GCF_040938575.1 of Ambystoma mexicanum. NCBI lineage: Eukaryota > Metazoa > Chordata > Amphibia > Caudata > Ambystomatidae > Ambystoma > Ambystoma mexicanum. Next base: position 772,429,467 of record NC_090937.1, on the reverse strand, counting down.
TGACATTACACCCATATTTGGAGAAGAACATGGGCTATGGATTAGGTGAACGTCTCTTTCAGGATGAGTGCACATAGGGCATTCTGCCCTCATCTTACTTCATGTTGCTTTCTCCAGATGTATCTGCTTAACCCCAATAATCCTCAGATTGGCTCCCTTGTCTAGACTTACGGTAGACTATACAACCTGTGTGGATGATGGGTTTGCCAGGAGTATCTTGGAGACCAGAGGTATCATCATCTGAATCCATCGGGAGGGCTACATCCATATTAAGGGGCCTTCCTCTTCATCTGTATTCCTATCCAAAATAATAGGAGAAAACAAATTATTTTGCTCCCCTGGAGGCAGGTCTAGAACCACAAAGACCTTGGCTCTCTTAGCCTTCTAGTGTTTCTAATCAAGGCCTGAAGGTCCCATGAGCACCATTAGCAGTCCTGTCATTGACGGATTCAAACCCTTTGTAGCACTGGGGTTTCTGGGATGATGAAAACCACCACAGGGGTCCTTATTCTGCTTGGGGAGGAGGTATGGGGGATCCTTTGTGAATTTATTTTTTTACCTGAAGATCTTATCCCCACATCTCAAACCAGGAGTTTCCTCTGTGCCAATGCATGCATGACAGTATCATGAAGGAAATGTGAGGCTGCTATTTTAGAATCGTATTCTTTGTCAACCACCTGGGGCAGGAAAGTGTAAATAAATAAGATAAATTGCCCGGGCCACACCTCCTTATCAGGTCCAGGTTCCTTCACTTCTGTGTTCTATTTTGAATGGACTGTTGATCCTGACCTTCCTGATCTATCATCTGAAAGTCATAGGCGTAAAAACCCTGCTCTCAAACTGAGAAAAAACAAACTCTTGCCCTTTAAACCTCTGGTTTGTAGCCACTGAGTATGAGAACAAACAAACTCCTTTTGGCTTTTTGTTGTGCTCCCAACACAGTGTGAACAATGCGCAAGGGGCTTTCCTCTAGCCCTAAATTGTGCATCGTACAGCCGCCCAGAAAGCGAGGTGAACATCGCACTTCCCTGCAAACTCCAGAACCTTGTTACATGAGATGCTTCGTGCCCTAGACCCAGAGCCTAACCCATGGGGGTCATTATGAGTTGGGCGGTAAGGGATTACCAGCACCGGTAAGGAGGCCGGTGCTGGTAATCCCCTACCGCCCAATTCCGAGGTCCCTTAGCGGGAACCGTAAGGGACGTGTGGACGGACCACACGTCCTTTACGGGTCCCGCTAAGGGACCAGGGCGCTAATAACGGACATGCTACTACCGAATCCCGTTACTAGCACCCTCTCCATTCCCATTGAGCCCTTTAAGGGCTCAATGGGAATGGGGAATGGTTTGTTCAATGGGGACTTACCGGTCCCTCCAGGGTCGGAATGGACCGGTAAATCCCCATTGAACAAGACCTGTGCCGGACCCGTTATTGGAGGCAGCCATGGCGCAAATAGCGCCATGGCTACCTCCAATCTCGGAATGAGGCCCCATGTCACTAAATCCAGTCTTAAAGAGGAGAAAGGTACACCAAATAAAATGAGAACCACATTTGACAAGTATTCTAATAATGCAGGAGCAGTAAGAAAAGAGTACATGTTGGTTTCAATTTGAAATAAATACACGAGTTGAAGTACTGAGATTAGCCAGGTGGCAAGACTCACTGAGGGTGGGATTGTGGGAGCAGTAACTTCTGTTTACTTTTTCTTTCTTGCTATGATTTTTTAATAAATAATGATGATTCCTAATATAAATCCTCCGTGCCACGCTATGGCATCTATAAAATGGTGCACGCCTTCTTTTCCAACTAATTCCTGCTGTGGTGTGAAGACTAGTCTGAATGATGTATTTGGATTGCCCACACCAACCAAACACAAAAGTAACATTTAGGATGAATCCCACAATATGGTAACATGTCCCATTGCATGTGAAGGTTCATGGGAACTGTATAACTGTTATCCTCCATAGGCACAAATGTGATCCAGTTTGGGATGCTTAACCATATGAAAGTAATTGGCACAAGTTATGATTTCTGACCTTCATGTAGAGACAAAAGCATGGTCGCAATTATTAAATGCACACCACGTCTGCACTGAGTGATAGGGCTTCATTACGGGGGTTGCGGTAATACCCACTGGTAGGCGGCGGGTTACAGCCGACCCGTAATACTGTTTCTGCCACCTGACATCCCGGTGCTACTGGGACATTATGACACGTGACGGAACGGTAAACCCCCATTCCCATGTAGTCGCACAGGACTCCACCGGAATGGGGACACTGAAGCACCGGAACCCTTGTTAACGGTGCGGGAGCTTCAGTGAAAACACTGCCAGTAGTGGAGTGATTTTCCGGCAGGTCAGGCCTACTGGGAGTATTGTGCCCCTGCTGGTAGACTCGTAGTTTTGCGGTCTTTAAAGGGTGCTAGTACGTTGCTACTGGCACCCTTATTTCCGGTCTGCCAAACTTATAATGAAGCTTGTGGTTTCCAAAGTTTACATTTGTATGTAAGAGCTCTCATTTTCCATCCAACATGGTCATGTGAAATATTAACATACACAGGGACACCGTAAGTTTGGCCACGCCTGTGATCAGAAGATTTTTGATGATAGGTGGAAAACAGCCACAGCGCAAAATATCTTAAGAAGACAACATTATTCAGATACTTTGTTCGGTTACAAAATCTCAATATAAATATATGTGTACATGAAATATATGTAACGTATTAAAAGGAAAACATGTAGACACCCTTTGAAACATGCAGCTAACATACACAACTCCTGACCTTGGTGGATTTTAATATTTTCAACCATTGATGGCACCATCTTTAGGTTGGTCGGTGTTCAATCTTTTTAAACAACACTTGTCTCAGAACAGTTTATTTCTTATTTAGGATTTGTTTTGGAACACATCTCTCAGGTGTATAACAAGAGGCCTATAGTCACAGTATCCCCCATAGATCACATCAGTGGATATCTTGACTGTGTGCACTAATAATAATTTATAATAATAATATGTTATTTATATGGTATGGTAATGTTTATTTGTAAAGCGCCTACACACAAGACAAGCGTTTCAAAGTGCTCAAGGAGGGAGGGAACAAGGGGAAAAACAACAGTCATTCAGAGCCCTTGAATTATTTCTGAACAACACAAGTCTGTACAGGCAGAATAAGTGCATATAATACAGTTAACCCTGTAGATAACAGCACATAGGTCTGACGACGATTCTATAGTTTTTACAAGTGCCTTGAGGCACACCATGCAAGGAGGGGAGCTAGGGAGGATAGAAAGATGATCTTCAAGGTGTGGTACGTTCAGATCATGCAAGTGCACAGAACGGTACAGGAGTGGGGAAGGGGGGTGGGGAGAACAAGTGCAGTGGGGGTTCAAGTGCACCCAGTCAGTCAGAAAACTGGGTTAAGTGCTGTGAGATGTCACTCTCATGGGTCATTGACCAAGTGCAGTAGCAATGAGGCAGGTGCAGGCCTGGTGGCAAGTGCGATAGGACTCGCTATGGTGCCGGGGACCTGTGAGACTCTGAGGTACACCCGGCAGCCAGTAAACAAGTTTCGTAGAAAAGGAGGGAGAGAAGGCTACAGCAGAGAGAGGGGTTAGCTGGGCATGGATGTCATTTGGGGGTCGCCAGGGGTCGCAGTTGCGAGCCCTGAGGTCTCCTTTGCTACCCCTGTGGTCTCCCTTGCTACCCCTAGAAGAAAAAAAAAGGAATTTCTTTAAAACTTTTTTTAGGTTTAACTTTTTTCTTTTTCTTTTTTTTTTAATGTAAGTTCCTGGGCTGTGGCCAGTGTCATGTGGCTCTTTATTTTTGGAGTGGCTGACTTTCTTGTTCAGGCCTCTCAACTCTCAAAAAAAAAAAGGGCTCCACAAGTGTATGACTTTGTGCAGTGACTCTAAATAAGAAAGAATAGGAATAATACATAATTTGTCTTTCTAGAATTCTATCCAATAATTGCCAGACTCATAAAGGTTTATTTCCGGCACACTTCAGATGGTGAGTCACTGATTTAGCCTGTTCGTAAACACCTCAACTCAGCCTTTCACCCTTCTGAGGTTGATAAATGAGAACCAACACAGGTTGGGTGATATTGTATGTATAAGCGCGTAAGCGTAAGTGCTATATAATAACACATCATTATCATTTGCCACATCTGCTTGCATTCACAGTAATTTGGTAATATGGGCCTATACACACTGATATTAATGATACATATGGTGATTCATTCTTCTATCACATTATATATCACATTATAGTGATATTGCAACCATATTTTTCGTAGTGTACTGAGGAACAATATGTGATGTCACTTCCTGTTTTGGCAAGGGGTGAAAGGTTGTGTTCCATCGCTTCTCGTGATGTGATTTTGAGGCGGGGGTGAGCAGGGTCAAATGCCATCACACCCTGTGATGTCAGAGGTCAAAGGTCATGCGATGTCACTTCCGCTACCCCAGGCATTTTGGTGAAATTACGTCCCTGTAGCAGAGTAGAGGGAGAGAGAAGGAAGATGAGAAAAGGAAAGTCTTAAGGAGTTTCCGGAACTTAAGGAGATCAGGCTCAAGAAGGAGGGCGACAGGGAGGCTATTCCAGAGGGTGGCCCCTGCTGAGGATAATGATCTCCCTCCAAATCTCTGCTTGGAAAACCAGCTCACTCGCAGAAGGTTGGAGGTAGATGAGCGGAGGGCTCGGGAAGGACAGTATTTATGTATGCATTGTTGAAGGCAAGTAGGACCCAGGCCCCAGAACTCCTTGTGGACAATGCAGAGGGTCTTGAACTTAATCCCTGTAGCCACAGGGTTCCAGTGGAGGGATTTCAGCGCTGGAGCGATGCATTCCCTGGGCTTGACACCAAGAATGAGTCTTGTGGTTCTGTTCTAGATGAGTTGCAGAGGACCCAAAGCAGAGGCAGGGAGGTTTAGAAAGAGGCTGTTGCAGTAGTCCAGCCTCAAGAGAGCCAGGGCTATGGAGACAGTGAGCCGCTGGGGGAAAGTGAGAAGAGGGCTTTTATCCAAAGGGCTCACATAGCACATATTTACATACATTATTATTACCCAATCGAAATAGGCACTCACTTTATTGACCTCAGAAGGTTGAAAGGCAGAGTTGAACTTGCAGGATTTTAACCTACGACTTGCAGATAAAACACAGAATACAGCAACGAGCGCTTAACCCAATGAGCTAGCTTACCAGCCATGGTTATTGTCGTGGGTGTATGACCACATGTATTTACATCAGAATAGTATGTGGAATAGACACAGGATTGCATGAGAGACCATCAGAAGTGAAGCAGCCCGACATGTGGTATTTCCAGGAAAGCAATATGGCTGCATATTGAATCATCTTGAACATGTAGACTCACATGCTGACTCATCAGAAAAGAACAGACTGCCCCTCTCCCCCTATAAAAGAGAAAGCGCCCCTTATGAAGATTTACAGCAAAATTCCTAGCCATATCAGCCTGACGAAATCTGGACCATGTACCTCCTTGCTTGAATAAGAGTGCTCCACAGCCTACAAACAGGTGTCATACTCGGTGAGCCCCCATGCATCCACCATTCTCAAGCAGTACCAGAGGTAAGCTGCCAGCACAGCAATGCAACACGCACCATGTCTATTACAAACTACCATTCTTTTCATCCAACCACTGCAACCCACCTGTTTTGTAACACAATCTAAATAACACAATGGGGCAGCGTCAACTGTGTGCAGGTGCCACCTAATGTCAAAATATTTTGCCACAGCTGCATTCTCACAAGCACTCACTAGCCCGAGGACAGAAGACATCCCTGAGTACCGCCTCAACCGCTGCATTATTATAATTATATTATAATGGTTATTTATAGGGTTATTTATAGGGGTGTCTAAGTGCACCTATGTTACTCTGCCTCTTCTTGCTTTCAAGACGAGCGCATTGCTACTGACTGGACCCCAATAGGCATGTGAACCCAGAACACATCTCTGGACCACAATACCTATTCACCAAAACGTGGGTCTTGAGCACTCCTTTTTGTGTTGATTCATTTGCTGTAGGCACATGGCTCACTGACACATACTCCCTTGCTTGTGAGTAACTATGGGGTGTTCACCATCCTGTAGACACATCCGAGCGACCTTACACTGCTATATGTTTGCTATCATTGTGCCGAATCAGCGAACACTACTGAGTATGATTCTGAATAGTGGCAACAGTTACTTGTACACCAGTAGGATTTTCAGATAGCAAGTCTTGTTTTTATTTCTGCAGTTTAGTTTATATTGTCAGCTAATATCAAACAAGGCTAAATAATAGTTTTAGCCCTAATGGAATGCTCAGCTGAGTGTAAGTTTTTCTTTTTTTTATCACTAAATATATTCACAACAAATACGAGAAAGTCAAAACAAACGTAGATCCTATATATACCATTATACACTTTAAGACACATTTCACGACAATAGCAGTTATTACAATCAACGTAGAAGAGATAAGGAAAGTTGATGGCAACCACTTAATCCTGCAAGCCCAGCCCACAGACACCCCAGACGGGCTTTGATTTCTAGAAAGTTCTCTCCCAGCAAGCGCCAGCGCTCATAGGGACATACACTCTTGCCCAGGAGAGTTTGGACGTATTGCTTGAACAAATGGTTAATTAGTTAATTCAGAACGAGGTGCAAAACACCACAGGGATCAGATTCTGCAGTCATGGAAAGAAATGCAATATGTTATCTATTTTGGAAGCATTACAATACGCGATGGAATGCTGGAATTCTTTGTTCATGAAGTATCGTGTGATACACCTCTGCTGTGAAATCCAAATATTTGTCATGAATTTTCATTCCAAATGGCACGTAAAGAGGATTTTCATGCTACATAAATATAGCTTACAGCCAGCTATCTATCAACAGTGTATCAACCAAGATGGCCCCGAGACGTTCTTTCTACCCAAAGGCCTCTCTGGTTATACCTTTTCTTCTTTCCCAGAAAACAATGTAAATCGGCACATCCAAGAAAAACATGCCTCGTCAAACTGGAAAACTCTGCCTAGAAACTGTCACTGGATCACTTGGTTCTAAATGACCCTCCCAAGCAGCAAGTGAAAGTGAGCAATTCATCAATCTTCTGTGCTAAAGAAAATCAACGGCCTTATGGGAGGGCCCCTCAAGAGCCAAGAACCACCTCTTCTGCATGTCTGTGAAACGCAAGGTAGAATGGCGGCTCTCATGTTTTCATAAAGATTCATGGCTGCTGTAAGACATCGGAAGTCTGAGATGCTGAAAGGAAACGGAGTGAAAAGAAACACACTCTACATTTAATTTGTAGCTGGTTTGGAGTTTGCTACCAGCCACACCGTGATTCGCATTCCATTAAATGAAATGATAGCTAAGCCAGGGGCCAGACAATCGGTGGTGATGTCCACAATGAATGTAAAACAGGAACTATCATGGTTTCCCACCGTCCATTTTGAAAAGCTAGGTGTTAAGTTGGGTCCCTGGCCAATAATTACACTGACTTCTTGGTAGTAGCAAACATCTTCTTTACTCTGCTCCATGTACATCAGGTCAAGTACATCAAGTGAAGTAACTCATAGGGACAGGAAACATCCACCGGCATCCTCTCTCAGTGATCACATCTTCTCATGGAGCCAACTCATAACACAACATTCCCTCACTCTGCATTCCACGTCAGTCACTCACAGCATTCCATCCATATACATCAGGGGCAGGTAAAGCTAGTCATAACATATTGTCCCCCTTTACCAACACCAACAACACCAGAGAGTGATGGACACACCGGACACCAGAAACCAATATCTTCTCTAACAACATTCTTATGGACCATGAACAATTCCTACATCTTATTCAATGATGCACTAACTGTGCATTTTATACTTAGTCCAAGAAATCCCACCTGTAAAGCCAAACGTTAATACAGAACTTCAAAACATGCTATAACAGTGAAACTCTCTAAAACCAGCTAAAACTCTAAAAGTCCATCTGAAAGGAAAAAATATCAATACATTTCTCTAATCATTTCTAAACATCTCTAATCAGAAAAAATAAATTAATTGCACTCTATACCTCATTCACCTCACTCAACATAGCACCTCACTCAACATAGCACCTCACTCACTTCACTCACCTCACTCATCACAGTCAGTATAACACCTCACTCACTTCACTCACCTCACTCATCACACTCAGGACCCACCCGACCATGCTGACACAAACTGTGCACCCTCAGGACCCACCTGGCCCTCCTGGCACATACTGTGCACACTCAGGACCCACCCAGCCATCCTGACACAAACTGGGCACACTCAGGACCCACCCGGCCATCCTGACACATACTGTGCACACTCAGGACCCAACCCAGCCATCCTGCAACACAATGCAGCACAAACACACTCAGGACCCAATCCGACCATCCTGGAACACCATGCTGCTCAACCACACTCAAAACCCAACCCGGCCATCCTGTAACACAATGCGCATATAACTGCAACAAAGTATCTAACTTCACTGCAGCACACCACTAACTTCACTGCAGGCCTCTACACGCAACTCACACCGCAGCATACTACACATGCTTCAAACACCTGACATCAAGTCACTATATCCATAAAAATCAGACTCAATCAAACATTTCCTTCACATAAGTTCACGTCACTATATCCGCAAAAATCATACTCAATCAAATACTGCCTATACATAAGTGAAATACACAACAAACAAATTCAATGAACATATTCCGTTTTAAACTTCTCCTGCTCCCGACAGCTCCAGCACACAACCTCCGGGCACTCAGCCCCCTTGACCTCTGTCCACTTCCCAGTCCTATTGAGAAGAAGAATGCACTCCATGCTACATTCCACAACTCCCAGACACCATCCTATGATAATAATACCATCAACAGCATGCTGGCAACGGCATAACAGCAGTACACACATTAATGGCATGTCCTTCTTCTTCTTAGTGTTTTATTTTTTTTCCTTTTACTGCCGGCTCAATGAAATTTTGAGACCCTGTGACCACTTTCACGGACCCCTACGGAATCATACCCTCCTTCCATTGTCATTCACGTCTTTTAACAATAGACGGAACTGGAGGCTTACTGCCTGATGACAGAGTCACGTTACCAGATGCTTTCCTCCAACCTCCGTAATCATAAACAACTCTCTGACTGCGCTTGCAGCCGAATGGTCAAACCGTTCTCTTATGCATGGTCCTCCAGCATTCCGGACAATCACCATCACCCTCAGCATCGTGGCTGACGTCACCATTTCAGCAATGGTAGCGGACACTCGCAGAGCTCCGCATCTCCAACCGTCTCCTCGGCTGCCCACTGGAGTGAGATATGTCGTTTACGCCCGTCACTCCTGCATTCAGTCGCAAGGAAATACGGCAGGCCACAGGGAGCAGCGCTCTGTAGCGCTCCGTAGCCAAATGGCACTATACACTCGAACACCCACTCCACTTCTTTGCAACGGGCACCAAGCCCTGGGTCCCTGGCCTCTTCAATCCTTTGCAAGAGGCTCCCAGGCCCTCTACTGCTCTGCAACGGGCTCCAAGCCATGGCGCTCCTCAATACTTCAATGATTGGCGCTCAATGTGCCCACTGCACCTCGCAGCCAATGGTTGGCCTTCAATGTCTCCACTGCACCTCACAGCACTTCTCCAATGGTTGGAACTCACTGTCCCCACTGCACCTCGCAGCGCCTCTGCAATGGTTGGGCCTCTTTGTCCCCACTGCATCTCGCAGCGCTTCTTCAATGGTTGAGCCTCTTTGCCCCTACTGCACCTTGCAGCGCTTCTTCAATGGTTGGGCCTCTTTGTCCCCACTGCACCTCACAGCGCTCCTACCTGAGAGAGGATCTTCTCAACGTTTGGGGGGCGGTGGATGTCCCTTTCATGATGCTGTCTCCCCAGCACAGCCAGCATCCTTGTTGCCAATGTTAAGTTGTGTCCCTGGCCAATAATGACACTGTCTTCTTTGTCGGAGCAAATATTTTCTTTACTCTGCTCAAGTAAATCAGGTCAAGTACATCAAGTCGGGTAAGTCATAGGGGCAGGAAACATCCACCAGCATCCTCTCTCAGTGATCACATCCTATTAACTGACATTCATGGAGCCCACTCATAACACAACATTCCCTCACTCTGCATTCCACGTCAGTCACTCACAGCATTCCATCCATATACATCAGGGGCAGGTAAAGCTTGTCATAACACTAAGCCCTCCTACCCATTGACAGGGAACGGTTTTAGGTTGCCTGTTGCAGTGAAACAGTTCACGATGAAACATTGCCTTCAGAAGCGCACTTATTGCCTGAAACACTCCTTGGATACATAAGCATAACACTGCTTTCAAACGGATCCTGGGTGTCTGTAATCTGCAACAGTAGTCACTCTCATAACACCTTAACACAAACCTGTGTTTAGTGAGTGTGACTCCCCAGCACTGGCTCAATAGCAGTGCTGTTCTTAAAGGAGAGTTCCGGGACTTTTTTTTTATTGTCCCTACGGGTCGGCCATGTGTTTGTAAGCATAAATCGGTAGATCGTAGGAAACTTTCCTATGGACCTTACCCGACTTTTCGCCCCTTATCGCACTCGAAATCAGCCTCCATTTTGTGATAATCCTATCATTCCGCCGCATCGACCTGGCTCACCTGCCTTTGCGGCACTAAATCAAATCCCCCGCCCCTGAGCCTGACATCAGCAGACGCGTACTGCCCATTTCAAGCACGTCTCGTGTCAACAATCGCTGCGCCTCAGCTATTGACGTGTTGCCATGGAAATGGCAGGACGCCTCTTTCCCCAATAAGTATAAACAGACCGTTTCACAACATACAGCAGCAGATTTTCGATTCCATTCCTCTCTCTGTGTTACTTTGAGTATTCTGTGACTCGTTTCAGTGCTCTGGTCAGCTACCTTCGCCGCTTGTAGCCCGTGTGAACAGATACCATTACCACCGCTATAAATTATTTTACTATCTTTACCGCACAATGGCCACAATAATGCCGTATATGTACGAGCCCGAGTACACCGAGGAAGAACTACTGGAAAGGCAAGCACGCGAAAACGATGGGGATTCGGACGGCAGTTGGGAGGACCAGTCAACGGATGAAGAGCCTGGACCATGTCGCATGGACGGCGTCTCCACCTGGTGCACGTGCAATCGGTGCGAGCTAATGCCAACTGAGGAGGAGAACTGCTGCTGCCGTGAAAATTCCGGGTGCTTGGCCTACATTTCGGAAAGCGAGCAAAGTCAGCAGGAAGGCGAGCAAAGTCCGCAATGCATCACCGAGCTGCCAGAGTTCAGGGAAGCCTGCCTCTCACGGACAGTGTTGAGGATGATGATGGTGCTTATGCACGAACTTCGTGGCACTGTTCGTCCGCGTAATCCGAGTAACGAGTAAGTATACTCTGTTTGTGATGTCAGTGATGCCACCACTATTTCATGGTCGTCTCCCACATATAAAATTACATTTACATATCATTGGAACGCATGTAAATTGGTTCCATATAGTGCATTTTCTAGATATAATTTTTTTCTAAGGAAAATGACATGTGTTACCTGAATCGACATTGATAAGAAAGTTTGGTCAGTTTAATACAGTTTGCATCTTTTTTTTTCACAGGTGGTACAGGCTGGTGGCCTATCGTTGCTTCACTTGGTGGCTTCACGGGAGGCTCGGACACCGCGTTCGGAGAGTAATACCTGCCTGTGCGGTACTTGCCATTAGACAACATTTCCCCAGTGACAGTGGACAATACCGCGGATTTTCCCTCGATGTGCTGCAACCTCAACTTTACAATGTGTAATGTTTATTATTTATGTTTAATTAAAATCTAAAATAAAGCCCAACATATATTTTAACAATGGTTGTTTTGATTTTTTAAATGAATCTAGTGTATATTCTCCTGGGAGGGTGAGGTATTTATAAACTCACCCCCCTGCCTTCCATGTAGTAGATCCTGCAGCCATCCTCTTACATTCAGTTAGATGGCCTCTCCTTGGTGAGGCCCTGCGGCAAACGGGTCTTGTCTGCACGACCACCGCCCCGATCCACCCCCCGCCTTATCAAAGGCAGTTCGCACCGGGGTACTTGAGCTGCTGGCAAGTGGAGCTGTCAGGGAGCGATAAAGGCCAAGAGGTGCCAAAGACCATGTACACTTCAAAGTGGTCTATAGAGCATGGGTTTGTTGTTCCCATGTCTACCTCCAGACCCCGTGTCTCCTGCCAAGCATCCCCCTCACGCTGGACGGCCCCCTGCAATCCACATAAGTGTGTCTCCATTCACGAGTCTTCCTGTGTCTTGTCTGCACGACCACCGCCCCGATCCACCCCCCGCCCTATCAAAGGCAGTTCGCACCGGGGTACTTGAGCTGCTGGCAAGTGGAGCTGTCAGGGAGCGATAAAGGCCAAGAGGTGCCAAAGACCATGTACACTTCAAAGTGGTCTATAGAGCATGGGTTTGTTGTTCCCATGTCTACCTCCAGACCCCGTGTCTCCTGCCAAGCATCCCCCTCACGCTGGACGGCCCCCTGCAATCCACATAATGCCACGACATATACACGTCATTCATTCACAAACACACCCCTGGTTCGAATTCTTTATAACCCACCTCATATTTCTAATGAGAACTTCTTTGCGCTTTGCTAGTCAACCCGTGAAGGTGCTGGTTATCTGCTCTTCGTCTCTGTGAACTTCCGTGACCACTTTGAGCAAACTCGTCAGTTTGCAACCTGTGAACTGCTCCCTGTTCTACGACAAGAAACTACTCTGATCCCTGCATCTAACTGTTTGTTCGTCAAGGTAAGTCCATGTACCATAATCATTTTGCGTCCAATTTTTTAATTTATATCTATTTGCTAGTAGTCATCAAATTGCATCCATGTTTTCTTTTCGTTCACGACAGTACATGCAAGGAACTAGTCACATGTTCTGAGTTTAGTCAAATTACTTTTTCTATTTTTTGAAAGTTATTGAAATACTTATCCGCATGTGAATAACGTGTATAGTTCCAAGAACCAAAACGGACCTTGCATTGAACCTTTTATGTGTCATTTACTGTTTTAACACATTGGTATTCATAGAGAATTGTTGATCTTTACTTTTCAGAACTTTCCATAATGCCTGCCTGTTCCATTGGCGGTTGCCCTTCGAAGACCCATAACAAATCTGAAGGTACTATAATGCATGTTTTCCCTAAGACAATAGATCAGATAAGAGAATGGGTCCGATATTGCGGATATCCAGCCTCTGAGCTAGAAAGTAGAGTCCTAGAAGTCTTTGCGGACAAGAGGGGTGATCGATACCGCATCTGCAGCAGGCACTTTAGCCCAGACATGTACTCCACATCATTGCTAATAAAGAAGAAAACACCGCGAGCGAGGCGAAAATTGCTCTCAACCGCTATTCCCACTCTATTCGTCCACATCCCTCCACTGGTGAGTCAAGTTTACGTATTTATCTCTCGGCCTTGCGGTAGTGTGTAGCATTAGCTAACAATAATTTCCCCATTTATGTATCCACTCAATATGAAGGCGGAATATTCTCCATCCGTGTCGTTATTGCAGTCATCAGCCACTTCAAGCGCCTATCGGGTAATCTTACTTAGCTATTCTGACACTGACTTGTTTTAGGCATGTAAATCAATAGTTTTAATTGATCGTGTAATTATTTTACCTAATGGTACACCCTTGTACTCGTCCTCTAGTCTTTGTTTTCAGTTATAATTATTGTTATCCAAAATAATGCAAGTACTGTCTTTCAGGGAGATGCTGAGGAGTCCAACGCATTGACGACAACCGTAGATGTCACTCAGATGCTCGAGGTACGTTTCCGGACAGTTCCATCGATGGAGATCATCAGATCTTGCATTCTTGTAGCGTGATTGTTACACACAATGTTTCTTTCGTTTTTAGCCATTGATATGTCCTTCTGTCGTCGCCCTCCTATTTGTCTTCTTTTTTCAATATTGTGTTCATTACTAATGAAAGTCCTATGTTTCAGGGAGTCGATGGAGCATTAGTCCAAGTAGAAGGGGGAGCATGCAGTTACGGGTCGGCGCAACAGCTTGCAGAAGTGTGCACCGCAGTTACATCGTCCCTTGATGTTCTTATGCATTTCGAGGTATGGATACTGACAGTTCGATCAAGCGAAATCATATGACGTGATTACATCCGCTATACTTCCTTCTTTATTAACGCAAGTACTATGTTTCAGGGAGATGACGGAGCTTCTTCTACAAGAACATCACCCCTAGTAGTTGATGCAGATCTCTGGGTGGTGACACTTCCAACGATCGAGCAAATCGAATCATATTTACATATCCATTATTTATTTTAGACAACTGATCATTTGTGCAGGTCTATTTAGATGAGCCGTTGACGCCTGCTCAAAGTTTATGTTCTTTTTAACAAAATAGAAAAGCATACTAATGCAATTACTGTGTTTCAGGGAGTTGCTGAAGCGTCATCTTCAATAATATCATCAATGGAAGTCTATGCGGAGCCCGAGGTATGGATCTTGACAGTTCAATCTAACTAGATCAACAATGCGTGAACTATTGTCGTTTGAATGTTCTACACAATGCGTTCATTCGTGTTTTGCTATTGAGATGTACGTATGGGTATTGGTCCCCAAGTACATTTTGTGTTTTCAATATTATTATACATACTAATGAAAGTTCTATGTTTCAGCGAGTCGATGGAGCCTCAGTGAGTGATGGATGTGCTTATCATGAAAGTATAGTCGTTGCAGCGCGAGAGGAAGTGGAGACATGCACACACGAGTCGGAGCAACAGCGTCCAGATGTTGAAGTTCGAGGAAAGAAAGTTTCAAAGAAAAGAAAGCAAAAGAAGGTTAGTGTCCTGTTCACTATATTATGTTGTCTTTCACTGTCAATAGTTCAATACTGTAAGTTGTGTTTAAACTGAACATCCCTTTTCTAATCTGTCCTCTAGTTGCGAGTGGGTGTAAGAACTAGATCTACACAGACAGTGAAGCGAACGAGAGATGTTGCTTGTCAAACCTTTTGGCAGGGACTTGAGACTGGAGATGCATCGTGCCAATGGGAAGAATATGAAGTGATTGACAACGGAGCTATACCACCACCAGCCATTGATAGTGAATGTCCTCCTGGTAGTTTGGATGCAGTCGTAGATCAATTCACAGAATCCACACCCGCAAAAAATAAGAGCACGCGAAAGTTGAAGACATTGTTTTTTTCTCCCATCTCCGGACAAGGAACAGATGTTGCAATGGAAGAGAATGAAGTGGACGACAATGAAACACCATCAATATCACTCAGCATAGCGGAAGACGATATCAGAGATTGTACCTTTCATGCGAGTGACATGTCCTCAACGTTACAGGCCGAACCAGCTGGGATGCAGAGTGACAGTATAAGGAAAGAGGCCAAATTCATTGTATTCGATAGCTGTTTGATGGATATTATTATGATGATGAAATGTGGGCATTGGGTTGGTGGGGAAGTATGTGGGGAGCCATTGATTAATGTGACTCGTGCAATTCGAGGCACTAACCTTAAAATACATGCCACCTGTACACAATATCATCCGTTCACATGGTCTGCACAACCCATGCTGGGGCAACTGCCAGCAGGCAATCTACTTTGTGCAGCGGCCGCACTTTTTAGTGGTTCAAGTTTTAAAAAGTTACAGTATTTCTTTCAGTTTGTGGGAATCCATTTCATTGCGAAAAGTCAGTTCTACAAATACCAAACCGATTATCTATTTCCAGCCATCAGCGAAGCTTGGAGAATGGAAAAAATGTCAATGGAAAGTACATTCGCGGGCAAACGCTTCAGGCTAGCCGGTGATGGACAATGCGACAGTCCAGGATTTTCAGCCAAGTACTGCACCTACCACTTTCAGGACATGGAAAGTAAGAAAATTGTGAGTTCGGTGGTCGTGCAGGTGTCACAAAGTACATCCTCAGTGGCCATGGAGAAAGTTGGCTTTGTAGCATCATTGCAAGAACTACAATCGCGGGGAATGGTGATCGACCTGATAGCCACGGACAGACACGTTTCAATTGCCAAGACAATGAGAGAACAGTACAAAAATATAAATCACCAATTTGACGTTTGGCATCTTGCAAAATCAATCAATAAAAAATTGTCGGCTGCAGGAAAAAAAAAAGATATGCAAGGTATTTCACAGTGGTCCAAGTCAATCAGCAACCATCTTTGGTGGAGCTCAAAAACATGTGAAGGGTCGTTGGAAATTCTACTGGAAAAATGGCGGTCAGTAATGTTGCACTGTAGCAACGTACATCGATGGTCGACAAATGAGCATTTCCACAAATGTGAACATGGCCATTTGTCCACAGAGGAGGCACGGAAGAAGAAGTGGTTGATTCCTTCATCACCCACTCACAAGGCCATTGAAAAGATTGTATTTGATAAAACTATAACAAGAGATTTGAGGGGACTCACGGAATTCTGCCACACAGGAGATTTGGAGGTGTTCCACAATATGTGCCTAAAGTACAGGCCCAAAAGATTGCATTTTGGCATGGAAGGCATGATAAATCGGACTCTTCTAGCGGTCTTGGCACATAACCATAATGTTGGCCGTCAACAAAGTAGGACGACCGGAACTTTAGGGACGCTTCGCTACAATAAGGCCTTCACTAAAAGAAGTAAACAATGGGTGATCAAACCAGTGTTTGAGGATATGCAATATGAGTTTATTGAGAGACTTATCGTAGATGTCCTCGATAGGCACATACATGGAGTGGTGAACGAACCTATGCAGGGGACAACTGCATTGCCACCCAACATTGCCTCTGTTCCATGTCCACCTAAAGCAGAGCTCATTGAGAAATACACATCACGGTTTAAATGATTGTAATTCGATTGTCTGTTCTCTCGAGTCTCCTCATGTTGCAGGCCCATTGCAATTAAACCAAACAGTAATATAAATCATTTTTACAAAAATTATAGAATGTTTCCATATTACAAACACATGGCCGACCCATAGGGACAATAAAAAAAAAGGCACGCAGACAAGATGCCCTTACACTAACTGGAGCTAACTAGAAATGTGTGCTCGCTCAAAGTGAAGGTCAGCTGCTTTGATGTTTTGCTCGGGTGGCGGAACGGCCCACGACCCAATATAAGGTTCTATTGTGATTTGACCTTGACAGGCCGGGACCATCCTGAAAGACTAAGAAAAGATAATGAATAAAATTTCAGAAACAAAACGATGAGCCACGTTCATTAGAAGAAGTAACGTCGGCAAAGAAGGAGTGGTGTTTCGGGTCTGCCCTACACAGAGACACAATGGAAAATGCAAATATAATGTAAGTAACTTTTGATGAGTTTATACCGCAATTTCATTACTATACAGTGGCTTTAAAGACGGGTTCAGTTGTACTTGTTCGTTCTATGTGGCATAGTGTTTTCTACCGCGCACTATCTGGAGGAGAAACATCTGCTTTTACTGAAGCACCTCAAAACCTTCCTCTTTGCTTCTGCTTTCTCTCTCCCTATCCACTGCTACAACTGTTCCACTGTCTGCGACCTCGGTCCTGGGCCCTTCCACTCTCCACCTGCACTGCCTCCCTGTCAACCCCTGCACTGGGGGACTGTCTCAGTATCCTACAGCCCCCCCTTCCCAGCACTTGTTCTGCACTTACCTTGCACTTGCCACCAGCTGGCCCTATTTATTTATTATTTTATGCTACTTACCTTGTACTCCACTCCCCCCCCCTCCATGCCTCGCCACGCCTTTAAACACTTGTGTACACCCAGTAGCGCTGTCCTCGCTATGAAATGAATAATTTTAATAAGGATCTGATGGTGAGACTAATTTCATTTTTTATGTTTTTAGGTACATCATTCACTACTGTCTGTGTCACGAGTACCAGACACCGGCGGACGGCTTCTACAGCCGCCAGTTGCTTCTCCGCGTGAACAACGTTACCACCCTGACCATTTTATGGGACGATCGCCAAGTACAAGTATGCCCTTACGCGGTACTAACGGTTAGATGCAACATACCTACCATTGTGGTGGCCTAGTGCCTCGTTGTTGGAACAGCCATGCGATTATCAGTGCGACAGAAGAGCTTATTTTTATCGTAAACCAACACCCTGTGTACTGCACACGAACATCGCTTCCCTCAAGACGAACTAATTTGGATCGAGAGCAAAGAAAAATGCAAATCGCTGAATATTCTCTAAACATTTGATGTCCAATAAACGTACTTTGCCAAATGTACAATCTTGCCGTTTGCTTTTAAACCACGGTTTCACATTCCGAATTGTGGTGCTGTATTGTGAGATGCTCTAAGACCCTGTGTACAGCAAAGGACCATCGCGTTCCTCAATACGAACTTTTTGGAACATGAGCAAATAAAAATGCAAATCGCTGAATATTCTCTAAACATTTGATGTCAAATAAATGTACTTTACCACATTTACAATCTTGCGGTTTGATTTCAAAGTACAGTTTCATATTCCGAATTGTGGTGCGCTGTATTGTGAGCTGATCTGTGTTGATTTCCGGGGTCTGTGTGGAGTCGCGTAGAAGACGCCTGGGCGCGTTTGCCTACGCAGCACAGTCACGTCACGGATAGAGGCGGGGAATATGAATGTTTTGATAAAGTCTGTTTCAGGGGCGGGGGATTTGATTTAGTGCCGCAAAGGCAGGTGAGCCAGGTCGATGCGGCGGAATGATAGGATTATCACAAAATGGAGGCTGATTTCGAGTGCGATAAGGGGCGAAAAGTCGGGTAAGGTCCATAGGAAAGTTTCCTACGATCTACCGATTTATGCTTACAAACACATGGCCGACCCGTAGGGACAATAAAAAAAAAGTCCCGGAACTCTCCTTTAAATGGCAGGGCCTCTGTAACAACTCATTTTAGGTAATTGAGGAATGCACTATCTGAAGGCATTTATAATTTCAATTGGGGTTACTTTAGTCGTATTGCTTATTGCATGGGACTGACTAAGATCGTGCAAACATATTCGACGAAATTCTGGCGTTTCATGCAAAAGAGGATTTCCCACATGTTGTGAGTGATTCCGGTGCTTTGGGGTAAAATAATATAAATATGACTTATGTGGTTCAATACTTTAACCAGTCTTGTTTTGGCAGGAGCAGGAGTCTGCACAGCAGTCGAGGGAATAGGCTTTAGTGGAGCAATCAGGCTCATTACAAGTTGGCCCGTGCAGCAATTATGTGCTGGTATTAACGTGTAGCAGCCTATTACCGCACTTGCCAGCTACGTGTTTGCTGGTAAGGTATTTGCATTTGTATTTTATTGAATTTATATAGCCCTTTAATCCAAAGTGCTTTACATGAGAGCACGCAAAATACAACAAGCATAATATGGAAATTGAATCATAACTTGAAAACAGTGTAAAGAACAATTTACAATATTGCAGAAGTGAGGAGGGAGTAGGGAGGGGCAGAGGTGAGTGAGGGAAAGGGAGATGTTAGTGGAGGTAAGAGCAGGAGTAAGAGGGAATGTATGAGTGTGAGAGGAAGAGGAGAGAGAGAGTAGGACTAGAAGAGTGCAGGGATTGGGGGCAAAGGAGGTAGGGAGGGATAGGGAGAATAGTGGTAGGAGGTGAGGAATGAGGGGGAGGGAGAAGAGCGAGAGGAAACGAAGGGTGTTAGGGAGGTGAGTGGAAAAGATAAGATTTGAGAGAAGAGCGAAAGGAAGGGAAGGAAGGGGAAGAGCGGATGTGAAGGGGGAGGACGGTCCAGTGGAAGGGAGCAAGGAGTTGGAAAGATTGGAAGCGGGAGGGGGTGCAGGGAGGAGGAGGAGAGAGTAGGAAGAGATTAGCAGATCGGAGAGAGCGAGAAGGGGTATAGAAAGTGAGAAGCGAGGAGAGGTAGGGGGGGGCAAGACCATAGAGGGATTTGAAAACAAGACAGAGGAACTTGAATTTGAGCTGGGAGTGAAAAGAGAGCCATCCTAAAGAGGTGAGAGAAGAGGAGATAGAATCAAGAGGTGAGAGAAGGCAGAGGGAGCGGATAGCTGAGTGGTAGATGGATTTGAGTGGGGCAAGATGAGAGGAGGGGAGTCCAAAGAGAAGGGAGAAACAGTAGAAGAGTCTGGAGAAGATGAGGAAGGTAATTAAGAGTTTAGTAGCGTGAAAGGTGAGGAGATGTCAAATTGTACATATGTTGTAGAGGTGAAAGCGACAAGACTTGGCAGTAAGAGAAATGTGGTGAGATAGAGAGAGGAGAGAGTCAATATGGAGACCACGATTATGGGCTTGTGGGGAGAAGGAGAGCTGGGAGGGGGGAAAGAGAATGAAGGCGGGAGGGGAGGGTGGAGGAAGAGTGTTGGCAGGGAAGAAGAGGAGTTCAGTTTTTTTAGCGTTAAGAGTAAGGAAGTGAGAGGACATCAGGATTTGATAGTAGAAAGGCAGGAAGATAGTTTATCATGAATGTCGGGAGCGAAAGGAGAGAAGGAGAGGAAAAGCTGGGTATCATCCGCAAAGAAATGGTGCGAGATGCCAAAGGAGGAGATGATGGGAGCTAAGAAGGAGGTGTAGAGTGAGAAAAGAAAGGGGCCAAGGACAGAACCTTGGGGAACTCCATGGTTAAGAGGATATGTGGGAGAGGAGGAGCCACCCCAGGAGACAGAAAAAGAGCGGTTAGAGAGATAAGAGGAGAGCCAGTTAAGAACGGAGTCCTTGAAGCCAAATGAGGAGAGGGAATTGAGAAGAAGAGGATGGTCGACAGTATCAAAAGCGTCGGAAATATCAAGGAGAATAAGAATGGAGGAGTGTTTTGAGTAACGTGCAGAGAGGAGAGAGTTAAGAACAGAGAGGAGTGCAGTTTCAGTGGAGTGCAGTGGGCAGAAGCCGGATTGGGAATCAGGAAGGAGGGAGTGGTTAGAGATGAAGGAAGAAAGTTGAGAATAGACGAGTTCAAGAAGTCTGGAAGGAAGGGTAGGAGAGAGATGGGGCGATAGTTGGAAGCAAGATGGGGCTTAGCAGAGGGTTTTTTGAGAATAGGGATGATAGTCGCGTGCTTGAAAGGGGTAGGAAAAGTGGAAGTTGAGAGGCAGATGTTGAAGAAGGAGGTAAGGTAAGGTATAAGGAGGGGGTAGATTTTCGGGATGAGGGGGGTAGGAATGGGGTCAGCAGGAGAAGCAGTAGGATTAGTGTTGGTAAGGAGGAGGGTAACATCAGAATTAGTGACTGGAGAGAAGGAGGACATAGAGAAGGTGGGGGAAGAGAAGGAGGAGGAGGAGGAGGTGAGAAGGAGGGGGAGGAGAGAATAGTTTGACGAAGGTTGAGGACTTTGCTAGAAAAGAAGGAGGCAAGATCAGTAGCAGAGAGGGATCAGGAGCGGAAGGAGAGAGAAGAAGGGTTAAAGTTTGAAAAATGCGGCGAGGGTGGGAGGATTGAGACTGGAGAAGATCAGAGAAGTAGGTGCGTTTAGCAGAGTTGAGGCATGAGTCGTAGAGGGTGTGATAGGAGAAATATGCAGATTGGTTAGAGGGGGTTTGGTGTTTGAGCCATTGAAGTTCAAGGCACCTATGGAGGTGGCGCATGGAGGAGAGATGAGAAGAAAGCCAAGGTTGAGCAGGATGGTGAGAGGGGAAAAATGAGAAGAGTGGGTAAAGAAGATCGAGAGTAGAAGAGAGAGAAGAAGTTAAGATGGAGGAGGCATCAGATGCAGAGAGAGAGGAGAAATGGGAGATGGGGGGAGAGAAGAGGAGAGGGATGTAAGAAATAGAGAGGGGTTAAAGCCATGTAGGTCACGCCGGAAGAACAAGGTGGTGGAAGGAGGGGGAGGAGGAGAAGGGGAGGGAGGGGAGAGGAAAAAATAAAGTAGAGAGTGATCAGACAAGTAGGTGGGAAGGGAGGATATAGGGGAGGCTATGAGAGAGGAAGTAAAGATGAGGTCAATGGTAGAGCCAGAATGATGAGTAGGAGGGCAAGGGAGGGGAGAGAGGATGTAGGAGTCAAGAATGGACAAGAGAGGAGAGGAAGGAGGGTTCGAAGAGAGGTGGAGATTAAAGTCACCAGGTACAAGTAAAGGAGTGGGACTGGGAGAAATGAGGCTGAGGAGATGGTCAATGTCCTCGTAAAAGGAGCAGAGTGGGCCAGGGGGGCGGTAGATGATAAGGAATGAGATAGCATGAGGAGAATTAAAGATTTTGACCATGAATTCATAGGAAGGGAAGGAAGGTAGAGAAGTAGGGGAGGGAGAGAAGGCCAAAACCACCTCCGCTGCCAGAAGAACTGGGGACATGTGCAAAGGAGGAAGAGGAAGAGGTGAGGGAGACAGGTACAGAGGTGTTATGGGGAGGGATCCAGGTTTCAGTAATGCAGAGAAATTGGAGGTTAAGGCGTAGGAAAAGGTCAAGAACCGCAGTGGTTTTATTACAGATTGACCTGGTGTTCCAGAGGGCGACGTCAAAGGCATTGGTGGTGTTAGTGAGAGGAGGATAGATAAGGTTACGGCGTTTGGGAGAGCGTTGGGGAGAGGGATTGAGTGGGTGTGGGAAGAGAGGGGAAGATTGAGAGAGGAGATCGCCATTAGGAGAAAGAAGAGTCATTTGAGGGGGAAAGAGATAGGGAAGAGGGGGGAGGGAAGGGGAATGGGGCAGTATTGAGAAAGGGACGGAAGCATAACAGGGAGAATGAAAAGAACTGGAGAATGGGTCAAGAACAGCTAAAGGGAGAATGTTGTGAAGGAGAGAGGTGGGTGGGAGAGGAGAGAAGTACTGCAAGCAGAAACTATGGTCTGATGGTATGGGCACTCTGATGTGGTCCGATGGATGGAGGGCTTAGCCTGTAGCAGGAGGGATCAGGGAAGGGAACTAGAAGGGTCAGATCTATAGAATGGCAGTACTTAGAAGCAGCTGGTGAGTCAGATCAGTGAGGTAGAGTGAGGCACAGGAGCTGTAGTAGAGTTGGTCCGAAGGAGATGGCAGCGGGGGGGTCGGGGGGGAAGTAGAGGGCAGTTGAGGTAGTGTCAGAAATAGCTGCAGCTAGGCAGCTAGTAACATATAGGGTGGTCCAAAAGGTCGGGAGAGCCACAGGATGAGGGTGGTGGGGGTTGCTGTAAACCGGAGCAGATGGAAGGCCAGAAGGCAGTGGTCCTCGACAGCCAGTGGTAGGAGTGTAGCCATCAGGGGGAGAAGTGGGTCCAGGAGTAGATTGCGAGAGGAGCAACAGCAGACCAGAGGTTCTGAGGTGTAGTAGTCCGAGAGAGGAGCAGGCAGAGGAGCTGTAGGGTCCACACTAGGCAGTGGCGGGGGCAAGGCAGTCCGGAGAATTTGAAGCACAGCAGATGGAGATGGCGGATTGACCTCCAGTTAATAGTTGGAGGCCATTCTGCCACATTACCGGCAAACTTAGCCAGTATTACAGGCGCTGGTAATACCGGCATCTGTAATGCTGGCAAAATCCCCCATGAGTCCAATGGGACTCCAAGAAATGGGGATTTACACCGGCTACTGCCACTTGTAATACAGCTGTAAGACTGCCCGACCAAGTGGCGGTAACAGTAATTACATTTGGTGTTATCTCAGTGGATTTACCACCGAGATGCCACCAAACATGTAATGAGCCCAAAACAATGATAGAATTTAGTTGAGATAGTGGTAGAGAATTGATAGGATTTAGCTGAAGGAGAGGTTAAGAAATGTCTGTGACTTTCACTTAGTTTCTATGCCATAATCCCAAGTACCATTGCAGATTGAGTAAAGGAACATCACAGAAATGCTTGAAAACAGCAGCAGACAGGAAATCACCTTCAGTTGCTGTAGGTGTGCCATTGTTTTGTTGCCACATTAAATCCTTGTTGCTTGTAAAGTTGTGAATAAGAGGTCTTAGAATCCTTACTAGGCGAGAGAGTGAATTTTTCTGTAAATGAGTCTGTCATCTTTTTATGTCGAGGCTGAATACTTGTTGCTTGGGTGTCAAATTCTTATAATTCTTTACACACCGAAAGTGATTATATATTGCGAACAAAATGCTTTATGGCATGAGTACAACTTGGGTGGTACCACCAAAGGGTTCTACCATTAACATATGCAGTAAGCATGCAGTCATTTTAAGGGTCCCCATGGTTCAAGTCATGTGGATCCTTACGGTATTCCCCATTTTGGAGTCCCATAGGACTACATGGGGATTTCACATTCCGTGAAGCAGAAATGACTGCATCTGGTAATGCTTTTGAGTGTTGGTGATAGCTGCCATATAAAAGCAGGTTGATTGAATGAGTTTCAAGGTTGAAACTCACTGTTTGCAGGAGTGGTAAATCGATACGCCAAAATAAAAGCTGTTTTACCACTGCCACCAAACTTATAATCAGGCCCTAGCACATATGTTTCATCAACAGGGTGCATTCACTGTCTGTAATTGAGTTAGTCATGGTGATAGTTGCCATATAAAAGCAGGTTGATTGAATGAGTTTCAAGGTTGAAACTCACTGTTTGCAGGAGTGGTAAACCGATACTCCAAAATACCAGTTGTTTTACCACTACCACCAAAGGTATAATCAGGCCCTAACACGTATGTTTCAGCAATAGAGTGCATTCACTGTCTGTAATTGAGTTAGTCATTTTTTGTGGCCTGACCAAATAATTACTGCTTGCATAGAATTGTCTTATAATTCTTTGAAGACAGATCATAAGTATATTCAGGGGCTGTAATACAGTGGGCTATCTCTTTGGGAATCACATCAAATACCTTTGGCTTATAGATGCAGGATGTGATTATATTTCGTGAAAAAAATCCCTTAGGACATGAGAACAAGTTGAGTGGTATTACATCTGGAAATGCCACCAAAGGGTACCACTATTAGCATTTGCAGTAAGCATGCAGTCGTTTTAAGGGTCCCCATGATTCTGAATCATGCACATCCTTAAGTAGTTCCACATTTTGGAGTCCCATAGGGGATTTCACATTACTACATGCTGGATTTACTGAATGCGGTAATGCGTTTGTGTGTCAGTAAATACCACCACACCAAATCAGGAGGAACAAATGAGTTTCAAGATTCAAAGTGGTTGTTTGGCAGAGTGGTAAATTGGTACTCCAAAATACCAGTTGTTTTACCACTAGCACCAAACCTATAATCAGGCCCTAACAACATATTTCCCAACAAGAGAGTACATTCAGTGTCTGCAAGAGAGTTTGTAAATTTTGTGGCCGGACCAAATAGTTGTTGCCCGCATTGAAAAGTTTTTTAATTCTTTGGAGACAGGCCACCATTTTATTCACTGCTTGCAATACAGTGGGACATCTTTTTGTGGTCAGATCCAATACTTTTTGCTTGCAACGATGCAAATAAAAAATATTTAAATTTGTTTTGCTAACAAAAAGTCTTGAACTCCTTTTTATGCATGAGAGATTGTTCAGTGTCTGTAACTGAGTGTGTCATTTTTTGAGGTAAGACCAAATATGTGTTGCTTCCATAGAAAAGTCTTAACATTAATTATTTAGAGGCAGGAGGAAATAATATTCAGTTGTTATAAATGATTGCACCTTCTCAGTACTAGGGAGGTGATCATCTAAGTGACCACCTTATAAGAATTAAGCATTCAGGGGAGATACTATACTTGCATATATTTGCAGTTTCCCCCAGTCAATTAATGTCTCGATTTGGAGTTGTCCCAGTTCAAATAAAATCCATGCCACTGGCACTGAGGCTGGGAGATGCAAAACCATTCTCCATAGTTTTGCCTCCAGCCTTGCCCAAGGAGCACCATTCTCCTGCGTCTGAGCACCAAAAATCAATATTGGTACAATGTGTTGCCTAAATAGCTTAATTACAGGAAACAACGAGAATTTACCAAAATTGCAGTCTAATTGGATTAGCTGACTTGTGGCTGCCAGAAACTTTGATTTCATATCACCCTCCAGAGAATTCCTACCCTTCCCTTCATAAATAAATGAACCCAAATACTAGTACTTACTGACAGTCTCCAAAGTATGACCCCTCAGGTTCCAACTGAAGGTCCTCCACATGGACCTCCCCCCCATTCAGCACCAAAACCTTCGATGTTGTGCTGTTTATCGAGAGGCCCAAGTTACTAAACAATTCATCAACTGCCTGGAGAGCTCTTTGCATGCCTATTGGGGTCATATCACAGATGACTATATCATCCGCGTAAGTTAAGTGTTGGACTTTCATGTCCCTCAATTTTGTGAGATTTGTCCAAACTAAATTCCAACATGCTGACATATCCTTAATGTAAAAGCAGAATAGAAAGTACGTGAGTACACACCCCTGGCGCAGTCCCTGATTCATCTCTTTCCACTGTGAGAATGAGCCATGAAAGTCAAGTCTAACTTTCATCTTTGTCACAGAATGACCGGAATGAAAGTCCTTGAAAATACCAATTAACGTTTGAGGGCATCAATTGTCATTCAAGTTCTTCCAAAGAGTTGCCCTGTTAAACATGGTCAAAAGCCTTACTTAAGTCAACAAATGCCAGGTAAACTGGCCTCCCCTGTTACTTTGCTTGGCCAGATAACAGAGCCAAAACAAAACTGTTCAGAAGAGTTCCCCCTCCCTTCTTAAAGCCTGCCTTACAGGGATCTAAACAATTAGCGCCCCCCACCCACATTTGTAGTTCTGTCAAAATCATTTTGGCAAAAATCTTGTTAGAGGCATCAAAGTGAAATCGGTCTATAATGCAACAGTGATAATCTGTCACCTCCCTTAAAAATCAGCACAACTAGTGCTGCACACCAGGTCCCCGGGAGCTTTCTTTTTGCCAAAATATTCACAAACAAATTAGACAAGAGTTGAGCCCACAGCAATACATTAGCTTTAAAATTCAAATTAGATACATAGTCTGGGACCAGAGCATTCAAATTTTTACTCCGTTTTATCGGGAGGGCAATATTATCCAGGTCCCAGCGGATGGCCCCCAGCCAGCTTACATGCAAGAAAAGACTGGATCCACCCGGCCCTGGCTTTACATACACTTCAGTGAAACTAAAGCCTCTTCCGATATAGCTTGTGTTTGCAAGCATTGCTCTATACCCTTTATCTTTATTAGCTCCCAAAACCTAGTGGTATTGTTACCCAACATGTAACTCAACATCTTTTCAGCCTTGTTGACTCCCATTAGAAATATATGGCCCTTTGACCAATTTTTATAATTCTGTTTCACTTTGCGAATTTCAATACATTGTCCAGATGGGGTTGCCCTTCCGAAGGCCCCTTATATCAGCACGCATCTGCCTTTTGCGCACCTGGTCCCGGCATCGAAACCATGATTGGACCCCACCCCCCCCCGTCGTTACCCTTTTTTCCAAATATTTGGCAGCCGATAAGCCCCAAAATCATTGAAACACAGGTGGCATAGATAAATATTATGGCCTGTCCATCTACAGGAAACAGAAACATATGCATATGCGAACCACTAATACTGAGGAGGTGGACAGTGACACATTTACAGAAATGGGAGGGAATGACAAAGCTGCTCCTACACCTGTGTACAGCACTTTTCTGTTAGATCTAGAAGTAAAAATTGGAGAATCCTGACATCTCATGGGTGTAATAGGCCACATCTTAGCCCTCCATGTATATCCAAACCATTCTGTCAGGGCAAATATCTGTTACATTTCGCCACTTGCACTCTGTGAAAGAAAAACTGTTTACAGGGGAAGCCTGGGACCACCTTTGGTATCACATGTGTTTCACTCACACATTATTTGGCACCATGCGCTGGAGTTGGATGCAGCCCTCCTCTTCAGCCGATCACATACCATCCCTCACCCATACTGTCATCACAGAAAACATTACTGATGTGCTAGCAGCACATCAGTTGTTCAGGGTGATGAGATCTAGCTCTGCCTCCCATGGTGCTACTACCCATAAGCACCAGGTTAGTATGATGGTGGTATTTGAGTACTATCACAAATATAACAGGTGCCCTTGCTAAATGCTAATCTTGAAGTAATGCTGTCTCTTGACCTGTTGTATTACTCTTTTGTTGAACACCCTGGGTTCCATTAGTGCATGAGAAAAAGTCCATTAAATTTGCCAAGTTCCCAGTCAACATTCCTCTTCAGGCAAGGTTGTATCCGAGTTGTAATATTAGGTGCTCTATGCAGTGGGGCAGGCACTAGATCAGTCCGAGAGCTGGAATGTCCACTTCAGCATGAACATATGGCCCATTAGGCAGAGCATTTACTACTAGGCCACAACCACACACTGAGTCACCCTCCTTTCTTCTGTCAACCAAGTGCGATCCAGAGCCTTGCATAGATTCCCATAAGAAAGCCAATGTATGCATTATGGCGCCAGCACATTTTCAAGCATTTGAAAGAAGAAGCCACAGTGTAGCTGACACCTGGAAGGAGGTGGTTGATGTTTTGGTACAGTGGTTAAGAGCATGACACCTACAGCTGGGCTTTGTTGATGTTGAGAATGGTCCGAAAAGCCTTGCTGCCATACGAATTGGCAAGACCATGATTATCTCTTGCTTTGCACATGCCCACTAATTTTAGGTGGCATATTTCATCAGTGATTGCCAGCCCATGAAGAATATTATTGCCATGGCCCATAAGATCACCACAGTGTTCACTGCACCCATTGCCAGTGTGCCACAGATTTTCACAGCACCACTAATTGACTCCAATTTCTACCCACTTGAATTCTATCCATTTTGCACATGTTGGAACGGCAGAGTGAACAAGGAAAAGCCATCACTGAATACTGCAACAGTCATAGCCAAGTTTTAGATGGGACATTATGTAAGTCAAGGCAATTTCAGCTGTTGACTTATTTCTGTCGCATGGTATTGTCATTTAAGGAGTTGACAAACTGTGTTAGCCAGCACAGTGCATCACTCAATGAGGTATTGCAGCTGGTGTACCTACAAGAACACGACCTGTCCAACATGATAAGGCCCTATTATTTATATGCAGAGCAGCTGGTGAGGAATGTGCTCTCAACTTATCATGTAAATACAAGCAAAGCCTCAATTAAATGTAACACTGAATACATCCTGACCTTTTTTTAACCATATTTCAGGATTAAAATAGCTGTTTTTTTATCCCTCTCAGAACTCTGAGAGATCACAACAATGAGAAATGTCAAAAACACCTTATTACGAGTATGGTGGTGCAGGGTAAAAGTGGCAGTATCAGAATAACAGCCAGTTTACACGCTCCGCCATACTATGAGTTTGGCTCTGGAGACGGGTATTTACAGAGGCCACTAATGTGATGAACAACCTGCGACCCAACAGGTACGTGACTTTTTCCAATACCTTAAGGTCCTCTAGTGACTTGGATCAGTCCACAGGGGGATGATCAGGACCCGGTATGGGTGGAACAGGAGTGCAACAACAACAGGTTTATTTTTCAGAGAGGTGACAACAGGACGCCGGGCAAGGCATGAGAACCAGACAATGGTACTCAAACCAATAAGTAAAGACAGCATTCCTTTTTTCAATCTCTCCCAACATATACTCAACACCCCTGAACGTGAACTTTTAGCAAAAGGACTTTCGTTTGTCCTAGTAGCCAAAACTGATGTGTTTATGTGTGAAATGGAGTCACATTGTTTTTTCCGTAACATCAGACTCAAACAATTTTTTAAAGTTTACTTACAGAAAATACGGGTACCACTGAAGGTTCAGAGAAAACTAAGAACATCACTGGATTGAAAATGTAATCTCATTTTAATCCACTACCTCACACATGCCCCCCAGAGATAACAGCATTTGAAAACATTGTGATCAAGCACATGCATGCTGCAATTTAGAAAAACAATGATCAAGAAGATCATTTAGGTCAGGCCAAAAGACTGAGCCTGAAATATTTGTGTAACAAACGTGAGATGACGATCAAGACCGCGGACAATGGGGGAAGCTTTGTTGTGATGGAAACTAGGAACTACGAAAAAGAATGTTTACAGCTGCTGGCTGACGAACTGTCCTATACATAATGGGATTATGACCTTACTACAAGATTACAGGAGGAGATTACCAGCCTGGTGAGTCATGCGATGAAGGAGGAATGGCTGAGTAAAGAGGAGGGTCGTTTTTTGTGCAAGATCCACCCTAAAAGAGCTGCATTTTATATTCTACCCAAAGTGATCAAAAATAGAGATAACCCCCCTGGGAGACCTATAGTTTCTGCAATAGACTCTCTTTTGGAGCCACTTTCTGTCTATACAGAATTGTTTCTTAAACTGTTTGTGCTGAAAATGCCAGCCTACGTTAAAGATACAACTGACATGATTTAAATTCTTAAGTACATTAAAATCCAACAAAGTGATAGTTTGGTGTCTATGGTTGTTGAGTCGCTATACACATCTATTCCACAAATGGAATGTTTAGAGGTATTAGCAAACTGCCGAGACCAACGTTAGCTGCCTCTCATTCCACCCACTGGCTTTATCCTAGAATGTGCACGTTTGGCAATGACTGAGAATTTCTTTCTCTTTAAACAGCAATTGTTTAAACAATTAAAGGGAGTGAGTGTGGGTGTGCCACGTTTGCCCCAGATGTGGCGAACCTATACATGGCTTATTTCGAAGACATGTTCATACTAGGCCATAATAACACGTTAAAAAGACAAAGATATGGGGTTTGCTTGGTGCTGTGGAAACGATACATCGATGATGTGTTTTTAATTTGGAGAGGCAGCACAGCTACAACACTGATGGAATTATTTTAGTTGGTCAATAAATGTGATTCCCATATCAACTTCACAATTGAGTGGAACATGGAGCAAGTTAACTTTCTGGATCTAACAATAAAATCGGTGGAAGGGCTAAAACAACACTCTATAGAAATGCCACCGATAAAAAATTCTTTGCTACACTATTCCAGTTTCCATCCGAATGGCCTAAACTAAACAGTTCTTGAGAATCCGGAGGTATTGTACTGAAAAAGGTGAATTTATATTACATGCAACTCAATTAAAAGAGACTATCAGAGAACGGATCTTGTATTAGAAATAAAGTGCCGGATAAACCTTTGGTGGAACACTATATAAGGACTGGACACACACATAAAGATTTAAAGTGGTTTGTTTTACAAACGATAAAAGCACAAACGCGAGGAAGAGATATGGCCACCCTCCTACACAGGTTGGATCAAAAATGGATATATACCGTAGACAGAGTGTGCCAAGGATTGAATGTGTCTGTCGAGTGGAATAAGTTAATATGTGAGCATTGAGCATACTGATGACGTGTAAACTCTCACGATAGTGATCTGATAGTGGCTCAGAGATGGAAGAATCTATGCTGCTTTGCGTAGTCCAAAGATATGACAACATCTGGCCTATTTACAGGAAATAGGGGCCATATATGGAGTTCATTTGTCCAGGTTATAGTTTTGAAGAGGGGACTACACCCTCCACCATGCAGCAGTGAGAGGATGGACAGGGAGTTCCCGCAGATCTGATATAAAAATGCATTGCACGCTAATTAGCCTGAGTAGTTATGTTGCATTTAGGAGGCTTCTAATTGCATGACAGGATCTGGTTAGAAACAAGGGCAGCACAATGTTCCGTGTTTGCAGGCATGAATCTGGTTACATTGGACTACATTTCCCATGTGACATGAGCATGTAAGACAATGTACGGCCAGTAACTGGAAAGTCGCAATATTTAATTGCATTTAAAATGTTGGATGCATTCTGACAATCAGACGGACCTGCAGGGTGCGAGTAACGTAGCTGTGAGGGAAACATCAGAACATCCTGGTTGTTGGAGATTCACGGCTAAGTCAGTCCTGTTTCTATACCCATGCGAGGTTCACCTTTGAATATAGTGAGGGCAGATCATGGGATGCCCAAATCACTGATTATCCTGAAGCAGACGGACGAAGCCACTGCGGGCTGCAGGTAAGTGGAAATAATGCTACACTTTGCTGTTTTTTTCAAACAAGTACAGGCGCGATAGAATATTTAAGAGCAGCCGCTGAACTCTAATCACTATAAAGAGGTTCACGGATAAAGGGTCTTGTAACATCAACCCTCTTGAGTGGAATGGTAGATGTGTGCAGCTGGAATGTGCACAACAGATGACCCAATTTAGACATAAATAGGGAAATGTGACAGTGCACATCCCGTGATGGTGAACAAAAATTAGAAAAAATCGAACAAAATGGAAAATCAAATGAGTAGAGGAGTACCCCACTAGAGTATGGTTCGAGGGTATTGCAATAGGGCAAATGGTTAGGCAATGGCTAACCAGATCATCTTGTCTTTGGTCTCTCGCTTCTCCTGCAGTTGTGAACACAGGCATTCTGCGCGGAACGGTCATTAGAAAGAAGCCATTACTAATTAGTGGCACTGGACCACAGCGCCATTGATAAGAAAACAGTGGGCGAGTGAGAGACTTGGCGAGTTTTGCCTAAAGATCGGAAGTAAGTGTACACATCGCATTTACATACTGAAGTGTCTTACACCGGATGCAATACTATGAATTGTTTTGTATGCACAATAGGAGAGGTCGCTTTTCTCACCTTCTGCCTTTGTTGAACAGGCTCTTCTGTGAATGGGTTTAATCACCTGAGCACTGAGGATTGATTCCATGGTTTACACTACTCCCATGATGTTATATTGGAGGGGAGTTTAATGTGTATAATTATGAAAGAATTATCCACATAATTGATTTTTGTTTTCGATGTAAAAATAATTAGGCTAGTTAGATCCATCTGTTAATGAGGATGTACTGTTTGTATTTTAGTGTTTGAGAGGATATCTCCCACTCCATAGTTCTAAGGGTGAGGCGTCACTGGAGCCCACCCATCATCCTGAAGAAGGTTGGGTAAAGAGAGGGCAACATCAGAAGCCTACATAAGCAACTGAAACACGTGTCGACTAGTTGATAAGCTGATTTGGCTGTTCAACAGAGAGACACATTTGTAATTGAGAAGCATGTGATGGAATAGTCGTATTAAATGTTTCAGGTAATATAGAGCTTGTGGCCTAGGTAACCATACAATATGTGGGTGCTCTTTGCTAATGAGTGAATGTGAATGTATGGTGGAGTGAAATGAAAGATGTGTGATTTATGTTCAAAAGGAATGTGTATTGGTTTTTTATGAGAATACAGTATGTTCTTTTTCAAACATGACATTTTGTAATACATTTGATGTTTTTGTAAGCACTGTGTAAATATGTTTCTTTCCAAGCTCATTGCCATGGTCCAATTTTGTTTGGTGGAGTATTTACCTCCAGCATCATGCTGGAAGTAAATCCACCCACTTTCCGCCGAGAAATCGGCACAATCACTAGAATTCCTGCAGAGGCAATTCCGCCAGCAGTAATTCAGCCAAAATTACCATTGTTATCCTATGCTCTCCAAATCAATGGGGACGAACACTACCACCATGACTTGTAATCTGGCAGTAAATCCTCTGGACCAAGTATCAGTAATGGTAATTCCGTTGGGCAGTATTCTGCAGATTTACTGCTAGGCAACCCATATTCTTCAACCATTACTGACTACAGGGGCAGATTGCAGATGGAAAACATGTAACAAACTCTCCTTACTCAAGTGTGGAACTGCAATAATGTGGCCAAGATAAGGTCACAGAGTAGACCTTCAGCAGCTCAGATGGTGAATGCATATCTACTCGATGGGTCTGTCTGGACTGACCTACTTGTGAGATTTGTCATAGAATTCCAAAGATGCACCCATGCCAGTGTACAGACTCAGGGGGCCTTTAGCACTAGACATGCTATTTTATCAAATTAAAAAAAAGAAGGATGGAAATGTTTCATGTTCAACTATCACAATTATTTCAAATTAACCGCAACTACATTGAGGAAGACATGGCATTTATATTTAGCCATAAGCAATATACAACCTCCAATGTTGAAGGCGTGTCTTCTTCAAAAGATCCAGACAAAAGGAGTAGGGTTTTTCAAGCCAGGCTTGTAATTGTGAAGCAAACAGCTCCAGTGATTGAATTCTGGTGTGGGTCACTTAAATACCACAATGATGCCATTATCATTTGTGTTCCTCCTGTTCTTAATTCTTTATCTTTGGTTCTGTTCCTGCTATTTTAAAACCACAATATTGGAGGGTGAGCTCCCTTACAGTACAAATGGGAACTGCCAACTTCAGGATATTGTTTGTTGTTCCTATCAGCTGAGGCCAATATGAGATTTTTTAGGTTTCTCTCCACGACCCTACAGTTGCCCATATGGGAATTGTTGGGCATCCCTCCACTTGCTGACAGGGCCCTACTACATAATTTTCTGAGATTCACATCTGCCTGAGATCTCCAACATGAGAATGATTCAGTCCGTCCCCGCTAACTGAAAGTGCCCAACACGACATTTGATTGTGCGTTCTCCCTGATACTTGAGACCTGCCAACATGAACATGTGTGGGGGGTTTCCTACTAGTTGAGAGCCCCCTAAATGAGATGTGTCATGTTCCCCCTGCTAGATTATTTTCTGTGGTCTCATCACTACCTCCAACATGAGCATTTCTTAGGTTTTTCCTGCTACCTGGAAGCCACCGGAGCCTATGTCCATGCAACACAACGGTGATCAGACATAGCTTTTTTCTCAGGGTCTCCCTGGTGATGGGTGGTGAAGGGTAAGACATGAAGTCGAAGGAGGGAAGAGACCATAAGGGGAACATAGAGAAGTATTCAAAGTCAGATGTCACCAAGCATATAGACAGTAGCATTTGAGGAGAGGAGATTCAGGGGCGGGGCAAGAATTGCTAGGGAAGTATAGGAGCCCCTTATATTTCTAGGAGAAGGCTTTGGTGGGATGACAGACATAACTGCTAATATGCTGCTGGTGTTATTGATATACCAATAAAAGGGTGTTTCTACTCAGGCCGAAAACCCCCAAAAATGTATCAAAAATAGTTGATGATAGTTAATTGCATTAAGTAATCCTTCCTTAATTCAAAATCCAAAAGATCAAAGAATCTAAAAGTCACTACTTAATCATCAATATCTTGAATGTAATGTTACATATGTTCAGAAATCCAGAAATGATTTCACAGATATAAATGAAACAGAATTTCAAAAAAAATGCGAACAGTACAAAAGAGAAAACAAAATTCAAGTAATATGGCGGTAATTGATTCAATTGTGTTGTCTGATTCCTTATGAGAATCTTTTTTTTAAAACCTAGTGTGGCATCATCATTTTGGCCTTGTGTGGTTTAAAACATTGGGTCCTCTCTAAGTAATGTGTCATTAGGCTTCAGCGTGATCCAGTTACAGCATCTTCAACAGGGCCACGATATTCTTCCAGAAAAATCCTCCACAAATGGAATATTTGGAGATATGTGTGACTAAAGTCCAAAAGACTAAACGACTATCCATGCTGTGATATAAGAAAGTAAAGAGATGTAATGGACATGCCTACATCACAAGATTTTCTTGACTGTCTTAAAGCAGAGATGGAGAAGCATGCCTTCTGCAAAAATCGTAAATGTTTATTGCGGTCAAAATGGCATGGAGTGCCATTTAGTAAAAGTGTCAAAATGAAAATAGAATGTAAACGAGCCATGACTTACCCGAGTTGATCCAGCCATTCGAGGCCAGGAATGCTGTGTTGCTAAATAATTGGAGTGGGAAACCAGTCTTTACATGAAATGATGACCCTCTACCACATGCCATGAGGGTTTCAACTCAGCATTTTGCAGTATTGCCACCATAATATCGCTACGTCCTCCACCTACAGATGCATGATTTGTTTCTAGCAGACCCAAATGAGAGTGAACATGCTCATTGTATGCTTGCCAGGAAATATCCAGACAGAAACATGAGTTTGATCATTTCTTTCAATGCGTATCTGATTTATTTGATCACATTGGTAGAATGATCTAAGATCCAAGTTTTATTGTATATTTTCAGCACTCAACTGAGTGTATCAGATTCAGCGAGGCCATCCCCAAAGAATCATCTTTAGCTTCCAATGATAAAACCTCAAGCGTAGTAGTATTAGTAGTTTGTCATTTTTAAAGCATCTTTGTCCCATTGGTATAGCCTCAAAGCGCTAGCGGATGAACACCCTCGGGGGACAGAAAGTCTAAGGTATTGGAAAGGTTAGAATGCATGTGTGCATTTGGCCAAAAAGAAGTTGAGCGGGAAGGCCGGGTCCCAATT
The DNA here is from genome assembly GCF_040938575.1 of Ambystoma mexicanum. Classification (NCBI taxonomy): domain Eukaryota; kingdom Metazoa; phylum Chordata; class Amphibia; order Caudata; family Ambystomatidae; genus Ambystoma; species Ambystoma mexicanum. Next base: position 772,393,399 of record NC_090937.1, on the reverse strand, counting down.
AGTTACCCATGTGGATCAGGCATGTGTATGGGTGCTGATTGGAGTTCAGGAGAGTGTCCCAAAGCAGGACACTCAATAAGTGTCCAGTGAGACCAAATGTTTGTTGTGAGACTTAGATACATTCTGATGGCAGAGGTGTTGTGCGTTGTGTTTTAAACTGGTTTATGGAAGCGAATGCATGCAGGTGGGTGGCCATGCCTGTGGGTAGAATCCAATGAAGTGCTTAATACGTACCCTTGAGCCCCAGTTAGTTCTTTGCTTTCGAAGTAGCCATGGAGTCTGTTCGTCCAGTCTGCTCCAAAGTATACTAAGCATAAACATTGTAATCCATTTTCCTCCACACATGATTGGCACTCCAAATGTCAAGATCATTCCTTCCTCCAACACATCCCCACCTTCATTGTTTATTAAACACCATATACATGCCAGCCACCTGGCCTGCAGTGTGAAGGAGCCCTTATTCTGACTGTCACAAAGAATGTCTAGGCCCTTCTCCAAAAGGAGTGGCTGCTGCATTATTTACTGCAGACTAGCTCATTGTTTACGCTAAAAGTTACCTAAGTTGCCTTTCTCCTCCATGTGATCTTTACAATTGTGATATGATACGACAGATTATTGATAACGTGCTTAATAACCATAGGTTTCTAAGCGTGGACCTGGGGATCGAACCTCTGTTGCTCTGTGTCGTCTTGATTCTAAGGCGAGCACGTTACCCCCGAGCTATCCTCCCAAGACACGTTTGTGCACATTGGAAACTATGTCCATTTTGCATGAATTGTATCATGTGTCAACGGTACATTGAGTGTGCTCTCCAATACACAGAAGAAAGGTTGAAAGAATAAATGACTATGTTTGAGTCAGCAATTAACTTATCATTTATACCAATATCTACAGATCAGGGTCTTCATTCTGTGTAAATGTAGTTGGCAGTCCAAAAAAAAATATGAATGAATAATCACTGATCAAACAGTACTTTTGTTATGTTCCCATGTTGGAAGGGCTCATGTCTCTGCCATTTCATAGTTTGGTTAATAATCACGATAAACTATCGGCCAGCTCTCAGTCCCACTTTCGGCTAAGAAGGACGTTTACTGACCACAATGCTATCAATACACCCCCCCCCCCCCGCCCCACATTTATGAGGATTGCTTTGCCATGTCAGGAATGGTACAAGTATCTCTAATATGATGCCTGAAACTAGGATCAGCAGTTGAAGCTTTCTACAATGATCCTCGTGCTTTCTACCAACACATCCCAAATAAGTTCTCATATTTAGTATTGGCTGTTAGGTGCCACTGTGAGGTGCTGCTTATAACATGATATGATATGATATGATAGTTTATTTATATAGCGCCTATACACAATGTGTTTCAAAGCGCTTCAAGGCAAGGGAGGGAACAAGGGAAAATACAATGACATTCTTACAGGCCATGAACAGAAAGGATGTGAAATAACTATTGTACTCGGCCTGACGACATTTCAGATAGTGCAAGAGCTATGACATAGATAAGGAAGGGAGGGGGAGAGTGGGAAGGAAATGGAAACAGACAGGCGACTACCGTACTAGGCCTGACGACATTTCTGGTAGAGCCGGAGAAAACAAAAGGGGAGGGAGAGGTGGGCAGAAAGGGAGGGGAGGAACAAAACAAGCGACTATCATACTAGGCCTGACGACATTTCAGATAGTGCTGGAGGGGGGGTTGGGAGGAAAAACAGTAATGGGAGGGTGGAGGAAACAGACGAGGTTAATATAACATGCAACTATTGTCATGGGAAGTGAATGTAGGATAGAGTTGACATGTGAAGATTTACACACTGCCTGCAGATGTGGTTTTATTAGTTGCCCATCAATTGGCCAAAACACCAACTAACTGCCCCTTACCCCTGGCATCTCTTTGAGCTAGATCTATGTCTTCTAAATGCAATGGCTTAATTACAGTTACAGACCAACTACTGGTGTAATAAAATGTCTTAACCAAGTGTGCCTTGATCCACTTAATTTGGAAGCAGTATGTGTGTCCTTGCACAGAATTCCTGGTAGAATAAAATATTAGATAGACCGCTGCTGGGCAGTGCCATTTTATGCCCAGGTCCCAACACAATTTTCCAACTGTTGCCATTTTATTGGCCAGGTAAAACCATTATGCACGTGTCTGAAAATGCCGGGCGCATGCCTACACAAAACCCCAAACTGTAAGTTTTGACAATGCTTGTTCCCTTTGGAACATTTGATGCTTTTTTTGAACAGCTGTATTGTGGAGGGCTTGAACCATGTAACTACTATGTTTATGGCATGTTATAGACTTAAGATTTGCCAACATAGGAAAAGCTTTATGAATCACCTTTGTTAGCAGCAGAAACATATAGTGTTGTCACTGTTGTTGGCAAAAGCATGTTTGTACTTTTGAATGGATGTTACATATTTCAAATAAGAGTAGGAATTCCTTCCTCCACTCTGCAACACCTTCAGTTAATCCAGTATAGAGCAGCAAGACTAATCTTTGGCCTTAAGCCCAGGTATCGCATTTCTCCTGCTGTAATAAGTCTTTACTGGTTCCCGGTTGCTGCACAAATTAAATTTATAATCCCTCTGCATCATCCACAAGGCTGTCTGGGTCCAGGGACCACACTATCTTCCCCAGAATAATAGAGGACTCAGCCAACGGCAAGTTAGAACTGTGGTTTATTATAAAAACCGACAGGGACCATACAGGACAATCACAATTCTCCAGTAATTCTCAATTTAACAAGGTGCATTTCACAGTTTTGATGCCACATTACATCATCACCTGGGCCCTTCCCCAAAAACCTATCCCCTTTTCTGGTTGGGTGCTCGGAGTAGTATAACCTATTGATCACCGAAAAGTCTCTTAGTTGGTTGGCCTTCTCATGTCAGGTGGCTAGTCTACCCCTTTCCCATGAAACTATCTATTACATTGTTGCAGGGTTACATTGTTGCCTTGCGTTTAGTGTTACTGCACTTGGCTAATGAGAAAAATAATAGAAGCTCTGACAGTATGGATATGTATCTGTCCTCTATCCATAGAACTGTGTAGGCATGTTATTCATGCATGCGAGTGAGTGTTTGTGTAAGCTGTGCGTGGCTGCGAGTGTTCTTCATGGCTAACACAGCTACGTTGTGGTGTCTCTAGTGATGTCAGCACAGTCGCTTCTCTGCACCTAATCAATGCAGTCCATTATGGTGTTTGGATCCATGATCACCGTCGAGTCACCTGTATCCGTGAGGACATGCACTGTATATGGTTTGAAAGGCCGTCTGAGGGAATACCTCTCTGAATACATGACAGTCAGAGGTGCATTTGGGGGTTGTCCGTAAAAAGTTTCTTTGGGCATCCTTAACTCTTCGTGCCGTAATGTTTATAGGGGTGAGGAAGGGCATTCCTGGTACCCTCTCTTCAATGCCCACACTGACTGTGGCCTCGAGGATACTAGCAGTCACAAAAACCTGCTTGGATTTTTCCTTGCAGGCAGGATCGCCCTCCCTATGGATCAAATGTCCACATGGGAAGCAAGCCCTGGGGGTGGAGGGCCTGGGAGCCTCAGTGCTAGAGGTGCCATACTCTGCTTTCCAGTGGTAGTTGACCTACCACGGGTCTGGATTTCCCTTTCAGTTTTTGGGGACCTTTCTTGGATGAATGGTCAGAACCTTTGTCCTTTCCCTCCTCGTGTTTATCATAACCAATTGCCTCTGATTTGGGTACATGTGCCTTAGCCAGACGCAATCCATCACAGTCTTTCATCTGTATCTGAACATATATGGTGTCTACATATTGAGCAGCTGCATTTTGTAATCCCTCAACCTCCTCCCATGATACTAAGCCAAAGCACTATCGAGTCAAAATGAGCGGTGATTGCTGAAAATAAGGCAGACCATGCAACTCCTGCAATGCATCCTTTTTAATGTTACTTCAATGAGTGAGGCTATTGGATTTCCCTCACCTTCCCACCAAAAACAGTTTCAAGTTGTATGCACTTCCTTCTAGAACGCCTTTTAATTAGTTATGAGCAGTTTGATATTCAACACACATTTTCATTTTTGGCAAATATGCACATCCCAGTGACAGATATTGTCTTATCTGGAATAAAGGGACATTTCTATCTGTACAGGTGTTTACATCCCTTGTAAAATGTTCACTCTCCGCTCCATATCACTCTTAACATCCTCATCTTAGATGCAGTGTTAAATAGCATGGATGGTATCAATAACATTTTGGATTGGATTTCATAGGTATAATGGGGCACACAGCAGAAATCATGCTGTGTCTGTTTGCCCACTTGATGCAGGAAAACCAGCACTGCCTCTAAACTGAAGGAATATGTAAGTCAAGCATGGTTCTGGACCATTTGGATTACTATCCTTCTGAACCATATTCTACAGATATTCAGTGGATTTCTGAATACTTCAATTGCCCTCCCACCCCCTTCTACACAAGGCGGCACTAAACTAACTTACTGACGACACATGTGTTAGGATTAAGAGTGCCATTGCTGATTCAGTATACCGTGTGAAGCTAGGTCAAGGGAGACTGTGTGTGTTCTTTTAAGGTTGGAAGGTACCTGATTATCCCAAGAGACCAGTACCTTCAACTCATATTTTATGTCCATATGTGACATTTTCCTCTGTGTCAACTTTTTTTTGCAATGCATGAGCTCTCCAAATGTTTTGTTACATTAGCTTGAGATTCAACCTTACACTCAGCCATCTGTAATACAGTCCTTTGATGTGTGCTGATGACCTCAATGCCATGTCTAATGTCACAACAAAGCACTTGGAGATTGTAATTTCATTGTTTTTGTCCTCATTACAGGTAGTGACAGGTACTGCAAAATATTGGTAAATGCATTCAGTAACTTCTGTCAAGGGGTATACCTTTGGTTGGCTAATCTAAAAATGATAAGGCCCTGTAGTCATATTCCAACCTTAATGGATCAATGGGCTCTGGAACTGCAGAGCCACATTGTATTCATAATGTAGCTAAGCAAGCTGGTTCTAGATTGATGGTGTTGTGTTCTTGGTATCTATGTATGTCTGGGATTTATCAAGTACAATCCTAGTTGGGAAGCAATGGAGAGCAGTGTATAAGGATGCACCCAGAGAGTAGGGCTTCAGAGATGGAGACTTAGGGTTGAGTGGAGCAATGGATGTATGCCATGCTGGGCCTAGGCATGGCAACCTGACAAAGCTCTCAACAAACAACCCAATCACCTTAGTCAGTCGACTATTACTTGAGCAAATGTCATACTGTTAGCCTTCATCTTCTTAGCAAAAATGACTCAATTAAAATTTCCTCATGTTCTAGGAATAGGCTTGCCTTTGAAGACATCTTGATGGCCTAAGAAAATGAGAAAACAGATGTGACCTTATGGTTTTAAGCAAATAAGTCAGGAAATTGTCTTTGCCAGTCACAGTTTGGAAGGATTGTTTAAATATTCAGCGCTAGCAAGAAAAAGACCCTCGTATGGGACACAGGACCTCATGTGATATTTGCTGCTACCTGTTATCTCAAGCCAAGTCAGGAGCCCAACTCCCCAACTTGAGAATGTACCCCATTGCCATAAATAAATAGACAGAACTGAAGAAATACATAGAAGAGAACTCTGTGACTGAATTCATTGGAAACTGTGGTTTCCCCTGCTGTGGCACCCATGTTATACATTTTGGTGTCTCATGAGGAACTAATTTGTTGACTTTTGGAAGCTGAATTCCATCACCATCAAGAATAAGTGTCACATTTCCCTGATCTTGGTTCCTATAGATCAGCTAAGGAATGCAAAAACAAGTCTAAACTCAACCTTTCTGCAATATGCAGCCTCATCTGAATCAAGGAAGGGGATGAGTGGAAGTATTTAACACGAGTTATATATATATGTACTTTGATGATCATGCTCTTTGAGTTAGATACTGCTACTGCTGCCTTTCAACACCCGATCAATTATATATTTATTTTTTGATACCTACATAGTAGTCTGTTTTAGCAATATATTGGCCAATGCATGAAACATTGCAGAGCATCAAAATCACTTTATACGTTTATTCACAACTCAGAGCTTGTTCCATGTAGGTTATATTTCAGAAATGTCTGTCTGTTGTGACGTTGTTCAGTAACCATTTTATGTCTCATGATGCATGGACATGGGATTGGTATGGATCCCAATAAAGTTCCCTCCTTTTTACAATTGCTTACTCCCAAAAATGAGAAATAATACTAATTCTGGTGATTTCTAATGTTAATAGGTAGATTATCATCTTGTTTTTAAAAATAGTTTATGTATAGTGATACTAACATGGTAGGAACATTGAAAAGAAAACAGGCATTGCGAAAACTCTGCTCATGCAATGAGTGTGTCAATATGATCTTGCAACGTAAAGATTGAGGTCCTGAAGCACAGAGCTAAAAATAAAGAACTACAAACATTGGCATTTATATCTCGCACCCTTTTTCAAAATTTAACCAAATAATATGGATAGTTTTCTCACTCAATGGAAGTATGATACAATCCTACATTTCTTTTAAATCCGTAATTTTTTCCAATGCCTGACATGCTCAATGTTCTGTTTTATTTTTCTCCAGGCTTGATTTTGAGGTAACATATCATCCAGGCCATTGCTATGGAAAATAACGTGCATTTTCTCGCATCCACGAACACGAGGAAAGAGAATATTTCTTTTCTTCACTAATGTAATCTTAAATCACTAACCAAGGAAAAGAAACTGAAATCTTCCTGCAAGATCTCCTGGTTCATTTAGCTGCGCTACCAAAAAAAACTGTGGGTTTTATTAGTCATTTATTCATTCATTTTGTCATTTGTCATAGCGCCTTTCACCATAATTATGGTGCCAACGTGCTTTTGGTTGAATGCCCTCGGAGGGACCGCAAAGCTTGGAAGGAGCTATTATGCGTGTATGCATTCAGTCATTAAAGTTATTGGAAGGTGGACAAGACCCTGGTAGTCACCCATGTCTAAAAGGAGTCTGAATGGGCCCGGTGGAGGAAATACTATTGACTAAAGGGGGGATTGTGTTTAAGGTAATAGAGAGTTATGTGGGTAGCTACAGTTCAAATTTTTGTCGTTAAAAGTATTTTCATTCTTATGGCAGAGATGATTTCAATAGTTTATGTGTTGTATGTGTGTGTAGGGTGTGTGGAGTGAAGCCATGCCTTCCACTAAGTTGCGAGGTGCGGTGTGCGATGGGAGAAATGGGTCCCCTTCCCCCACTTTCCCACTCTCACTCTGGCCAGCCTCCCTTGGTCCAGTGCCGCTACCCACCATTAAGGCAAAAAACATGGGTGTTATCTTTGACTCCCTCCTTCTCTTCTCACATCTCGGACATGTCCAAAAAGTCTCACTACCAGCTGCACCTCCTCAGAGGTATTCTGCCTTTTCTCACTTTCCCCTAGAGCCTCACTGTCTCCAGAGCCCTGGTTCTCTCCAGACTTGACTACTGCAACAATCTCTTTATCACCCTTCCTACTTCTACCCTCCGACCTCTTCAACTTATCCAGAACCAAACTGCGAAACTTATCCTTGGCCTCAAGGCCAGGGACCGCATCTCTCAGGTGCTGAACTCTCTCTACTGGCTCCCTGTGTCTGCAAGGATAAAGTTCAAGACCCTCTGCATAGTCCACAAGGCTTTCTGGGGCCTGGTCCCTTACTATCTACAACGCTCTCTTCCCAAATACTCTCCTTCTAGAGCCCTTCGCTCTGCCTCCTCCAACTATCTGCGGGTGAGCCATTACTCCAAGCAGAGATTTGGGGGTAGATCCCTACGCTCTGCAGGGGTCCCCCTCTAGAAAAGCATCCCTACCTCTCCACATTGAGAGCCGGACCGCCGAAAGGTTCTGGAAACTTCTCAAGACATTCCTCTTTTCTTGCTCTTTCTCTCTCTCTCTTCCTTGCTAATCCCCCCTCATTCCGCTAGTTTCCCTCCCTCCTTTCTCATACCCCTTACTCAGTTAGCTGACTGGTCACCTGGTGCACCTCCAGACCCTCACAGGTCCCAGGCTCCCCTGCCAGTCTTGCCCTTGCCTCCAGGCCTTGCACTGTGCCTGGCACTACTGCAATATGCCCCTTGATAGGGGCAACCACTCTGCACTTAACCCTGGCCCCTGCCGGACTGGGACACTTCTCCCCCTCACCCTCCTTTGCACTTCCTGTTCTGCACACTTACTCAACATTTAATGTTCTAGGCCCAGCAAGTCTGTCTGTCCAATCCTCCCTCTTGTCTCCCCCCACATAGTTTTGGTCGTGCTTCTAATACTCATGCATTGGAGCATTGGACGACCAACCACCAAGCAATCTGTATTGTTCGCCAGACCAGTTCATGATTTGAATGTTCCCTTCCCTCTTACCCCCTTTCTATTTTTCTCCACTCACCCTTTGTCAAGCACTTCACTAGTAGATATGCCTCTGAGCCTAGTATGCTAGCTATTGTTTTTAGATCATTCAGAATCTTCAAGGACTAAGAATGATGACTGTATTCCTTTGTTCCCTTGCCGCCTTGAAGCACTTTGAAGCACTTCACTTGTGTATAAGCGCTATACAAATAAACAATTACAATTACAACAAGCACCCCATTTCCAGATTACGTGTGACGTCCTAGCACATCATCCTGTGCTTTAGAGTTACCTGCTTTGCCAACCATGAACTAGGGGTCTGAGGTGACTGATTGTCCACCGATGGCACGATCAGAGTGATTTCCCAAGGTTCATTTTAAGTGTAATACATTGCCACCCTTCAACTTCATAAGGGTTTAATACCTGACCCACTGTCAGGTTCGTTCCAGTTGCAACTTGCTGGAGTGACTACCTGAGTCCTGGGTGTTCTGTATGCAACTACGCTGATGACACCCATGTTGTCCTTGAAATGTCTGGCTCCTAACCCACAGATTCCAAGGTCATCTTTGCCATCCATTCCATCATCCACTCGTGGATGAGCCAGAATTTCATGGCTCTGAATGCGTATAATACCGAGATCCTCATTGCAGGATCAAGTCACATGTTAAAAAATCTCCCCAAGGAATATGACTCATTTACCATTGCTAATGTGTCTATTCCAGGGGCCCAAAGCGTTAAGACTCTTGGTGTCACCATTGACGCTGAACTCTCAATGTGCCTGCATGTCACTAAAACCAGGCCAACCTGTAGTAGGATCAACAGGTAACTTTGCGCAATGTGCCCTTTCCTATCGGTCAGCAACATGTCCCTTCTTGCATCTGCCCTTGTTAATTCCAGGTTAGACTATTGCAATAATCTCCTGGCATGCACGTCAGCAGTTAACATTGCCGCTCTCCAGACGACCCAAAATGGTGTAGTCCGAGCAGTGGCTGGTTTGCCCAGGCATTCTTTGATTACTGAAGCCAGGAAATAACTGCACTGGTTGCCCATCAAACATAGGGTAACCTTCAAGATACTCACTCTTACATTGAAATGCCTGATTGACACTGCACCCATCTACCTGACACAGTGCATTCATCGCTATGTCCCTGGTCGATCACTGAGGTCCACTGAGCAAGCTAGGCTTAATTAGCCTCGCTTTCGCTCAGTCAAATTTGGCAAAACTATTTTCAGTGTCGCTGCCCCTGCTCTTTGGAACTCTCTACCTCTTCACTTTAAGAGTTCCAACTCACTGATTAATTTAAAAAAACAATCTTAATCTTCAACACTCCTTAGTCTTCGCTAAATGGTCTCTTTTCAGATTTCCGCTTATCATTTTTCTCTTTCTATGTCACTGCCTTGTTTGTTTTTTGTGCGCTGTGAGGCCTCCGGGCGATTTTGGCGTGTAACTAAGAATTGAAATGAATAAATAAAGGTGTGCTTGGCATTCAACAAGGTAGTAGAATGGCAGTAGAAAGCTGTTTAAAAGGAAGAGGAGGCTAGTGGCTGAGTTGGGATGTGTGGAGAGTGTGGGCTGGGGGGCTTTCATGGGGCGGAAATCTGCTGGCTGAAAAAGGTGTGCGATGGGTGCGGGAAGGGCACAGAGGACTCGGGGATATAATGAAGTGGGGGAATATCGAGGTTTAGAGCGCTTTCCTGAAGGCCAGGTGATCCTCTATGAGGCAGAGAGCGAGAACGCAAGAGTTCCAGAATGTGGGTGCGAGGACCGAGAAGCAGACACCTCCTTGTCTGGAGAATTTGAAAGGAGGGATTACCAGGTGTGCAGAGCCTGATCTAAGGTTTCTGGTGGAGTGTTAGTGGGAGAACTTGTTTTGGAGGAGTTCTGGGCCTTTCCTGTGCATAGCATTTAGGCTAATGCACATGGCCTTGAAACAGGTCTGTCAACTGATCGGCAGCCAGTGAAATGTCCTGAGCGCGGGGGATATGTGTTCCCTGGCTCTGGGGTAGAGTGCGAGGAGGAGCCTTGCTGCAGAGTTTTGAACCTGTTGGAGTTTTCTCAGTGGGTATGTGGGCGTGCCGAGGTAGAGGGAGTTAGAGTAGTCTAGGCATGAGAGGATGATGGCCATGAGGGCTGTCTCAGGATGATAGCTCTGGGGCAATGCACTCTACACGGAGCAATACAGGTTCAATCCCCAAATTCGCGCTTAGAAACCTCTGGGTATTAAGCACGTTAGAAATAACCCATTACGATTACAATTGCAATGATTGCGGATATTCTATGGGGGTATGAGAGATAGGGAAAAATGTGCTTGCGGAGGTGGAAGGTGCACGATATGGAGACTGCATTGATGTGACTGGAAAGGATAAGGTCTGAGCTAAAAGCGCATCCTAGGTTTTTGACAGATGGGGTGGGTCCTAATGAAAGTGGACAAGGGGCAGGTTGGGAATGGAGAGATGTTTTGCTGCATATAGAGATTTCAGTTTTTCTGGGGTTGAGGAGCAGGTAATTGTTTGTCATCTAGAGGTCAATGTCTGAGAGGCCGGATGCAAGGTCTGGGTGGGGTGAAGTGGGGGAGTTGGGAATCTTGAGGATGACCTGGGTGTCGTCCGCATAGTTGTAACAGGTGAGATTGTGGGAGTGGATGAGCTTGGGGAGGGGTGAAAGGAAGAGGTTGAAAAGGAGGTGCTAGAGGGAGGCTTCCTGGGGGACTCTGTGCAGGTCTGTGGGCAGGGGCAGAGGACAAATGTCTGAGATAGATGATTCTGGAGCAGTCAGAGGTTAAAGAGAAGATCCATCTGAGGGCAGAGACCCATATGCCAAGTTCAAATTCTGTTCATGAGGATGGAATGGTTAATTGTGTTGGAGGCTGCTGAGAGGTCAAGGAGAATGAGAACAGCACATCCTTCAGAGTCTGTTGTTCTTTTCATGTCATCCCAGATAGAGACCAGGGAGGATTCAGTTCCATGGAGAGGTCTGAAGCCAAATTGGGCAGGATCAAGAAGGCTGTGGGCCTCGGAGAAGAGGCTGAGCTGGGAGTAGGCTGTGCGGTCTAGTAATTTGGCTATGAAGCATTTGTGGAGATGGGGCAGGGAGCAGGGGGTCATGAGAGGACTTTTTTAGGAGTCATTTGACCGGAGGGGTTTTGTATTCATGTACGAAGATACCTGCTATTAGAGAGTGGTTGATTATAGATCTGGCAAGGGTGCCTGCAGAAGTGGAGGAGAGGATGTGTTTAGGAGGGCTGGTGAGCACGGGTCTCCCCGGGAACCGGAGGGGTGGCTACTGGAGGGAAGCTTTTAAAACTCAGTAACTGAGATTATAGAGAAGGAGCTGAAAAGGGTTAGAATATGGGGCAGCGGAAGGGGGGCTGTGGGTATGGAGGTACAGGGTTGCTAGTTTAGAATGCATGGCGAGGTTCCTATCAATGGGCCTCATTATGAGATTTGCAGTAATGGAAAAATGATGCCAGTAAGGGAATACCGGCACCGCATACCGCTCTGGCCTATTACGAGTCGACAACCCGGTATCAGTGCCACCACTGAGACCGTGCACCACCGTACCGGCATGTGCGGCCACTTCCTGGCCACAGGCACCTACCAGCACACAGTGGGGAAGATGCATGGCATATCACAACCTTTTTTTTCACGCATACTGAACCAAGTGCTGGCTGCCCTCCTGAAGCACTCAAGCAATTGCATATCCCTACCACGGACTTGCCAGGAGATCTTTGACACTAAAATTGGCTTCTATGCACTGGCAGGCATGTCAAATTGTATCGGTGCCCTCGACTGCACCCATGCAGAATTGGTGGTCCCACATACCATGGAGGTGGTGTACCGCAATTGTAAGCTATACCAATCCGTCAATGTGCAGAGGGTATGTGACTCCAGCAAGTTCATCACACATTGTTGTGCCCGATATCCCGGATCAACTCATGATTCAGTGGTCCTGCGGAACTCCTCGATACCACGCTTCATGGAGCGACATGCTGGACGACGTGCCTGGCTGCTTGGTAAATTGCATGACAGGCATATGGCAGTGTAATGGGGTTGGGAGAGATGCACACACCACCCGGGTGTGAATGGGGTGGTGACTGGACAATGCCCATACTGCAATACACTGTGCCCCAAAGCATCCCAAACTGAACATGACACCTAAACTTCATATACATGATGGAAGCTGCACACCAATGTCAATATGCCAGACTTGCAAACAGCCCACATCCCTCAACACATCCACTGCACATCATCAGACTGTACCCTCTCTAACACAATGCAGCAACATGCTGTGAGCATGCACAATGTAAATGACCACAGCAAAACACAACGCAGGACATGCATCCATGAGTGCGCACAAATCAATCCCACCAAGGGAATACACTGATTGTCACTGGCCCACCACCACAGAAGCGCAGCATGTCACCATGGGAATGTTAAGCGATGAATGAGAAATCATGATGAGACTAGTGCCAATGTTGCCAGTAAAAATACATACGATTCACTCCACATCACATAGATGATAGCAAATACAGCAATAGGCATCCACAATGCATGAACACCAGAAAGGAAGTGGACACCCTGCATCATCTGGATGACGCAACCCACACCTGTAGAACATGGAACATCACACATTGTGTCAAATTACAATGTGTGCATACATCCAGGGACATGTGCATGTGAACAACAAAAATCTGCAGGCATGAGAGTGATAAGTACAGGTGTCATGGTAGGAATTGACTCACACATACCTTATTTTCCACCCATGCAGGTGATGCTGGCAATCCCTTGAAGCTATGGCTCCTCACCCCTGTCCGGAACCCACAGAACAGGCATAAAGAGGACTACAATCGAGCCCATACCCGTACCCGTTTGGTGATCGAGCAGACCTTTGACGTGTTGAAGGCCCTGTTTCGCTGCCTCAGCAGGTCGGGTGGGGCACTCATGTACGGGCATGAGAAGGTGGCCAAGATCATCATGGCATGTGTCATGCTGCACAACATGTGCATCCGACGGAACGTGCCCCTGCCCCCTGATATTGAACAGCAACCACCAGGTGAGGATGAAGATGATGAAGAAGAAGGGGTTGCACATCAGCCAGGTGGCGATGCACATTAGGGACGTGTTGTGCGCCAGTCAGTGATAGGCCAATATTTCTAAGACACATGGATGCAGAGGGTGCCATGGATGTGGGACTCTGGGCACTGGGTGTGGGGGTACATGGAAACTGTGCACTGTAAACCAATAAAGCACACATACACAACAAGTAATGTCCAGTCATGTGATTTTTATTTTACACAACGGGTGTATTGAACAGGTAACATTAACAAAGTGCTTTTACCCTCCATCTCACACACCCCGCTCGCCCCACAACTCCCCCACACTCCCCCTCCTCCCACAACTCCCCCACAGACCCCCTCTGCCTCCCCCCACAACTCCCCCACACATCCCTCCCTACTCCCCCTCCCCCCACAACTCTCCCACACATGGTGTGCAATTTTCATTGCATGCAACATGAGACTAAATTAGTCCACACATGCAGGCTGCCCCTGCTACTTTTGTCCCCTGTCGGCCTCCGGGGGCTGCATGTCCGAGCGCCGCATGGTGCGTGCAGACCGAAGCAGGGGGCTCGTCTGGGTGGAACTGGCCGATGATGCTGTGGTCGCATGCTCCACTATCGGTGCAGGACGCTGAGCCTCCAAGGCATCGTCAATCCTGGCCAGGACCTGTCTCACCCCTGACAGCTCCTCACAAATGTGTCTGGTGCTTGCCTCCATGACTCCTCTCATGGCCGCAGTGTTCTCACGGGCCTCCTGCCTCGTCAGGGCACCATCAGAAACATACTGTTTCATGAGCCCTGTGAGCTCCTGTTGATGCCCCTCTATTTGTGTCAAGCTCAACTCTCCATCCCGGATGCCCCTTGAGGTGGATGGGACATTTGCCTAGGGGCCCAATGCAGGTGTGTCCTAGATGGGGCTCCAGGCATCCAGTATTGCCTCTCCTCCTGACTCGTCGAGTGTGGTGCTGTTGGGGGGTGCTCTGTGGGGTGCACTGGGGTGTTTGCCCGAGGCTGGGCGTGCTTGCCACATCCATGGACAGGTTGTCATCCTCAGGGACACATACCTCAGCCTGACACTGTCCTTTATCACCACTCTGGGGTGCTGTGACAGCTGCCTCCCCTACGGAGCTGTTTGCAGCAGACAGGGTCCCATCTGCCACTGCCCCGTGATCAGTGGATTCCACCACATTAGCCACTGTTGGTTTTGCGCCAGTACTTTGCCGCCCCTGTGCCTTGGGATCCAGTGTTGGCTTTGTCTTGGGAAGCTGTTGTTGCTTGCCTAGGCCCTTAGATGTGGATGGCCTGTTGCTGTCATCCCTGCCCCTGGCCTTTTTGGTTGGTATTGTGGCCTGTGCAGCTGTCTCCTTGGCATCGCTGTCGGAATCTGAGCCTGTGGGGGACCGAGAGAGGGATGGCATCATTGATGGTTGTACATGCATCATGCATACATTGGTATTAGTGCAGTTGTACGCATGTGATGATTTGCTGTCTTGGAGTTGTGACATACAGGTTGCTTGATATATGGGGGGGTTATTCAGGTTCACACATGTGTAAGGTGGAGTATGCTGTGTGACATGCCTTTGTGTTGTGGACTGCGTACAGTGTGACACATGCAGTTTCGCTGTTTGTGTGGTGTGTCTCCGGTATGGCATTGGCATGCTGCATGCATGTTGATGTGACGGTGCTGGGGACAGCATATAGCCATGGATGTGTCCATGTAAGTGTGATGGCCCATGCATTGGCTTATGTCACTGCCACATTTGTGGCCCATCATCATGCTTTGCATTCCAGTGGTTTGTGTGGACACTCACCTCCATCTACCGATGATGGGACTCCGCGCTCCATGTCTCCCATTCCCTCTATCGCCTCCATGCCAATCGTGGTGGCACAGGTTTCCTCCCATCGGGTGAGCTTTATGGGGGAGTTGGACCCGCCACCTGTAGCCATTCCCTGGCTTCGATTTGCCGATAAGATATTGTGCACACGGAGGTGCAGGTCATCCCACCTTTTTTTGACATCCTTGACGGTGAGTGGGGTGGTGCGGACCGCACTGACCTTTAGGGCCACTTCCTCCCATATTTCTTTTTTTTTAGCTGGGCAGGTTGCCTGAGGTCTGAGGCAAAGACCACATCTCCATTCTCGGCCAGAGTGTCTGCCAGCATATTTAACTTGTCCTCCGAGAAGCGCACCTTTCGCTGCTGGGATGCACCTTTTTTTATGGCTTTAGGAATAGTGCTGGAGATGTAGCTGAAGATGTAGCTGGTGGTGTGTGGATCCAGGTCCTGTGTCTCGAGGATTGCAATGGATTGTGTTTTTAAAGATGGCCACCGTTGCATTTCTCATTCCAGCGTGATGACGTTACTTCCAGTTCCGGTATTGCCGGTGCCCGTTATTTAGGGGTGGACGAAAGCGGAGGAGGTGTCAGCCCTTTACATGATGCCGCTAACAGGGGTTTTAGGGTCATTTACGGCATGCTGGCACAGACAATACCGGCATGCCCCTGCGCACGTGCATGCATTCTCATAATCGGCCGCTGTAAGCGGCGTCAATGCTACCCGGATGCGGTATTGCCTCCATGCAGATAAGGTTTGGTTTTTACCGCTAATCCTGTAATGAGGCCCAATGTCTTTGTTGAAGTAATGGTCAGAGAGGGTGTCAGACAATGGCTGGCAGAGGATGGGTGGAGAGGAAGACCACAGGGGGGTCTTGAACTCAGAGATGATTGTGTGGAGTCCTTTGCATGGGTTGTTTGCACTGACAATACAGGTGGAGTAGAAGGCATGTTTAGGTTTCCTGATTTTGAATCTATAGGCTCTCATCTGTCTGGCTAGAATGGATTTGGTCCACCCGTGTCATTCCAGGTAATGGTTGAGGGTTTTCAGGGATTTTATGCAAAGGTTGAACCATCTTGGGGAAAGACCTGTGTGATTGGACAGCAGTTTTATGAGGGTTAGAGGGGACGAAGCTTCTGTGAGCCATTGGACGTAAAGGTCTAGGGAGGAGGTACATCCTTGGAGGGGGTGATTGGGCGGGGAGGAGAGTATGGAGGAGGAAAGGTCAGGGCAGGCAGTTACCTTGATCCAGAGTGGGATCCTGGGGGCGGGGCAGGGGGAGGAAGGCAGGAAGGGCAAGGGGTCACAGGAGTCAGGGCAGAGAAGAACATAGCAGAATGATCAGTCCAGATGTGGGGGCTGGTAAAGACAGAGGAGATCAGGTTGGACGAGCTGAACACTACATTTAATGCATAACCTGCAATGTGGGTCGTGCCTGATATGAGTTGGGTCAGATTAAGGGCTTACATATTGTCAATGAGATGACCAGTCATGGGGCTGCAGGGGGTGTCAAACCAGATGTTTACATCCCCAAGAACAGTGACAGGTGGGTGAGTAAAAAGTATGGCCAGGAGGGAGGGGGAAGATAGCTAAGGAAGGTGGGGACAGCTGTTGAGGAATAGACCTGGGCCAGTGGGCGGGTGCCAAGGGTGTGTGCGTGAGGATGGTGGGGTCAGCTGAAGGGGATGCTTTGGTTAAGGCTGCATGAGCTGTGTTAAGGAAAGGGAAGGTTGGGTGTAGGGCAGGATGAGTTTGGGCAGGACGAGAAAAGAGTGAGGTGGGAAGGGGCGGGCATAGGGGGGAGAGAGTGATGGGTTGGCCTCGGGGATGACCAGGGAACAGGGGGTGGTTTAGCAGGGTTGGGAAGGTGCTGAGCGAAAGAGGGGCGTGCTGGCGTAGGCAGGAGGGGTCTTGAAGGAGATCTCACAGTATGGGGAGAAGAGGTGACTAGTTGAGGTGTCCATGTGGAAGGGGGGACAGGTGGGGGATAGGGGAAAGGGGTGGAGAGGTGGGCTTCTGGTTCCTACGGCACCAGAGGGCTCCTCTGGCCCTGGAATTGCTTGCCATGGTTGAAGATTATGTTAGGTGCGGGAGAGTTGACTAGATTCAGAGTCAAATGGGCTGCATGCAAAAAATACGACTACCCTGCAGAGTTAGGCTTGATTCCGAAAATGGCTCTTTAGGCATAATTAGGCTAAGTGTAAGATGTGGCTGACAGACAAAAAAGGCTAAAGGCAAGATAGGCTTCCTTACACAAATAGGCTGTTTGCCAAATATGACAAATTTACACGTTTAGGCTAAGTGCAGCGAGGATCTACCATAATCAGATAGGCTAAAACAAGATAAAGCTAATTTACACCGATAGGTTAGATGTAGAGAGAGTCTACCTTAGACCAGTAGGCTATCTGTAAGCTAAGGGTACTTTACACAAAATCAGGGTGACTGCAGTAAAATGCTGGCTAACCCTTGAAGCAAGGTAAAATGTACCTTACACAATTAAACTAAATGCGACCAGCGTCTAACACAAATAATAGGTAAATACAGGATAAGTCTAACTTACACAATGGTTAACTACAAGAAAAAGCTGACTAACGCAGTGGGCTAGATGCAGGATAAGGCTAACATACACAGATGGCTAACTGCAGGATAAAGCCGAATACCACTGATGTGCTAAAAACACGGTAAGACTACCTTACACAAATAGGCTAGAAGCAACAAGTGTCTACCTTTAAACAATACGCTAAATGCAAGATACGGCTAATTTACACAAAAGGGCTAACTGAAGGAAAAGACTGATTAACGCAAGGCATAAGTTGACTTTCACATGTAGGCTAAATGCTTAAACAAGTAAGCTAAATGCAAGGTATGGCTGACTGACGCAGAGGGCTGAAAGCAGGTTAAGTCTAACTTTCACAAAGTAGCAAGTGCAGTGTATGTCTCAATAACACAGATGTGCTCAAAGTGAGATAGGGCTAACTTTCACAAAAAGAGCTAAGTGCAAGAAATGACTGCCTAAGGCAAGATAAGGACTAACCTTTGCGAATGGCCAAAAGGCAACAAGTGTTTACCTTGAACAATTAGGCTAAATGCAAGATAGGCTGACTTATGCAGGTGGGCTAAATGCAAGTTAAGGCTAACTTTCACGAATGGCTGAATGCAAGATGAGGCTTACTTTCACAAAATGGGCTAACTGCAAGATATGGCTAACCTGTACAAGTAAACTAAATGCAAGGTGTGGCTAATCTATACAAATAGGCTAAATGCAAAGTGTGTTTAGCTCAAAAAATGGGCTAAATGTGAGATGAGGCTAATCTTATGCAAATGAGCTAATGCAAGAATTGGCTGACTAGCGCAGTTGCGCTAGATATGAGAGAGGCAGAATTACACAAATGGGTTTAATGTATGTGGCTATATGATGTTAGGTAATAAGAGTGGTGGGGTTTTACTGGTGTACAGTAATTGCTGTACTTCCTGCCAATACCACACTTACCTTGTCAGTCACTGCTGGTTGACTGCGGCAGGCTTCCCAGGCAAACACGAGCAAACACAGAGTGGAAATGATTGGGCTTGGTAGTGGCGCTGCCCTATGCCTTGTGGCCCTTAGCTGGTGGCTGCAATGGCACAGGCTACCCACAGTGGGTGTCTGGAGTTGCTTAATGTGGCCAATAAGAGGGTAGAGGGCAGTATGGGAGGTGGGGAAAAGGGTAACCAAAGAAACAGGCTATGATGGGAGAAGGAAAGAGGTCTGGAGCGGTGAGGAGCGCAAGAAAAATGACAACATAATGCTGTAATGGAGGGTTGAGGTAGCAGGCTGCTTGGCTGAACTTACCAGAGGTTGGAGCCTGGGCCTGCAGCGAGGGGTCTAGACCCCCAGCGATAAGCCAGTGGCCTTCTTTGGCCAATCGGAGGGGTGGCAAGTGTGATGGAGGTGATGGAGGTGGGTGAAAGGGTCAACCAGGAAGCGGGCTGCAATGGGAGCAGGGATGGGGCCGTGAGTGCAGAGGAGCAGGAGAATTACAAAATAATGCTGTAATGGAGGGTTGGAAGTTGCAGGGTGCCTGGCTACAGGGTGTTTGGACAGTGAAACCGAGCCTGGGCCTGCAGCAAGGGGTCTAGAAGGTAGGGGAAACCCAGTGGCCTTCTCTGGCCAATCGGAGGGTGGTGGTTGTGATGGGATGTGGGGAAAAATTGAAACAAGGAAGTGGGCTGTAATGGGAGTGGGGAAGGGACCTGGAGCCCCGAGGAGCGCGAACATTACACAAAAATGCTGTAATACCGAGTTGGAGGTTACGGGGTGCAAGCCTACACTTAACAGATGTTGGAGCAAGCAAAGTGAGCCTGGGCCTGCAGCGAGTGGTCTAGATCATAGAGGGAACCCAGTAGCCTTCTCTGGCCAATTGGATGGTGGTGGGTGGGATGGGATGTGGGGAAATGGTGAAACAACGAAGTGGGCTGTGATGGGATCGCGGAAGGGACCTGGAGCCCTGAGGAGCGCGAACATTACACAAAAATGCTATAATACCGAGTTGGAGGTTACGGGATGCCTTTCCACTTATCAGAGGTTGGAGCAGGCAAAGTGATGCTCGGCCTGCAGCGAGCGGTCTAGACCCTCTGGGAAAACCCAGTGGCCTTCTTTGGGCAATCGGAGGTCGATGAGAGGTGGGGAAAAGGAGAAACAAGGAGGCGGGCTGTGATGGGAGCGGGGTAGGTGCCTGGAGCACAGACGAGCGTGAAAATAACAAACAATGCTGTAATGGCGGGATGGAGGTCGTGGGGTGTCTGGCCTCACTTAGCAGAGGTTGGAGCGGCAAAGTGAGCCTAGGCCTGCAGCGAGGGGTCTAGACCCTCGTAGAGAACCCAGTGGCCTTGTCTGGCCAATTGAAGGGTGGTGAGTGGGATGGGAGATGGGGAAAAGGGGAAACATGGAAGCGGGATGCAAGGGGAGCGGGGAAGGGGCCTGGAGCACCGCGGAGGATGAAAATGACAAAATAATGCTGTAATGGAGGTTTGGAGGTTGCAGGCGGTTGCCTTCACTTACCAGAGGTTGGAGCAGGCAAAGTGAGCCTGGGCCTGCAGCAAGGGGTCTAGATCCTCGGGGAAAACCCAGTGGCCTTCTCTGGCCAATCAAATTACCTCAAATGACCTCTATAAATGACCTCTATAAAATGTATTTAGATAAGATTTTCTTCTGTATTCAGAATAAAACGCTACACAATATAACTCATTCATTCATTTAAACTTTATTTTGGTTAGTAGATAATCATAAAAGCACAGACCACAATAAAATACATTTCATAAAAACTTTAAAACCATCACATATACCAAAAAGATAATAATTGGAGTATAACATCCTCACTAGATGTTATTATCAGAGCAAGATATTAATTGGAGTATAACATCCTCACTAGATGTTATTATCAGAGCAAGATGTATAAATATATATAGAAAGTTACATATGTGTATACATATGTATGCATACACAAAATTTCCCACATATACACCATTTCAGGGATTTGACAAGTAGGTAATTATTGGTTATAATTAATTCAAACCATTTGAAGCCATTTACAAGGAGCCACAAAGTCACTTACTAATGGGCCACACACAATATACACACTAATGGAAAAGGGACCTCAAGGCAGCCTCAAAACTAGACCAAGATGACACCTGGTTTAGCAACAAACCCCATTAGATAACAGACTGGTCTACACACGAGAAAGAGCCTTTATAGATCAAATGGCCTGGATAATATATCTCTCCGATGGTGCAATCAGACCATCCTGCATGGCAATCTTTTTTTTTTAAACTTTGTTTATTGTTTTCAGTTACTTACAACACAACAAGAACAGTGGTTCAGTCTATATACCCTCCCTCCCATCTTTATTCAACTATGCTTTATCTGGAATACGCAACCTTAACATCTAGATACACTGTCTCATGTTCATATTCCAATGATTCTTAATGTGTATTCCTTCACCGCAGTCACAATCCCACAGCTTCCATCCCTCCCTCCAATCATCGGAAGTCAGTCTCCGTTCTTAGGTAGTCTCCTACCCCAAAGTCTGCTCTGCCAGTCTTCCCATATATCTTTAGGTCTAGCGCATGGGTGAACAACCATTCCATAATCCGTTTCTATCTCGTTACAATATAGAACATCTTCTTGCCATTGCTGCTTCGTGGGGTGGTGTGTTCTCCCCTACACCATTGCACCACTTATTTTCGCCAGTAGAAATAACAACCCTGCCAACCTCCTAACTCAACCAGTAATCTGTTTGGAATAACCCAATAGAACCACAACTCGTAGCAGGATCCATCAGCTCTGCAATGATATTACTAAGTGTCTCAAAGACCTCCTCCCAAAAGTGAAGTATAGGGGGACAGCTCCATAAAAGATGGAGAAAGTCTGCCGGCGAGGCCATACATCGGGGACATTCATCCAGAGTGTCAGGAAAAAAACAGTGAAGAATTGTAGGAGTGTAATAAAATGAATGCAGAAATTTTAAATGTATCAACTTAAATCTACAGAGCTATTTTATTAGTCTGCATACAGCAATACCTCATTAGCTCCTCAGCTATAGGAACTCCCAATGTTACCTCCCTCTTCCCTCGGGACGATTCCACCCATCCCTCCTGAATCTCCAATATCATGCCATATAGTCTGGACACCATCTTAATATTGTCCACCAGCCCTATCATTGTATCCAGCGCAGAGGGCGTCGGCAGTTCCTTTGGAAAGGTTGGAAATAGACCCTTCAGAGTATTCTGCAGCCGAAAGTACACAAAAAGATTCAGGGAAGTGACAGTCGCCCTGCCCTTCCATTCTTCCATATAAAATGCCCTCTGGAAATAAGTCTCAAAAACATGAGATACATAATCGTTCCATGCAGCATACATATCCCTATTCCCCCTGTTACCGGTTCACACAGGATGTGAATTAGTGGCGATTTTCAAGAGTTCAAAACACCTCCTTTCCCTCTCCCTCTCCCTCTGCATGTCAGCTCCACCATATTTTTGGGTTTGGAGGATCTGCCCAGAGCTGTTTATATAATTGCTTTTAACAGTGGCGGTGCTGCCGGAGCCCGTTCTATCTCAATATGCTTCTGATCAATTCCATCCCCATACCAATATGCCAGAAATCTGGCCTGGGAGGCCTCACAATATGGCTCCACACCAGGTAACGCTAATCCATCCCTCTCCAACCATGCAACCAGCTTCTGCCAAGCCACACATGCTTGTTTACCCGACCATATGAATGGCAACAACACTGATTGTATCTTTCCAAAATAAGACCTTGGCGTCGCCAGCAGTACATTAAGGAACACATACAAAAACTGGGGAAGTAAAACCATGTTTACCAGTAAAATCCTTCCATCCAGATTAAGGGGAAGCCCCATACATCTCTCCAGGACAATCCTATTATGCTCCAATACCTTTCCATAATTGCAACAATATTGAATTTGAGGTGACCAAGCCACATCTCTCCCCAGATATCTCATAGATTCTAGATGCCACTGGAACACAAATCATCAGCAAAGCACCTAGTGGATTTGGTAAGCGGAAAGAGCACCGAATTTGTGGTATTTATTTTCAACCCCGAAAATACACCAAAGTCCAAAACAGCCATCATGATTGCTACCAGATTATTCTGTGGATTTTAAGCAAAAATCACCATGCCATCAGCATAAAGAAACACCACTACCTTGTGATTATATTACTGAATTCCCCCTATGTATGTGGTTATCTCTCAGTAATTCCACAAGTGGTTTGCTCGCCAACGCAAACAACAAGGGTGAAAGAGCACATCCGTGCCGTGTTCCCCTCTCCATTAATAGGGTTGATGTAAGTTGACTATTCACTCTGATTTTAGCATTTGGCAGGGTGTAAAGTAATGAAACCATGGATATGTACCCTTCCCTCTGCCTCATTCTCTGCAAAACCGTGAAAAGGAAGGGCCACTCCACTGAATCAAATGCCTTCTCGGCATCCAATAGTGCTGCTACCACAGAATCGGTTCAGTACACCGCTGACATCAAACCAAACATGCAGCATAACCCATAAGAGGTGGAACACCCCGGGATAAAACCGGATTGATCTGCTTTAACACATTTATTTATCAGAGGTGCAAACCTTACACATTCACCAGAATCTTGTTGTCTACGTTAATCTTTGAAATTGGGCGGTAAGAAGAGCCTTCATCTGTTGCTTTCCTCAGCTTCAATAATACAGTAACCACCACCGCCCTCATAGTATCTGGTAGTCACCCTTCTCGCAATGCCTGTTGATACACTTCAGCCACGTTGCAAAATATTTATAAAACTCAGCAATAAGGCCATCCTGTCTAGGGGCTTTCCCAGATGACGGTGTCTTTATCGCTTGAAGGACTTCTTGCTCTGTAATGGGTTGACATAGCCACTCCCGTTTCACCTCCCCACACCAATAGAGCACCACCCGATCCAGATATGAACTAATCTCTGACTGCGATACATAAGCACGTGAGGAATAAAAATGGGAATAGAAAGTACCAAAATCCTGAACTATGTCCCTATCCACCTAGAGTAGTGTCCCATGTCTGTCTTTGATATTCATGTTTTGCGACACGGGCTATCAGCTATGTCCATCTTTGCAAGCAGTTTACTAGGGCATTGGCCTTTCCCATACTGTCTGACAGTTATTTTCCCCTGCATGCAGAGGGGACCTGGCCTAGCAGTTTGGGCTGGACTGCTCCCATTGGTGGCAGCACCTGACTGATTTTCATATGGCTGGACCCCCTCATGCAATGTCGCAGACGGGCTAAAAATTGTCGTTTGAGGGTTGCCCAGAGCAGTGTCAGTAGTTCAGATTGATTCAAAATCTTCCACCCATCACTTTCTTGGTTATAGTTTTTCTCCTTATGTGAGACAGGGTATGCCCAGATGTGGGTCCCTTGCCATAGGGAACCAAGCTGTACCTAACTGAGGAGGCCCAACAAGGCTGAAACATGTCTGTGGTTTCTTGTGTTTCCATGCAGAGGGGTCCTGGCCTAGCAGTTTGGGCTGGGCTGTCTCATTGGTGGCAGCACCTGACTGATTTGCATTTGGCTGGATGCTTTTTGCTATGGCGCAGATGGGCCAAATAACTGTGGCTTGGAACGTTGCCCAGAGCAGTGCCAGGGATTCTGAATATTTAAAAGCTTCCTCCCATTACTTTTTTGGTTATAGTAAATATGTTCAGAACCAACCCTACTCAAAGAGTCATCTTTCTGCATATACCTCAAAATCTCTTGCTTTTTTCTCCCGCTCAGTCCTTTGCCCCCATGCCCGCTTGCTTTACAGGTCTGCTAGAGTGCCAAGAAACCATGCAGGTGGCTGCAGTGTGCGTATAAAAACATTTAACACAACATAACGTTTATCATTAGATTTTTCTCCAACCAGCAATAAACTCCTAAAATCTTGTAATCTTAACTTTTTGAAATGTTCTTAATCCATCACAATGTTTTTTTTTTCTGAGATAAAATTAGTTTCTTCTAACACTTTATTCGAATCTGTAATGGTAGTATCTGCAAATACTGACTTTTCAATTTAGAAAATGTCTTGTTCCAATTTTGGTAAAACTGTCATTCATGGGCTGTGAATATTGTTAAGTCAAAAGAACATTAATTCAGAACTTCCATTGCAGTCTATAATTCGTAGGTAGCCCCTGTTTTCATTTCTAGTCGGTCATTATATTGATTTTGTAAAAATGCCTCATTATTTTGGTGTTGGACCTTTGATTTGGTAAAATGTGCTCCTTTATGGTTATGTTGGATCTCTTTACCAACATATGCTGCAGTCTTATAGCAATTCCTATCAGAACCATCCAACACCAACAACCTTATACCAATAGGAACAATTGCTAGTAATGTGAGATTCCCAAGAGTGGGTTTTGCTGGTGTGTTGACAGTCGTAACCAGAGAAAGGGCGTGTTTGTCATGTGAATTGTTAACAGCTTTTTTAAGTCACATTACAATCGCCGCCCCTCACTTCTTAATTATTGTTGCAAGCAACGGGTGGAAGGATGACTGTGAAACTTGTGCTGCAGTGGCTTGCTTTATAATATTCTATTATGTAAGTTTCTAAAGGATGTTTTGCTTGATTGCATTATTTAAATACCTTTCTGCCGATTATTGCTGGTGTTAATAAAAATGTACATTTAATTGCGCACAAGGGCCCTCATTACAACACCGGCGCTAAACCATGGCGCTATTAGCACCATGGTTGGTGCCGGTGTTGTAATGAGTCCGCCATGGTGAAATGGGGAAATACCGCCCCATTCCAAGGTTGGCGGGGCAGTATTTCCCCATTTCCCCATGGCCCTTCCCCAATCCCATTTTTGCCCCATAGAGCTCAATGGGAATGGGGAAGGCGGCAAATACGGTACCGCAAATTGCGGTACCGTAATTGCCTGCAAGGTCCCTTTGCGGGTCCCTACTTTAACGGCTGGTCCAGACCAGCCGTTCAGGTCGGGTCCTGCAAAGGGACCTCGTAGCGCCTTTTACGGCGCCGCTAACCACTTAGCGCCTGGGTCGTAATGAGGCCCAAGGTATTAATGGGCTTGTTTACTCACAAAGCTCCTGTCTCACACAACTCATCACCTGAGCATCAATGGCTCTCCTTGGTTTATTTGTAGCAAAACTGTAACTAAAATTAACACAATTCTTAGCCTGGCAAATGGATATTTTTTTTATGGATTTCACTTAATTTCACTTACTGGAGTACATGGTTGAGTAGAATATGTTTTATGAAGCATGGCAGGAAGCCATGGCTGTGTCCCCATGTTCACAGCACTCATCAATCGTTGTGCAAATCAGCATCAGGGTTGTTCTCTTACCGCTCACAGTGCAACGTTGCATCCTCCAGGACATCCGGCTGGAGGGATTGACGCCTGACACTATCGCTATGTTTTTGTCATGAAGAGGCCTAATGTACTTTTCAGCCCCACCCATACACATCCACTCTGGGCACCTTCCTGTGTATTCTGTTGTGAAGATCTCAGTGCTCATCACAAGGTCCTCTCCTCATGTAAATCACAGGAAATCAATGCATTTTTGGCACAAAAACCTCTTACAATAGTTAACATAGATAACAGAGCAGTGGACATGTGCCCTTGCAATGGGGTGAGAAAATGTGACTTGAAGATATGTTGCAAGGGAATGTGTAAATAAAAACCAGGGACATGTATAGGACAGAATAACATAGGAGCGGGATGGTGGAGAAAGTGCTAAATTAAGGATGGAGGGGTGACGGAAAAGTGCTGTAGGGTGACCATGAGGATAGGGAGAGAGGGAAGCATGGTGATGCAGTAACAGAGAGTCCTAGGAAACAGTTTCTTAAGAAAGGAGGAGTGCTTTGAGGTTGGATTTAAATAGTGGTAGAGTTGGAGTAGTAAAGAGAGGGAGAGGAAAGCATTTCAGAGTAGAGGAACGAGGAGAAGGTGAGAGCGGAAACACGAGGGTGTGCAGGGAGCTGAAGTCATGGCAAGTATGTGAGTCGAGGATGATCGTAACAACCGAGAAGGAGAGTAGGTAGTGAGATGAGCAGATAGGTAGTTTGGGGCAAGTCCATGGATAATTTTGAAGACAATGAGAAGAGATGCATACTTAGCTCTTAATTGTATAGATAGCCAGCCAATCTGGCGATAGGCAGAGAATGTGAAGGTAAGGCGAGAATTGTTGAAAAGTTTGTGGACCGCAAAGTTAAGGATACTGGCACAGTAATCAGATCTAGAAAAGTCTAACGAGGAGATTAGCTGTTTAGCAGCATTGAAAGAAAGAAGATGACAGATTTTTCTGATATTGAGGAGGTTGACTCTGGCTGCAGTGGCAGATTTGGAGATGAAGAGCAAGAAGTTGTGAGATGGATTGAAGATGACACAAAGCTACAAGAGAATGCAGATTAAGGAAGGTAGTCAGGAGAGAAGAGAAGGAGATGAGGTGAGGAATAGTGAGCTTTGCTGGGAAGTAGAGAACTTCAATCTTAATGGAGTTGAACATGAGCGAGTTAGATGCCATCCAGAATTTGATGGCAGGGAGATAGTTAGCATTTTTGACAACTGCTTGTTGGATAAAGAGGGAAAGGAGAAGACAATCTGAGTGTCATCAGGAAGAGTTGATAGGAGAAGCCGTAATAAGTGATCAGTGTGCCAAGAGCTGAAGTATAAAGAGTAAAGAGACGTGGACCAAAGACGGATCCTTTGGGAATTCCAACAGTAAGCAGGCTGAGTGTTGCAGAATGGCTGTTCCAGGACACCTGAAAGTGTATGGGGGCAAGGTATGAAGCAAACCAAGCAAGGGCATCATCTCTGATGCCAAGGAGAGATTATGTAGAGAGAAGGTCAGAATGGTTTATGATATTGAAGGCAGCAGAGAGGTCAAGAAGAATAAAAATCGATGAATGGTTTGCATGGCGTGCAGAAGAGATGAACTTGCTGACATTGAGCAGAGTGGTCTCAGTAGAATGTAGAAGTCGGAAAACCGCTTGAAGAGGGACCCGGAGGTTATGAGTATGAAGGCACTCAGTAAGTCAATTGAATAGTATCCCTACTAGGATTTTGGAATAGTGTGGTATAAGAGACAGGTTGAAAGTTGGCAGGACAGATCAGATTGAGGCAAGGTTTTTTAAGGTGAGGGATGTCAGTAGGTGACTCATAGGATGAGGGGAAAGTACCATTATCAATGGAGAATAGATTTAGGTCTATACCCCTCACACACTGCGGCTCAGCATACATTGCTATGTGTGTGAGCCTCAGAGTGCACCTCCTAAATTCATTCCATCTATGCACAGAAATGAAGGTCCAGCGTTTCTGTTTCAGTGCGGAATATGATACCATTCACCCAGTGAATCATTGGCTTGTGCTTCTGGGAGAATATGCTCAGTGATTGGCCAAGTCTCCTGAATTTCAGGTGTTTTATTGTTACCACAAAGTTTTGAACTTTTCCAGCTATTCTCATGTGAAAGTTTGAAGACACTGAGGGGTAATAACGAAGACCCTGCATGGTAATGTCGGGCCTCTGCAGGGTTATGTGTAATGTTAACCTCCACTGGAAATAGCCAAAAATATTCTTGCAGTGCAATGGAGGTGTAGGTAGGTGGGGCAAAGAGTTGAATATTTGTGAGAAATAGAACTTTTGGCATTTAGTTACGCAAATATTAAGGACGTTCAAAGAGTCTTAGCGAGCTGATCCGGAAGATGCCTTGCTGCAAAGAATGTTGTTGGTGCCCACTGCTCAGTCACAAATACCACTCAGCTGAGCTATTACAATAAATATGTACCTCAGTCAACGCCAGCAATGTTGGCAGCCTGATTTCTCTTAAATACAAATGATGTCACAACTCCCTGGGGTGGAGTCACCCTCAGACAGAATTTGGGGGTTCAGAGGGCTTGATGACTGTTTTGAAAGCTGGCAGGGATTGGGCCTTTAAATCCATTGCGCTGCGAGCCCATCCCGCTATTATTAAATGGAGAACTCACATTTGCAAATGTGGTTTCTTAATTCAGTTCATGGATTAAATGCAGGAGCCCCAACTCACGAGGACCAGATATTTCTCCACCCAGTTCTCCTCCTACTCTCCTTTGAATCAATCCCACATTCCACATTCCCTGCCAGAACCGTTTGATCAACACTCGCCATGTCCTCGGACAGGGTGAGGCCCAGGAGGTTGAATAGGTAGTAGGCCTTCTATTGGCTCATTAGGTGCAACTTTCACCCCAATTGAGAGGCTATTGAAAGAGATACTAATAATTGGAGGGGTGGGCCTTCTAAAAGCTGAGCCAAGCAGTTTAGCCGTTGGCTTCATGGTAGCAGGTATATTGATATTGCCTGGCCAGGCTTTTGTCTTCTGCCTCTGTACCTATGCTGCTGCTGCTGCAACGTCAATGATTGTTTAAATGAAGTAAATACATAACTCTTCCGGGTGATGCATTTGACAGGCTCTGCACCCTTTGCTATCGAGTTCTGCTTACTGCCTTAAAGTGCCCCCAAGCCGCGTGCCCACCATTTTCACAAGGACAAAACCTAATCGTTTTATTACAAAGTTAACATAAATACAGCAAACGATTATGAAAACAATACGTGTGAGTACTATCATTGCATTTAAAATAATGGGGAGAAAAAAACCGGTGGCCGGGCATTGTGGCCTTTAAGAAGTAAGGCAATGTATAATACTTAGGCATCGTATGGCAAGTTGTGTAGATATTGTAAACTGTTGTAGAGTTTTATAGAGCTCCCTGTTGCCCTTTGCATGGTCTCTTGGTGCTCTCCTGCTAGCCTTTGGTGATGGAACGTATACGTATCACCAATTTGCACAACAACTTTTCTACATCATGCTATTCATTTGAATTAGGAAGTGTGGATTAAAAGTCCTATGCGTAAAGACATCATTACATAGCAGTCTTGGGACCTGCATGGCAAGTGGAATGCAGACAAGTGTACAAATGCAAAGACGTTCATGGCGATAACGCGATAGAATACTCCCCTGGCACCTGAAACACGTGATAAAACATAAAAGTAGGTCTTGCTCGTGGTGAACGGCGAGTGGTGACATCACTCCTGTAAGCAGAAGTCTAGCCCACTTGCCAAACACAAAAGGTCCTTTGAGTCCCAGGGACAGCGACTTATGACGCTGATCAGACTTCCAGAACAGCTGCCACGGGCTCGCCCAGTGCTGATCCACAAGTAATGATGACGGTTGGAAGTGCTGCTAATGAGTGTCATGTCATGCCGGCGACCCCAGAACAAGGTTGCCCTCTGTGAGGCGTCTAGGCAGAAGTGGCTTCTGTTTCTCTTAAAGCTCTAGGCCTGCACAAACAGACCGTACACATAAATGGGGCTTTTCATACCCCCAGGCCTCCTGTCAAAAGTCCTTACATTTGCCAGAGGAGTATGTCACGCCTCGCTTATCTCCACTGCCCGTTTTCTTTCCGAGGAAAAAGATCGCATACTTCATTCACTGGATCTGTCAGCACCACGCAGGGGCCTTAGCCCGGGTGCTCGCGCCTGCGTGCAGCGTTTGTGTTTTGTTTAATTCCCTGCCGTGCTTGCTGATTGGTGTTGGTTGCAGCAGAGACGTCTTTATGCGAGGGCAAAAGAGGCACTTGCTCTGGGCCCCCACCTTGGAGGGGGCCCCACAATGCTGTCTGATCTTAAGAAGTCAGTTCACATCGTTTACCAAAGTTAATAGCACACGTCAGGATATTTTATGGTATGCTGTTTATGGCATGCTGCTGAAGCTCTAAAGACAAACTATTGCCTCTTTGTTGTTGACAAGTACATTTTGCCCTGATCCATTCATCCTGTAATGCTTTCTGTGTTCACTGTAGTATACATAGTTTCTGTGTTCGCTGTGGCACAGCTATTGTAGCATTCTCACCATTCCGTGGGGATTATATTGATCATGTGCAATAACCAAAGTTGAAATGTATATTAATAAATGTAAGTGCTGCGATGGATCAGGAGATAGCTCAGTGTGTTAAGCACTCATTGCAGAAATCTGTGCCTATAGGCAAGATTATAAATATCAAATTACAGCAAGGTCGGCCCAGCCTTTCCTATGTCTGATGTTAATAAACCTGCATGTGTATGTACTTTCTTTTGTAGCACAACAGGTGCTATTACCAGCAATTGGCCTGCATCAGATAGTGGCTGCTATAAAACATACCATCAGTGTAGTGAAGATCTAGAAATTGGTTTGTTCAGATAGGGAGTTGTAAACCCTAGACAGCCACCGCTAATGGGGAGCATAAGTGTTAGTCTGAGAGGTGATTAGGTAGCCAAACTTAAGACTGTGGAACTAAAGCATTCATGCTTGTATCCTGGTTTTGCCAGCAGATGACACAGTGATCCTGGGCAAATCTTATTTCACTCAAATTACTGTGCTGTAATCTGTGGAAAGGGTTGCTTTCTCACATGCTGGTGGCATTGTTTAGCCCATTACCTGAACTTTCTTTTTATGTAGGCCATTTGAGAGGAAACAGTTCTACTCAGAAGAGAGCGGGCCAGATATCACAGGCCTCTATCAAGCATATTTTAAGGTCTGCTCAATTGACACAATGTTTTTCCTTTTGTACAATTCAAAGGTTGTTCTACGTATATATAAATAACAATCACAGCAGTCTTTTGGGCGTATTTAAAGCTTCAAAACACTAAATTAAAACCCAGATGAAATCTTTCAAGCTCACAGCAATAAGTATGCTTGTACCTATTTACTCCCCTTGATGATGGAGACACTAACAGGGTAATTCATAGAAATCCGCACAAAAGTGGCGCACGCGACTGGCGCACAGCGTGCCCGTGTGAATGTCTGCGCCAGCCGCGTGCGCTAAAATCGATTTCCGCGCACAGCGTATTCATGGATTTTCGCATCCAAAACCTGCCGTGGTGCAGCGTGGCGCAGCGACCCTGCAGCAGCGCCAGTTACGCCCCCAAGAATGCCCTCGCGCAAGGAAAAGCCTTCAAAATCCCCAAATAATCGCAAAGGGCTTCGCTAACCCTGGACCAGTTCGCAGGGCTGGCAAACAGCAAACGCCAAGCGGGGAACGTGTATTTCAGTGGTTCGCGGGAAGTTCCACACGCGATTGTCCTGTGTACGCGTGCATCAGGGGTGCGCGGGAAGTATCACACGCAATTCCAGCAGGGTACGTGTATTACAGGGGTGCGCGTGAAGTTCCACACGTGATTTCAGCAGGGCACGTGTATTTCAGGGGTGCGCGGGAATTTCCACACGTGATTGGCCCCGTGCGAGCAGGGTATGTGTATTTCAGTGGTGCGCGGGAAGTTCCACATGCGATTGGCCCCGTGCGAGCAGGGTTCGTGTATTCCAGGGGTGCGCGGGAAGTTCCACACGCGATTGGCCCCGTGCGAGCAGGGTACGTGTATTTCAGGGGTACGCGGGAAGTTCCACACGCGATTTCAGCAGGGTACGTGTATTTCAGGGGTGCGCGGGAAGTTCCACACACGATTTCAGCAGGGTACGTGTATTTCAGGGGTGCGCCGGAAGTTCCACACGCGATTTCAGCAGGGTACGTGTATTTCAGGGGAGTGCGGGAAGTTCCACACGCGATTCCATCAGGGTACGTGTATTTCAGGGGTGCGCGGGAAGTTCCACACTCGATTGGCCCCGTGCGAGCAGGGTACGTGTATTCCAGGGGTGCACGGGAAGTTCCACACGCAATTTCAGCAGGGTACGTGTATTTCAGGGGTGCGCGGGAAGTTCCACACGCGATTGGCCCCGTGCGAGCAGGGTACGTGTATTTCAGGGGTGCCCGGGAAGTTCCACACGCGATTTGCCCCGTGCCAGCAGGGTACGTGTATTTCAGGGGTGCGCGGGAAGTTCCACACACGATTGGCCCCGTGCGAACAAGGTACGTGTATTTCAGGGGTGCGCGGGAAGTTCCACAAGCGATTTCAGCAGGGTACGTGCATTTCAGGGGTGCGCGGGAAGTTCCACACGCGATTTCAGCAGGGTACGTGTATTTCAGGGGTGCGCGGGAAGTTCCACACGCGATTCCATCAGGGTACGTGTATTTCAGGGGTGTGCGGGAAGTTCCACACGCGATTGGCCCAGTGCGAGCAGAGTACGTGTATTCCAGGGGTGCGCGGGAAGTTCCACACGAGATTTCAGCAGGGTACGTGTATTTCAGGGGTGCGCGGGAAGTTCCACACGCGATTGGTCCCGTGCGAGCAGGGTACGTGTATTTCAGGGTTGCGAATGAAGTTCCACACGCGATTGGCCCCGTGCGAGCAGGGTACGTGTATTTCAGGGGTGCGCGGGAAATTCCACACGCGATTTCCGCAGGGTACGTGTATTTCAGGGGTGTGCGGGAAGTTCCACACGCGATTTCAGCAGGGTACGTGTATTTCAGGGGTGCGCGGGAAGTTCCACACGCAATTTCAGCAGGGTACGTGTATTTCAGGGGAGTGCGGGAAGTTCCACACGCGATTCCATCAGGGTACGTGTATTTCAGGGGTGCGCGGGAAGTTCCACACTCGATTGGCCCCGTGCGAGCAGGGTACGTGTATTCCAGGGGTGCACGGGAAGTTCCACACGCAATTTCAGCAGGGTACGTGTATTTCAGGGGTGCGCGGGAAGTTCCACACGCGATTGGCCCCGTGCGAGCAGGGTACGTGTATTTCAGGGGTGCCCGGGAAGTTCCACACGCGATTTGCCCCGTGCCAGCAGGGTACGTGTATTTCAGGGGTGCGCGGGAAGTTCCACACACGATTGGCCCCGTGCGAACAAGGTACGTGTATTTCAGGGGTGCGCGGGAAGTTCCACAAGCGATTTCAGCAGGGTACGTGCATTTCAGGGGTGCGCGGGAAGTTCCACACGCGATTTCAGCAGGGTACGTGTATTTCAGGGGTGCGCGGGAAGTTCCACACGCGATTCCATCAGGGTACGTGTATTTCAGGGGTGTGCGGGAAGTTCCACACGCGATTGGCCCAGTGCGAGCAGAGTACGTGTATTCCAGGGGTGCGCGGGAAGTTCCACACGAGATTTCAGCAGGGTACGTGTATTTCAGGGGTGCGCGGGAAGTTCCACACGCGATTGGTCCCGTGCGAGCAGGGTACGTGTATTTCAGGGTTGCGAATGAAGTTCCACACGCGATTGGCCCCGTGCGAGCAGGGTACGTGTATTTCAGGGGTGCGCGGGAAATTCCACACGCGATTTCCGCAGGGTACGTGTATTTCAGGGGTGTGCGGGAAGTTCCACACGCGATTTCAGCAGGGTACGTGTATTTCAGGGGTGCGCGGGAAGTTCCACACGCAATTTCAGCAGGGTACGTGTATTTCAGGGGTGCCCGGGAAGTTCCACACGCGATTTGCCCCATGCCAGCAGGGTACGTGTATTTCAGGGGTGCGCGGGAAGTTCCACACACGATTGGCCCCGTGCGAGCAGGGTACGTGTATTTCAGGGGTGCGCGGGAAGTTCCACAAGCGATTTCAGCAGGGTACGTGCATTTCAGGGGTGCGCGGGAAGTTCCACACGCGATTTCAGCAGGGTACGTGTATTTCAGGGGTGCGCGGGAAGTTCCACACGCGATTTCAGCAGGGTACGTGTATGCAATTTCAGCAGGGTACGTGTATTTCAGGGGTGCGCGGGAAGTTCCACACGCGATTCCATCAGGGTACGTGTATTTCAGGGGTGTGCGGGAAGTTCCACACGCGATTGGCCCCGTGCGAGCAGAGTACGTGTATTCCAGGGGTGCGCGGGAAGTTCCACACGAGATTTCAGCAGGGTACGTGTATTTCAGGGGTGCGCGGGAAGTTCCACACGCGATTGGTCCCGTGCGAGCAGGGTACGTGTATTTCAGGGTTGCGAATGAAGTTCCACACGCGATTGGCCCCGTGCGAGCAGGGTACGTGTATTTCAGGGGTGCGCGGGAAATTCCACACGCGATTTCCGCAGGGTACGTGTATTTCAGGGGTGTGCGGGAAGTTCCACACGCGATTTCAGCAGGGTACGTGTATTTCAGGGGTGCGCGGGAAGTTCCACACGCAATTTCAGCAGGGTACGTGTATTTCAGGGGTGTGCGGGAAGTTCCACACGCGATTTCAGCAGGGTACGTGTATTTCAGGGGTGCGCGGGAAGTTCCACACGCAATTTCAGCAGGGTACGTGTATTTCAGTGGTTCGCGGGAAGTTCCACACGCGATTGTCCTGTGTACGCGTGCATCAGGGGTGCGCGGGAAGTATCACACGCAATTCCAGCAGGGTACGTGTATTACAGGGGTGCGCGTGAAGTTCCACACGTGATTTCAGCAGGGCACGTGTATTTCAGGGGTGCGCGGGAATTTCCACACGCGATTGGCCCCGTGCGAGCAGGGTACGTGTATTTCAGTGGTGCGCGGGAAGTTCCACATGTGATTGGCCCCGTGCGAGCAGGGTACGTGTATTCCAGGGGAGCGCGGGAAGTTCCACACGCGATTGGCCCCGTGCGAGCAGGGTACGTGTATTTCAGGGGTACGTGGGAAGTTCCACACGCGATTTCAGCAGGGTATGTGTATTTCAGGGGTGCGCGGGAAGTTCCACACGCGATTTCAGCAGGGTACGTGTATTTCAGGGGTGCGCGGGAAGTTCCACACGCGATTTCAGCAGGGTACGTGTATTTCAGGGGAGTGCGGGAAGTTACACACGCGATTCCATCAGGGTACGTGTATTTCAGGGGTGCGCGGGATGTTCCACACTCGATTGGCCCCGTGCGAGCAGGGTACGTGTATTCCAGGGGTGTGCGGGAAGTTCCACACGCGATTGGCCCCGTGAGAGCAGGGTACGTGTATTTCAGGGGTGCGCGGGAAGTTCCACACGCGATTTGCCCCGTGCCAGCAGGGTACGTGTATTTCAGGGGTGCGCGGGAAGTTCCACACGCGATTGGCCCCTGAGAGCAGGGTACGTGTATTTCAGGGGTGCGCGGGAAGTTCCACACGCGATTTGCCCCGTGCCAGCAGGGTACGTGTATTTCAGGGGTGCGCGGGAAGTTCCACACGCGATTGGCCCCGTGCGAGCAGGGTACGTGTATTTCAGGGGTGCGCGGGAAGTTCCACACGCAATTTCAGCAGGGTACGTGTATTTCAGGGGTGCGCGGGAAGTTCCACACGCGATTTCAGCAGGGTACGTGTATTTCAGGGGTGCGCGGGAAGTTCCACACGCGATTTCAGCAGGGTACGTGTATGCGATTTCAGCAGGGTATGTGTATTTCAGGGGTGCGCGGGAAGTTCCACACGCGATTCCATCAGGGTACGTGTATTTCAGGGGTGCGCGGGAAGTTCCACACGCGATTGGCCCCGTGCGAGCAGGGTACGTGTATTCCAGGGGTGCGCGAGAAGTTCCACACGAGATTTCAGCAGGGTACGTGTATTTCAGGGGTGCGCGGGAAGTTCCACACACGATTGGTCCCGTGCGAGCAGGGTACGTGTATTTCAGGGGTGCGAATGAAGTTCCACACGCGATTGGCCCCGTGCGAGCAGGGTACGTGTATTTCAGGGGTGCGCGGGAAATTCCACACGCGATTTCCGCAGGGTACGTGTATTTCAGGGGTGTGCGGGAAGTTCCACACGCGATTTCAGCAGGGTACCTGTATTTCAGGGGTGCGCGGGAAGTTCCACACGCAATTTCAGCAGGGTACGTGTATTTCAGGGGTGCGCAGGAAGTTCCACACGCGATTCCATCAGGGTACGTGTATTTCAGGGGTGCATGGGAAGTTCCACATGCGATTGGCCCCGTGCGAGCAGGGTTCGTGTATTCCAGGGGTGCGCAGGAAGTTCCACACGCGATTTCAGGAGGGTACATGTATTTCAGGGGTGCGCGGGAAGTTCCACACGCGATTGGCCCCGGGCGAGCAGGGTACGTGTATTTCAGGGGTGCGCGGGAAGTTCCACAAGCGATTGGCCTCGTGCGAGCAGGGTACGTGTATTTCAGGGGTGCGTGGGAAGTTCCACACGCGATTGGCCCCGTGCAAGCAGGGTACGTGTATTTCAGGCGTGCGCGGGAAGTTCCACACGCGATTTCAGCAGGGTACGTGTATTTCAGGGGTGCGCGGGAAGTTCCACACGCGATTTCAGCAGGGTACGTGTATTTCAGGGGTGCGCGGGAAGTTCCACACGGGATTTCAGCAGGGTACGTGTATTTCAGGGGTGCGCGGGAAGTTCCACACGGGATTTCAGCAGGGTACGCGTATTTCAGGGGTGCGCGGGAAGTTCCACACGCAATTTCAGCAGGGTACGTGTATTTCAGGGGTTCTGGTGAGTACTACATGTGAATTGGCCGTGTGGGTCCTCCCAGGTGTTCGCTCTACAACCTCCACGGCCCCTGCAGGCAGCCCACACCACGGGGGACTACCCTGCACCTCTGCTCATGTCCCGCAGGCAGCCCATCCACCATGGGCATGCCCCCCAGCCAACCCACATGTCACCTTGCAGTACTGATCAACAATGCATGTCTCCCAGCACCCCCACCCCCCAGCAGTCAGGGGCACCCTCCACCAGGCCCCCACTCATGTCTCCCACCACCCCCACCCCCCAGCAGTGCAGGGGCAGCCTCCACCAGGCCCCCACTCATGTCTCCCACCACCCCCACCCCCAGCAGTGCAGGGGCAGCCTCCACCAGGCCCCCACCCATGTCTACCACCACCCCCAACCCCCAGCCACCAGGGGCAGCCTCCACCAGGCCCCCACTCATGTCCAACTCATGTCTCTCACCACCCTCACCCCCCAGCCACCAGGGGCAGCCTCCACCAGGCCCCCACTCATGTCCCCCTGCACCCCCACCCCCCAGCCACCAGGGCCAGCCTCCACCAGGCCCCCACTCATGTCTCCCACCACCCCACCCCCCAGCCACCAGGGGCAGCCTCCACCAGGCCCCCACTCATGTCTACCACCACCCCCACCCCCCTGCCACCAGGGGCAGCCTCCACCAGGCCCCCACTCATGTCTCCCACCACCCCCACCCCCCAGCAGTGCAGGGGCAGCCTCTACCAGGCCCCCACCCATGTCTACCACCACCCCCACCTCCCAGCCACCAGGGGCAGCCTCCACCAGGCCCCCACTCATGTCCAACTCATGTCTCCCACCACCCTCACCCCCCAGCCACCAGGGGCAGCCTTTACCAGGCCCCACTCATGTCCCCCTGCACCCCCACCCCCCAGCCACCAGGGGCAGCCTCCACCAGGCCCCCACTCATGTCTCCCACCACCCCCACACCCCAGCCACCATGGGGCAGACTCCACCAGGCCGCCACTCATGTCTACCACCTCCCCCACACCCCAGCCACCAGGGGCAGCCTCCACCAGGTCCCCACTCATGTCTCCTACCACCCCCACCCCTCAGCAGTGCAGGGGCAGCCTCCACCAGGCCGCCACTCATGTCTACCACCTCCCCCACACCCCAGCCACCAGGGGCTGCCTCCACCAGGCCCCCACTCATGTCTCCCACCACCCCCACCCCCCAGCCACCAGGGGCAGCCTCCACTCATGTCTCCCACCACCCCCACCCCCCAGCAGTGCAGGGGCAGCCTCCACCAGGCCCCCACTCATGTTTCCCACCCCCCCACCCCCCAGCAGTGCAGGGGCAGCCTCCACCAGGCCCCCACTCATGTCTCCCACCACCCCCACCCCTCAGCAGTGCAGGGGCAGCCTCCACCAGGCCCCCACTCATGTCCCCTATTACCCCCACCCCCCAGCCACCAGGGGCAGCCTCCACCAGGCCCCCACTCATGTCTCCCACCACCCCCAACCCCCAGCAGTGCAGGGGCAGCCTCCACCAGGCCCCCACTCATGTCCCCTATTACCCCCACCCCCCAGCCACCAGGGGCAGCCTCCACCAGGCCCCCACTCATGTCTCCCACCACCCCCACCCCCCAGCAGTGCAGGGACAGCCTCCACCAGGCCCCACTCATGTCCCCTATTACCCCCACCCCCCAGCCACCAGGGGCAGCCTCCACCAGGCCCCCACTCATGTCTCCCACCACCCCCACCCCCCAGCAGTGCAGGGGCAGCCTCCACCAGGCCCCGACTCATGTCCCCTATTACCCCCACCCCCCAGCCACCAGGGGCAGCCTCCACCAGGCCCCCACTCATGTCTACCACCACCCCCACCCCTCAGCCACCAGGGGCAGCCTCCACCAGGCCCCCCACTCATGTCTCCCACCACCCCCACCCCCCAGCAGTGCAGGGGCAGCCTCCACCAGGCCCCCACTCATGTCTCCCACCAACCCCACCCCCCAGCAGTGCAGGGGCAGCCTCCACCAGGCCCCCACTCATGTCTCCCACCACCCCCACCCCCCAGCAGTGCAGGGGCAGCCTCCACCAGGCCCCCACTCATGTCCCCTATTACCCCCACCCCCCAGCCACCAGGGGCAGCCTCCACCAGGCCCCCACTCATGTCTACCACCACCCCCACCCCCCAGCAGTGCAGGGGCAGCCTCCACCAGGCCCCCACTCATGTCTCCCACCACCCGCACCCCCCAGCCACCAGGGCACCTGCCAGCAGGCCCCCACTCATGTCCAACTCATGTTCCCCTGCACCCCCACCCCCAGCACTGTGGGGCACCTGCCAGCAGGACCCCACTCATGTCCAACTCATGTTCCCCTGCACCCCCACCCCCCAGCACTGTGGGGAACCTGCCAGCAGGCCCCCACTCATGTCCAACTCATGTACCCCTGAAGCCCACCCCCCAGCTCTGTGGGGCACCTGCCAGCAGGCCCCCACTCATGTCCAACTCATGTTCCCCTGCACCCCCACCCCCTAGCACTGTGGGGCACCTGCCAGCAGGCCCCCACTCATGTCCAACTCATGTTCCCCTGCACCCCCATCCCCCAGCACTGTGGGGCACCTGCCAGCAGGCCCCCACTCATGTCCAACTCATGTTCCCTGCACCCCCACCCCCCATCACTGAGGGGCACCTGCCAGCAGGCCCCCACTCATGTCCAACTCATGTTCCCCTGCACCCCCACCCCCCAGCACTGTGGGGCACCTGCCAGCAGGCCCCCACTCATATCCAACTCATGTTCCCCTGCACCCCCACCCCCCATCACTGTGGGGCACCTGCCAGCAGGCCCCCACTCATGTCCAACTCATGTTCCCCAGCCAACATGTCATCACAATCTAGATCCCCGGTCCCTATGGTCAGCCTCCAAATGCAAAACACCCACCCGAGTATTGCATCCACCCACTCAGAAATGGCAATAACATGATAGAACTGCAATTGCAAGTTTGGAAACGAACACATGTCCCTCACTTACACCCAATGGGTGTCACTGAATCTCAAAACCCATATCATGATATGCATGAAACCAATGAGATGATACTACACATTGAAGTTTGATCAAAAAATATGTATTAAAGAAAACATGAATTGAATCAAAAATAAACAGAAATGGGAATGTAAAAAAAGTAAAAAGAAGCATGTCCATGAAAAAATGCAAAACCAAAAATCAGAATCCAAAGGAATGGTGTCCAAAGTCACAGTCCAGAAAAGAAAATCCAATGGGAAATTATAATTGAAAGCCATTGCTCCATGGGTAAATTGTAAAAAGAAAAGAAAATCCAACAGTGAACTATGTACAGGTGAACAAGCCAGGGTCCATGATCCCAACAAAAGAAATGAAACCTATCTAACAACACTACCTAATAAAAAATAACTATATACAAAAATGTGGCCCATTGTCCAAAATGTCCAAAGAAAATGCAAAAACAAAGGAAACCTAACACTAACTACATAACTATTTACATGGGCAGCGGGCTAGTCGATCGGCTCACTGGATGTTGTCATGGGCCAGGGCATCATCGAACTCCTGTTCAATGGCTTGGAGGCAGGCATGTTCCCTGGCCCCGAGGTCTCGCAGGGATAAAGCAGTGTCCAGCTCCAACTCCCTGCGAAGACCCTCAAGGCACTCAGCCCGCCTCAGCGCCCTCCGCATGGAGTTCTCCGCCCTGACCATTGTGAGCCGTTCCTCCTTTGCACGCTGCCGCTCCGCACCTATCTGCTGGCCCAACCGCTCCCACACGGAAGCCACTCCCATTCCAGGGTTCTCCTGCCCTCCGGCCGATGCCTGCACCCCTGATGTTGGTGGCCCCGAGCCATGATGCATCACATGTCGAGCCTGCCGCTGCCTCCGACGCAACTGCCTGTGCCAGCACTACGGCATCCAGGCTGATGGTATCCACCGACGCCGTTGTGCACGTGCCCTGCCCGATGATGCCGTCACATCCTCCATCTGCTGGGGTCCAGTTGCTGGTGTGTCCACCCCTGCTGGACCTCCGACTCCCGACTGTGGCAGGTATGGGATCCCCACCGAGCCGGCTGCATTGGTCGGGGCAGGTCCACAGGGGGCCCTGGTGGCATCTGGGCCGGAAGACGGCATGGAGAACGACTGCTGCATAGTCTCCACAGAGAAGGAGAGGGTCGCAGATTGGCCGACACATGTAGGAAACCCCCGACCATGGCCATTCTCAACTGGGCCACGTCGGCACGGTGCTCTCCATGATGACGTGCATGCTCCTCCCAGGAAGCACGCACCTCATCACAAATTGCACCTGTGCGCAACGCGACACCAATCAGGACCTTCTCCATACGGCCAGGGGTCCCCTCGTACGCAGGTGGAGGGGAGTCAGATGACATGGACATCCCCCCTACCTGCGGACAGGCCTGGGATGGAGCATCCCTGCTGGTGCATGGTGGTGCAGTCACAGTGTCAGGGCCAGTGACATGCACAGGCCCCTCCACGGTGACCTGTGCTGCCTCCTGCCCCTGCCCTGAACTGCAACACTTGCACCAGCAGGGATGCCCCCACCAGGCCCCATGTGCGCCTCAGTAGTGGCCTCCTCCTCCTCTGTGGAAACCACCAACCTGGATGGCTCCACCCCGTCTTCTGCCGTTGCAAGCCCCTGTGGGGGCTCACCCACCCCTTCCGCTGCAGCCGTGGGGGCATCCCCGCCGCTTTGCTCCACAGAGCCGTCTCCGCCCTTCTTCCTCACGTGGCGCTGTGTAGAGGGAGACATAGAACACAAGCATCAGGGTACTGTATAATGGTCCCCTAGACAGGAAGCCATAGCAGATGAGTGGCACTGTCAAAGATCACTTCCATCATGTCCCTCCACAACACATGGCTCAGTGCAGGTAAAACACATGCGGTAACAGGCATGGCGCATGCTATGGACATTAGCATACATGTCCAAGTGATTCTTGAAACATACACTGTTGTTTTGGAACTCACATGCATCATGTGCCATGCCTATCACATGCACACACTTCACCCTAGTTTCATCCATCTGGCCTCATACACCACAGACACAGTGGATACAAGGATGACTAGGCTGCATCAGTGAAACTGAACATTGCGACAGACATGTGTCATGCATCCCTGGCATTCACAAGTCACAGACACGCAGGTCAGACACACAGACATGGACAGCATACATGTACATGGCATCAGCACCCATCCCTCACCCATGTCCAGGAACAGAGACTGGCATGCTTTCATGTGGCCATTCCGCATAGGGCAACCCATGTTGCATTAGAACACATGCACCAACCGTGTGGTTCACACATTACTGGTCTCACATGCATGACGTCCCTGCACACACTCATGCATACATGGCCTATGTCACACATACAGGCAAGTATCAGACAACCAGCACACTGCGACATGCCCTGTCTCACACAGCAATGCTTTGCCACTTACCGCTCAACTCCAGACGGGTCTGCCTCTCAAGGATCTGGGCGTGGAGCGCTGGGCCTACGCGTTCCAGCACCCTCATCTGGATGGTACTCATGCGGCCCCGGCCCCCCTCCACGAGGCGCCGGGCCTTCAAGAGGGTCCTGGACCTGCAGTCATCCCAGCGCTTCTTGACATGTTGGTAGTCGTGGAATGCCACCCCCTCCGCGTTGATGGCAGTCACGATGTCCGTCCAGATCCGAGTCCATCCTTCCTTGTTGGCGCGCTTACTTCCGAAGAGGGCATCATACTGCCCCAGGACTTGCTCCACCAGGACACCAACTTCGGTGGCAGTGAAGCTGGTGCCCCTCTCCCTCTCTGGCCGGGGGTTGCCAGTGGTGCCAGATGTTGCAGTACCCGA
This sequence comes from Ambystoma mexicanum, assembly GCF_040938575.1. Classification (NCBI taxonomy): domain Eukaryota; kingdom Metazoa; phylum Chordata; class Amphibia; order Caudata; family Ambystomatidae; genus Ambystoma; species Ambystoma mexicanum. The sequence goes on along the minus strand of NC_090937.1, from coordinate 772,350,572 downwards.
CATGGCAACCCCATAGGCAGGAGTGGGTGGGCAACTGGGTCCTGGGGCTGGGATGTGGAGCGATGGTATCCCAGTCGGGAGTCTTCTGTTCCAGCAGGGGTGGACACAGCAAATGGACCCCTGCAGATGGCTGATGTGCAGGCATCAAATGGCGGGGCACGGTGGCAGCAGGCAGGCAGGCAGGCAGGCAGCAGCAGATGGCTTGTGGGAGGCTGCTCGGGGCTCTGGGGGGCAGTAATTCAGCCTTTTAGGCAGGAGCATGGTCTTCCGTGTGCTTACGCGTGGCCAGCTTGATACGGAGTGATTTGGCACGTGAAAATCCTGCACGTCTGCGTGTAAATCGAGGAAAGGCCCTTAGCGCATATGCACGTCACCACGCATATGCGATTTCATTGGACCAAAGGCCCTTAGCGCGTGAGCGCGTCTGTGACGTGAGGCGCGCGTGTGTTTCCCTCATTACACGTGATGACAGAGCACACGTGGATTTCCACCAATCGCGTGTGGAACTTCCTGCGCATCCCAGAAATACACGTACCCAAGCGAATCGCGTGTACGCTCACTTCCCTCCAATTACACGCGATGACACTCGGAAGTGCAGTTTTACCACGTGTGCTCGCATATGCGATTTCATTGGCCCAAAGGCCACCATGCGCAGCTGTGACGTCACCATGCGCATGGCCGTAGAGAATGGTGCGTGTAAAATTGAAGAGATACACGTCCGAGTGTCAAAGCGCGTAATTGGTGGAAATGGCCTCATTGCGTATGCGCGTCTGTGACGTGTTTATAAAAGGTACGTGTAGAACGCCATTTCCTTGTACGTGCTTTTCGTGGAGAGCGAGTGGGTGAAATCTGTACTTCTTGTCGGTTCACATGCGATTTACTTCACGGCATTTCCAGTTCGTACTCCCTGTTACCTCTGACAGCTCTTTCTCTTTTCTTCTTTTTCCTGGGCCTGTTTCCTCAAACAGCGTGCCCTACTACTGTTGTCCTGTCTCCTCAGACAGCGTACAATTCTTCTTTTGGCGGGGGTGTTGCCAACGTGCACACGCGCATATTTTTCACGCTTTTGTTCCTGGTGGACGGTGAGTCGCGCACGTATTTAACATCTGTGCTTGCCCCGTGTGTCGCGTACCCCTTCAGAGGTCATTCTAGGCTGCGTGTGACACGCATACGTTCATTCTTGTGTTCCTGGGTGCCACAGCGTAGTGCAGGTTTATTTTTCCACGCACGTGGTCTAGGAGGGGTTGAGTGCACCTTACTTCGCTTTTTTGGGGTGCCTGTGCGTTGCGTGACCCGTCATCTTTCCCCAGGGGTGACATACAGCCTTGCTAGAGCACTAGGGTACGATTACCATCTGGTACCCAACCCCTTTGACCCCCAATTGCCCAGGACAATAGTTCACATCGACTCCAATACGCACAATAACATCAGTGCCATGGCTGGGAGGCGAACAAGCCGTAAAGGTGGCAAAGGTGGCCGAGCCCCAAGTGGTGGCCGTGGTGGATCCGGTAGGGGACGTGGCCGTGACTTGCAGGGTGCCCCTAGCCCCCCATGTGTGGAGGAGCAGTCAGGGACACCCATGCCCCCCCCTGGTTGAGGTTACCGTGGCTGACACCATCCATGCTCAGCCCTTGTTGGACCAGCCCACTGTAGAACCAGACCTGGCACAGGGTGACTCCATGGCTGACTTCCAGGTCAGCAGGTCTAGGCCATGTGCGCCGGTGAACGTTGGTGTCATCAGGCCACGTGGATCAGGGGCAGCTAGGTCATCTGCTGCCCCGCGTAGACAGGCAGGGGAGGCTGCAGGGGCAGCTGTGGCTCTATCCACCCCACCTCTCACACACCCATCCAGGACAGTGTCGGTCCAAGTCCATCATGCTGACATTCCCCCTGACACCATCACACTTGAGATAATGCCTGCACCAACTCCCATGCTGAGTGTGCAATCCCACGCTCCTGCCCCTAGTGTCCAGAGCGGCGCAGGACACTCTGGATCCCCACCACCTTTCAAGCGGAAGAGGAAGAGTGCTCGTCCAGTAGAGGCTGATGCCCCAGACACAGCTACAAAGTCCGGCCCGTCAAGGAAGCCCAGCTTTAATGAGGCCGAACTGAATGCACTTGTAGAGTATGTGTCCGCACATGACTGCGAAATGGTGATTGTTGCAGGATCCAAGACCACACCTGCACAACGTCAGGCACACTGGCAGACCATTGCGGACATCATAAGTGCCCTTGGAATCGTGAGGCACACAGCTAATGAATGCTGCAAGAGCTGGAATGACTTGAAGCGCAGGGCAAAGAATAAGCTTGCCTCAAGTCATGCCGCAACTCTAGTGACTGGAGGTGGGTCTCCAGCAGACGACAAAGAACTCACTCCACATGAGCAGGTTGCTGGGACCTACGTCACGGAGGAACAGATCCAAGGCGTGGGAGAAGTGGCAGATTACGAGGCATTGTCCGGTGAGTGCACATGCATGTGTGTGTCATCCATGTGCATGGTGTGTGTGGGAGGGCTTCTGTTTGGGTGCCAGGGGAGGGTGTGTGTGCCTGAGTGGTTCGGCTCACCCATGTGCCTCGTCCTATACATTCTTGGCAACAGCAGTTGGGTATAGCAGCATCCCTTTCGGCCAACATTAGACATCCAGCCCAACACCACGCCAGTTGCCCTTGGAGTGTCATCTTGCCACAACACTGTTGCTTATTTACCTCTGTTTATTCAGGCAGATTGTTTGCATACCATCACTTTTACTCGGGATTTCTCAGTCCTATTGTCACATGTCTGACATGGCTATGGTACAGTGGACTGGCTCAGTTTCGTGGACATGATTAGTTTGGACATGTCCCTGTGCTATAGGACAATTTTTGACTGGCAGCAGCAGGTTAAACATATGAACCATTACAATGAAAATAATCAATTATGTGAACAAACTGGACTGAATGAACAATTGGTGACCTCCTCTCCCTCTTCACTTCATGGCTAGGGTACATGCCATCTGTGTGATGGCATGTGTATTTGACCTGCCAATCACTGGCCAATGTGTGATGCCACTGCTAGGCAGCATGCAGCAAATGTGTTCATCTTCCATCTTGGTGTCATCAATGTGTGCCATCTGCCTCCCCATCACACGCAGTGACGGTGCATGCATGGGAGTGTTTTAGTCATGTGGGACATGTGTCAATCAAGTACTGTTTCTGTAGACTCTCAGCCCTAATTGTGTGCCATAGTGCTAATGCCTGTTTCCATTTGTTTTCTTTCATGTCTTTGCAGGGGAAGACGCACTTGATACTGCTGGGGTTGTGGAGATGGTGCAGACCCAGGAGGGGTCTGAGGGCCGACCGACCACCAGTGAGGGACGTGGTGTGGTGGTGGGTGAGAACCCACAACTGCTGCAGGTCATGCTCTCAAGGGGTGTCTCTGGCTGCACCTCCCCCGAGCTGTACTCAGGTGTTGATTCGGATGATGAGACCTACGTGTCGTCGCAGGTGAGTGTTCCTGGGAGGGATTCTGTTCTGTCCGACCCACCTGCAACAGGGTTAGAACCCTCAATGGGGATGTCAGTGTTGGCAGGTACGCCTTTGGTGGTTATGGATGCAGGGTCACACTCCGCGACATCTGATCCTGTTCCTGGGCCAGCAGATCAGAGGGGGAATGCAGTCCTGCAGCCTCAGGCAGTGCCGGCACAGCAAGGCACAGTTCGCCTTGCCCCAGACAGGTGTGGTGCCCGCCGACGTGGTGGCCGTACGCCACCTGGCAATACCGAGTGGGAGCAATCCATTTATGGTATGGCAACCCAACAGGCAGCATCATCAGAGATGATGGCTCAGGCCATGGATAGGGCGGGCACTTCCATTGTCCCCCCCGAAAGGCTGATGGAGCGACTACAGCAGGCAACCGACTCCATCTGCCAGTCAAACAGGGAGGACATGTTGGCGTCCGACAGGGACAGGCGGGCGGCACTGGCGACTCTGCAGGAAGCCATCTCCATAGAGTCCCAGGGCCACAGGGAAGCCCTGAGGCTGGAACTCCTTCACCTCAGGACGACTCTTGTTGAGCTTGAGGCTTCAACAAACCTAAGGACAGAACAGCAGCTGAAGCGTCTCACCCGTACGCTCTCAGCTGAGATGCAGGCAACTAGGGCGGAGGTCCGGGCATCCCGTGAGTTGTTGCATGGGGACCTCCGCACACTAATCCTCCAGAATGAGACCTTCCACACCCGCATGCTTGCAGCCATGGAGGGACAGACTAGGGCTTTGCGTGGGCTGCCTCCCATAGTGCCACCACCTCCGGATGCAGCTGCAGAGGATGAGAATAGCGACAGCAGTGATACTCCCACAATAGGGTAGCCGTGTAGGCCATGAGCCCATGGAGGTGTTTTTTTTTTCGCAAGATCCACACAGGTGGGTTTTGGTGTGCACCCTGTCCTCGGACCTCCTGGGTGGCCTCCCCAACCCCCCCGGGCCCATTAATGGCCATTTTTGATTTTTTTTTTTTTTTGGGACAGTGTGTTGCCTTGTGTGGCTCCCGTGTGCATACGCTGCATTGTGGCTGGGCACATGCAGGCTTGTCATGGATTTGGTTCAGATGCTTGGGTTTTTGTCACACACACCCCTCCTGATTCCCATTTCCATGGGCTTGCAAAGGGTGTGCCCAAGTGACATTGACATACATGGTGACATTGGACTCCCATGAGCTGTGTGGGCAGTCTGTAGTCAATACTGTGTATACATTCATAGTGCATATTGTTGTATTGTACACTGAGTGGTGTATTGATATGTGCCTCTGCATCCATCTCATCCTCCATATTTGCAGGTCCATTCCTCATGTCTTCACAATGCGGTCCACCTTGGAACTGGAGTCCATGTTGTAAGCAGTGCACCTACACTCATGCGTGGCGCTAACACTGTATATTGGAAGTGTTCAGAGGGTTGTCATCATCAGGTGGTGAGGCTAGCTAATTTTTAAGTCTGTAATGTCATGTTTAAGGTAGGTTGGAGGTTGTGTAGGTGATTGGTATTCTTGGTAAGTATTTGGTAATGTGGGTTGTAGGTCCTGCATTACTGTGAGCATTTCATGTGTGGACATGTTTCCATTACACTGTAGCTGCTGACACTTGGGGCATGTTGTGGGGAATAATTTCTTTCCTCTCACATTGCATGACATGCCATGGTGTGTTGTGTGGCCGTGCCGGGGAGGGGGTGGGTGACATGGCACTGTTTTCATGTAGTATTTTGCAAGTAGGTATTCATTTCTGCAGCATGGAAGTGTCTTTTCATGACACTGCATTGGTGGTGTTTGTGTAGGTAGGGATGCACACATTGTGACACTTCCACATGAACAATCTCAGGCTGCTATGGTTCTGACAGTTGAAAGTCCCTTTGTTCGTCTTAATTGTCAGGTCGAGTCATCATTGCTTATCAGATGGTATGTGCCAGGCCTGTGTGCACTCCACTGGGGTGTGATTTCTATGTGAAGTAATTAGCCACCAGCTGCGTACAGACTGCCTCACCCCGTGCCCTCTCCCCTCCCATGCGCAGCAGGTGTGCATGTGGTTGGGGATGTGGGGGCACCACCATGTCCACGGCCAGGCCCCGGCGTGTTGCAACATTGTGCAGGACACATGCTGCCACTATGATCCTGCACACTACTGGGGGCGCATATAACAGCTGCCCGCCAGAACGGTCAAGGGAGCGAAAGCGTGACTTGAGCACTCCGAATGTGCGCTCCACTATGCCCCGGGTTGCAATATGGGCTGTGTTGTATCTTACCTCTGGAGGCGTGATGGGGTTCTGAATTGGCATCATCATGTGGGTGCTCAGAGGGTAGGCACTGTCCCCTGGTGAGGAGGTGATGGGTATTATTAGTGGGGTAGTGACATAACTCTGCATCTGACATGCATGCATGTGCAGTGGCATTCATACTCACCAAGCAGCCATGATGTATCGCCATGCAGCCCAGCTTCTGGGTCCCTGCTTAGGGTAGACATTCGGTAAATGAAGCTGTTGTGGCTGGACCCTGGATAGTTGGCATATACTGAGGTGATGATTCCCTTAGCATTACATACTACCTGCACGTTGATGGAATGCCAGTGCTTGCGGTTCCTATAGATGTGCTCAGATGCCCTGGGGGGACGTAGTGCCACATGGGTGCAGTCAATGGCACCTAGCACTTTTGGGAATTGTGCCACATCGTAGAAATCGAGGGTGGCAGCCTGCCTTTCTGCAGGTGTCCTGGGCAGGTATATGTGCCTACGGACTGATGGGCGTGCAGTGATGATGTTCAAGACCTGGTGTAGGCAGCGTGACTGCGTGGCCTGTGACACCCCACCCACTATGGCACTTGTCCGCTGAAATGGTCCTGTGGCCAAGAAGTGCAGTACATTGAGGACCTTCTCCAGGGGGCTGTGTGCTTGGGAGCACAGGGTGGGTGATGTGAGGTCATCCTCCCACTCACTGACCAGGTCCAGTATTATGTGTGGGGGAAACCTGTACCTCCCATACACCTGGTCATCAGGCATCCCAAAACGGCTGGTTCTGGGAGTGAAAATTCGGGCCCTCACTATCCTCCTCCTCCTCCTTTGGTAACTGCCGACCACTGCTGCTAGGAATGGTATATTCATTCTGGCGTATGAGCTTGTTTGTTGTTTGCGCGCACTTTTATGCTGCGCAGGTCGATGTACGCCTGCTTCATGCTGGCGTACGTGTCTCAGGATTGGACCATTTATTTTTCGGCACGTCGTAGGCGAACGTGTGAATCTTCCCGCCCACCCCAGGAATACACGTAGCACGCTCTCACAGGCACAATCGCGGGTAAATATTCCTGCCCACCCCTGGAAAACATGTACTCCACTCTCACAGGCCCAATCGCGTGTGGAAGTTCACGTGCACCCCGAAGTACACGTACCCAGGCCAATCGCTTGTGGAACTTCCCGCGCACTCCGTAGTACACGTACCCAGGCAAATCGCGTGTGGAAGTTCACGTGCACCCCGAAGTACACATACCCAGGCAAATTGCATGGCTGGGGGGTGGGGGTGGTGGGAGACATGAGTTGGGGCCTGGTGGAGGCTGCCCCTGCACTGCTGGGGGGTGGGGGTGGTGGGAGACATGAGTGGGGGCCTGGTGGAGGCTGCCCCTGCACTGCTGGGGGGTGGGGGTGGTGGGAGACATGAGTGGGGGTCTGGTGGAGGCTTCCCCTGGTGGCTGGGGGCTGGGGGTGGTGGTAGACATGAGTGGGGGCCTGGTGGTGGCTGCCCCTGGTGGCTGGGGGGTGGGGGTAATAGGGGACATGAGTGGGGGCCTGGTGGAGGCTGCCCCTGCACTGCTGTGGGGTGGGGGTGGTGGTAGACATGAGTGGGGGCCTGGTGGAGGCTGCCCCTGGTGGCTGGGGGGTGGGGTGGTGGGAGACATGAGTGGGGGCCTGGTGGAGGCTGCCCCTGGTGGCTGGGGGGTGAGGGTGGTGGGAGACATGAGTTGGACATGAGTGGGGGCCTGGTGGAGGCTGCCCCTGCACTGCTGGGGGGTGAGGGTGGTGGGAGACATGAGTGGGGGCCTGGTGGAGGCTGCCCCTGGTGGCTGGGGGGTGGGGGTGGTGGGAGACATGAGTGGGGGCCTGGTGGAGGCTGCCCCTGGTGGCTGGGGGGTGGGCGTGGTGGGAGACATGAGTGCGGGCCTGGTGGAGGCTGCCCCTGCACTGCTGGGGGTGGGGGTGGTGGGAGACATGAGTCGGGGCCTGGTGGAGGCTGCCCCTGGTGGCTGGGTGGTGGGGGTGGTGGGAGACATGAGTGGGGGCCTGGTGGAGACTGCCCCTGGTGGCTGGGGGGTGAGGGTGGTGGGAGACATGAGTTGGACATGAGTGGGGGCCTGGTGGAGGCTGCCCCTGGTGGCTGGGGGGTGGGGGTGGTGGTAGACATGAGTGGGGGCCTGGTGGAGGCTGCCCCTGCACTGCTGGGGGGTGGGGGTGGTGGGAGACCGCCTTGTGGAAACTGCCCCTGGTGGCTGGAGGGTGGGGGTGGTGGGAGACATGAGTGGGGGCCTGGTGGAGGCTGCCCCTGGTGGCTGGGGGGTGAGGGTGGTGGGAGACATGAGTTGGACTTAAGTGGGGGCCTGGTGGAGGCTGCCCCTGGTGGCTGGGGGTGGTGGTAGACATGAGTGGGGGCCTGGTGGAGGCTGCCCCTGCACTGCTGGGGTGTGGGGGTGGTGGGAGACATGAGTGGGGGCCTGGTGGAGGCTGCCCCTGGGGGGTGGGGGGTGGGGGTGGTGGGAGACATGAGTGGGGGCCTGGTGGAGGCTGCCCCTGGTGGCTGGGGGGTGGGGGTGGTGGTAGACATGAGTGGGGGCCTGGTGGAGGCTGCCCCTGCACTGCTGGGTGGTGGGGGTGGTGGGAGACATGAGTGGGGGCCTGGTGGAGGCTGCCCCTGGTGGCTGGGGGGTGGGGTGGTGGTAGATATGAGTGGGGGCCTGTTGGAGGCTGCCCCTGGTGGCTGGGGGTTGGGGGTAATAGGGGACATGAGTGGGGGCCTGGTGGAGGCTGCCCCTGCACTGCTGGGGGGTGGGGGTGGTGGGAGACATGAGTGGGGGCCTGGTGAAGGCTGCCCCTGGTGGCAGGGGGGTGGGGGTGGTGGGAGACATGAGTTGGACATGAGTGGGGGCCTGGTGGGGGCTGCCCCTGCACTGCTGGGGTGTGGGGGTGGTGGGAGACATGAGTGGGGGCCTGGTGGAGGCTGCCCTTGGTGGCTGGGGGGTGAGGGTGGTGGGAGACATGAGTGGGGGCCTGGTGGAGGCTGCCCCTGGTGGCTGGGGGGTGGGGGTGGTGGTAGACATGAGTGGGGGCCTGGTGGAGGCTGCCCCTGCACTGCTGGGGGGTGGGGGTGGTGGGAGACATGAGTGGGGGCCTGGTGGAGGCTGCATCTGGTGGCTGGGGGGTGGGGGTGGTGGTAGACATGAGTGGGGGCCTGTTGGAGGCTGCCCCTGGTGGCTGGGGGTTGGGGGTAATAGGGGACATGAGTGGGGGCCTGGTGGAGGCTATCCCTGGTGGCTGGGGGGTGGGGGTGGTGGTAGACATGAGTGGGGCCTGGTGGAGGCTGCCCCTGGTGGCTGGGGGCTGGGGGTGGTGGTAGACATGAGTGGGGGCCTGGTGGAGGCTGCCCCTGCACTGCTGGGGGGTGTGGGTGGTGGGAGACATGAGTGGGGGCCTGGTGGAGGCTGCCCCTGGTGGCTGGGGGGGTGGGGGTGGTGGGAGACATGAGTGGGGGCCTGGTGGAGGCTGCCCCTGGTGGCTGGGGGGTGAGGGTGGTGGGAGACATGAGTTGGACATGAGTGGGGACCTGGTAGAGGCTGCCCCTGGTGGCTGGGGGTAGTGGTAGACATGAGTGGGGGCCTGGTGGAGGCTGCCCCTGCACTGCTGGGGGGTGGGGGTGGTGGGAGACTTGAGTGGGGGCCTGGTGGAGGCTGCCCCTGGTGGCTGGGGGGTGGGGGTGGTGGGAGACATGAGTGGGGGCCTGGCGGAGGCTGCCCCTGGTGGCTGGGGGGTGGGGGCGGTGGTAGACATGAGTGGGGGCCTGGTGGAGGCTGCCCCTGCACTGCTGGGGGGTGGGGGTGGTGGGAGACATAAATGGGGGCCTGGTGGAGGCTGCCCCTGGTGGCAGGGGGTGGGGGTGGTGGTAGACATGAGTGGGGGCATGGTGGAGGCTGCCCCTGGTGGCTGGGGGTGGGGGTAATAGGGGACATGAGTGGGGGCCTGGTGGAGGCTGCCCCTGCACTGCTGGAGGGTGGTGGTGGTGGGAGACATGAGTGGGGGCCTGGTGGAGGCTGCCCCTGATGGCTGGGGGGTAGGGGTGGTGGGAGACATGAGTGGGGGCCTGGTAGAGGCTGCCCCTGCACTGCTGGGGGGTGGGGGTGGTGGGAGACATGAGTGGGGGCCTGGTGGAGGGTGCCCCTGGTGGCTGGGGGGTGGGGGTGGTGGTAGCCATGAGTGGGGGCCTGGTGGAGGCTGCCCCTGATGGCTGGGGGGTGGGGGTGGTGGGAGACATGAGTGTGGGCCTGGTAGAGGCTGCCCCTGCACTGCTGGGGGGTGGGGGTGGTGGGAGACATGAGTGGGGGCCTGGTGGAGGGTGCCCCTGGTGGCTGGGGGGTGGGGGTGGTGGTAGCCATGAGTGGGGGCCTGGTGGAGGCTGCCCCTGGACTGCTGGGGGTTGCGGGTGGTGATTTACATTAGTGGGGGCCTGGTGGAGGCTGCCCCTTGTGGCTGGGGGGTGGGGGTAATAGGGGACATGAGTGGGGGCCTGGTGGAGGCTCCCCCTGCACTGCTGGGGGGTGGGGGTGGTGGGAGACATGAGTGGGGGCCTGGTGGAGGCTGCCTCTGGTGGCTGGGGGGTGGGGGTGGTGGGAGACATGAGTGGGGGCCTGGTGGAGGCTGCCCCTGCACTGCTGGGGGTGGGGGTGGTGGGAGACATGAGTGGGGGCCTGGTGGAGGCTGCCCCTGGTGGCTGGGTGGTGGGGGTTGTGGGAGACATGAGTGTGGGCCTGGTGGAGGCTGCCCCTGGTGGCTGGGGGGTGAGGGTGGTGGGAGACATGAGTTGGACATGAGTGGGGGCCTGGTGGAGGCTGCCCCTGGTGGCTGGGGGGTGGGGGTGGTGGTAGACATGAGTTGGGGCCTGGTGGAGGCTGCCCCTGCACTGCTGGAGGTGGGGGTGGTGGGAGACAGCCTGGTGGAGGCTGCCCCTGGTGGCTGGGGGTGGGGGTGGTGGGAGAGATGAGTGGGGGCCTGGTGGAGGCTGCCCCTGGTGGCTGGGGGGTGAGGGTGGTGGGAGACATGAGTTGGACTTGAGTGGGGGCCTGGTGGAGGCTGCCCCTGGTGGCTGCAGGGTGGGGGTGGTGGTAGACATGAGTGGGGGCCTGGTGGAGGCTGCCCCTGCACTGCTGGGGTGTGGGGGTGGTGGGAGACATGAGTGGGGGCCTGGTGGAGGCTGCCCCTGGTGGCTGGGGGGTGGGGGTGGTGGGAGACATGAGTGGGGGCCTGGTGGAGGCTGCCCCTGGTGGCTGGGGGGTGGGGGTGGTGGTAGACATGAGTTGGGGCCTGGTGGTGGCTGCCCCTGCACTGCTGGGTGGTGGGGGTGGTAGGAGACATGAGTGGGGGCCTGGTGGAGGCTGCCCCTGGTGGCTGGGGGGTGGGGGTGGTGGTAGACATGAGTGGGGGCCTGGTGGAGGCTGCCCCTGGTGGCTGGGGGTTGGGGGTAATAGGGGACATGAGTGGGGGCCTGGTGGAGGCTGCCCCTGCACTGCTGGGGGGTGGGGGTGGTGGGAGACATGAGTGGGGGCCTGGTGGAGGCTGCCCCTGGTGGCTGGGGGGTGGGGGTGGTGGGAGACATGAGTGGGGGCCTGGTGGAGGCTGCCCATGGTGGCTGGGGGGTGGGGGTGGTGGGAGACATGAGTGGGGGCCTGGTGGAGGCTGCCCCTGGTGGCTGGGGGTGGGGGTGGTGGCAGACATGAGTGGGGGACTCATGTCTGCCACCACCCCCACCCCCCAGCCACCAGGGGCAGCCTCCACCAGGCCCTCACTCATGTCTCCCACCACCTCCACCCCTCAGCCACCAGGGGCAGCCTCCACCAGGCCCCCACTCATGTCTCCCACCACCCCCACCCCCCAGCAGTGCAGGGGCAGCCTCCACCAGGCCCCCACTCATGTCTCCCACCACCCCCACCCCCCAGCCACCAGGTGCAGCCTCCACCAGGCCCCCACTCATGTCTCCCACCACCCCCACCCCCCAGCAGTGCAGGGGCAGCCTCCACCAGGCCCCCACTCATGTCCCCTATTACCCCCACCCCCCAGCCACCAGGGGCAGCCTCCACCAGGCCCCCACTCATGTCTACCACCGGACATGAGTGGGGCCCTGGTGGAGGCTGCCCCTGCACTGCTGGGGGGTGGGGGTGGTGGGAGACATGAGTGGGGGCGTGGTGGAGGCTGCCCCTGGTGGCTGGGGGGTGGGGGTGGTGGGAGACATGAGTGGGGGCCTGGTGGAGGCTGCCCCTGGTGGCTGGGGGTGGGGGTGGTGGGAGACATGAGTGGGGGCCTGGTGGAGGCTGCCCCTGGTGGCTGGGAGTTGGGGGTGGTGGTAGACATGAGTGGGGGCCTGGTGGAGGCTGCCCCTGGTGGCTGGGGGGTGGGGGTGGTGGTAGACATGAGTGGGGGCCTGGTGGAGGCTGCCCCTGGTGGCTGGGGGTGGGGGTGGTGGGAGACATGAGTGGGGGCCTGGTGGAGGCTGCCCCTGGTGGCTGGGAGTTGGGGGTGGTGGTAGACATGAGTGGGGGCCTGGTGGAGGCTGCCCCTACACTGCTGGGGGGTGGGAGTGGTGGGAGACATGAGTGGGGGCCTGGTGGAGGCTGCCCCTGGTGGCTGGGGGGCGGGGGTTGTGGTAGACATGAGTGGGGGCCTGGTGGAGGCTGCCCCTGGTGGCTGGGGGTTGGGGGCAATAGGGGACATGAGTGGGGGCCAGGTGGAGGCTGCCCCTGCACTGCTGGGGGGTGGGGTGGTGGGAGACATGAGTGGGGGCCTGGTGGAGGCTCCCCCTGGTGGCTGGGGTATGGGGGTGGTGGGAGACATGAGTGGGGACCTGGTGGAGGCTGCCCCTGCACTGCTGGGGGGTGGGGGTGGTGGGAGACATGAGTGGGGCCTGGTGGAGGCTGCCCCTGGTGGCTGGGGGGTGAGGGTGGTGGGAGACATGAGTTGGACATGAGTTTGGGCCTGGTGGAGGGTGCCCCCGGTGGCTGGGGGGTGGGGGTGGTGGTAGCCATGAGTGGGGGCCTGGTGGAGGCTGCCCCTACACTGCTGGGGGGTGGGAGTGGTGGGAGACATGAGTGGGGGCCTGGTGGAGGCTGCCCCTGGTGGCTGGGGGGCGGGGGTTGTGGTAGACATGAGTGGGGGCCTGGTGGAGGCTGCCCCTGGTGGCTGGGGGTTGGGGGCAATAGGGGACATGAGTGGGGGCCTGGTGGAGGCTGCCCCTGCACTGCTGGGGGGTGGGGGGGGGTGGGAGACATGAGTGGGGGCCTGGTGGAGGCTGCCCCTGGTGGCTGCGGGGTGGGGGTAATAGGGGACATGAGTGGGGGCCTGGTGGAGGCTGCCCCTGCACTGCTGGGGGATGGGGGTGGTGGGAGACATGAGTGGGGGCCTGGTGGAGGCTGCCCCTGGTGGCTGGGCGGTGGGGGTGGTGGGAGACATGAGTGGGGGCCTGGTGGAGGCTGCCCCTGGTGGCTGGGGGGTGTGGGTGCTGGGAGACATGAGTGGGGGCCTGGTGGAGGCTGCCCCTGGTGGCTGTTTGCTGAGGGTGGTGGGAGACATGAGTTGGACATGAGTGGGGGCCTGGTGGAGGCTGCCCCTGGTGGCTGGGGGGTGGGGGTGGTGGGAGACATGAGTGGGGGCCTGGTGGAGGCTGCCCTGGTGGCTGGGGGGTGGGGGTACTAGGGGACATGAGTGGGGGCCTTGTGGAGGCTGCCCCTGCACTGCTGGGGGGTGGGGGTGGGGGTGGTGGGAGACATGAGTGGGGGCCTGGTGGAGGCTGCCCCTGGTGGCTGGGGGGTGGGGGTGGTGGGAGGCATGAGTGGGGGCCTGGTGGAGGCTGCCCCTGGTGGCTGGGGGGTGGGGGTGGTAGTAGACATGAGTGGGGGCCTGGTGGAGGCTGCCCCTGCACTGCTGGGGGGTGGGGGTGGTGGGAGACATGAGTGGGGGCCTGGTGGAGGCTGCCCCTGGTGGCTGCGGGGTGGGGGTAATAGGGGACATGAGTGGGGGCCTGGTGGAGGCTGCCCCTGCACTGCTCGGGGGTGGGGGTGGTGGGAGACATGAGTGGGGGCCTGGTGGAGGCTGCCCCTGGTGGCTGGGCGGTGGGGGTGGTGGGAGACATGAGTGGGGGCCTGGTGGAGGCTGTCCCTGGTGGCTGGGGGGTGGGGGTGGTGGGAGACATGAGTGGGGGCCTGGTGGAGGCTGCCCCTGGTGGCTGGGGGCTGAGGGTGGTGGGAGACATGAGTTGGACATGAGTGGGGGCCTGGTGGAGGCTGCCCCTGGTGGCTGGGGGTGGGGGTGGTGGTAGACATGAGTGGGGGCCTGGTGGAGGCTGCCCCTGCACTGCTGGGGGGTGGGGGTGGTGGGAGACATGAGTGGGGGCCTGGTGGAGGCTGCCCATGGTGGCTGGGGGGTGGGGGTGGTGGGAGGCATGAGTGGGGGCATGGTGGAGGCTGCCCCTGGTGGCTGGGGGGTGGGGGTGGTGGTAGACATGAGTGGGGGCCTGGTGGAGGCTGCCCCTGCACTGCTGGGGGGTGGGGGTGGTGGGAGACATGAGTGGGGGCCTGGTGGAGGCTGCCCTGGTGGCTGGGGGGTGGGGGTAATAGGGGACATGAGTGGGGGCCTTGTGGAGGCTGCCCCTGCACTGCTGGGGGGTGGGGGTGGTGGGAGACATGAGTGGGGGCCTGGTGGAGGCTGCCCCTGGTGGCTGGGGGGTGGGGGTGATGGGAGACATGATTCGGGGCCTGGTGGAGGCTGCCCCTGGTGGCTGGGGGTGGAGGTGGTGGGAGACATGAGTGGGGGCCTGGTGGAGACTGCCCCTGGTGGCTGGGGGTGGGGGTGGTGGGAGACATGAGTGGGGGCCTGGTGGAGGCTGCCCCTGCACTGCTGGGGGTGGGGGTGGTGGGAGACATGAGTGGGGGCGTGGTGGAGTATGCCCCTTGTGGCTGGGGGGTGGGGGTGGTGGGAGACATGAGTGGGGGCCTGGTGGAGGCTGCCCCTGGTGGCTGGGGGGTGGGGGTAATAGGGGACATGAGTGGGGGCCTGGTGGAGGCTGCCACTGCACTGCTGGGGGGTGGGGGTGGTGGGAGACATGAGTGGGGGCCTGGTGGAGGCTGCCCCTGGTGGCTGGTGGGTGGGGGTGGTGGGAGACATGAGTGTGGGCCTGGTGGAGGCTGCCCCTGGTGGCTGGGGGGTGGGGGTAATAGGGGACATGAGTGGGGGCCTGGTGGAGGCTGCCCCTGCACTGCTGGGGGGTGGGGGTGGTGGGAGACATGAGTGGGGGCCTGGTGGAGGCTGCCCCTGGTGGCTGAGGGGTGGAGGTGGTGGGAGACATGAGTGGGGGCCTGGTGGAGGCTGCCCCTGGTGGCTGGGGGGTGGGGGTGGTGGCAGATATGAGTGGGGGCCTGGTGGAGGCTGCCCCTGCACTGCTGGGGGGTGGGGGTGGTGGGAGACATGAGTGGGGGCGTGGTGGAGGCTGCCCCTGGTGGCTGGGGGGTGGGGGTGGTGGGAGACATGAGTGGGGGCCTGGTGGAGGCTGCCCCTGGTGGCTGGGGGGTGAGGGTGGTGGGAGACATGAGTTGGACATGAGGGGGGCCTGGTGGAGGCTGCCCCTGGTAGCTGGGGGTGGGGGTGGTGGTAGACATGAGTGGGGGCCTGGTGGAGGCTGCCCCTGGTGGCTGGGGGGGTGGGGGTGGTGGGAGACATGAGTGGGGGCCTGGTGGAGGCTGCCCCTGGTGGCTGGGAGTTGGGGGTGGTGGTAGACATGAGTGGGGGTCTGGTGGAGGCTGCCCCTACACTGCTGGGGGGTGGGGGTGGTGGGAGACATGAGTGGGGGCCTGGTGGAGGCTGCCCCTGGTGGCTGGGGGGCGGGGGTGGTGGTAGACATGAGTGGGGGCCTGGTGGAGGCTGCCCCTGGTGGCTGGGGGTTGGGGGTAATAGGGGACATGAGTGGGGGCCTGGTGGAGGCTGCCCCTACACTGCTGGGGGGTGGGGGTGGTGGGAGACATGAGTGGGGGCCTGGTGGAGGCTGCCCCTGGTGGCTGGGGGGTGGGGGTGGTGGGAGACATGAGTGGGGCCTGGTGGAAGCTGCCTCTGGTGGCTGGGGGGTGAGGGTGGTGGGAGAAATGAGTTGGACATGAGTGGGGGCCTGGTGGAGGGTGCCCCTGGTGGCTGGGGGGTGGGGGTGGTGGTAGCCATGAGTGGGGGCCTGGTGGAGGCTGCCCCTGCACTGCTGGGGGGTGGGGGTGGTGGGAGACATGAGTGGGGGCCTGGTGGAGGCTGCCCCTGGTGGCTGCGGGGTGGGGGTAATAGGGGACATGAGTGGGGGCCTGGTGGAGGCTGCCCCTGCACTGCTGGGGGGTGGGGGTGGTGGGAGACATGAGTGGGGGCCTGGTGGAGGCTGCCCCTGGTGGCTGGGTGGTGGGGATGGTGGGAGACATGAGTGGGGGCCTGGTGGAGGCTGTCCCTGGTGGCTGGGGGGTGTGGGTGCTGGGAGACATGAGTGGGGGCCTGGTGGAGGCTGCCCCTGGTGGCTGTGGGCTGAGGGTGGTGGGAGACATGAGTTGGACATGAGTGGGGGCCTGGTGGAGGCTGCCCATGGTGGCTGGGGGGTGGGGGTGATGGTAGACATGAGTGGGGGCCTGGTGGAGGCTGCCCCTGCACTGCTGGGGGGTGGGGGTGGTGCGAGACATGAGTGGGGGCCTGGTGGAGCCTGCCCCTGGTGGCTGGGGGGTGGGGGTGGTGGGAGGCATGAGTGGGAGCCTGGTGGAGGCTGCCCCTGGTGGCTGGGGGGTGGGGGTGGTGGTAGGCATGAGTGGGGGCCTGGTGGAGGCTGCCCCTGCACTGCTGGGGGGTGGGGGTGGTGGGAGACATGAGTGGGGGCCTGGTGGAGGCTGCCCCTGGTGGCTGGGGTGTTGGGGTGGTGGGAGACATGAGTGGGGGCCTGGTGGAGGCTGCCCCTGGTGGCTGGGGGTGGGGGTAATAGGGGACATGAGTGGGGGCCTGGCGGAGGCTGCCCCTGCACTGCTGTGGGGTGGGGGTGGTGGGAGACATGAGTGGGGACCTGGTGCAGGCTGCCCCTGGTGGCTGGGGGGTGGGGGTGGTGGGAGACATGAGTGGGGGCCTGGTGGAGGCTGCCCCTGCACTGCTGGGGGATGGGGTGGTGGGAGACATGAGTGGGGGCATGGTGGAGGCTGCCCCTGGTGGCTGGGGGGTGGGGGTGGTGGGAGACATGAGTGGGGGCGTGGTGGAGGCTGCCCCTGGTGGCTGGGGGGTGGGGGTGGTGGGAGACATGAGTGGGGGCCTGGTGGAGGCTGCCCTGGTGGCTGGGGGGTAGGGGTAATAGGGGACATGAGTGGGGGCCTTGTGGAGGCTGCCCCTGCACTGCTGGGGGGTGGGGGTGGTGGGAGACATGAGTGGGGCCTGGTGGAGGCTGCCCCTGGTGGCTGGGGGGTGGGGGTGATGGGAGACATGAGTGGGGGCCTGGTGGAGGCTGCCCCTGGTGGCTGGGGGTGGGGGAAATAGGGGACATGAGTGGGGGCCTGGTGGAGGCTGCCCCTGCATTGCTGGGGGGTGGGGGTGGTGGGAGACATGCGTGGGGGCCTGGTGGAGGCTGCCCCTGGTGGCTGGGGGGTGGAGGTGGTGGGAGACATGAGTGGGGGCCTGGTGGAGGCTGCCCCTGGTGGCTGGGGGGTGGGGGTGGTGGGAGACATGAGTGGGGCCTGGTGGAGGCTGCCCCTGCACTGCTGGGGGTGGGGGTGGTGGGAGACATGAGTGGGGGCGTGGTGGAGGCTGCCCCTTGTGGCTGGGGGGTGGGGGTGGTGGGAGACATGAGTGGGGGCCTGGTGGAGGCTGCCCCTGGTGGCTGGGGGGTGGGGGTAATAGGGGACATGAGTGGGGGCCTGGTGGAGGCTGCCCCTGCACTGCTGGGGGGTGGGGGTGGTGGGAGACATGAGTGGGGGCCAGGTGGAGGCTGCCCCTGGTGGCTGGGGGGTGGGGGTGGTGGGAGACATGAGTGGGGGCCTGGTGGAGGCTGCCCCTGGTGGCTGGGGGTGGGGGTAATAGGGGACATGAGTGGGGGCCTGGTGGAGGCTGCCCCTGCACTGCTGGGGGTGGGGGTGGTGGGAGACATGAGTGGGGGCCTGGTGGGGGCTGCCCCTGGTGGCTGAGGGGTGGAGGTGGTGGGAGACATGAGTGAGGGCCTGGTTGAGGCTGCCCCTGGTGGCTGGGGGGTGGGGGTGGTGGCAGACATGAATGGGGGCCTGGTGGAGGCTGCCCCTGCACTGCTGGGGGGTGGGGGTGGTGGGAGACATGAGTGGGGGCGTGGTGGAGGCTGCCCCTGCACTGCTGGGGTGTGGGGGTGGTGGGAGACATGAGTGGGGGCGTGGTGGAGGCTGCCCCTGGTGGCTGGGGGGTGGGGGTGGTGGGAGACATGAGTGGGGGCCTGGTGGAGGCTGCCCCTGGTGGCTGGGGGGTGAGGGTGGTGGGAGACATGAGTTGGACATGAGGGGGGGCCTGGTGGAGGCTGCCCCTGGTGGCTGGGGGGTGGGGGTGGTGGTAGACATGAGTGGGGGCCTGGTGGAGGCTGCCCCTGGTGGCTGGGGGGTGGGGGTGGTGGGAGACATGAGTGGGGGCCTGGTGGAGGCTGCCCCTGGTGGCTGGGAGTTGGGGATGGTGGGAGACATGAGTGGGGGCCTGGTGGAGGCTGCCCCTACACTGCTGGGGGGTGGGGGTGGTGGGAGACATGAGTGGGGGCCTGGTGGAGGCTGCCCCTGGTGGCTGGGGGGCGGGGGTGGTGGTAGACATGAGTGGGGGCCTGGTGGAGGCTGCCCCTGGTGGCTGGGGGTTGGGGGTAATAGGGGACATGAGTGGGGGCCTGGTGGAGGCTGCCCCTGCACTGCTGGGGGGTGGGGGTGGTGGGAGACATGAGTGGGGGCCTGGTGGAGGCTGCCCCTGGTGGCTGGGGGGTGGGGGTAATAGGGGACATGAGTGGGGGCCTGGTGGAGGCTGCCCCTGCACTGCTGGGGGGTGGGGGTGGTGGGAGACATGAGTGGGGGCCTGGTGGAGGCTGCCCCTGGTGGCTGGGGGGTGGGGGTGGTGGGAGACATGAGTGGGGGCCTGGTGGAGGCTGCCCCTGGTGGCTGGGGGGTGGGGGTAATAGGGGACATGAGTGGGGGCCTGGTGGAGGCTGCCCCTGCACTGCTGGGGGTGGGGGTGGTGGGAGACATGAGTGGGGGCCTGGTGGAGGCTGCCCCTGGTGGCTGAGGGGTGGAGGTGGTGGGAGACATGAGTGAGGGCCTGGTTGAGGCTGCCCCTGGTGGCTGGGGGGTGGGGGTGGTGGCAGACATGAATGGGGGCCTGGTGGAGGCTGCCCCTGCACTGCTGGGGGGTGGGGGTGGTGGGAGACATGAGTGGGGGCGTGGTGGAGGCTGCCCCTGCCCTGCTGGGGGGTGGGGGTGGTGGGAGACATGAGTGGGGGCGTGGTGGAGGCTGCCCCTGGTGGCTGGGGGGTGGGGGTGGTGGGAGACATGAGTGGGGGCCTGGTGGAGGCTGCCCCTGGTGGCTGGGGGGTGAGGGTGGTGGGAGACATGAGTTGGACATGAGGGGGGGCCTGGTGGAGGCTGCCCCTGGTGGCTGGGGGGTGGGGGTGGTGGTAGACATGAGTGGGGGCCTGGTGGAGGCTGCCCCTGGTGGCTGGGGGGTGGGGGTGGTGGGAGACATGAGTGGGGGCCTGGTGGAGGCTGCCCCTGGTGGCTGGGAGTTGGGGATGGTGGGAGACATGAGTGGGGGCCTGGTGGAGGCTGCCCCTACACTGCTGGGGGGTGGGGGTGGTGGGAGACATGAGTGGGGGCCTGGTGGAGGCTGCCCCTGGTGGCTAGGGGGCGGGGGTGGTGGTAGACATGAGTGGGGGCCTGGTGGAGGCTGCCCCTGGTGGCTGGGGGTTGGGGGTAATAGGGGACATGAGTGGGGGCCTGGTGGAGGCTGCCCCTGCACTGCTGGGGGGTGGGGGTGGTGGGAGACATGAGTGGGGGCCTGGTGGAGGCTCCCCCTGGTGGCTGGGGGGTGGGGGTAGTGGGAGACATGAGTGGGGGCCTGGTGGAGGCTGCCCCTGCACTGCTCGGGGGTGGGGGTGGTGGGAGACATGAGTGGGGCCTGGTGGAGGCTGCCCCTGGTGGCTGGGGGGTGAGGGTGGTGGGAGACATGAGTTGGACATGAGTGGGGGCCTGGTGGAGGGTGCCCCTGGTGGCTGGGGGGTGGGGGTGGTGGTAGCCATGAGTGGGGGCCTGGTGGAGGCTGCCCCTGCACTGCTGGGGGTGGGGGTGGTGGGAGACATGAGTGGGGGCCTGGTGGAGGCTGCCCCTGGTGGCTGCGGGGTGGGGGTAATAGGGGACATGAGTGGGGGCCTGGTGGAGGCTGCCCCTGCACTTCTGGGGGGTGGGGGTGGTGGGAGACATGAGTGGGGGCCTGGTGGAGGTTGCCCCTGGTGGCTGGGCGGTGGGGGTGGTGGGAGACATGAGTGGGGGCCTGGTGGAGGCTGCCCCTGGTGGCTGGGGGGTGTGGGTGCTGGGAGACATGAGTGGGGGCCTGGTGGAGGCTGCCCCTGGTGGCTGTTTGCTGAGGGTGGTGGGAGACATGAGTTGGACATAAGTGGGGGCCTGGTGGAGGCTGCCCCTGGTGGCTGGCGGGTGGGGGTGGTGGTAGACATGAGTGGGGGCCTGGTGGAGGCTGCCCCTGCACTGCTGGGGGGTGGGGGTGGTGGGAGACATGAGTGGGGGCCTGGTGGAGGCTGCCCCTGGTGGCTGAGGGGTGGGGGTGGTGGGAGGCATGAGTGGGGGCCTGGTGGAGGCTGCCCCTGGTGGCTGGGGGGTGGGGGTGGTGGTAGACATGAGTGGGGGTCTGGTGGAGGCTGCCCCTGCACTGCTGGGGGGTGGGGGTGGTGGGAGACATGAGTGGGGGCCTGGTGGAGGCTGCCCCTGATGGCTGCGGGGTGGGGGTAATAGGGGACATGAGTGGGGGCCTGGTGGAGGCTGCCCCTGCACTGCTGGGGGGTGGGGGTGGTGGGAGACATGAGTGGGGGCCTGGTGGAGGCTGCCCCTGGTGGCTGGGCGGTGGGGGTGGTGGGAGACATGAGTGGGGGCCTGGTGGAGGCTGCCCCTGGTGGCTGGGGGGTGTGGGTGCTGGGAGACATGAGTGGGGGCCTGGTGGAGGCTGCCCCTGGTGGCTGTTTGCTGAGGGTAGTGGGAGACATGAGTTGGACATGAGTGGGGGCCTGGTGGAGGCTGCCCCTGGTGGCTGGGGGTTGGGGGTGGTGGGAGACATGAGTGGGGGCCTGGTGGAGGCTGCCCTGGTGGCTGGGGGGTGGGGGTAATAGGGGACATGAGTGGGGGCCTTGTGGAGGCTGCCCCTGCACTGCTGGGGGGTGGGGGTGGTGGGAGACATGAGTGGGGGCCTGGTGGAGGCTGCCCCTGGTGGCGGGGGGGTGGGGGTGGTGGGAGGCATGAGTGGGGGCCTGGTGGAGGCTGCCCCTGGTGGCTGGGCGGTGGGGGTGGTGGGAGACATGAGTGGGGGCCTGGTGGAGGCTGCCCCTGGTGGCTGGGGGGTGTGGGTGCTGGAAGACATGAGTGGGGGCCTGGTGGAGGCTGCCCCTGGTGGCTGTTTGCTGAGGGTGGTGGGAGACATGAGTTGGACATGAGTGGGGGCCTGGTGGAGGCTGCCCCTGGTGGCTGGCGGGTGGGGGTGGTGGTAGACATGAGTGGGGGCCTGGTGGAGGCTGCCCCTGCACTGCTGGGGGGTGGGGGTGGTGGGAGACATGAGTGGGGGCCTGGTGGAGGCTGCCCCTGGTGGCTGAGGGGTGGGGGTGGTGGGAGGCATGAGTAGGGGCCTGGTGGAGGCTGCCCCTGGTGGCTGGGGGGTGGGGGTGGTGGTAGACATGAGTGGGGGTCTGGTGGAGGCTGCCCCTGCACTGCTGAGGGGTGGGGTGGTGGGAGACATGAGTGGGGGCCTGGTGGAGGCTGCCCCTGATGGCTGCGGGGTGGGGGTAATAGGGGACATGAGTGGGGGCCTGGTGGAGGCTGCCCCTGCACTGCTGGGGGGTGGGGGTGGTGGGAGACATGAGTGGGGGCCTGGTGGAGGCTGCCCCTGGTGGCTGGGAGGTGGGGGTGGTGGGAGACATGAGTGGGGGCCTGGTGGAGGCTGCCCCTGGTGGCTGGGGGGTGTGGGTGCTGGGAGACATGAGTGGGGGCCTGGTGGAGGCTGCCCCTGGTGGCTGTTTGCTGAGGGTGGTGGGAGACATGAGTTGGACATGAGTGGGGGCCTGGTGGAGGCTGCCCCTGGTGGCTGGGGGTTGGGGGTGGTGGGAGACATGAGTGGGGGCCTGGTGGAGGCTGCCCTGGTGGCTGGGGGGTGGGGGTAATAGGGGACATGAGTGGGGGCCTTGTGGAGGCTGCCCCTGCACTGCTGGGGGGTGGGGGTGGTGGGAGACATGAGTGGGGGCCTGGTGGAGGCTGCCCCTGGTGGCGGGGGGGTGGGGGTGGTGGGAGGCATGAGTGGGGGCCTGGTGGAGGCTGCCCCTGGTGGCTGGGGGGTGGGGGTGGTGGTAGACATGAGTGGGGGCCTGGTGGAGGCTGCCCCTGCACTGCTGGGGGGTGGGGGTGGTGGGAGACATGAGTGGGGGCCTGGTGGAGGCTGCCCCTGGTGGCTGCGGGGTGGGGGTAATAGGGGACATGAGTGGGGGCCTGGTGGAGGCTGCCCCTGCACTGCTCGGGGGTGGGGGTGGTGGGAGACATGAGTGGGGGCCTGGTGGAGGCTGCCGCTGGTGGCTGGGCGGTGGGGGTGGTGGGAGACATGAGTGGGGGCCTGGTGGAGGCTGTCCCTGGTGGCTGGGGGGTGGGGGTGGTGGGAGACATGAGTGGGGGCCTGGTGGAGGCTGCCCCTGGTGGCTGGGGGCTGAGGGTGGTGGGAGACATGAGTTGGACATGAGTGGGGGCCTGGTGGAGGCTGCCCCTGGTGGCTGGGGGTGGGGGTGGTGGTAGACATGAGTGGGGGCCTGGTGGAGGCTGCCCCTGCACTGCTGGGGGGTGGGGGTGGTGGGAGACATGAGTGGGGGCCTGGTGGAGGCTGCCCCTGGTGGCTGGGGGGTGGGGGTGGTGGGAGGCATGAGTGGGGGCCTGGTGGAGGCTGCCCCTGGTGGCTGGGGGGTGGGGGTGGTGGGAGACATGAGTGGGGGCCTGGTGGAGGCTGCCCTGGTGGCTGGGGGGTGGGGGTAATAGGGGACATGAGTGGGGGCCTTGTGGAGGCTGCCCCTGCACTGCTGGGGGGTGGGGGTGGTGGGAGACATGAGTGGGGGCCTGGTGGAGGCTGCCCCTGGTGGCTGGGGGGTGGGGGTGATGGGAGACATGAGTGGGGGCCTGGTGGAGGCTGCCCCTGGTGGCTGGGGGGTGGAGGTGGTGGGAGACATGAGTGGGGGCCTGGTGGAGGCTGCCCCTGCACTGCTGGGGGTGGGGGTGGTGGGAGACATGAGTGGGGGCGTGGTGGAGGATGCCCCTTGTGGCTGGGGGGTGGGGGTGGTGGGAGACATGAGTGGGGGCCTGGTGGAGGCTGCCCCGGGTGGCTGGGGGGTGGGGGTAATAGGGGACATGAGTGGGGGCCTGGTGGAGGCTGCCACTGCACTGCTGGGGGGTGGGGGTGGTGGGAGACATGAGTGGGGGCCTGGTGGAGGCTGCCCCTGGTGGCTGGTGGGTGGGGGTGGTGGGAGACATGAGTGTGGGCCTGGTGGAGGCTGCCCCTGGTGGCTGGGGGGTGGGGGTAATAGGGGACATGAGTGGGGGCCTGGTGGAGGCTGCCCCTGCACTGCTGGGGGGTGGGGGTGGTGGGAGACATGAGTGGGGGCCTGGTGGAGGCTGCCCCTGGTGGCTGAGGGGTGGAGGTGGTGGGAGACATGAGTGGGGGCCTGGTGGAGGCTGCCCCTGGTGGCTGGGGGGTGGGGGTGGTGGCAGATATGAGTGGGGGCCTGGTGAAGGCTGCCCCTGCACTGCTGGGGGGTGGGGGTGGTGGGAGACATGTGTGGGGGCGTGGTGGAGGCTGCCCCTGGTGGCTGGGGGGTGGGGGTGGTGGGAGACATGAGTGGGGGCCTGGTGGAGGCTGCCCCTGGTGGCTGGGGGGTGAGGGTGGTGGGAGACATGAGTTGGACATGAGGGGGGGCCTGGTGGAGGCTGCCCCTGGTAGCTGGGGGTGGGGGTGGTGGTAGACATGAGTGGGGGCCTGGTGGAGGCTGCCCCTGGTGGCTGGGGGGGTGGGGGTGGTGGGAGACATGCGTGGGGGCCTGGTGGAGGCTGCCCCTGGTGGCTGGGAGTTGGGGGTGGTGGTAGACATGAGTGGGGGCCTGGTGGAGGCTGCCCCTACACTGCTGGGGGGTGGGGGTGGTGGGAGACATGAGTGGGGGCCTGGTGGAGGCTGCCCCTGGTGGCTGGGGGGCGGGGGTGGTGGTAGACATGAGTGGGGGCCTGGTGGAGGCTGCCCCTGGTGGCTGGGGGTTGGGGGTAATAGGGGACATGAGTGGGGGCCTGGTGGAGGCTGCCCCTGCACTGCTGGGGGGTGGGGGTGGTGGGAGACATGAGTGGGGGCCTGGTGGAGGCTGCCCCTGGTGGCTGGGGGGTGGGGGTGGTGGGAGACATGAGTGGGGGCCTGGTGGAGGCTGCCCCTGCACTCCTGGGGGGTGGGGGTGGTGGGAGACATGAGTTGGACATGAGTGGGGGCCTGGTGGAGGGTGCCCCTGGTGGCTGGGGGGTGGGGGTGGTGGTAGCCATGAGTGGGGGCCTGGTGGAGGCTGCCCCTGCACTGCTGGGGGGTGGGGGTGGTGGGAGACATGAGTGGGGCCTGGTGGAAGCTGCCCCTGGTGGCTGGGGGGTGAGGGTGGTGGGAGACATGAGTTGGACATGAGTGGGGGCCTGGTGGAGGGTGCCCCTGGTGGCTGGAGGGTGGGGGTGGTGGTAGCCATGAGTGGGGGCCTGGTGGAGGCTGCCCCTGCACTGCTGGGGGGTGGGGGTGGTGGGAGACATGAGTGGGGGCCTGGTGGAGGCTGCCCCTGGTGGCTGCGGGGTGGGGGTAATAGGGGACATGAGTGGGGGCCTGGTGGAGGCTGCCCCTGCACTGCTGGGGGGTGGGGGTGGTGGGAGACATGAGTGGGGGCCTGGTGGAGGCTGCCCCTGGTGGCTGGGTGGTGGGGGTGGTGGGAGACATGAGTGGGGGCCTGGTGGAGGCTGCCCCTGGTGGCTGGGGGGTGTGGGTGCTGGGAGACATGAGTGGGGGCCTGGTGGAGGCTGCCCCTGGTGGCTGTGGGCTGAGGGTGGAGGGAGACATGAGTTGGACATGAGTGGGGGCCTGGTGGAGGCTGCCCATGGTGGCTGGGGGGTGGGGGTGGTGGTAGACATGAGTGGGGGCCTGGTGGAGGCTGCCCCTGCACTGCTGGGGGGTGGGGGTGGTGCGAGACATGAGTGGGGGCCTGGTGGAGGCTGCCCCTGGTGGCTGGGGGGTGGGGGTGGTGGGAGGCATGAGTGGGGGTCTGGTGGAGGCTGCCCCTGGTGGCTGGGGGGTGGGGGTGGTGGTAGGCATGAGTGGGGGCCTGGTGGAGGCTGCCCCTGCACTGCTGGGGGGTGGGGGTGGTGGTAGACATAAGTGGGGGCCTGGTGGAGGCTGCCCCTGGTGGCTGGGGGGTTGGGGTGGTGGGAGACATGAGTGGGGGCCTGGTGGAGGCTGCCCCTGGTGGCTGGGGTTGGGGGTAATAGGGGACATGAGTGGGGGCCTGGTGGAGGCTGCCCCTGCACTGCTGTGGGGTGGGGGTGGTGGGAGACATGAGTGGGGGCCTGGTGGAGGCTGCCCCTGGTGGCTGGGGGGTGGAGGTGGTGGGAGACATGAGTGGGGGCCTGGTGGAGGCTGCCCCTGGTGGCTGGGGGGTGGGGGTGGTGGGAGACATGAGTGGGGGCCTGGTGGAGGCTGCCCCTGCACTGCTGGGGGATGGGGTGGTGGGAGACATGAGTGGGGGCCTGGTGGAGGCTGCCCCTGCACTGCTGTGGGGTGGGGGTGGTGGGAGACATGAGTGGGGGCCTGGTGGAGGCTGCCCCTGGTGGCTGGGGGGTGGGGGTGGTGGGAGACATGAGTGGGGGCCTGTTGGAGGCTGCCCCTGGTGGCTGGGGGGTGGGGGTGGTGGGAGACATGAGTGGGGGCCTGGTGGAGGCTGCCCTGGTGGCTGGGGGGTGGGGGTAATAGGGGACATGAGTGGGGGCCTTGTGGAGGCTGCCCCTGCACTGCTGGGGGGTGGGGGTGGTGGGAGACATGAGTGGGGGCCTTGTGGAGGCTGCCCCTGGTGGCTGGGGGGTGGGGGTGCTGGGAGACATGAGTGGGGGCCTGGTGGAGGCTGCCCCTGGTGGCTGGGGGTTGGGGAAATAGGGGACATGAGTGGGGGATGGTGGAGGCTGCCCCTGCATTGCTGGGGGGTGGGGGTGGTGGGAGACATGAGTGGGGGCCTGGTGGAGGCTGCCCCTGGTGGCTGGGGGGTGGAGGTGGTGGGAGACATGAGTGGGGGCCTGGTGGAGGCTGCCCCTGGTGGCTGGGGGGTGGGGGTGGTGGGAGACATGAGAGGGGGCCTGGTGGAGGCTGCCCCTGCACTGCTGGTGGTGGGGGTGGTGGGAGACATGAGTGGGGGCGTGGTGGAGGCTGCCCCTTGTGGCTGGGGGATGGGGGTGGTGGGAGACATGAGTGGGGGCCTGGTGGAGGCTGCCCCTGGTGGCTGGGGGGTGGGGGTAATAGGGGACATGAGTGGGGGCCTGGTGGAGGCTGCCCCTGCACTGCTGGGGGGTGGGGGGTGGTGGAAGACATGAGTGGGGGCCCCTGGTGGAGGCTGCCCCTTGTGGCTGGGGGTGGGGGTGGTGGTAGACATGAGTGGGGGCCTGGTGGAGGCTGCCCCTGCACTGCTGGGGGGTGGGGGTGGTGGGAGACATGAGTGGGGGCCTGGTGGAGGCTGCCCCTGGTGGCTGGGGGTGGGGGTGGTGGGAGGCATGAGTGGGGGCCTGGTGGAGGCTGCCCCTGGGGGGTGGGGGTGGTGGTAGACATGAGTGGGGGTCTGGTGGAGGCTGCCCCTGCACTGCTGGGGGGTGGGGGTGGTGGGAGACATGAGTGGGGGCCTGGTGGAGGCTGCCCCTGGTGGCTGCGGGGTGGGGGTAATAGGGGACATGAGTGGGGGCCTGGTGGAGGCTGCCCCTGCACTGCTGGGGGGTGGGGGTGGTGGGAGACATGAGTGGGGGCCTGGTGGAGGCTGCCCCTGGTGGCTGGGCGGTGGGGGTGGTGGGAGACATGAGTGGGGGCGTGGTGGAGGCTGCCCCTGGTGGCTGTTGGGTGTGGGTGCTGGGAGACATGAGTGGGGGCCTGGTGGAGGCTGCCCCTGGTGGCTGTTTGCTGAGGGTGGTGGGAGACATGAGTTGGACATGAGTGGGGGCCTGGTGGAGGCTGCCCCTGGTGGCTGGGGGGTGGGGGTGGTGGGAGACATGAGTGGGGGCCTGGTGGAGCCTGCCCTGGTGGCTGGGGGTGGGGGTAATAGGGGACATGAGTGGGGGCCTTGTGGAGGCTGCCCCTGCACTGCTGGGGGGTGGGGGTGGTGGGAGACATGAGTGGGGGCCTGGTGGAGGCTGCCCTGGTGGCTGGGGGGTGGGGGTGGTGGGAGGCATGAGTGGGGGCCTGGTGGAGGCTGCCCCTGGTGGCTGGGGGGTGGGGGTGGTGGTAGACATGAGTGGGGGCCTGGTGGAGGCTGCCCCTGCACTGCTGGGGGGTGGGGGTGGTGGGAGACATGAGTGGGGGCCTGGTGGAGGCTGCCCCTGGTGGCTGCGGGGTGGGGGTAATAGGGGACATGAGTGGGGGCCTGGTGGAGGCTGCCCCTGCACTGCTCGGGGGTGGGGGTGGTGGGAGACATGAGTAGGGGCCTGGTGGAGGCTGCCCCTGGTGGCTGGCGGTGGGGGTGGTGGGAGACATGAGTGGGGGCCTGGTGGAGGCTGTCCCTGGTGGCTGGGGGGTGGGGGTGGTGGGAGACATGAGTGGCGGCCTGGTGGAGGCTGCCCCTGGTGGCTGGGGGCTGAGGGTGGTGGGAGACATGAGTTGGACATGAGTGGGGGCCTGGTGGAGGCTGCCCCTGGTGGCTGGGGGTGGGGGTGGTGGTAAACATGAGTGGGGGCCTGGTGGAGGCTGCCCCTGCACTGCTGGGGGGTGGGGGTGGTGGGAGACATGAGTGGGGGCCTGGTGGAGGCTGACCCTGGTGGCTGGAGGGTGGGGGTGGTGGGAGGCATGAGTGGGGGCCTGGTGGAGGCTGCCCCTGGTTGCTGGGGGGTAGGGGTGGTGGTAGACATGAGTGGGGGCCTGGTGGAGGCTGCCCCTGCACTGCTGGGGGGTGGGGGTGGTGGGAGACATGAGTGGGGGCCTGGTGGAGGCTGCCCCTGGTGGCTGGGGGGTGGGGGTGGTGGGAGACATGAGTGGGGGCCTGGTGGAGGCTGCCCTGGTGGCTGGGGGGTGGGGGTAATAGGGGACATGAGTGGGGGCCTTGTGGAGGCTGCCCCTGCACTGCTGGGGGGTGGGGGTGGTGGGAGACATGAGTGGGGGCCTGGTGGAGGCTGCCCCTGGTGGCTGGGGGGTGGGGTTGATGGGAGACATGAGTGGGGGCCTGGTGGAGGCTGCCCCTGGTGGCTGGGGGGTGGAGGTGGTGGGAGACATGAGTGGGGGCCTGGTGGAGGCTGCCCCTGGTGGCTGGGGGTGGGGGTGGTGGGAGACATGAGTGGGGGCCTGGTGGAGGCTGCCCCTGCACTGCTGGGGGTGGGGGTGGTGGGAGACATGAGTGGGGGCGTGGTGGAGGATGCCCCTTGTGGCTGGGGGGTGGGGGTGGTGGGAGACATGAGTGGGGGCCTGGTGGAGGCTGCCCCTGGTGGCTGGGGGGTGGGGGTAATAGGGGACATGAGTGGGGGCCTGGTGGAGGCTGCCACTGCACTGCTGGGGGGTGGGGGTGGTGGGAGACATGAGTGGGGGCCTGGTGGAGGCTGCCCCTGGTGGCTGGTGGGTGGGGGTGGTGGGAGACATGAGTGTGGGCCTGGTGGAGGCTGCCCCTGGTGGCTGGGGGGTGGGGGTAATAGGGGACATGAGTGGGGGCCTGGTGGAGGCTGCCCCTGCACTGTTGGGGGGTGGGGGTGGTGGGAGACATGAGTGGGGGCCTGGTGGAGGCTGCCCCTGGTGGCTGAAGGGTGGAGGTGGTGGGAGACATGAGTGGGGGCCTGGTGGAGGCTGCCCCTGGTGGCTGGGGGGTGGGGGTGGTGGGAGACATGAGTGGGGGCGTGGTGGAGGCTGCCCCTGGTGGCTGGGGGGTGGGGGTGGTGGGAGACATGAGTGGGGGCCTGGTGGAGGCTGCCCCTGGTGGCTGGGGGGTGAGGGTGGTGGGAGACATGAGTTGGACATGAGGGGGGGCCTGGTGGAGGCTGCCCCTGGTAGCTGGGGGTGGGGTGGTGGTAGACATGAGTGGGGGCCTGGTGGAGGCTGCCCCTGGTGGCTGGGGGGGGTGGGGGTGGTGGGAGACATGAGTGGGGGCCTGGTGGAGGCTGCCCCTGGTGGCTGGGAGTTGGGGGTGGTGGTAGACATGAGTGGGGGCCTGGTGGAGGCTGCCCCTACACTGCTGGGGGTGGGGGTGGTGGGAGACATGAGTGGGGGCCTGGTGGAGGCTGCCCCTGGTGGCTGGGGGGCGGGGGTGGTGGTAGACATGAGTGGGGGCCTGGTGGAGGCTGCCCCTGGTGGCTGGGGGTTGGGGGTAATAGGGGACATGAGTGGGGGCCTGGTGGAGGCTGCCCCTGCACTGCTGGGGGGTGGGGGTGGTGGGAGACATGAGTGGGGGCCTGGTGGAGGCTGCCCCTGGTGGCTGGGGAGTGGGGGTGGTGGGAGCCATGAGTGGGGGCCTGGTGGAGGCTGCCCCTGCACTCCTGGGGGGTGGGGGTGGTGGGAGACATGAGTTGGACATGAGTGGGGGCCTGGTGGAGGGTGCCCCTGGTGGCTGGGAGGTGGGGGTGGTGGTAGCCATGAGTGGGGGCCTGGTGGAGGCTGCCCCTGCACTGCTGGGGGGTGGGGAAGGTGGGAGACATGAGTGGGGCCTGGTGGAAGCTGCCCCTGGTGGCTGGGGGGTGAGGGTGGTGGGAGACATGAGTTGGACATGAGTGGGGGCCTGGTGGAGGGTGCCCCTGGTGGCTGGGGGGTGGGGGTGGTGGTAGCCATGAGTGGGGGCCTGGTGGAGGCTGCCCCTGCACTGCTGGGGGGTGGGGGTGGTGGTAGACATGAGTGGGGGCCTGGTGGAGGCTGCCCCTGGTGGCTGCGGGGTGGGGGTAATAGGGGACATGAGTGGGGGCCTGGTGGAGGCTGCCCCTGCACTGCTGGGGGGTGGGGGTGGTGGGAGACATGAGTGGGGGCCTGGTGGAGGCTGCCCCTGGTGGCTGGGTGGTGGGGGTGGTGGGAGACATGAGTGGGGGCCTGGTGGAGGCTGCCCCTGGTGGCTGGGGGGTGTGGGTGCTGGGAGACATGAGTGGGGGCCTGGTGGAGGCTGCCCCTGGTGGCTGTGGGCTGAGGGTGGTGGGAGACATGAGTTGGACATGAGTGGGGGCCTGGTGGAGGCTGCCCCTGGTGGCTGGGGGGTGGGGGTGGTGGTAGACATGAGTGGGGGCCTGGTGGAGGCTGCCCCTGCACTGCTGGGGGGTGGGGGTGGTGCGAGACATGAGTGGGGGCCTGGTGGAGGCTGCCCCTGGTGGCTGGGGGGTGGGGGTGGTGGGAGGCATGAGTGGGGGCCTGGTGGAGGCTGCCCCTGGTGGCTGGGGGGTGGGGGTGGTAGTAGGCATGAGTGGGGGCCTGGTGGAGGCTGCCCCTGCACTGCTGGGGGGTGGGGGTGGTGGGAGACATGAGTGGGGGCCTGGTGGAGGCTGCCCCTGGTGGCTGGGGGTTTGGGGTGGTGGGAGACATGAGTGGGGGCCTGGTGGAGGCTGCCCCTGGTGGCTGGGGGTGGGGGTAATAGGGGACATGAGTGGGGCCTGGTGGAGGCTGCCCCTGCACTGCTGTGGGGTGGGGGTGGTGGGAGACATGAGTGGGGGCCTGGTGGAGGCTGCCCCTGGTGGCTGGGGGGTGGAGGTGGTGGGAGACATGAGTGGGGGCCTGGTGGAGGCTGCCCCTGGTGGCTGGGGGGTGGGGGTGGTGGGAGACATGAGTGGGGGCCTGGTGGAGGCTGCCCCTGGTGGATGGGGGGTGGGGGTGGTGGGAGACATGAGTGGGGGCCTGGTGGAGGCTGCCCTGGTGGCTGGGGGGTGGGGGTAATAGGGGACATGAGTGGGGGCCTTGTGGAGGCTGCCCCTGCACTGCTGGGGGGTGGGGGTGGTGGGAGACATGAGTGGGGGCCTGGTGGAGGCTGCCCCTGGTGGCTGGGGGGTGGGGGTGATGGGAGACATGAGTGGGGGCCTGGTGGAGGCTGCCCCTGGTGGCTGGGGGTGGGGGAAATAGGGGACATGAGTGGGGGCCTGGTGGAGGCTGCCCCTGCATTGCTGGGCTGGGGGGTGGGGGTGGTGGGAGACATGAGTGGGGGCCTGGTGGAGGCTGCCCCTGGTGGCTGGGGGGTGGAGGTGGTGGGAGACATGAGTGGGGGCCTGGTGGAGGCTGCCCCTGGTGGCTGGGGGGTGGTGGTGGTGGGAGACATGAGTGGGGGCCTGGTGGAGGCTGCCCCTGCACTGCTGGTGGTGGGGGTGGTGGGAGACATGAGTGGGGGCGTGGTGGAGGCTGCCCCTTGTGGCTGGGGGGTGGGGGTGGTGGGAGACATGAGTGGGGGCCTGGTGGAGGCTGCCCCTGGTGGCTGGGGGGTGGGGGTATTAGGGGACATGAGTGGGGGCCTGGTGGAGGCTGCCCCTGCACTGCTGGGGGGTGGGGGTGGTGGGAGACATGAGTGGGGGCCTGGTGGAGGCTGCCCCTGGTGGCTGGGGGGTGGGGGTGGTGGGAGACATGAGTGGGGGCCTGGTGGAGGCTGCCCTGGTGGCTGGGGATGGGGGTAATAGGGGACATGAGTGGGGGCCTTGTGGAGGCTGCCCCTGCACTGCTGGGCGGTGGGGGTGGTGGGAGACATGAGTGGGGGCCTGGTGGAGGCTGCCCCTGGTGGCTGGGGGGTGGGGGTGATGGGAGACATGAGTGGGGGCCTGGTGGAGGCTGCCCCTGGTGGCTGGGGGGTGGAGGTGGTGGGAGACATGAGTGGGGGCCTGGTGGAGGCTGCCCCTGGTGGCTGGGGGTGGGGGTGGTGGGAGACATGAGTGGGGACCTGGTGGAGGCTGCCCCTGCACTGCTGGGGGTGGGGGTGGTGGGAGACATGAGTGGGGGCGTGGTGGAGGATGCCCCTTGTGGCTGGGGGGTGGGGGTGGTGGGAGACATGAGTGGGGGCCTGGTGGAGGCTGCCCCTGGTGGCTGGTGGGTGGGGGTGGTGGGAGACATGAGTGTGGGCCTGGTGGAGGCTGCCCCTGGTGGCTGGGGGGTGGGGGTAATAGGGGACATGAGTGGGGCCCTGGTGGAGGCTGCCCCTGCACTGCTGGGGGGTGGGGGTGGTGGTAGACATGAGTGGGGGCCTGGTGGAGGCTGCCCCTGGTGGCTGAGGGGTGGAGGTGGTGGGAGACATGAGTGGGGGCCTGGTGGAGGCTGCCCCTGGTGGCTGGGGGGTGGGGGTGGTGGCAGATATGAGTGGGGGTTTGGTGGAGGCTGCCCCTGCACTGCTGGGGGGTGGGGGTGGTGGGAGACATGAGTGGGGGCGTGGTGGAGGCTGCCCCTGGTGGCTGGGGGGTGGGGGTGGTGGGAGACATGAGTGGGGGCCTGGTGGGGGCTGCCCCTGGTGGCTGGGGGGTGAGGGTGGTGGGAGACATGAGTTGGACATGAGGGGAGGCCTGGTGGAGGCTGCCCCTGGTAGCTGGGGGTGGGGGTGGTGGTAGACATGAGTGGGGGCCTGGTGGAGGCTGCCCCTGGTGGCTGGGGGGGTGGGGGTGGTGGGAGACATGAGTGGGGGCCTGGTGGAGGCTGCCCCTGGTGGCTGGGAGTTGGGGGTGGTGGTAGACATGAGTGGGGGCCTGGTGGAGGCTGCCCCTACACTGCTGGGGGGTGGGGGTGGTGGGAGACATGAGTGGGGGCCTGGTGGAGGCTGCCCCTGGTGGCTGGGGGGCGGGGGTGGTGGTAGACATGAGTGGGGGCCTGGTGGAGGCTGCCCCTGGTGGCTGGGGGTTGGGGGTAATAGGGGACATGAGTGGGGGCCTGGTGGAGGCTGCCCCTGCACTGCTGGGGGGTGGGGGTGGTGGGAGACATGAGTGGGGGCCTGGTGGAGGCTGCCCCTGGTGGCTGGGGGGTGGTGGGAGACATGAGTGGGGGCCTGGTGGAGGCTGCCCCTGCACTCCTGGGGGGTGGGGGTGGTGGGAGACATGAGTTGGACATGAGTGGGGGCCTGGTCGAGGGTGCCCCTGGTGGCTGGGGGTGGGGGTGGTGGTAGCCATGAGTGGGGCCTGGTGGAGGCTGCCCCTGCACTGCTGGGGGGTGGGGGTGGTGGGAGACATGAGTGGGGCCTGGTGGAAGCTGCCCCTGGTGGCTGGGGGGTGAGGGTGGTGGGAGACATGAGTTGGACATGAGTGGGGGCCTGGTGGAGGGTGCCCCTGGTGGCTGGGGGTGGTGGTAGCCATGAGTGGGGGCCTGGTGGAGGCTGCCCCTGCACTGCTGGGGGGTGGGGGTGGTGGGAGACATGAGTGGGGGCCTGGTGGAGGCTGCCCCTGGTGGCTGCGGGGTGGGGGTAATAGGGGACATGAGTGGGGGCCTGGTGGAGGCTGCCCCTGCACTGCTGGGGGGTGGGGGTGGTGGGAGACATGAGTGGGGGCCTGGTGGAGGCTGCCCCTGGTGGCTGGGTGGTGGGGGTGGTGGGAGACATGAGTGGGGGCCTGGTGGAGGCTGCCCCTGGTGGCTGGGGGTGTGGGTGCTGGGAGACATGAGTGGGGGCCTGGTGGAGGCTGCCCCTGGTGGCTGTGGGCTGAGGGTGGTGGGAGACATGAGTTGGACATGAGTGGGGGCCTGGTGGAGGCTGCCCCTGGTGGCTGGGGGGTGGGGGTGGTGGTAGACATGAGTGGGGGCCTGGTGGAGGCTGCCCCTGCACTGCTGGGGGGTGGGGGTGGTGGTAGACATGAGTGGGGGCCTGGTGGAGGCTGCCCCTGGTGGCTGGGGGGTGGAGGTGGTGGGAGACATGAGTGGGGGCCTGGTGGAGGCTGCCCCTGCACTGCTGGGGGGTGGGGGTGGTGCGAGACATGAGTGGGGGCCTGGTGGAGGCTGCCCCTGGTGGCTGGGGGGTGGGGGTGGTGGGAGGCATGAGTGGGGGCCTGGTGGAGGCTGCCCCTGGTGGCTGGGGGGTGGGGTGGTGGTAGGCATGAGTGGGGGCCTGGTGGAGGCTGCCCCTGCACTGCTGGGGGGTGGGGGTGGTGGGAGACATGAGTGGGGGCCTGGTGGAGGCTGCCCCTGGTGGCTGGGGGGTTGGGGTGGTGGGAGACATGAGTGGGGGCCTGGTGGAGGCTGCCCCTGGTGGCTGGGGGTGGGGGTAATAGGGGACATGAGTGGGGGCCTGGTGGAGGCTGCCCCTGCACTGCTGTGGGGTGGGGGTGGTGGGAGACATGAGTGGGGGCCTGGTGGAGGCTGCCCCTGGTGGCTGGGGGGTGGAGGTGGTGGGAGACATGAGTGGGGGCCTGGTGGAGGCTGCCCCTGGTGGCTGGGGGGTGGGAGTGGTGGGAGACATGAGTGGGGGCCTGGTGGAGGCTGCCCCTGCACTGCTGGGGGATGGGGTGGTGGGAGACATGAGTGGGGGCATGGTGGAGGCTGCCCCTGGTGGCTGGGGGGTGGGGGGTGGTGGGAGACATGAGTGGGGGCCTGGTGGAGGCTGCCCCTGGTGGCTGGGGGGTGGGGGTGGTGGAGACATGAGTGGGGGCCTGGTGGAGGCTGCCCTGGTGGCTGGGGGGTGGGGGTAATAGGGAACATGAGTGGGGGCCTTGTGGAGGCTGCCCCTGCACTGCTGGGGGGTGGGGGTGGTGGGAGACATGAGTGGGGGCCTGGTGGAGGCTGCCCCTGGTGGCTGGGGGGTGGGAGTGGTGGGAGACATGAGTGGGGGCCTGGTGGAGGCTGCCCCTGCACTGCTGGGGGATGGGGTGGTGGGAGACATGAGTGGGGGCATGGTGGAGGCTGCCCCTGGTGGCTGGGGGGTGGGGGTGGTGGGAGACATGAGTGGGGGCCTGGTGGAGGCTGCCCCTGGTGGCTGGGGGGTGGGGGTGGTGGGAGACATGAGTGGGGGCCTGGTGGAGGCTGCCCCTGGTGGCTGGGGGGTGGGGGTGATGGGAGACATGAGTGGGGGCCTGGTGGAGGCTGCCCCTGGTGGCTGGGGGTGGGGGAAATAGGGGACATGAGTGGGGGCCTGGTGGAGGCTGCCCCTGCATTGCTGGGGGGTGGGGGTGGTGGGAGACATGAGTGGGGGCCTGGTGGAGGCTGCCCCTGGTGGCTGGGGGGTGGAGGTGGTGGGAGACATGAGTGGGGGCCTGGTGGAGGCTGCCCCTGGGGGGTGGGGGTGGTGGGAGACATGAGTGGGGGCCTGGTGGAGGCTGCCCCTGCACTGCTGGGGGTGGGGGTGGTGGGAGACATGAGTGGGGGCGTGGTGGAGGCTGCCCCTTGTGGCTGGGGGTGGGGGTGGTGGGAGACATGAGTGGGGGCCTGGTGGAGGCTGCCCCTGGTGGCTGGGGGGTGGGGGTAATAGGGGACATGAGTGGGGGCCTGGTGGAGGCTGCCCCTGCACTGCTGGGGGGTGGGGGTGGTGGGAGACATGAGTGGGGGCCTGGTGGAGGCTGCCCCTGGTGGCTGGGGGGTGGGGGTGGTGGGAGACATGAGTGGGGGCCTGGTGGAGGCTGCCCCTGGTGGCTGGGGGTGGGGGTAATAGGGGACATTGAGTGGGGGCCTGGTGGAGGCTGCCCCTGCACTGCTGGGGGTGGGGGTGGTGGGAGACATGAGTGGGGGCCTGGTGGAGGCTGCCCCTGGTGGCTGAGGGGTGGAGGTGGTGGGAGACATGAGTGAGGGCCTGGTGGAGGCTGCCCCTGGTGGCTGGGGGGTGGGGGTGGTGGCAGACATGAGTGGGGGCCTGGTGGAGGCTGCCCCTGCACTGCTGGGGGGTGGGGGTGGTGGGAGACATGAGTGGGGGCGTGGTGGAGGCTGCCCCTGCACTGCTGGGGGGTGGGGGTGGTGGGAGACATGAGTGGGGGCGTGGTGGAGGCTGCCCCTGGTGGCTGGGGGGTGGGGGTGGTGGGAGACATGAGTGGGGGCCTGGTGGAGGCTGCCCCTGGTGGCTGGGGGGTGAGGGTGGTGGGAGACATGAGTTGGACATGAGGGGGGGCCTGGTGGAGGCTGCCCCTGGTGGCTGGGGGGTGGGGGTGGTGGTAGACATGAGTGGGGGCCTGGTGGAGGCTGCCCCTGGTGGCTGGGGATGGGGGTGGTGGGAGACATGAGTGTGGGCCTGGTGGAGGCTGCCCCTGGTGGCTGGGAGTTGGGGTGGTGGTAGACATGAGTGGGGGCCTGGTGGAGGCTGCCCCTACACTGCTGGGGGGTGGGGGTGGTGGGAGACATGAGTGGGGGCCTGGTGGAGGCTGCCCCTGGTGGCTGGGGGGTGGGGGTGATGGGAGACATGAGTGGGGGCCTGGTGGAGGCTGCCCCTGGTGGCTGGGGGTGGGGGAAATAGGGGACATGAGTGGGGGCCTGGTGGAGGCTGCCCCTGCATTGCTGGGGGGTGGGGGTGGTGGGAGACATGAGTGGGGGCCTGGTGGAGGCTGCCCCTGGTGGCTGGGGGGTGGAGGTGGTGGGAGACATGAGTGGGGGCCTGGTGGAGGCTGCCCCTGGGGGGTGGGGGTGGTGGGAGACATGAGTGGGGGCCTGGTGGAGGCTGCCCCTGCACTGCTGGGGGGTGGGGGTGGTGGGAGACATGAGTGGGGCCTGGTGGAGGCTGCCCCTGGTGGCTGGGGGGTGAGGGTGGTGGGAGACATGAGTTGGACATGAGTGGGGGCCTGGTGGAGGGTGCCCCTGGTGTCTGGGGGGTGGGGGTGGTGGTAGCCATGAGTGGGGCCTGGTGGAGGCTGCCCCTGCTCTGCTGGGGGGTGGGGGTGGTGGGAGACATGAGTGGGGGCCTGGTGGAGGCTGCCCCTGGTGGCTGCGGGGTGGGGGGTAATAGGGGACATGAGTGGGGGCCTGGTGGAGGCTGCCCCTGCACTGCTGGGGGGTGGGGGTGGTGGGAGACATGAGTGGGGGCCTGGTGGAGGCTGCCCCTGGTGGCTGGGCGGTGGGGGTGGTGGGAGACATGAGTGGGGGCCTGGTGGAGGCTGCCCCTGGTGGCTGGGGGGTGTGGGTGCTGGGAGACATGAGTGGGGGCCTGGTGGAGGCTGCCCCTGGGGGTGGGGGTAATAGGGGACATGAGTGGGGGCCTGGTGGAGGCTGCCCCTGCACTCCTGGGGGGTTGGGGTGGTGGGAGACATGAGTGGGGGCCTGGTGGAGGCTGCCCCTGGTGGCTGGGGGTGGGGGTAATAGGGGACATGAGTGGGGCCTGGTGGAGGCTGCCCCTGCACTGCTGTGGGGTGGGGGTGGTGGGAGACATGAGTGGGGGCCTGGTGGAGGCTGCCCCTGGTGGCTGGGGGGTGGAGGTGGTGGGAGACATGAGTGGGGGCCTGGTGGAGGCTGCCTCTGGTGGCTGGGGGGTGGGGGTGGTGGGAGACATGAGTGGGGGCCTGGTGGAGGCTGCCCCTGGTGGATGGGGGGTGGGGGTGGTGGGAGACATGAGTGGGGGCCTGGTGGAGGCTGCCCTGGTGGCTGGGGGGTGGGGGTAATAGGGGACATGAGTGGGGGCCTTGTGGAGGCTGCCCCTGCACTGCTGGGGGGTGGGGGTGGTGGGAGACATGAGTGGGGGCCTGGTGGAGGCTGCCCCTGGTGGCTGGGGGGTGGGGGTGATGGGAGACATGAGTGGGGGCCTGGTGGAGGCTGCCCCTGGTGGCTGGGGGTGGGGGAAATAGGGGACATGAGTGGGGGCCTGGTGGAGGCTGCCCCTTGTGGCTGGGGGGTGGGGGTGGTGGGAGACATGAGTGGGGGCCTGGTGGAGGCTGCCCCTGGTGGCTGGGGGGTGGGGGTATTAGGGGACATGAGTGGGGGCCTGGTGGAGGCTGCCCCTGCACTGCTGGGGGGTGGGGGTGGTGGGAGACATGAGTGGGGGCCTGGTGGAGGCTGCCCCTGGTGGCTGGGGGGTGGGGGTGGTGGGAGACATGAGTGGGGGCCTGGTGGAGGCTGCCCTGGTGGCTGGGGATGGGGGTAATAGGGGACATGAGTGGGGGCCTTGTGGAGGCTGCCCCTGCACTGCTGGGCGGTGGGGGTGGTGGGAGACATGAGTGGGGGCCTGGTGGAGGCTGCCCCTGGTGGCTGGGGGGTGGGGGTGATGGGAGACATGAGTGGGGGCCTGGTGGAGGCTGCCCCTGGTGGCTGGGGGGTGGAGGTGGTGGGAGACATGAGTGGGGGCCTGGTGGAGGCTGCCCCTGGTGGCTGGGGGTGGGGGTGGTGGGAGACATGAGTGGGGACCTGGTGGAGGCTGCCCCTGCACTGCTGGGGGTGGGGGTGGTGGGAGACATGAGTGGGGGCGTGGTGGAGGATGCCCCTTGTGGCTGGGGGGTGGGGGTGGTGGGAGACATGAGTGGGGGCCTGGTGGAGGCTGCCCTTGGTGTCTGGTGGGTGGGGGTGGTGGGAGACATGAGTGTGGGCCTGGTGGAGGCTGCCCCTGGTGGCTGGGGGGTGGGGGTAATAGGGGACATGAGTGGGGCCCTGGTGGAGGCTGCCCCTGCACTGCTGGGGGGTGGGGGTGGTGGGAGACATGAGTGGGGGCCTGGTGGAGGCTGCCCCTGGTGGCTGAGGGGTGGAGGTGGTGGGAGACATGAGTGGGGGCCTGGTGGAGGCTGCCCCTGGTGGCTGGGGGGTGGGGGTGGTGGCAGATATGAGTGGGGGCCTGGTGGGAGGCTGCCCCTGCACTGCTGGGGGGTGGGGGTGGTGGGAGACATGAGTGGGGGCGTGGTGGAGGCTGCCCCTGGTGGCTGGGGGGTGGGGGTGGTGGGAGACATGAGTGGGGGCCTGGTGGGGGCTGCCCCTGGTGGCTGGGGGGTGAGGGTGGTGGGAGACATGAGTTGGACATGAGGGGAGGCCTGGTGGAGGCTGCCCCTGGTAGCTGGGGGTGGGGGTGGTGGTAGACATGAGTGGGGGCCTGGTGGAGGCTGCCCCTGGTGGCTGGGGGGGTGGGGGTGGTGGGAGACATGAGTGGGGGCCTGGTGGAGGCTGCCCCTGGTGGCTGGGAGTTGGGGGTGGTGGTAGACATGAGTGGGGGCCTGGTGGAGGCTGCCCCTACACTGCTGGGGGGTGGGGGTGGTGGGAGACATGAGTGGGGGCCTGGTGGAGGCTGCCCCTGGTGGCTGGGGGGCGGGGGTGGTGGTAGACATGAGTGGGGGCCTGGTGGAGGCTGCCCCTGGTGGCTGGGGGTTGGGGGTAATAGGGGACATGAGTGGGGGCCTGGTGGAGGCTGCCCCTGCACTGCTGGGGGGTGGGGGTGGTGGGAGACATGAGTGGGGGCCTGGTGGAGGCTGCCCCTGGTGGCTGGGGGGTGGTGGGAGACATGAGTGGGGGCCTGGTGGAGGCTGCCCCTGCACTCCTGGGGGGTGGGGGTGGTGGGAGACATGAGTTGGACATGAGTGGGGGCCTGGTCGAGGGTGCCCCTGGTGGCTGGGGGTGGGGGTGGTGGTAGCCATGAGTGGGGGCCTGGTGGAGGCTGCCCCTGCACTGCTGGGGGGTGGGGGTGGTGGGAGACATGAGTGGGGCCTGGTGGAAGCTGCCCCTGGTGGCTGGGGGGTGAGGGTGGTGGGAGACATGAGTTGGACATGAGTGGGGGCCTGGTGGAGGGTGCCCCTGGTGGCTGGGGGTGGTGGTAGCCATGAGTGGGGGCCTGGTGGAGGCTGCCCCTGCACTGCTGGGGGGTGGGGGTGGTGGGAGACATGAGTGGGGGCCTGGTGGAGGCTGCCCCTGGTGGCTGCGGGGTGGGGGTAATAGGGGACATGAGTGGGGGCCTGGTGGAGGCTGCCCCTGCACTGCTGGGGGGTGGGGGTGGTGGGAGACATGAGTGGGGGCCTGGTGGAGGCTGCCCCTGGTGGCTGGGTGGTGGGGGTGGTGGGAGACATGAGTGGGGGCCTGGTGGAGGCTGCCCCTGGTGGCTGGGGGTGTGGGTGCTGGGAGACATGAGTGGGGGCCTGGTGGAGGCTGCCCCTGGTGGCTGTGGGCTGAGGGTGGTGGGAGACATGAGTTGGACATGAGTGGGGGCCTGGTGGAGGCTGCCCCTGGTGGCTGGGGGGTGGGGGTGGTGGTAGACATGAGTGGGGGCCTGGTGGAGGCTGCCCCTGCACTGCTGGGGGGTGGGGGTGGTGGTAGACATGAGTGGGGGCCTGGTGGAGGCTGCCCCTGGTGGCTGGGGGGTGGGGGTGGTGGGAGGCATGAGTGGGGGCCTGGTGGAGGCTGCCCCTGGTGGCTGGGGGGTGGGGGTGGTGGTAGGCATGAGTGGGGGCCTGGTGGAGGCTGCCCCTGCACTGCTGGGGGGTGGGGGTGGTGGGAGACATGAGTGGGGGCCTGGTGGAGGCTGCCCCTGGTGGCTGGGGGGTTGGGGTGGTGGGAGACATGAGTGGGGGCCTGGTGGAGGCTGCCCCTGGTGGCTGGGGGTGGGGGTAATAGGGGACATGAGTGGGGGCCTGGTGGAGGCTGCCCCTGCACTGCTGTGGGGTGGGGGTGGTGGGAGACATGAGTGGGGGCCTGGTGGAGGCTGCCCCTGGTGGCTGGGGGGTGGAGGTGGTGGGAGACATGAGTGGGGGCCTGGTGGAGGCTGCCCCTGGTGGCTGGTGGGTGGGGGTGGTGGGAGACATGAGTGTGGGCCTGGTGGAGGCTGCCCCTGGTGGCTGGGGGGTGGGGGTAATAGGGGACATGAGTGGGGGCCTGGTGGAGGCTGCCCCTGCACTGCTGGGGGGTGGGGGTGGTGGGAGACATGAGTGGGGGCCTGGTGGAGGCTGCCCCTGGTGGCTGAGGGGTGGAGGTGGTGGGAGACATGAGTGGGGGCCTGGTGGAGGCTGCCCCTGGTGGCTGGGGTGTGGGGGTGGTGGCAGATATGAGTGGGGGCCTGGTGGAGGCTGCCCCTGCACTGCTGGGGGGTGGGGGTGGTGGGAGACATGAGTGGGGGCGTGGTGGAGGCTGCCCCTGGTGGCTGGGGGTGGGGGTGGTGGGAGACATGAGTGGGGGCCTGGTGGAGGCTGCCCCTGGTGGCTGGGGGGTGAGGGTGGTGGGAGACATGAGTTGGACATGAGGGGGGGCCTGGTGGAGGCTGCCCCTGGTAGCTGGGGGTGGGGGTGGTGGTAGACATGAGTGGGGGCCTGGTGGAGGCTGCCCCTGGTGGCTGGGGGGGTGGGGGTGGTGGGAGACATGAGTGGGGGCCTGGTGGAGGCTGCCCCTGGTGGCTGGGAGTTGGGGGTGGTGGTAGACATGAGTGGGGGCCTGGTGGAGGCTGCCCCTACACTGCTGGGGGGTGGGGGTGGTGGGAGACATGAGTGGGGGCCTGGTGGAGGCTGCCCCTGGTGGCTGGGGGCGGGGGTGGTGGTAGACATGAGTGGGGGCCTGGTGGAGGCTGCCCCTGGTGGCTGGGGGGTGGGGGTGGTGGGAGACATGAGTGGGGGCCTGGTGGAGGCTGCCCCTGCACTCCTGGGGGTGGGGGTGCTGGGAGACATGAGTGGGGGCCTGGTGGAGGCTGCCCCTGGTGGCTGTGGGCTGAGGGTGGTGGGAGACATGAGTTGGACATGAGTGGGGGCCTGGTGGAGGCTGCCCCTGGTGGCTGGGGGGTGGGGGTGGTGGTAGACATGAGTGGGGGCCTGGTGGAGGCTGCCCCTGCACTGCTGGGGGGTGGGGGTGGTGGTAGACATGAGTGGGGGCCTGGTGGAGGCTGCCCCTGGTGGCTGGGGGGTGGGGGTGGTGGGAGGCATGAGTGGGGGCCTGGTGGAGGCTGCCCCTGGTGGCTGGGGGGTGGGGGTGGTGGTAGGCATGAGTGGGGGCCTGGTGGAGGCTGCCCCTGCACTGCTGGGGGGTGGGGGTGGTGGGAGACATGAGTGGGGGCCTGGTGGAGGCTGCCCCTGGTGGCTGGGGGGTTGGGGTGGTGGGAGACATGAGTGGGGGCCTGGTGGAGGCTGCCCCTGGTGGCTGGGGGTGGGGGTAATAGGGGACATGAGTGGGGGCCTGGTGGAGGCTGCCCCTGCACTGCTGTGGGGTGGGGGTGGTGGGAGACATGAGTGGGGGCCTGGTGGAGGCTGCCCCTGGTGGCTGGGGGGTGGAGGTGGTGGGAGACATGAGTGGGGGCCTGGTGGAGGCTGCCCCTGGTGGCTGGTGGGTGGGGGTGGTGGGAGACATGAGTGTGGGCCTGGTGGAGGCTGCCCCTGGTGGCTGGGGGGTGGGGGTAATAGGGGACATGAGTGGGGGCCTGGTGGAGGCTGCCCCTGCACTGCTGGGGGGTGGGGGTGGTGGGAGACATGAGTGGGGGCCTGGTGGAGGCTGCCCCTGGTGGCTGAGGGGTGGAGGTGGTGGGAGACATGAGTGGGGGCCTGGTGGAGGCTGCCCCTGGTGGCTGGGGTGTGGGGGTGGTGGCAGATATGAGTGGGGGCCTGGTGGAGGCTGCCCCTGCACTGCTGGGGGGTGGGGGTGGTGGGAGACATGAGTGGGGGCGTGGTGGAGGCTGCCCCTGGTGGCT
This sequence comes from Ambystoma mexicanum, assembly GCF_040938575.1. Lineage (NCBI taxonomy): Eukaryota > Metazoa > Chordata > Amphibia > Caudata > Ambystomatidae > Ambystoma > Ambystoma mexicanum. Next base: position 772,307,882 of record NC_090937.1, on the reverse strand, counting down.
GGGGGTGGGGGTGGTGGGAGACATGAGTGGGGGCCTGGTGGAGGCTGCCCCTGGTGGCTGGGGGGTGAGGGTGGTGGGAGACATGAGTTGGACATGAGGGGGGGCCTGGTGGAGGCTGCCCCTGGTAGCTGGGGGTGGGGGTGGTGGTAGACATGAGTGGGGGCCTGGTGGAGGCTGCCCCTGGTGGCTGGGGGGGTGGGGGTGGTGGGAGACATGAGTGGGGGCCTGGTGGAGGCTGCCCCTGGTGGCTGGGAGTTGGGGGTGGTGGTAGACATGAGTGGGGGCCTGGTGGAGGCTGCCCCTACACTGCTGGGGGGTGGGGGTGGTGGGAGACATGAGTGGGGGCCTGGTGGAGGCTGCCCCTGGTGGCTGGGGGGCGGGGGTGGTGGTAGACATGAGTGGGGGCCTGGTGGAGGCTGCCCCTGGTGGCTGGGGGTTGGGGGTAATAGGGGACATGAGTGGGGGCCTGGTGGAGGCTGCCCCTGCACTGCTGGGGGGTGGGGGTGGTGGGAGACATGAGTGGGGGCCTGGTGGAGGCTGCCCCTGGTGGCTGGGAGTTGGGGGTGGTGGTAGACATGAGTGGGGGCCTGGTGGAGGCTGCCCCTACACTGCTGGGGGGTGGGGGTGGTGGGAGACATGAGTGGGGGCCTGGTGGAGGCTGCCCCTGGTGGCTGGGGGGCGGGGGTGGTGGTAGACATGAGTGGGGGCCTGGTGGAGGCTGCCCCTGGTGGCTGGGGGTTGGGGGTAATAGGGGACATGAGTGGGGGCCTGGTGGAGGCTGCCCCTGCACTGCTGGGGGGTGGGGGTGGTGGGAGACATGAGTGGGGGCCTGGTGGAGGCTGCCCCTGGTGGCTGGGGGTGGGGGTGGTGGTAGACATGAGTGGGGGCCTGGTGGAGGGTGCCTCTGGTGGCTGGGGGGTGGGGGTGGTGGTAGCCATGAGTGGGGGCCTGGTGGAGGCTGCCCCTGCACTGCTGGGGGGTGGGGGTGGTGGGAGACATGAGTGGGGCCTGGTGGAAGCTGCCCCTGGTGGCTGGGGGGTGAGGGTGGTGGGAGACATGAGTTGGACATGAGTGGGGGCCTGGTGGAGGGTGCCCCTGGTGGCTGGGGGGTGGGGGTGGTGGTAGCCATGAGTGGGGGCCTGGTGGAGGCTGCCCCTGCACTGCTGGGTGTGGGGGTGGTGGGAGACATGAGTGGGGGCCTGTTGGAGGCTGCCCCTGGTGGCTGCGGGGTGGGGGTAATAGGGGACATGAGTGGGGGTCTGGTGGAGGCTGCCCCTGCACTGCTGGGGGGTGGGGGTGGTGGGAGACATGAGTGGGGGCCTGGTGGAGGCTGCCCCTGGTGGCTGGGTGGTGGGGGTGGTGGGAGACATGAGTGGGGGCCTGGTGGAGGCTGCCCCTGGTGGCTGTGGGCTGAGGGTGGTGGGAGACATGAGTTGGACATGAGTGGGGGCCTGGTGGAGGCTGCCCCTGGTGGCTGGGGGGTGGGGGTGGTGGTAGACATGAGTGGGGGCCTGGTGGAGGCTGCCCCTGCACTGCTGGGGGGTGGGGGTGGTGCGAGACATGAGTGGGGGCCTGGTGGAGGCTGCCCCTGGTGGCTGGGGGGTGGAGGTGGTGGGAGACATGAGTGGGGGCCTGGTGGAGGCTGCCCCTGGTGGCTGGGGGGTGGGGGTGGTGGGAGACATGAGTGGGGGCCTGGTGGAGGCTGCCCCTGCACTGCTGGGGGATGGGGTGGTGGGAGACATGAGTGGGGGCATGGTGGAGGCTGCCCCTGGTGGCTGGGGGGTGGGGGTGGTGGGAGACATGAGTGGGGTCCTGGTGGAGGCTGCCCCTGGTGGCTGGGGGGTGGGGGTGGTGGGAGACATGAGTGGGGGCCTGGTGGAGGCTGCCCTGGTGGCTGGGGGGTGGGGGTAATAGGGGACATGAGTGGGGGCCTTGTGGAGGCTGCCCCTGCACTTCTGGGGGGTGGGGGTGGTGGGAGACATGAGTGGGGGCCTGGTGGAGGCTGCCCCTGGTGGCTGGGGGGTGGGGGTGATGGGAGACATGAGTGGGGGCCTGGTGGAGGCTGCCCCTGGTGGCTGGGGGTGGGGGAAATAGGGGACATGAGTGGGGGCCTGGTGGAGGCTGCCCCTTGTGGCTGGGGGGTGGGGGTGGTGGGAGACATGAGTGGGGGCCTGGTGGAGGCTGCCCCTGGTGGCTGGGGGGTGGGGGTAATAGGGGACATGAGTGGGGGCCTGGTGGAGGCTGCCCCTGCACTGCTGGGGGGTGGGGGTGGTGGGAGACATGAGTGGGGGCCTGGTGGAGGCTGCCCCTGGTGGCTGGGGGTGGGGGTGGTGGTAGACATGAGTGGGGGCCTGGTGGAGGCTGCCCCTGCACTGCTGGGGGGTGGGGGTGGTGGGAGACATGAGTGGGGGCCTGGTGGAGGCTGCCCCTGGTGGCTGGGGGGTGGGGGTGGTGGTGGGAGGCATGAGTGGGGGCCTGGTGGAGGCTGCCCCTGGTGGCTGGGGGGTGGGGGTGGTGGTAGACATGAGCGGGGGCCTGGTGGAGGCTGCCCCTGGTGGCTGGGGGTGGGGTAAATAGGGGACATGAGTGGGGGCCTGGTGGAGGCTGCCCCTGCATTGCTGGGGGGTGGGGGTGGTGGGAGACATGAGTGGGGGCCTGGTGGAGGCTGCCCCTGGTGGCTGGGGGGTGGAGGTGGTGGGAGACATGAGTGGGGGCCTGGTGGAGGCTTCCCCTGGTGGCTGGGGGGTGGGGGTGGTGGGAGACATGAGTGGGGGCCTGGTGGAGGCTGCCCCTGCACTGCTGGTGGTGGGGGTGGTGGGAGACATGAGTGGGGGCGTGGTGGAGGCTGCCCCTTGTGGCTGGGGGGTGGGGGTGGTGGGAGACATGAGTGGGGGCCTGGTGGAGGCTGCCCCTGGTGGCTGGGGGGTGGGGGTAATAGGGGACATGAGTGGGGGCCTGGTGGAGGCTGCCCCTGCACTGCTGGGGGGTGGGGGTGGTGGGAGACATGAGTGGGGGCCTGGTGGAGGCTGCCCCTGGTGGCTGGGGGTGGGGGTGGTGGTAGACATGAGTGGGGGCCTGGTGGAGGCTGCCCCTGCACTGCTGGGGGGTGGGGGTGGTGGGAGACATGAGTGGGGGCCTGGTGGAGGCTGCCCCTGGTGGCTGGGGGGTGGGGGTGGTGGGAGGCATGAGTGGGGGCCTGGTGGAGGCTGCCCCTGGTGGCTGGGGGGTGGGGGTGGTGGTAGACATGAGTGGGGGCCTGGTGGAGGCTGCCCCTGCACTGCTGGGGTGTGGGGGTGGTGGGAGACATGAGTGGGGGCCTGGTGGAGGCTGCCCCTGGTGGCTGGGGGGTGGGGGTGGTGGGAGACATGAGTGGGGGCCTGGTGGAGGCTGCCCTGGTGGCTGGGGGGTGGGGGTAATAGGGGACATGAGTGGGGGCCTTGTGGAGGCTGCCCCTGCACTGCTGGGGGGTGGGGGTGGTGGGAGACATGAGTGGGGGCCTGGTGGAGGCTGCCCCTGGTGGCTGGGGGGTGGGGGTGATGGGAGACATGAGTGGGGGCCTGGTGGAGGCTGCCCCTGGTGGCTGGGGGTGGAGGTGGTGGGAGACATGAGTGGGGGCCTGGTGGAGGCTGCCCCTGGTGGCTGGGGGTGTGGGTGGTGGGAGACATGAGTGGGGGCCTGGTGGAGGCTGCCCCTGCACTGCTGGGGGTGGGGGTGGTGGGAGACATGAGTGGGGGCGTGGTGGAGGATGCCCCTTGTGGCTGGGGGGTGGGGGTGGTGGTTGAAATGAGTGGGGGCCTGGTGGAGGCTGCCCCTGGTGGCTGGGAGTTGGGGGTGGTGGTAGACATGAGTGGGGGCCTGGTGGAGGCTGCCCCTACACTGCTGGGGGGTGGGGGTGGTGGGAGACATGAGTGGGGGCCTGGTGGAGGCTGCCCCTGGTGGCTGGGGGGCGGGGGTGGTGGTAGACATGAGTGGGGGCCTGGTGGAGGCTGCCCCTGGTGGCTGGGGGTTGGGGGTAATAGGGGACATGAGTGGGGGCCTGGTGGAGGCTGCCCCTGCACTGCTGGGGGGTGGGGGTGGTGGGAGACATGAGTGGGGGCCTGGTGGAGGCTGCCCCTGGTGGCTGGGGGGTGGGGGTGGTGGGAGACATGAGTGGGGGCCTGGTGGAGGCTGCCCCTGCACTGCTGGGGGGTGGGGGTGGTGGGAGACATGAGTGGGGCCTGGTGGAAGCTGCCCCTGGTGGCTGGGGGGTGAGGGTGGTGGGAGACATGAGTTGGACATGAGTGGGGGCCTGGTGGAGGGTGCCCCTGGTGGCTGGGGGGTGGGGGTGGTGGTAGCCATGAGTGGGGGCCTGGTGGAGGCTGCCCCTGCACTGCTGGGGGGTGGGGGTGGTGGGAGACATGAGTGGGGGCCTGGTGGAGGCTGCCCCTGGTGGCTGCGGGGTGGGGGTAATAGGGGACATGAGTGGGGGCCTGGTGGAGGCTGCCCCTGCACTGCTGGGGGGTGGGGGTGGTGGGAGACATGAGTGGGGGCCTGGGGGAGGCTGCCCCTGGTGGCTGGGTGGTGGGGGTGGTGGGAGACATGAGTGGGGGCCTGGTGGAGGCTGCCCCTGGTGGCTGGGGGGTGTGGGTGCTGGGAGACATGAGTGGGGGCCTGGTGGAGGCTGCCCCTGGTGGCTGTGGGCTGAGGGTGGTGGGAGACATGAGTTGAACATGAGTGGGGGCCTGGTGGAGGCTGCCCCTGGTGGCTGGGGGGTGGGGGTGGTGGTAGACATGAGTGGGGGCCTGGTGGAGGCTGCCCCTGCACTGCTGGGGGGTGGGGGTGGTGCGAGACATGAGTGGGGGCCTGGTGGAGGCTGCCCCTGGTGGCTGGGGGGTGGGGGTGGTGGGAGGCATGAGTGGGGGCCTGGTGGAGGCTGCCCCTGGTGGCTGGGGGGTGGGGGTGGTGGTAGGCATGAGTGGGGGCCTGGTGGAGGCTGCCCCTGCACTGCTGGGGGGTGGGGGTGGTGGGAGACATGAGTGAGGGCCTGGTGGAGGCTGCCCCTGGTGGCTGGGGGGTTGGGTGGTGGGAGACATGAGTGGGGGCCTGGTGGAGGCTGCCCCTGGTGGCTGGGGGGTGGGGGTGGTGGGAGGCATGAGTGGGGGCCTGGTGGAGGCTGCCCCTGGTGGCTCGGGGGTGGGGGTGGTGGTAGGCATGAGTGGGGGCCTGGTGGAGGCTGCCCCTGCACTGCTGGGGGGTGGGGGTGGTGGGAGACATGAGTGAGGGCCTGGTGGAGGCTGCCCCTGGTGGCTGGGGGGTTGGGTGGTGGGAGACATGAGTGGGGGCCTGGTGGAGGCTGCCCCTGGGGGTGGGGGTAATAGGGGACATGAGTGGGGGCCTGGTGGAGGCTGCCCCTGCACTGCTGTGGGGTGGGGGTGGTGGGAGACATGAGTGGGGGCCTGGTGGAGGCTGCCCCTGGTGGCTGGGGGGTGGAGGTGGTGGGAGACATGAGTGGGGGCCTGGTGGAGGCTGCCCCTGCACTGCTGGGGGGTGGGGGTGGTGCGAGACATGAGTGGGGGCCTGGTGGAGGCTGCCCCTGGTGGCTGGGGGGTGGGGGTGGTGGGAGGCATGAGTGGGGGCCTGGTGGAGGCTGCCCCTGGTGGCTGGGGGGTGGGGTGGTGGTAGGCATGAGTGGGGGCCTGGTGGAGGCTGCCCCTGCACTGCTGGGGGGTGGGGGTGGTGGGAGACATGAGTGGGGGCCTGGTGGAGGCTGCCCCTGGTGGCTGGGGGGTTGGGGTGGTGGGAGACATGAGTGGGGGCCTGGTGGAGGCTGCCCCTGGTGGCTGGGGGTGGGGGTAATAGGGGACATGAGTGGGGGCCTGGTGGAGGCTGCCCCTGCACTGCTGTGGGGTGGGGGTGGTGGGAGACATGAGTGGGGGCCTGGTGGAGGCTGCCCCTGGTGGCTGGGGGGTGGAGGTGGTGGGAGACATGAGTGGGGGCCTGGTGGAGGCTGCCCCTGGTGGCTGGGGGGTGGGAGTGGTGGGAGACATGAGTGGGGGCCTGGTGGAGGCTGCCCCTGCACTGCTGGGGGATGGGGTGGTGGGAGACATGAGTGGGGGCATGGTGGAGGCTGCCCCTGGTGGCTGGGGGGTGGGGGTGGTGGGAGACATGAGTGGGGGCCTGGTGGAGGCTGCCCCTGGTGGCTGGGGGGTGGGGGTGGTGGGAGACATGAGTGGGGGCCTGGTGGAGGCTGCCCTGGTGGCTGGGGGGTGGGGGTAATAGGGAACATGAGTGGGGGCCTTGTGGAGGCTGCCCCTGCACTGCTGGGGGGTGGGGGTGGTGGGAGACATGAGTGGGGGCCTGGTGGAGGCTGCCCCTGGTGGCTGGGGGGTGGGGGTGATGGGAGACATGAGTGGGGGCCTGGTGGAGGCTGCCCCTGGTGGCTGGGGGTGGGGGAAATAGGGGACATGAGTGGGGGCCTGGTGGAGGCTGCCCCTGCATTGCTGGGGGGTGGGGGTGGTGGGAGACATGAGTGGGGGCCTGGTGGAGGCTGCCCCTGGTGGCTGGGGGGTGGAGGTGGTGGGAGACATGAGTGGGGGCCTGGTGGAGGCTGCCCCTGGGGGGTGGGGGTGGTGGGAGACATGAGTGGGGGCCTGGTGGAGGCTGCCCCTGCACTGCTGGGGGTGGGGGTGGTGGGAGACATGAGTGGGGGCGTGGTGGAGGCTGCCCCTTGTGGCTGGGGGGTGGGGGTGGTGGGAGACATGAGTGGGGGCCTGGTGGAGGCTGCCCCTGGTGGCTGGGGGGTGGGGGTAATAGGGGACATGAGTGGGGGCCTGGTGGAGGCTGCCCCTGCACTGCTGGGGGGTGGGGGTGGTGGGAGACATGAGTGGGGGCCTGGTGGAGGCTGCCCCTGGTGGCTGGGGGGTGGGGGTGGTGGGAGACATGAGTGGGGGCCTGGTGGAGGCTGCCCCTGGTGGCTGGGGGTGGGGGTAATAGGGGACATGAGTGGGGGCCTGGTGGAGGCTGCCCCTGCACTGCTGGGGGTGGGGGTGGTGGGAGACATGAGTGGGGGCCTGGTGGAGGCTGCCCCTGGTGGCTGAGGGGTGGAGGTGGTGGGAGACATGAGTGAGGGCCTGGTGGAGGCTGCCCCTGGTGGCTGGGGGGTGGGGGTGGTGGCAGACATGAGTGGGGGCCTGGTGGAGGCTGCCCCTGCACTGCTGGGGGGTGGGGGTGGTGGGAGACATGAGTGGGGGCGTGGTGGAGGCTGCCCCTGCACTGCTGGGGGGTGGGGGTGGTGGGAGACATGAGTGGGGGCGTGGTGGAGGCTGCCCCTGGTGGCTGGGGGGTGGGGGTGGTGGGAGACATGAGTGGGGGCCTGGTGGAGGCTGCCCCTGGTGGCTGGGGGGGTGAGGGTGGTGGGAGACATGAGTTGGACATGAGGGGGGGCCTGGTGGAGGCTGCCCCTGGTGGCTGGGGGGTGGGGGTGGTGGTAGACATGAGTGGGGGCCTGGTGGAGGCTGCCCCTGGTGGCTGGGGATGGGGGTGGTGGGAGACATGAGTGTGGGCCTGGTGGAGGCTGCCCCTGGTGGCTGGGAGTTGGGGTGGTGGTAGACATGAGTGGGGGCCTGGTGGAGGCTGCCCCTACACTGCTGGGGGGTGGGGGTGGTGGGAGACATGAGTGGGGGCCTGGTGGAGGCTGCCCCTGGTGGCTGGGGGGTGGGGGTGATGGGAGACATGAGTGGGGGCCTGGTGGAGGCTGCCCCTGGTGGCTGGGGGTGGGGGAAATAGGGGACATGAGTGGGGGCCTGGTGGAGGCTGCCCCTGCATTGCTGGGGGGTGGGGGTGGTGGGAGACATGAGTGGGGGCCTGGTGGAGGCTGCCCCTGGTGGCTGGGGGGTGGAGGTGGTGGGAGACATGAGTGGGGGCCTGGTGGAGGCTGCCCCTGGGGGGTGGGGGTGGTGGGAGACATGAGTGGGGGCCTGGTGGAGGCTGCCCCTGCACTGCTGGGGGGTGGGGGTGGTGGGAGACATGAGTGGGGCCTGGTGGAGGCTGCCCCTGGTGGCTGGGGGGTGAGGGTGGTGGGAGACATGAGTTGGACATGAGTGGGGGCCTGGTGGAGGGTGCCCCTGGTGTCTGGGGGGTGGGGGTGGTGGTAGCCATGAGTGGGGGCCTGGTGGAGGCTGCCCCTGCTCTGCTGGGGGGTGGGGGTGGTGGGAGACATGAGTGGGGGCCTGGTGGAGGCTGCCCCTGGTGGCTGCGGGGTGGGGGTAATAGGGGACATGAGTGGGGGCCTGGTGGAGGCTGCCCCTGCACTGCTGGGGGGTGGGGGTGGTGGGAGACATGAGTGGGGGCCTGGTGGAGGCTGCCCCTGGTGGCTGGGCGGTGGGGGTGGTGGGAGACATGAGTGGGGGCCTGGTGGAGGCTGCCCCTGGTGGCTGGGGGGTGTGGGTGCTGGGAGACATGAGTGGGGGCCTGGTGGAGGCTGCCCCTGGGGGTGGGGGTAATAGGGGACATGAGTGGGGGCCTGGTGGAGGCTGCCCCTGCACTCCTGGGGGGTGGGGGTGGTGGGAGACATGAGTGAGGGCCTGGTGGAGGCTGCCCCTGGTGGCTGGGGGGTTGGGTGGTGGGAGACATGAGTGGGGGCCTGGTGGAGGCTGCCCCTGGGGGTGGGGGTAATAGGGGACATGAGTGGGGGCCTGGTGGAGGCTGCCCCTGCACTGCTGTGGGGTGGGGGTGGTGGGAGACATGAGTGGGGGCCTGGTGGAGGCTGCCCCTGGTGGCTGGGGGGTGGAGGTGGTGGGAGACATGAGTGGGGGCCTGGTGGAGGCTGCCCCTGCACTGCTGGGGGGTGGGGGTGGTGCGAGACATGAGTGGGGGCCTGGTGGAGGCTGCCCCTGGTGGCTGGGGGGTGGGGGTGGTGGGAGGCATGAGTGGGGGCCTGGTGGAGGCTGCCCCTGGTGGCTGGGGGGTGGGGGTGGTGGTAGGCATGAGTGGGGGCCTGGTGGAGGCTGCCCCTGCACTGCTGGGGGGTGGGGGTGGTGGGAGACATGAGTGGGGGCCTGGTGGAGGCTGCCCCTGGTGGCTGGGGGGTTGGGGTGGTGGGAGACATGAGTGGGGGCCTGGTGGAGGCTGCCCCTGGTGGCTGGGGGTGGGGGTAATAGGGGACATGAGTGGGGGCCTGGTGGAGGCTGCCCCTGCACTGCTGTGGGGTGGGGGTGGTGGGAGACATGAGTGGGGGCCTGGTGGAGGCTGCCCCTGGTGGCTGGGGGGTGGAGGTGGTGGGAGACATGAGTGGGGGCCTGGTGGAGGCTGCCCCTGGTGGCTGGGGGGTGGGAGTGGTGGGAGACATGAGTGGGGGCCTGGTGGAGGCTGCCCCTGCACTGCTGGGGGATGGGGTGGTGGGAGACATGAGTGGGGGCATGGTGGAGGCTGCCCCTGGTGGCTGGGGGGTGGGGGTAGTGGGAGACATGAGTGGGGGCCTGGTGGAGGCTGCCCCTGGTGGCTGGGGGGTGGGGGTGGTGGGAGACATGAGTGGGGGCCTGGTGGAGGCTGCCCTGGTGGCTGGGGGGTGGGGGTAATAGGGAACATGAGTGGGGGCCTTGTGGAGGCTGCCCCTGCACTGCTGGGGGGTGGGGGTGGTGGGAGACATGAGTGGGGGCCTGGTGGAGGCTGCCCCTGGTGGCTGGGGGGTGGGGGTGATGGGAGACATGAGTGGGGGCCTGGTGGAGGCTGCCCCTGGTGGCTGGGGGTGGGGGAAATAGGGGACATGAGTGGGGGCCTGGTGGAGGCTGCCCCTGCATTGCTGGGGGGTGGGGGTGGTGGGAGACATGAGTGGGGGCCTGGTGGAGGCTGCCCATGGTGGCTGGGGGGTGGAGGTGGTGGGAGACATGAGTGGGGGCCTGGTGGAGGCTGCCCCTGGGGGGTGGGGGTGGTGGGAGACATGAGTGGGGGCCTGGTGGAGGCTGCCCCTGCACTGCTGGGGGTGGGGGTGGTGGGAGACATGAGTGGGGGCGTGGTGGAGGCTGCCCCTTGTGGCTGGGGGGTGGGGGTGGTGGGAGACATGAGTGGGGGCCTGGTGGAGGCTGCCACTGGTGGCTGGGGGGTGGGGGTAATAGGGGACATGAGTGGGGGCCTGGTGGAGGCTGCCCCTGCACTGCTGGGGGGTGGGGGTGGTGGGAGACATGAGTGGGGGCCTGGTGGAGGCTGCCCCTGGTGGCTGGGGGGTGGGGGTGGTGGGAGACATGAGTGGGGGCCTGGTGGAGGCTGCCCCTGGTGGCTGGGGGTGGGGGTAATAGGGGACATGAGTGGGGGCCTGGTGGAGGCTGCCCCTGCACTGCTGGGGGTGGGGGTGGTGGGAGACATGAGTGGGGGCCTGGTGGAGGCTGCCCCTGGTGGCTGAGGGGTGGAGGTGGTGGGAGACATGAGTGAGGGCCTTGTGGAGGCTGCCCCTGGTGGCTGGGGGTGGTGGCAGACATGAGTGGGGGCCTGGTGGAGGCTGCCCCTGCACTGCTGGGGGGTGGGGGTGGTGGGAGACATGAGTGGGGGCGTGGTGGAGGCTGCCCCTGCACTGCTGGGGGGTGGGGGTGGTGGGGGACATGAGTGGGGGCGTGGTGGAGGCTGCCCGGGGTGGCTGGGGGGTGGGGGTGGTGGGAGACATGAGTGGGGGCCTGGTGGAGGCTGCCCCTGGTGGCTGGGGGGGTGAGGGTGGTGGGAGACATGAGTTGGACATGAGGGGGGGCCTGGTGGAGGCTGCCCCTGGTGGCTGGGGGGTGGGGGTGGTGGTAGACATGATTGGGGGCCTGGTGGAGGCTGCCCCTGGTGGCTGGGGATGGGGGTGGTGGGAGACATGAGTGTGGGCCTGGTGGAGGCTGCCCCTGGTGGCTGGGAGTTGGGGTGGTGGTAGACATGAGTGGGGGCCTGGTGGAGGCTGCCCCTACACTGCTGGGGGGTGGGGGTGGTGGGAGACATGAGTGGGGGCCTGGTGGAGGCTGCCCCTGGTGGCTGGGGGGCGGGGGTGGTGGTAGACATGAGTGGGGGCCTGGTGGAGGCTGCCCCTGGTGGCTGGGGGTTGGGGGTAATAGGGGACATGAGTGGGGGCCTGGTGGAGGCTGCCCCTGCACTGCTGGGGGGTGGGGGTGGTGGGAGACATGAGTGGGGGCCTGGTGGAGGCTCCCCCTGGTGGCTGGGGGGTGGGGGTGGTGGGAGACATGAGTGGGGGCCTGGTGGAGGCTGCCCCTGCACTGCTGGGGGGTGGGGGTGGTGGGAGACATGAGTGGGGCCTGGTGGAGGCTGCCCCTGGTGGCTGGGGGGTGAGGGTGGTGGGAGACATGAGTTGGACATGAGTGGGGGCCTGGTGGAGGGTGCCCCTGGTGTCTGGGGGGTGGGGGTGGTGGTAGCCATGAGTGGGGGCCTGGTGGAGGCTGCCCCTGCTCTGCTGGGGGGTGGGGGTGGTGGGAGACATGAGTGGGGGCCTGGTGGAGGCTGCCCCTGGTGGCTGCGGGGTGGGGGTAATAGGGGACATGAGTGGGGGCCTGGTGGAGGCTGCCCCTGCACTGCTGGGGGGTGGGGGTGGTGGGAGACATGAGTGGGGGCCTGGTGGAGGCTGCCCCTGGTGGCTGGGCGGTGGGGGTGGTGGGAGACATGAGTGGGGGCCTGGTGGAGGCTGCCCCTGGTGGCTGGGGGGTGTGGGTGCTGGGAGACATGAGTGGGGGCCTGGTGGAGGCTGCCCCTGGTGGCTGTTTGCTGAGGGTGGTGGGAGACATGAGTTGGACATGAGTGGGGGCCTGATGGAGGCTGCCCCTGGTGGCTGGCGGGTGGGGGTGGTGGTAGACATGAGTGGGGGCCTGGTGGAGGCTGCCCCTGCACTGCTGGGGGGTGGGGGTGGTGGGAGACATGAGTGGGGGCCTGGTGGAGGCTGCCCCTGGTGGCTGGGGGGTGGGGGTGGTGGGAGGCATGAGTGGGGGCCTGGTGGAGGCTGCCCCTGGTGGCTGGGGGGTGGGGGTGGTGGTAGACATGAGTGGGGGTCTGGTGGAGGCTGCCCCTGCACTGCTGGGGGGTGGGGGTGGTGGGAGACATGAGTGGGGGCCTGGTGGAGGCTGCCCCTGGTGGCTGCGGGGTGGGGGTAATAGGGGACATGAGTGGGGGCCTGGTGGAGGCTGCCCCTGCACTGCTCGGGGGTGGGGGTGGTGGGAGACATGAGTGGGGGCCTGGTGGAGGCTGCCCCTGGTGGCTGGGCGGTGGGGGTGGTGGGAGACATGAGTGGGGGCCTGGTGGAGGCTGTCCCTGGTGGCTGGGGGGTGGGGATGGTGGGAGACATGAGTGGGGGCCTGGTGGAGGCTGCCCCTGGTGGCTGGGGGCTGAGGGTGGTGGGAGACATGAGTGGACATGAGTGGGGGCCTGGTGGAGGCTGCCCCTGGTGGCTGGGGGGTGGGGGTGGTGGTAGACATGAGTGCGGGCCTGGTGGAGGCTGCCCCTGCACTGCTGGGGGGTGGGGGTGGTGGGAGACATGAGTGGGGGCCTGGTGGAGGCTGCCCCTGGTGGCTGGGGGGTGGGGGTGGTGGGAGGCATGAGTGGGGGCCTGGTGGAGGCTGCCCCTGGTGGCTGGGGGGTGGGGGTGGTGGTAGACATGAGTGGGGGCCTGGTGGAGGCTGCCCCTGCACTGCTGGGGGGTGGGGGTGGTGGGAGATATGAGTGGGGGCCTGGTGGAGGCTGCCCCTGGTGGCTGGGGGGTGGAGGTGGTGGGAGACATGAGTGGGGGCCTGGTGGAGGCTGCCCCTGGTGGCTGGGGGTGGGGGTGGTGGGAGACATGAGTGGGGGCCTGGTGGAGGCTGCCCCTGCACTGCTGGGGGTGGGGGTGGTGGGAGACATGAGTGGGGGCGTGGTGGAGGATGCCCCTTGTGGCTGGGGGGTGGGGGTGGTGGGAGACATGAGTGGGGGCCTGGTGGAGGCTGCCCCTGGTGGCTGGGAGTTGGGGGTGGTGGTAGACATGAGTGGGGGCCTGGTGGAGGCTGCCCCTACACTGCTGGGGGGTGGGGGTGGTGGGAGACATGAGTGGGGGCCTGGTGGAGGCTGCCCCTGGTGGCTGGGGGGCGGGGGTGGTGGTAGACATGAGTGGGGGCCTGGTGGAGGCTGCCCCTGGTGGCTGGGGGTTGGGGGTAATAGGGGACATGAGTGGGGGCCTGGTGGAGGCTGCCCCTGCACTGCTGGGGGGTGGGGGTGGTGGGAGACATGAGTGGGGGCCTGGTGGAGGCTGCCCCTGGTGGCTGGGGGGTGGGGGTGGTGGGAGACATGAGTGGGGGCCTGGTGGAGGCTGCCCCTGCACTGCTGGGGGGTGGGGGTGGTGGGAGACATGAGTGGGGCCTGGTGGAAGCTGCCCCTGGTGGCTGGGGGGTGAGGGTGGTGGGAGACATGAGTTGGACATGAGTGGGGGCCTGGTGGAGGGTGCCCCTGGTGGCTGGGGGGTGGGGGTGGTGGTAGCCATGAGTGGGGGCCTGGTGGAGGCTGCCCCTGCACTGCTGGGGGGTGGGGGTGGTGGGAGACATGAGTGGGGGCCTGGTGGAGGCTGCCCCTGGTGGCTGCGGGGGTGGGGGTAATAGGGGACATGAGTGGGGGCCTGGTGGAGGCTGCCCCTGCACTGCTGGGGGGTGGGGGTGGTGGGAGACATGAGTGGGGGCCTGGGGGAGGCTGCCCCTGGTGGCTGGGTGGTGGGGGTGGTGGGAGACATGAGTGGGGGCCTGGTGGAGGCTGCCCCTGGTGGCTGGGGGGTGTGGGTGCTAGGAGACATGAGTGGGGGCCTGGTGGAGGCTGCCCCTGGTGGCTGTGGGCTGAGGGTGGTGGGAGACATGAGTTGAACATGAGTGGGGGCCTGGTGGAGGCTGCCCCTGGTGGCTGGGGGGTGGGGGTGGTGGTAGACATGAGTGGGGGCCTGGTGGAGGCTGCCCCTGCACTGCTGGGGGGTGGGGGTGGTGCGAGACATGAGTGGGGGCCTGGTGGAGGCTGCCCCTGGTGGCTGGGGGGTGGGGGTGGTGGGAGGCATGAGTGGGGGCCTGGTGGAGGCTGCCCCTGGTGGCTGGGGGGTGGGGGTGGTGGTAGGCATGAGTGGGGGCCTGGTGGAGGCTGCCCCTGCACTGCTGGGGGGTGGGGGTGGCGGGAGACATGAGTGAGGGCCTGGTGGAGGCTGCCCCTGGTGGCTGGGGGGTTGGGTGGTGGGAGACATGAGTGGGGGCCTGGTGGAGGCTGCCCCTGGGGGTGGGGGTAATAGGGGACATGAGTGGGGGCCTGGTGGAGGCTGCCCCTGCACTGCTGTGGGGTGGGGGTGGTGGGAGACATGAGTGGGGGCCTGGTGGAGGCTGCCCCTGGTGGCTGGGGGGTGGAGGTGGTGGGAGACATGAGTGGGGGCCTGGTGGAGGCTGCCCCTGCACTGCTGGGGGGTGGGGGTGGTGCGAGACATGAGTGGGGGCCTGGTGGAGGCTGCCCCTGGTGGCTGGGGGGTGGGGGTGGTGGGAGGCATGAGTGGGGGCCTGGTGGAGGCTGCCCCTGGTGGCTGGGGGTGGGGGTGGTGGTAGGCATGAGTGGGGGCCTGGTGGAGGCTGCCCCTGCACTGCTGGGGGGTGGGGGTGGTGGGAGACATGAGTGGGGGCCTGGTGGAGGCTGCCCCTGGTGGCTGGGGGGTTGGGGTGGTGGGAGACATGAGTGGGGGCCTGGTGGAGGCTGCCCCTGGTGGCTGGGGGTGGGGGTAATAGGGGACATGAGTGGGGGCCTGGTGGAGGCTGCCCCTGCACTGCTGTGGGGTGGGGGTGGTGGGAGACATGAGTGGGGGCCTGGTGGAGGCTGCCCCTGGTGGCTGGGGGGTGGAGGTGGTGGGAGACATGAGTGGGGGCCTGGTGGAGGCTGCCCCTGGTGGCTGGGGGGTGGGAGTGGTGGGAGACATGAGTGGGGGCCTGGTGGAGGCTGCCCCTGCACTGCTGGGGGATGGGGTGGTGGGAGACATGAGTGGGGGCATGGTGGAGGCTGCCCCTGGTGGCTGGGGGGTGGGGGTGGTGGGAGACATGAGTGGGGGCCTGGTGGAGGCTGCCCCTGGTGGCTGGGGGGTGGGGGTGGTGGGAGACATGAGTGGGGCCTGGTGGAGGCTGCCCTGGTGGCTGGGGGGTGGGGGTAATAGGGGACATGAGTGGGGGCCTTGTGGAGGCTGCCCCTGCACTGCTGGGGGGTGGGGGTGGTGGGAGACATGAGTGGGGGCCTGGTGGAGGCTGCCCCTGGTGGCTGGGGGGTGGGGGTGATGGGAGACATGAGTGGGGGCCTGGTGGAGGCTGCCCCTGGTGGCTGGGGGTGGGGGAAATAGGGGACATGAGTGGGGGCCTGGTGGAGGCTGCCCCTGCATTGCTGGGGGGTGGGGGTGGTGGGAGACATGAGTGGGGGCCTGGTGGAGGCTGCCCCTGGTGGCTGGGGGGTGGAGGTGGTGGGAGACATGAGTGGGGGCCTGGTGGAGGCTGCCCCTGGGGGGTGGGGGTGGTGGGAGACATGAGTGGGGGCCTGGTGGAGGCTGCCCCTGCACTGCTGGGGGTGGGGGTGGTGGGAGACATGAGTGGGGGCGTGGTGGAGGCTGCCCCTTGTGGCTGGGGGGTGGGGGTGGTGGGAGACATGAGTGGGGGCCTGGTGGAGGCTGCCCCTGGTGGCTGGGGGGTGGGGGTAATAGGGGACATGAGTGGGGGCCTGGTGGAGGCTGCCCCTGCACTGCTGGGGGGTGGGGGTGGTGGGAGACATGAGTGGGGGCCTGGTGGAGGCTGCCCCTGGTGGCTGGGGGGTGGGGGTGGTGGGAGACATGAGTGGGGGCCTGGTGGAGGCTGCCCCTGGTGGCTGGGGGTGGGGGTAATAGGGGACATGAGTGGGGGCCTGGTGGAGGCTGCCCCTGCACTGCTGGGGGTGGGGGTGGTGGGAGACATGAGTGGGGGCCTGGTGGAGGCTGCCCCTGGTGGCTGAGGGGTGGAGGTGGTGGGAGACATGAGTGAGGGCCTGGTGGAGGCTGCCCCTGGTGGCTGGGGGGTGGGGGTGGTGGCAGACATGAGTGGGGGCCTGGTGGAGGCTGCCCCTGCACTGCTGGGGGGTGGGGGTGGTGGGAGACATGAGTGGGGGCGTGGTGGAGGCTGCCCCTGCACTGCTGGGGGGTGGGGGTGGTGGGAGACATGAGTGGGGGCGTGGTGGAGGCTGCCCCTGGTGGCTGGGGGGTGGGGGTGGTGGGAGACATGAGTGGGGGCCTGGTGGAGGCTGCCCCTGGTGGCTGGGGGGGTGAGGGTGGTGGGAGACATGAGTTGGACATGAGGGGGGGCCTGGTGGAGGCTGCCCCTGGTGGCTGGGGGGTGGGGGTGGTGGTAGACATGAGTGGGGGCCTGGTGGAGGCTGCCCCTGGTGGCTGGGGATGGGGGTGGTGGGAGACATGAGTGTGGGCCTGGTGGAGGCTGCCCCTGGTGGCTGGGAGTTGGGGTGGTGGTAGACATGAGTGGGGGCCTGGTGGAGGCTGCCCCTACACTGCTGGGGGGTGGGGGTGGTGGGAGACATGAGTGGGGGCCTGGTGGAGGCTGCCCCTGGTGGCTGGGGGGCGGGGGTGGTGGTAGACATGAGTGGGGGCCTGGTGGAGGCTGCCCCTGGTGGCTGGGGGTTGGGGGTAATAGGGGACATGAGTGGGGGCCTGGTGGAGGCTGCCCCTGCACTGCAGGGGGGTGGGGGTGGTGGGAGACATGAGTGGGGGCCTGGTGGAGGCTCCCCCTGGTGGCTGGGGGGTGGGGGTGGTGGGAGACATGAGTGGGGGCCTGGTGGAGGCTGCCCCTGCACTGCTGGGGGGTGGGGGTGGTGGGAGACATGAGTGGGGCCTGGTGGAGGCTGCCCCTGGTGGCTGGGGGGTGAGGGTGGTGGGAGACATGAGTTGGACATGAGTGGGGGCCTGGTGGAGGGTGCCCCTGGTGTCTGGGGGGTGGGGGTGGTGGTAGCCATGAGTGGGGGCCTGGTGGAGGCTGCCCCTGCTCTGCTGGGGGGTGGGGGTGGTGGGAGACATGAGTGGGGGCCTGGTGGAGGCTGCCCCTGGTGGCTGCGGGGTGGGGGTAATAGGGGACATGAGTGGGGGCCTGGTGGAGGCTGCCCCTGCACTGCTGGGGGGTGGGGGTGGTGGGAGACATGAGTGGGGGCCTGGTGGAGGCTGCCCCTGGTGGCTGGGCAGTGGGGGTGGTGGGAGACATGAGTGGGGGCCTGGTGGAGGCTGCCCCTGGTGGCTGGGGGGTGTGGGTGCTGGGAGACATGAGTGGGGGCCTGGTGGAGGCTGCCCCTGGTGGCTGTTTGCTGAGGGTGGTGGGAGACATGAGTTGGACATGAGTGGGGGCCTGATGGAGGCTGCCCCTGGTGGCTGGCGGGTGGGGGTGGTGGTAGACATGAGTGGGGGCCTGGTGGAGGCTGCCCCTGCACTGCTGGGGGGTGGGGGTGGTGGGAGACATGAGTGGGGGCCTGGTGGAGGCTGCCCCTGGTGGCTGGGGGCTGAGGGTGGTGGGAGACATGAGTGGACATGAGTGGGGGCCTGGTGGAGGCTGCCCCTGGTGGCTGGGGGGTGGGGGTGGTGGTAGACATGAGTGGGGGCCTGGTGGAGGCTGCCCCTGCACTGCTGGGGGGTGGGGGTGGTGGGAGACATGAGTGGGGGCCTGGTGGAGGCTGCCCCTGCACTGCTGGGGGGTGGGGGTGGTGGGAGATATGAGTGGGGGCCTGGTGGAGGCTGCCCCTGGTGGCTGGGGGGTGGGTGTGGTGGGAGACATGAGTGGGGGCCTGGTGGAGGCTGCCCTGGTGGCTGGGGGGTGGAGGTAATAGGGGACATGAGTGGGGGCCTTGTGGAGGCTGCCCCTGCACTGCTGGGGGGTGGGGGTGGTGGGAGACATGAGTGGGGGCCTGGTGGAGGCTGCCCCTGGTGGCTGGGGCGTGGGGGTGATGGGAGACATGAGTGGGGGCCTGGTGGAGGCTGCCCCTGGTGGCTGGGGGGTGGAGGTTGTGGGAGACATGAGTGGGGGCCTGGTGGAGGCTGCCCCTGGTGGCTGGGGGGTGGGGGTGGTGGGAGACATGAGTGGGGGCCTGGTGGAGGCTGCCCCTGCACTGCTGGGGGTGGGGGCGGTGGGAGACATGAGTGGGGGCGTGGTGGAGGCTGCCCCTTGTGGCTGGGGGGTGGGGGTGGTGGGAGACATGAGTGGGGGCCTGGTGGGGGCTGCCCCTGGTGGCTGGGGGGTGGGGGTAATAGGGGACATGAGTGGGGGCCTGGTGGAGGCTGCCCCTGCACTGCTGGGGGGTGGGGGTGGTGGGAGACATGAGTGGGGGCCTGGTGGAGGCTGCCCCTGGTGGCTGGGGGGTGGGGGTGGTGGGAGACATGAGTGGGGGCCTGGTGGAGGCTGCCCCTGGTGGCTGGGGGGTGGGGGTAATAGGGGACATGAGTGGGGGCCTGGTGGAGGCTGCCCCTGCACTGCTGGGGGGTGGGGGTGGTGGGAGACATGAGTGGGGGCCTGGTGGAGGCTGCCCCTGGTGGCTGAGGGGTGGAGGTGGTGGGAGACATGAGTGGGGGCTTGGTGGAGGCTGCCCCTGGTGGCTGGGGGGTGGGGGTGGTGGCAGACATGAGTGGGGGCCTGGTAGAGGCTGCCCCTGCACTGCTGGGGGGTGGGGGTGGTGGGAGACATGAGTGGGGGCGTGGTGGAGGCTGCCCCTGGTGGCTGGGGGGTGGGGGTGGTAGGAGACATGAGTGGGGGCCTGGTGGAGGCTGCCCCTGGTGGCTGGGGGGTGAGGGTGGTGGGAGACATGAGTTGGACATGAGGGGGGGGCCTGGTGGAGGCTGCCCCTGGTGGCTGGGGGTGGGGGTGGTGGTAGACATGAGTGGGGGCCTGGTGGAGGCTGCCCCTGGTGGCTGGGGGGGTGGGGGTGGTGGGAGACATGAGTGGGGGCCTGGTGGAGGCTGCCCCTGGTGGCTGGGAGTTGGGGGTGGTGGTAGACATGAGTGGGGGCCTGGTGGAGGCTGCCCCTACACTGCTGGGGGTTGGGGGTGGTGGGAGACATGAGTGCGGGCCTGGTGGAGGCTGCCCCTGGTGGCTGGGGGTTGGGCGTAATAGGGGACATGAGTGGGGGCCTGGTGGAGGCTGCCCCTGCTCTGCTGGGGGGTGGGGGTGGTGGGAGACATGAGTGGGGGCCTGGTGGAGGCTGCCCCTGGTGGCTGGGGGGTGGGGGTGGTGGGAGACATGAGTGGGGGCCTGGTGGAGGCTGCCCCTGCACTGCTGGGGGGTGGGGGTGGTGGGAGACATGAGTGGGGCCTGGTGGAGGCTGCCCCTGGTGGCTGGGGGGTGAGGGTGGTGGGAGACATGAGTTGGACATGAGTGGGGGCCTGGTGGAGGGTGCCCCTGGTGGCTGGGGGGTGGGGGTGGTGGTAGCCATAAGTGGGGGCCTGGTGGAGGCTGCCCCTGCACTGCTGGGGGTTGGGGGTGGTGGGAGACATGAGTGGGGACCCGGTGGAGGCTGCCCCTGGTGGCTGCGGGGTGGGGGTAATAGGGGACATGAGTGGGGGCCTGGTGGAGGCTGCCCCTGCACTGCTGGGGGGTGGGGGTGGTGGGAGACATGAGTGGGGGCCTGGTGGAGGCTGCCCCTGGTGGCTGGGCGGTGGGGGTGGTGGGAGACATGAGTGGGGGCCTGGTGGAGGCTGCCCCTGGTGGCTGGGGGTGTGGGTGCTGGGAGACATGAGTGGGGGCCTGGTGGAGGCTGCCCCTGGTGGCTGTGGGCTGCGGGTGGTGGGAGACATGAGTTGGACATGAGTGGGGGCCTGGTGGAGGCTGCCCCTGGGGGCTGGGGGGTGGGGGTGGTGGTAGACATGAGTGGGGGCCTGGTGGAGGCTGCCCCTGCACTGCTGGGGGGTGGGGGTGGTGGGAGACATGAGTGGGGGCCTGGTGGAGGCTGCCCCTGGTGGCTAGGGGGTGGGGGTGGTGGGAGGCATGAGTGGGGGCCTGGTGGAGGCTGCCCCTGGTGGCTGGGGGGTGGGGGTGGTGGTAGACATGAGTGGGGGACTGGTGGAGGCTGCCCCTGCACTGCTGGGGGGTGGGGGTGGTGGGAGACATGAGTGGGGGCCTGGTGGAGGCTGCCCCTGGTGGCTGGGGGGTTGGGGTGGTGGGAGACATGAGTGGGGGCCTGGTGGAGGCTGCCCCTGGTGGCTGGGGGGTGGGGGTAATAGGCGACATGAGTGGGGGCCTGGTGGAGGCTGCCCCTGCACTGCTGTGGGGTGGGGGTGGTGGGAGACATGAGTGGGGGCCTGGTGGAGGCTGCCCCTGGTGGCTGGGGGGGTGGAGGTGGTGGGAGACATGAGTGGGGGCCTGGTCGAGGCTGCCCCTGGTGGATGGGGGGTGTGGGTGGTGGGAGACATGAGTGGGGGCCTGGTGGAGGCTGCCCCTGCACTGCTGGGGGATGGGGGTGGTGGGAGACATGAGTGGGGGCATGGTGGAGGCTGCCCCTGGTGGCTGGGGGGTGGGGGTGGTGGGAGACATGAGTGGGGGCCTGGTGGAGGCTGCCCCTGGTGGCTGGGGGGTGGGGGTAATAGGGGACATGAGTGGGGGCCTGGTGGAGGCTGCCCCTGCACTGCTGGGGGGTGGGGGTGGTGGGAGACATGAGTGGGGGCCTGGTGGAGGCTGCCCCTGGTGGCTGAGGGGTGGAGGTGGTGGGAGACATGAGTGGGGGCTTGGTGGAGGCTGCCCCTGGTGGCTGGGGGGTGGGGGTGGTGGCAGACATGAGTGGGGGCCTGGTAGAGGCTGCCCCTGCACTGCTGGGGGGTGGGGGTGGTGGGAGACATGAGTGGGGGCGTGGTGGAGGCTGCCCCTGGTGGCTGGGGGGTGGGGGTGGTAGGAGACATGAGTGGGGGCCTGGTGGAGGCTGCCCCTGGTGGCTGGGGGGTGAGGGTGGTGGGAGACATGAGTTGGACATGAGGGGGGGGCCTGGTGGAGGCTGCCCCTGGTGGCTGGGGGTGGGGGTGGTGGTAGACATGAGTGGGGGCCTGGTGGAGGCTGCCCCTGGTGGCTGGGGGGGTGGGGGTGGTGGGAGACATGAGTGGGGGCCTGGTGGAGGCTGCCCCTGGTGGCTGGGAGTTGGGGGTGGTGGTAGACATGAGTGGGGGCCTGGTGGAGGCTGCCCCTACACTGCTGGGGGTTGGGGGTGGTGGGAGACATGAGTGCGGGCCTGGTGGAGGCTGCCCCTGGTGGCTGGGGGTTGGGCGTAATAGGGGACATGAGTGGGGGCCTGGTGGAGGCTGCCCCTGCTCTGCTGGGGGGTGGGGGTGGTGGGAGACATGAGTGGGGGCCTGGTGGAGGCTGCCCCTGGTGGCTGGGGGGTGGGGGTGGTGGGAGACATGAGTGGGGGCCTGGTGGAGGCTGCCCCTGCACTGCTGGGGGGTGGGGGTGGTGGGAGACATGAGTGGGGCCTGGTGGAGGCTGCCCCTGGTGGCTGGGGGGTGAGGGTGGTGGGAGACATGAGTTGGACATGAGTGGGGGCCTGGTGGAGGGTGCCCCTGGTGGCTGGGGGGTGGGGGTGGTGGTAGCCATAAGTGGGGGCCTGGTGGAGGCTGCCCCTGCACTGCTGGGGGTTGGGGGTGGTGGGAGACATGAGTGGGGACCCGGTGGAGGCTGCCCCTGGTGGCTGCGGGGTGGGGGTAATAGGGGACATGAGTGGGGGCCTGGTGGAGGCTGCCCCTGCACTGCTGGGGGGTGGGGGTGGTGGGAGACATGAGTGGGGGCCTGGTGGAGGCTGCCCCTGGTGGCTGGGCGGTGGGGGTGGTGGGAGACATGAGTGGGGGCCTGGTGGAGGCTGCCCCTGGTGGCTGGGGGTGTGGGTGCTGGGAGACATGAGTGGGGGCCTGGTGGAGGCTGCCCCTGGTGGCTGTGGGCTGCGGGTGGTGGGAGACATGAGTTGGACATGAGTGGGGGCCTGGTGGAGGCTGCCCCTGGGGGCTGGGGGGTGGGGGTGGTGGTAGACATGAGTGGGGGCCTGGTGGAGGCTGCCCCTGCACTGCTGGGGGGTGGGGGTGGTGGGAGACATGAGTGGGGGCCTGGTGGAGGCTGCCCCTGGTGGCTAGGGGGTGGGGGTGGTGGGAGGCATGAGTGGGGGCCTGGTGGAGGCTGCCCCTGGTGGCTGGGGGGTGGGGGTGGTGGTAGACATGAGTGGGGGACTGGTGGAGGCTGCCCCTGCACTGCTGGGGGGTGGGGGTGGTGGGAGACATGAGTGGGGGCCTGGTGGAGGCTGCCCCTGGTGGCTGGGGGGTTGGGGTGGTGGGAGACATGAGTGGGGGCCTGGTGGAGGCTGCCCCTGGTGGCTGGGGGGTGGGGGTAATAGGCGACATGAGTGGGGGCCTGGTGGAGGCTGCCCCTGCACTGCTGTGGGGTGGGGGTGGTGGGAGACATGAGTGGGGGCCTGGTGGAGGCTGCCCCTGGTGGCTGGGGGGGTGGAGGTGGTGGGAGACATGAGTGGGGGCCTGGTCGAGGCTGCCCCTGGTGGATGGGGGGTGTGGGTGGTGGGAGACATGAGTGGGGGCCTGGTGGAGGCTGCCCCTGCACTGCTGGGGGATGGGGGTGGTGGGAGACATGAGTGGGGGCATGGTGGAGGCTGCCCCTGGTGGCTGGGGGGTGGGGGTGGTGGGAGACATGAGTGGGGGCCTGGTGGAGGCTGCCCCTGGTGGCTGGGGGGTGGGGGTAATAGGGGACATGAGTGGGGGCCTGGTGGAGGATGCCCCTGCACTGCTGGGGTGTGGGGGTGATGGGAGACATGAGTGAGGGCCTGGTGGAGGCTGCCCCTGGTGGCTGGGGGGTGGGGGTGGTGGGAGACATGAGTTGGACATGAGTGGGGGCCTGGTGGAGGGTGCCCCTGGTGGCTGGGGGGTGGGGGTGCTGGTATCCATGAGTGGGGGCCTGGTGGAGGCTGCCCCTGCACTGCTGGGGGCTGGGGGTGGTGGGAGACATGAGTGGGGGCCTGGTGGAGGCTGCCCCTGGTGGCTGCGGGGTGGGGGTAATAGGGGACATGAGTGGGGGCCTGGTGGAGGCTGCCCCTGCACTGCTGGGGGGTGGTGGGAGACATGAGTGGGGGCCTGGTGGAGGCTGCCGCTGGTGGCTGGGCGGTGGGGGTGGTGGGAGACATGAGTGGGGGCCTGGTGGAGGCTGCCCCTGGTGGCTGGGGGGTGTGGGTGCTGGGAGACATGAGTGGGGGCCTGGTGGAGGCTGCCCCTGGTGGCTGTGGGCTGAGGGTGGTGGGAGACATGAGTTGGACATGAGTGGGGGCCTGGTGGAGGCTGCCCCTGGTGGCTGAGGGGTGGTGGTAGACATGAGTGGGGGCCTGGTGGAGGCTGCCCCTGCACTGCTGGGGGGTGGGGGTGGTGGGAGACATGAGTGGGGGCCTGGTGGAGGCTGCCCCTGGTGGCAGGGGGTGGGGGTGGTGGGAGGCATGAGTGGGGGCCTGGTGGAGGCTGCCCCTGGTGGCTGGGGGGTGGGGGTGGTGGTAGACATGAGTGGGGGCCTGGTGGAGGCTGCCCCTGCACTGCTGGGGGGTCGGGGTGGTGGGAGACATGAGTGGGGGCCTAGTGGAGGCTGCCCCTGGTGGCTGGGGGGTGGGGGTGGTGGTAGACATGAGTGGGGGCCTGGTGGAGGCTGCCCCTGGTGGCTGGGGGCTGGGGGTAATAGGGGACATGAGTGGGGGCCTGGTGGAGGCTGCCCCTGCACTGCTGGGGGGTGGGGGTGGTGGGAGACATGAGTGGGGGCCTGGTGGAGGCTGCCCCTGGTGGCTGGGTGTGGGGGTGGTGGGAGACATGAGTGGGGGCCTGGTGGAGACTGCCCCTGGTGGCTGGGGGGTGAGGGTGGTGGAAGACATGAGTTGGACATGAGGGGGGGCCTGGTGGAGGCTGCCCCTGGTGGCTGGGGGGTGGGGGTGGTGGTAGACATGAGTGGGGGCCTGGTGGAGGCTGCCCCTGGTGGCTGGGGGGTGAGGGTGGTGGGAGACATGAGTGGGGGCCTGGTGGAGGCTGCCCCTGGTGGCTGGGAGTTGGGGGTGGTGGTAGACATGAGTGGGGGCCTGGTGGAGGCTGCCCCTACACTGCTGGGGGGTGGGGGTGGTGGGAGACATGAGTGGGGGCCTGTTGGAGGCTGCCCCTGGTGGCTGGGGGGCGGGGGTGGTGGTAGACATGAGTGGGGGCCTGGTGGAGGCTGCCCCTGGTGGCTGGGGGGTGGGGGTAATAGGGGACATGAGTGGGGGCCTGGTGGAGGCTGCCCCTGCACTGCTGGGGGGTGGGGGTGGTGGGAGACATGAGTGGGGGCCTGGTAAAGGCTGCCCCTGGTGGCTGGGGGTGGGGGTGGTGGGAGACATGAGTGGGGGCCTGGTGGAGGCTGCCCCTGCACTGCTGGGGGGTGGGGGTGGTGGGAGACATGAGTGGGGCCTGGTGGAGGCTGCCCCTGGTGGCTGGGGGGTGAGGGTGGTGCGAGACATGAGTTGGACATGAGTGAAGGGCCTGGTGGAGGGTGCCCCTGGTGGCTGGGGGGTGGGGTGGTGGTAGCCATGAGTGGGGGCCTGGTGGAGGCTGCCCCTGCACTGCTGGGGGGTGGGGGTGGTGGGAGACATGAGTGGGGGCCTGGTGGAGGCTGCCCCTGGTGGCTGGGCGGTGGGGGGTGGTGGGAGACATGAGTGGGGGCCTGGTGGAGGCTGCCCCTGGTGGCTGGCGGGTGGGGGTGGTGGGAGACATGAGTTGGGGCCTGGTGGAGGCTGCCCCTGGTGGCTGGGGGGGAGGGTGGTGGGAGACATGAGTTGGACATGAGTGGGGGCCTGGTGGAGGCTGCACCTGGTGGCTGGGGGTGGTGGTAGACATGAGGGCCTGGTGGAGGCTGCCCCTGCACTGCTGGGGGGTGGGGGTGGTAGGAGACATGAGTGGGGGCCTGGTGGAGGCTGCCCCTGGTGGCTGGGGGGTGGGGGTGGTGGGAGGCATGAGTGGGGGCCTGGTGGAGGCTGCCCCTGGTGGCTGGGGGGTGGGGGTGGTGGTAGACATGAGTGGGGGCCTGGTGGAGGCTACCCCTGCACTGCTGTGGGGTGGGGGTGGTGGGAGACATGAGTGGGGGCCTGGTGGAGGCTGCCCCTGGTGGCTGGGGGGTGGGGGTGGTGGTAGACATGAGTGGGGGCCTGGTGGAGGCTGCCCCTGGTGGCTGGGGGGTGTGGGTAATAGGGGGCATGAGTGGGGGCCTGGTGGAGGCTGCCCCTGCACTGCTGGGGGGTGGGGGGGTGGGAGACATGAGTGGGGGCCTGGTGGAGGCTGCCCCTTGTAGCTGGGAGGTGGTAATAGGGGACATGAGTGGGGGCCTGGTGGAGGCTGCCCCTGGTGGCTGGGGGGTGAGGGTGGTGGTAGACATGAGTGGGGGCCTGGTGGAGGCTGCCCCTGGTGGCTGGGGGGTGAGGGTGGTGGGAGACATGAGTGGGGGCCTGGTGGAGGCTGCCCCTGGTGGCTGGGAGTTGGGGGTGGTGGTAGACATGAGTGGGGGCCTGGTGGAGGCTGCCCCTACACTGCTGGGGGGTGGGGGTGGTGGGAGACATGAGTGGGGGCCTGGTGGAGGCTGCCCCTGGTGGCTGGGGGCGGGGGTGGTGGTAGACATGAGTGGGGCCTGGTGGAGGCTGCCCCTGGTGGCTGGAGGGTGGGGGTAATAGGGGACATGAGTGGGGGCCTGGTGGAGGCTGCCCCTGCACTGCTGGGGGGTGGGGGTGGTGGGAGACATGAGTGGGGGCCTGGTGGAGGCTGCCCCTGGTGGCTGGGGGTGGGGGTGGTGGGAGACATGAGTGGGGGCCTGGTGGAGGCTGCCCCTGCACTGCTGGGGGGTGGGGGTGGTGGGAGACATGAGTGGGGCCTGGTGGAGGCTGCCCCTGGTGGCTGGGGGGTGAGGGTGGTGGGAGACATGAGTTGGACATGAGTGAAGGGCCTGGTGGAGGGTGCCCCTGGTGGCTGGGGGGTGGGGGTGGTGGTAGCCATGAGTGGGGGCCTGGTGGAGGCTGCCCCTGCACTGCTGGGGGGTGGGGGTGGTGGGAGACATGAGTGGGGGCCTGGTGGAGGCTGCCCCTGGTGGCTGGGGTGTGGGGGTGGTGGGAGGCATGAGTGGGGGCCTGGTGGAGGCTGCCCCTGGTGGCTGGGGGGTGGGGGTGGTGGTAGACATGAGTGGGGGCCTGGTGGAGGCTACCCCTGCACTGCTGGGGGGTGGGGCAGGTGGGAGACATGAGTGGGGGCCTGGTGGAGGCTGCCCCTGGTGGCTGGGGGGTGGGGGTGGTGGTAGACATGAGTGGGGGCCTGGTGGAGGCTGCCCCTGGTGGCTGGGGGGTGTGGGTAATAGGGGACATGAGTGGGGGCCTGGTGGAGGCTGCCCCTGCACTGCTGGGGGGTGGGGGTGGTGGGAGACATGAGTGGGGGCCTGGTGGAGGCTGCCCCTTGTAGCTGGGAGGTGGTAATAGGGGACATGAGTGGGGGCCTGGTGGAGGCTGCCCCTGGTGGCTGGGGGGTGAGGGTGGTGGGAGACATGAGTTGGACATGAGTGGGGGCCTGGTGGAGGGTGCCCCTGGTGGCTGGGGGGTGGGGGTGGTGGGAGCCATGAGTGGGGGCCTGGTGGAGGCTGTCCCTGGACTGCTGGGGGTTGCGGGTGGTGATTGACATGAGTGGGGGCCTGGTGGAGGCTGCCCCTGGTGGCTGGGGGGTGGGGGTAATAGGGGACATGAGTGGGGGCCTGGTGGAGGCTGCCCCTGCACCGCTGGGGGGTGGGGATGGTGGGAGACATGAGTGGGGGCCTGGTGGAGGCTGCCCCTGGTGGCTGGGGGGTGGGTGTGGTGGGAGACATGTGTTGGTGATCAGTAGTGCAAGGTGACATGTGGGTTGGCTGGTGGGCATGGCCATGGTGGATGGGTTGCCTGAGGGACATGAGCAGTGGTGCGGGGTAGTCCCCTGTGGTGTGGGCTGCCTGCAGGGGCCGTGGAGGGTGTAGAGGGAACACCTGGGGGGACCCACATGGCCAAATCACGTGTAGCATTCCCCGGCACCACCGAAATACACGTACCCTGCAGAAATCGCGTGTGAATCTTCCGCGCACATCGGAATACACGTACCCAGTCCAATCGCGTGTGGAACTTCCCGCGCACCCGAAGTACACATACCCAGGCTAATCGCGTGTGGAACTTCCCGCGCACCCCGTAGTACACGTACCCAGGCTAATCGCGTGTGGAACTTCCTGCGCACCCCGAAGTACACGTACCCAGGCTAATCGCGTGTGGAACTTCCCGCCCACCCAGGAACACGCGCACATGCTATTTTTCACACAGTGGGTGTCCGTGTTTGTCGGTGCCCCTTTGCACCTCATTTGTCCTTGAGGGCCACTGTATGGGCCATTCATCATGGCTGTATATGGGCGCTTTTTGTTAGCGCACATTTTGGCGCACATTTTTTTCAGCCGCAGGGGCGCTATCGCCTGCTTTCTTGTGGCGTACTTGTTTGGCCCTGTGCGCATCTTTGACCGTGCGCTGGTTTGCCCTATTTGATTCTATGAATACGGGTTGTAGGCGAGCGTGTGGGCGTTCCGCGCACTTGCCTCCTGTACTTCCCCCGTGACGCCCATATTTTCACACGTTGTTCCCCATTCCGAGTGTTACGCCCGTGTTCCGCCTATTTTTGTGATGTGCGCCGAGCTATGTGTGATTTCGCAGTGGCCGTGGCGCACGCTGTTGGATGACCTGTGCGCCGGCGTGCGCAGCGCACATTTTTAGCGCACATCCAATGTTTTTCTCGCGCACGGTCTTCCATGAATCGCGGTGCGCTGGTTTTCCTGCGATTTTCGCACTTGCACTGCGATTTTCGCACTTTTCCTGCGATTCGCACGTTTTGGCACCTCTGCGCGGGAATTTTCGGCGCACATCAATTCCATGAATCGACACCTTAAGCTAAAATCCTTTCCATTTTGCATGATATGCTTATAATAGTTTGTTTTTAAAATTTGACATATTGGGTTATGTGATTTTTGTACTTTCCAAATCAGTTCTATAAAATTGGATTATTTAAGTTCATGGTAAGAACTGGAAAGGGAAGTGCTAAAATGCATACATTGCTGAGTGGGCACACATCCCAGCTTCACTGCTCAACAGGTGTGATCCTGGGCATCCCATCTAATCTGGTATTGCCTAACCTGTCATAATTGCCAGTCCCTAAAACTTTCAAAATTGTCACTCTTCAAAGTAATTTCATTATCAATGTGTGATCTTCAAAAAAGCCTCACGCATGGGTTCACTGCCTATAGTTTTTCTTTCTCTATAATCATAGTGAGCATTGATCTACAGCACACTACAGCTACTTGTTTCTTTGCTCTCTAATGGTAACACTATGTGAAACAGTGCCCCGCTTGTAATCTCAGTCTGTCATGATATGGACACCTTCCCGGTAGCTTCTGATCGTCACCCACTATCTATGCTTTGGTATGGGAAGCTTTATTTCTCCTTGCTTTCAATTGGTCTCCTATATCCCTGATTGAGCATTTTTGCATTTGGCGGGGCAACTGATTAGTCCTCTGTCTATTCTGGATTATGTGCATTTTTTTCCTGCGTGCTGCATCCTGCATTTATGCTATGGACGGTATACCTTCCTCGTGGCTCCTACTGATGCTAGAACACAAGTCATGGACTGTTACTGATGGCCTTGAAATGCTACTTGTTCAACATTCTGATTACAGCAAGAATGAAGAGGGTCAGGGTACTGAAAGGGAGTGCCTATTTTGATCACTGCGAGGCAGCATATCAAGATTTGTGTTATGATCGTGAGTGGGGCGTGACCAGATATTCTGGATTCATTAATTCCTTTGGTTCGGTTGAGTGGGGGCCCAAATGTATCTTTGCCCCAGGCCCCAAGAGTGCTTAAGATGGCCCTGGGTTGCAGTCTTGTGGAGAGGGGTGCGAAGTACTGGGGCAGGAGTATATCGTTTCAAACCTCTTATCACCAAAGGATTCAAAGAGTTGAGTGTGATTCCAAACCACACCAATAGATTATTATTCACAGTTGCTGGGTACATCGGTAGAGTACTTCCTCACCACCCAGGCAGAGCATCATTCATTTTAAAAAGCGTTTTAGAAAGAGGTTTTAGGCGTTCAGAGCGCAAAGCTGCCTGACTAAATGAAAACTAATCAGATTCCTTGTTTCATGTCTGAACAACACACGCAATAAATCCTTGTTTCACTAATAGGTGTCCCTTCCATGACAGGTAGGACAAAATGTATCTTCATTTAACTTGCTAGACTGGTGAAGAGTCTTATGGGTGAGGGAAGGGTTCAATTCCAGAGGTCCTTTGGAAAATAAACTTACTGCTGTTTTTAATGCGCTTTGCCATTTTGTATTCAGGTTCGCTGATCTTCTCCCATCAAGCCTACGTTTCTTGACACAGATTTACTTTGTGTCACACACAATTAAAAATATCATGAAAAAAACTGCCTATTGTCGACAACCCTTAGTTGCTTCTCCTTGCTGAAACGAGCACTCACGGTTGGACGTGAGCAACCTCTACTTGACTTGAAAATCGCTGGTGTGGAGGTTTTGAAAGCCTAGACACAGCAGAGGCACCATTGCTGATTAACCCAGCATCCATAAAAGTAAAGGGCTGGCAACAACACTGGATCATGACACAAGATAAATCTCACCAGATTAAACTATACACCGATGATGTCCCGGTGGCCAGGCCCTTCCACACCTTCCCAAACTATCTGATGAATTGCCCTAGTGTCTTTCTTAGGACATGAGATTTAGGATGAACTTGTATCCTAAACTAGACGTGTTAACAAAAAAGGAACAAGGAATAAAAGTGATGAAACAAGTGACAGATGCAGATTTTGTAAGGCAGACTGTGAAAAAGAAACATTGAAACATCTGTTGCTATTCTGCAGAACTTTTTCAGGACTCAGAACACAGATCCTGACCACGTTTTTTGATGAGCTTAAGACAATCTCAGCTGAGGAATGGTGGTCAATATTCATGCAGGGGGAAAGGATCTCCTTAATTAGTGCTTTGACATCTTTCTTCAGGAAACTGTTCAAACTAACCATTAGATAATAAGAGATATAAACAAATAAAATTAAAAAGACACAAATGAACCTTGGACAAGGACCTCCACGCCCCATGTGTGTGGAGATCATTTTTAGCTCTTCTTTTTTATCTTCAATCTCATATTGAAAATGCATACGGATGTGAAAGACTTAATTTAAGTCAAATCACCAAATAAATAAATAAGTAAATAAAACACCAGACCATTCACTAAACATTACAAAAATGTCTAAGTTATTTATTTTATTTTATTGAACATTTGTTAGGTGCCTATACAACAGAATTGTGTTTCAAAGCAGAGAGTCTATAACACAAAATAAAACAACATCAACATATTGATAGAGTGATGCTAATACCTAATGCAGTTGGATCCATGAACTTTGGGGTAGCATGCAGTCCCAGGCTCAGTAAATAAATTAGGGATGCACTGTAAGTTGGCTTTGAGTAACTATTTGGCCAAATTGCGACTGAAAAATGGACTGAAATTTGGCAGAATACTTCATTTTTGCCTCACTCGAAGCCAAATAGTTTCCCTTTCAAAAGACCTTAAGTGCTTCTTAGACTGTGTGCCTTGAATCATTTGGACAGGCTATTTTCATATAGCTATTAAAAGGGTAAGTAAACAAAGTCTGCAGTCCCTAGATGTGAGAGTGGAAGTCTCACTGTCTGTCATGTTCAGGACAGACAAAGCTTTCATCTGGTGGATTGGTGGGGCACAGTGAGGTGGAACTCTCAATATTTTAATGGTGAAAAGAGAGGTCTCTCTAACATTTATTTTGCAATTGAGAACAATTGAGTTGTGACAATAGTTTAGCCAAACAGAACAAGAAACATTTATTTTCTTCATCATCTGAAGAACTGTGTGAGTGATATGTAGGTTATTGGTGCCATTCCTACCACTTTGTAGGCAACATAAAATAATGAGGGTAATATGTCTGCTGCAGAGATTTCCTGCAAGTTCTGATCCTAGGAAAAACCTCAGGAGGTAATGTACCCGCAGCAAAGAACTGTTTGGAGCTTGCAGGCCAACTGGTCAAAACAAGTAAAGCAGCTCAGTGGTAAATGTTCCTGCTGCAAGATTACACTTCCTGCAGGGTCACTATCACCCTTCCCTAGTTGCGAAAATGTGTCCCTTTGACTTGGGTAACAGTATCAGCTGTTACTAAAAGATTTGCCTATCCCCTAGCTAAGAAGCTTTACAAAAGATATCTAATGGTTTTGGCCGCGTACTAAATCTACTATTCGGTACACCCCTAAAATAAATAAATAATTTAATTGCTGTGAGACTAGGTAGTGGGGATGTGGACCTTTTCAGGATCGTCCTTTGAAAGAAATATGTGTATGCTTCTCCTATGATATCAAACGACATTCCTATCCTTACTGTTTTATTGGCTTTCTCTCTTTAAGCTGACTTTTCTAGGCCACCCCTTCCCCCCTGTTGGCTGTTGACAAAGATTGTTCGTTATGAACTGGATTGTGCATGTGTGGTAGAAACTGCTAATTATGAGCCTTTTACTACCCAACAGGCCGTTGGACTATGGCCAGTGGATCATGCCGGAGCAGGCCGGGTCGGACAATGAGCCATTAATAGAAGCTGGAAATCATTGCATGGGTGGCGGCCCTACATCCTTCACCCGAGGGGGTGAGACAAGACGTACATCTAATAAGTTACAGAGAACTGGAAGTACATTGTTGTATGTCATTTTAACATAGAGAAGGTGGACTGAGGTATTTTAATGAATACGTTATTTGTTTAAGGTGAGAGGCAGGAATAGCATGGATGTTCTCAATGTTTTCATGGTTATGTGGTCCACACTCTATAAAGGGACCGGGTATGGCGGTTGGGTTTGGTCAATCCGGAGGGAGTGGGTAATGGACAGGATGCTGTCTGTTCGACGGCAAGCAAACAAATAAATCTCCTTTGTTTATACCATCACCAAAAATGATAACGTGAGTGTGATTACTCTCAAAATCTCCATTCTCACCAAAGTAAGAGAAATTTGAGACTGTAAAGCAATTCCAAAGCTTGCTGAGGCATTATAGGCAAATTGTGTCTAATAACTAAATGGCATGTATAATGGAATGCATTCTGTGTCTAAGTGGCTTTTGCAACAAGGACAAAGGTATTGGAAATGTGTAGTTAAGCTGTGTAAGTCAACAAAAGAGACGCACAATATTGAGATCCCCTCTTGGGCTCCCACACTTCCTGTGTCCTGCACCACTTCCTACAAAATGCCCTGGCACTGGTACCATCAGGCACAAGACTCTGAATACAGCAGCCAGGATTGGAACCATACAGATGGCTAGAAGGGGATCAATGCACTGTGGCAGACTGCCTATTTAAGCGGGTGAGACCACCCACTCTGTTGAATCATCTTTGGATTACTGAAGAAGAAGGATTTCACCTAGAATCTCATTGGAAGTTCAGTCTGCTCCAAAGTCCAGAGCTATAGAGGTGTATGTGAAGACTCAAAGGAAAACACAAGACACTTCCCTCAACTGTCCCACAGTACCATTGGGTTGAACTGCTGTTTGGACAAGGCATGTCTGCTGTCTGAACCCTAGTAACCAGGATCGAACTAAGTGCTGTTGATTGCCCCTGTAAGTGTTCTCCGACAAATGTCCTGGATGGGACGTGCAAAAAAGAACGGACCATGCCCCTCTGGGCCTTGTTTTCAGCTTTGATCTGCTTTCATGCCAACTCAATTGCTTGGAGTAATTGTTCGACGGACTGCAATCACCCAGAGCTGTCTTTGACATTCACTGCTTCCTGATCTAATTTCGAGCAGTCAGGTCTCTGATTCAGCCATTGCTTGCCTGTGTTTCTGACCGCTGCGTAAGACCCACCTTGCATTATTGGACTTCTTTTAATCAAACCGACCAATTTTAGAGATCGACTCAAACACAGCCTTCCTGTTCTTCACCTTGTTCAAGCCAATCACCATTACAGGACCGCATCACATCTCTGGACTGTCTCAAGCTGACTTGACTGGCTCAATGTACTCAATCCATTGGGAGCAACTGACTAAAATGTCTAAATAATGTTGGGACCCATTGTAAAGCACATAGAAGCCTGTTTCTAAGCTGATGAGAACCAGCAAGAAGCCTAAAATGTATTTGAGGTGATGTTGGCACCCTAGCCTACGTTAAAGGGGTCTAGTCACATTTTAAACCCTTCCCCTTATCTTTGTAAAAAACTTCTTCAATGAACTTGGCTTACTCCTGAAAATATATAATGTGCCCCTGTCTTCAGACCGAGAATCCCCCTTTAATTACAAAGTGTGCCTATTCTCTGACTTCTCAAGGGGAGGCAGGTAATAGTGTTTTCATTAGTTGTATGCATTTCTAGTTTAATTGAAGGCATTCTTTTAGTTTAGTACCCTAGTACTAATGCAGTTTTGAAGTTTCTCTGCTAGCTCACATCTAACTCTCGTCGCTCCTGGCAAGTATTGCTTGCCCTCAGCCTATGTTACCACAAGAGGAGAAGGAGGTTTACTTGTCATGCTCTGCATGCTCCACCTTCATGGTGGGATCACGATCAATTTAGTAGAAGTGTGGAGCTAAGTAGGAGTTGTTTCCACTGCTCCTCCCTGTGCTCGTGCGTAGCCGTAGTAGTTTCATGACACTTGTGGCCAGCAGTTGGGTTATGGCACAGAATGTGCCCACAGCTTAGTCAGCCAAAATAGAAGCATTGGACAGGCAATGTTAAAAACACTGCCAGGTGATATAGATTTGGCATAATTGAATTACACATGGATTACATTCAGGGCTTGAAATCCAGCTACATTTTCAGTCTATGGGCCTCATTATAACATGTGCGGAATGGGTTTAACTGTGCCGGTAATGGTGCCGGCGCCGTTAAACCCACTCCGCACTATTACGAGGGCCCCTCGCGGGACCCGCTCTGGACGTCTGGTTTTTCCAGACGTCCATAGCGTGTCCTGCGAGGGGACCAGGGAGCTCACAACGGGCCCGTTCGTAATGGGCCCAATGTTAGCTCCCTCCCCATTCCCATTGAGCCCTCTGAGGGCTCAAATGGGAATGAGGAAGTACCGGGCCCGGGTTCCCTGAAGGAGGAAATACCGGGTCCTCCATACTCGGAATGACCTGGTATTTCCCCATTCAGGGAACCCGGACACGATTTTGGAGGCATCCTTATTAAGGGCATGGCTACCTCCAAAGTCGTAATGAGGCCCTATGTCATGAAATGGGACTTCCCCATGGTAGTAAGGTTTGCAAGCCTGATATTCTGAAAAGCCTTGAAGTTTTTAAGGAACCCCTGGTGGAGGAGGAGACCAAAGATGTGAGCATGGATCTTGAGCCCCGAAACCAAGTACCCATTATAATCAGGGGTGCTAAGGAAGTGGGGCAGCAATAGCGATAGCTGTTCAAACCATTCTTCACAAAGAGCAAGTACTATGGTGTCCCAAAGATCCAGAATTTCAGCTATGTCCCAAGATTCAGTTAGGTCCCAATTCTCCAGCCGAATTATAATTGGGCACCCCAGGAAGAAAAGTTCATAGAAAAAAGCTTTGGTTTTTATTTCTACCACTGCAACAATTCTTTATTATGACAAAAATATTTTAAAAAGGATTATTATAAATCTCCCACCTTCAACCTATAAATCACTTGTGACTTTCTCACCTAAGAAAATGTATCTAATTTCATACAAACTGTTTATCAGATCAGTTCGACATTTAGTCTATTTCATGTACAATTTGACCCTTACTATGTGAAACACAATACGCAACCAATGTAGTATCTTCAACAACATCTAATAAATATTTAGTGTTCTTCAATACACTCAACATGTTTCAGTTCATCAAGAATTATTATAGAACTTTCATCAGGTGTCTATATCAGCATGGTAACATCATTTGTTGAGGGTCTTTCATGTAAAGGTGAATCTAATACTAAGAAACGTTAATGTATGTTATTCTTTTATTTTCCTGTGTTGAGTCCCATCAAGTCATCATGTGTATATCTGCAAATAACAAATATATACAGAGGAACATTACCATCTTACTCCTTACGAACCACGTTTGTATTTATACTCACTGGTATTCTTTTGTTCTTTCTTTATTCTTTAGTCAACAAATTTGCTTTCACTGGTATTCTTAAAAGTAGGTTATTATTACCTTTCTGAGTAAAACACACCACTTCAGTTCATCGTAACAACATGTCCTTGTTGAAAATATAGTGCTTTCAATTAAAAAGAATTTGACAATATAGTGTTGTTTTCAATTTAGGCAGTATCTAATGTGTCTGCGAGGGCATATGTTTCATTGCTAACCTGTTCGATATCCTAGTCATCAAAAGGAAGGCCACTCTTTCGATATTCATAAAATGCTTTGGACTTTAAAAAAACACCTTGGTTTGCCTCACAACTCTTTATATCTGTGGGGCCAAGAGAAACAGTTTTTAATAAACAGTGAATCATTTCCTTGTTTCAGTGTAAATACTTTTACCACCCTGTCCAGTAAAATTTTAAATATCATCAGTAGAAACTGGAGAATCTTTGAAAAACCTATCAGGGATAAGGAACCTCCCATTTTTGCCTATAAAAGATGTAAAAGTATTAGGGATGTGTGACAAAGTGGGTAATTTCATTTATTTACATTTAATGTCATTTCACATGGGAAATATAAGGAGTTCTACTTATAAGGATAGATAGTCCTTTTATAGTGTCTATACACAGGAAGCAACTGTAGTAGGGTCTTTTCTCCAATGAACTTGTCTGTGTGTGTGTGGTTGCTAGGAGACATGGAACGAGGTGGAGGAAGGCAAAAACGATGGTTACAGCTGGGCCTATTGACGGAGTCGGGAGGTGAACAGCTGTTCAGCTTCTCTTGATGGCGTGCCGGTGTCGTGACGAGAGAAGAGAGAAAACTTGGGGAAGTAAGGAAACGATCGGAGGCACACTTTCAAAACAGTGAGTGATTACGCCGTAGTTTGAAAAGAAGAAGGTTAACATTGAAATAAGGAGGTGATCATTATCTCTGTATCAAAGGGGTGACTGGAATGGCCTCCCGCATGTAAATGAAGACAGTTGTTAACAGAGAGATGAATGTCATCACCGCATGAACTCTGGTGCCGTGCGCTGAAAGACAGCACCGTTGTGCTGAATGAATGTACTGTTCAGAGGAAAGTCGGCACTGGTGCGTTGAGAGAAAGCAGCGTTGCATACGAGCTAGCTAGAGGCAACGCTCATACAAAGGATAACGGGCAATCGTTGTCGCCATACCAATGATGGGAAAAGCCAGCACTGTGTCGCTTAAGAGTAGAGATTAGCATAAACAGGCGATCGTTGTCCCTGTAGGATTCCCGGAAAGTTGGCGCTGTTGCACTCATGTTGTGTGTATTTATTGAGCAAAGGTGACCGTTGTCGCCACATGTAGAGAAGTTGAATAAATTGAAGCTCAAGAACAAAATAGTGCACAGATCGTATGACAAGAGTGAAAGTGGCCGGTAGAGAAGGTCTGTTATGATAGTGAAAACAGAAGGTTGAAAAGTGAACTTTAAAAGGACTTAAAGTGAAGAAGAGTCAGCAGTAGTCCATATCAGCTGTATCTAGTTTTATCCAAATGAAAAAAGGAAAACGGAAGGCAAGAACAACAGTTTGAAAGCCCAAAGCTGGAAGGAAATATAAGAGATACAAGAGACAGAGTGGAGAAAAGAAAGGAAGGAGAGAAAAGTGGAGAATAAAAGAAGGGTAAAAGACATTAAAAGTTAAAACACAGCGTTTTAACACTGAACTTACCTTCAGGCATCCTGGTGAGATATCCTGTGAAGAATACCGGTCAGCCAGAGAGAAGACATATCCTTTACTGAAAGTCCTAAAGAAAAGAAAGAACTTGTGAATAAAAGTCTTGGGTTCTCTTTGTAATCCAACCAAACTACTTATTGGCTCAGTCTTTTATTTTCATCATTTTAAGTATACTGCTACAGGATGTAAAAGCATTAGGGATATTGTAATATGGACGACATCAGAGTAAATAAAACACATTGGGCTTCATTACGAGTTTCGTGGTAATTTTGCTGAATTACTGCCATACTCGATAACAGGTACCATCACTTGGGCCTGCGGATTTACTGCAGGATTACAAGTGGTGTTAGGGTGGTGTTAATCCCTATTTTCGGAGTCCACAAGAATCCATGGGTAATTTGGCAGAATTACCGCGGCATGAATTTTGACAGCGTTTATTTCTGCTGATGTTGCCACTTATTGGCAGTAAGGTGGAAGTTTTAGCTCCAGGGTTTTGCTGGAGGTGAATCCTCCACCTTACCCACAAACGTAATCTACAGTCGGTCACTAATGCAGTAGTGATGTGAGGGTAACGGAAATACTTATAAATTACCAACATTTTACCCACACTTTTGTTCTTGCAATGAGGTCCTTTGAAGTGTTTACAGTTATTTTAGGAGTGGTATAAGGGGGTGCTTGACTTGAGGGTGGATGTAGGGAGATCCAAACAGTAGCATTTGGGAAGTTTGAGAGTTGGTGAGGGCTTGGAATAGTATTTCTTTCTTTTGTGTTGATCTTCTTGCAAGTATTATTGACAGGTTTGTGAGACTCTGGTTTACCTTTTCAAATGTGTCATGGTGTGTGAGCATTGTGATGTACTTTAGGGGGAGGAAAACTATTGCAATATATAGTGCCACCTTGTAAGGGACATTCTCGCAAGGAATTCTCCTTAATCAAAAAAGTGAAAAACTATAAGTATATTTGAAAATATATTTGAAAATAACAGAACCTTTGGTGGGAGAACGGAGAGGGACATCGGTGTGTAAGTTAAGAGAGAGTAAATAGGGGAGAAAGTAATACACATTGAGATCAAC
This sequence comes from Ambystoma mexicanum, assembly GCF_040938575.1. NCBI lineage: Eukaryota > Metazoa > Chordata > Amphibia > Caudata > Ambystomatidae > Ambystoma > Ambystoma mexicanum. The sequence continues at coordinate 772,269,952 of NC_090937.1, read as the reverse complement.
ATATAACAATAATAACCAGGTATCTTGGTGTGTCTTCCAACACACATATAGAACAAGAAACCCACGCCCAACATTCCTATCAATTACCACACCATTACGACAGTACAATTTCTCCTAAAAATATTGGACAGGGCAGCCTATCTGCAAATTCAAAACCACCTAGAATCCAACAACCTCCTAGGTTTGCCCCAATCTGGCTCCGCCCAGGTCACGTAACAGAATTAGCCCTCCTGGAGCTACAAATTCAAATTTAAGAAATTCAAAGATAACGGCAATCTAGCCCTCTACCTCCTACTGGACCTCTCAGCAGCGTTTTAACCTAGTGAACCACAAACCACTCTGCAAACACTTATCCTCAGTGGCATTCTTCTCAACTGAAGCCATGACTTGGAGTCCTTCTTAACTAACCGTACTACGAGGGTCTTCTCCCTTCAGCAGCAGCCCCACCAGCCGCAGTCTCCTGTCGAGTTCCCCAAGGCTCTTGTGTCCCCTCAACATTCTACAATATCTCCACTAAGCCACTGTTCGACCTCGTTGAAGACATGAGTATCACCTACACAAACTATGCAGATGATACTCAAGTCCTCATCCCCATCACAGGCACATATGACTCCAACTCCACGTCACTGAACAAAATCTACCAAACCATCCAGGCTTGGATGGCACAGCATGGCCTATGTTTAAATGATGAGGAAGCTGTGTTACTCCTTATAGGCTCACAAAGCAGTCTAAATAAACTTAGCAGTTCCTTTAAATCCTTCATTATTGACGGGAATGCTATCACTGTCTCTAAAGATTAATAAACCTTGGGTGTCTACTTGGATTCCACCCTAACCCTAACTAGACAGGTTAATGCCACAGCATCTGCAGCAACATACATCTCAAAACTTATTACAGCCCTCAGACCTTTCTTATCGACAGACAGTTGCATTACACTTGCCAGAACCCTTCTCCTATCCAGGATAGACTACTGCAATGCCCTATTTGCAATACTCAAAATATCAAAAAACTTTAGGTGATCCAAAGTAACTCACTAAGAATGGCTCTTAATATACCAAAAGACACCATATCTCAGCTGGCAGAAGGAATTTCCACTGGCTACCGGTCCATGAACGTGTGCTGAAAATGCTCTCCCTGACCCACAAATGCCTAACCAACACAGGACCCAAATACTTATCTAATAAATTCTCCAGAACGCAATCCACTCTACCTACCCGATCCACCCGCTCGTACCTACTCTTTGTCCCTAGATTAAAACGTCAAAAAGCCGGTGGACACTGTTTCCCGGTGGTTGCAGCCAAACATAGGAACTCCCTCCCTCTCCCAATAATCATTCAGAGTCACAACCCAAACTGCAGAACATTCAACCTGACACCTCTACAGGTGTTGATTAGGGTTATCCACAAATGTATGGCCTAGCGCCATTCACCATCAACGTGCTGCTGACCTGTTCCACAACAGGATTCACTGATCCAACCCTCGAAAGTACTCTAACGAGGACCATGGGATCAAGAGGACGTACGCCTGGTAGAACATGAACACATAATCATGTGATTTCATGAACTAGAGAAGCACGAGGGCATGAAGAAGCCCTTTTCTCACATCAGGCTGAAATCCTTGTTAGCCTCGAGTATGCCAAGGTTAGGAATAGGGGTCACTTTAGTCAGCCGGCCACGGTGGAACGAACCACTTCTGCTTCATTGACTATGCAGAGCCTGTGGATGTCAGAATACACTAAGCCACTGGAGAGAGCGTGTGTGCTTCTCTCAACCGTCAATGAGAGGATGAAACGCACTTTGGCCTTGTTGCAAGGCACTCACAGGGGGAGACACCAGTCTCCTCAAAGGACAGTACACCAAACACTTCCATGGCCCAGAGCCCACGGCACGACTCCGTCAGGTCTGCGGTGTTCGGTCAAATGGTCGAAAATAAAAGATCGAAATACAATTTCATCGAAGTAAAATTGTCGAAAAAAAAGGTCGAATTTTGTTAGTTATTTATTTATATATATATTTTTTAGTTTTGGTTGGTTAAAAAATATTTGTAATAAAGAAAAAGGGGGGTTGGGGGGGAACCCCACCACCCTCCCCTTAAAATAAAAAAAATAAAAAATAAAAAAATTCGACCTTTTTTTTCGACCATTTTACTTCAATCAAATGGTCATTCGATCATTTCGTTTTCGACCATTTGACCTGCAACCCAGGTCTGCAGGATTGGTGTCACCTTCAGCTGATGAGCAAGTAAGGAAAGGGCAGAGAAAGTGAATAAATGAGTTGAGTTAGATGGTGATGGGGTATTGTGGGCTATGAAGGTGGTGGGATAGCTACTTTAGTTTGGGCTGTGCTTTGGGTTGTGTGGGCTAGGGGATTCTGGGACGGGGCACTGTGGATTCTGGTGTACTTGTGGGTGTTGTGAGCTAGGGAGGAGGTGGGATGGGCTACTGTGGATGTGGGTGTGTATTTGGGTGTTGTAGGCTAGGAAGGCGGTGGGACAGGCCACTGTGGATCAGAGTCTGTTTTAGAGTATTGCGGACCTGGCAGGTGTCTGGACAGTCCACTGCAGATTGTGGGTGTGCATTTCAGTGTTGTGGTTTAAGGGAGATGGGGTCCTTGTATGACTGTGGCGCAATACATATGTTTTGTTGTGTGCTTTTATGCCAGTGTCTCTTTATGTGCTGTGTCATTATAGGCAGGCAAGCCACCGAGGCAATTTTTTTGCATGGCTTGTGTTTGCTGGCATCATGTAATCAATGTTCTGTATGCTTGCTGCTGGGGTGCTCATGTTTTGGTTTACATATCTACATGTCATGCAGAGTCCATTTGCCTCGCCTATGTCTGACACATGCCTGATACAGTGACCCAATTGTTGATTTGAGGGGTGTCGGCTGATGTTTGTAGCAGCCTTCCTGCTGTTACCAATTGGCACACAATGCTGTGGCACTTTGCTAGACAGAAATACTTTTGGCTGGACATCATTCCAATCAGTTAATTGGCTTCCTTGGATGGTTTTCACTAGTACCCAACACATGCGACTTTAGGCTTCACAAAAGGGCACGACTGCAGTTGCCCAAGATAAGTTGCAACTGTACCTGTATGCGCCAATGCATATATAATACCTTCCCTGTAATGGTTTCATGGTGTCAGAGTGAGGTCACATGCTGGTTCTGAGGGGAATTAGGTTGAACATGGTCCCAATTACATTGATTTGCTCCAGGCATCTCTCCCCCACATAATCTGACAACTGTAACTTGCATGTGGTGCTTCGAAAGATGTGTGTACAGCAAATCTTTCACTATGCTCCTTGGGTTATGGTGTGGCAGCCTCCTATGACTTCTGCGGAGTGGCTGATGTGGAGGTAATCTGTCTATGTCCTTTCTTGTTCCATGCCCTAGGGAAAGTGGTTTCAAGGGGCAATGGAATGCGACTTATTTTAAGGCTAATACCTGTTTGAGGTGACAGTGCTGCTAACATTTAGAGAACAGTTAGCATTATGGGTCTCATATCGCTCCTACTAGCTGGATGCAGTTTTTTGTGGAGGTTTGGGTGGATTCTGGGCAGATTTCATACTGTGAATACAGGGGGATTTGCTTTTGGTGTTTTGGTGTAAGATGCTGTCATATATGGCAGACGTGTAGGGATATCACCGATGCCCCTGCTGAATTGCACACCAGCAGATTCCCGAAGGCAGTTTCCATCTGTGAATTGGGTGGGATTGGATTATGGTGGAATTTGGCAAATGCTTCCAGATTTACCATTACCTCCCAACTCTTAATAAACCCCTAACTCTTTTCACCTAAAACAAATATTCTGTTTTTGCTGTGAATGTGAGTAGTTCAGTACACATCATTACACCAGCTGTGTTAAATGTTCTTATAATATATTATATTTTATTGTTTTAAAGGTGATAGAAAGAGGGAAAGAGTTAGCAGGTCTTAAGTGTCTTCTGGAACAGTACTTGTAGATTTTTAGTAACTTGGGCCAGTGCCCCAGAAAGCTCAGTGAATTAAGAAGATAGTGTTGAACATGACACAAGTGTCCTCAAGGGGCCATGGTAAATATGAAAAATCCAGGCTATTATTTATATTCCACAAACCTAAAATCTGTCCAGTGAACATATTTTGGATGATCTGGGTTTGGTGGGTATGACCTGGGACGTAATGTGGGGGTCACCAGTGGTGGCAGATGTGACACCCCGGGTCTCCTTTGCTACCCCTGTACTCACCCTTGCTACCTCTAAAATGTCATTTGTTTTTTCTTTTTTTAAAATGTAAGCTCCTGGGCTGTGGGCAGCGCCATGTGGCTCTTTGTTTCTGGAGTGGCTGGCTTTCTTGCCCAGGCCCCTCAAAAAATAAAATATGGTGTTCCACAAGTGTAACACATTGAGCGTTGACCCTAAATAAGAAAGAATAGGAATAACAAATAATTTGTCTTTCTGGAATTCTATACAATAATTGCAAGACTAACTAAAAACATTTTTCAGACACACTTTAGGGGGTGAGTCACTGAGTTAGTCTGTTCTTAAACACCTCAACTCAGCCTTTCAGCCTTCTGATGTTGATAAATGAGTACCAACACAGGTTTGGTGATACTGTATGTATATTTGTTATATATATGAAACTCTTATTTATTTTATATAATTGGTTGTTTATAACGCACCTAATACTGCACCTGAGTTCAGTTTCAAAGCGTGGATCTGGGAATCAAACCTATGTTGGTGTGCGTGGTCTTGCTTCCAAGACCAGCAAGTTGTCCCTGTGCTATCCTCTGTTAAGTGCTTTATAATAACACATCATTATCATTTGGCCTTGGATGTCTGCTTGCATTCATAGTCATTTGGTAACATGGGCCTATACACACTGATATTAACGATACATATGGTGATCCAGTCTTGTGTATGAAATGTATATCTCATTATGGTGATATCATAACCATATTTTTCGTAGTGTACATGAGAACAATGCTATCTGATGCCACTTCCTGTTTTGTCAAGGGGTGAAAGGTGTGGTGTTCCATCGCTTCCTGTGATGTCACTTCAGGGCTGGCTCAAATGACATCACTTCCTGTGATGTCCTAATAGGTCAAGGGTCATGTGATGTCACTTATGCTACCTCTGCCCTTTTGGTGAATTGGCATCCCTGGGTATGACATATGCGAAGGCTCAGGTAGAGGCTCTTACAATACTCCCGCTGGGAGCTAACAATAGTTCCTGCATGGTTACTTATTATGAGGTGCTCCAAATGGTTTGGACTACAATTCCCATGTATCATGATGACTCCTGACTATGCTGATATGGGCTGATAGAATATGAAGTCCCAAATATCTGGATGGCCACATAGTGCGTTATCATTAAGGAAAGGAAGGATACACTTGAAATTGTGATTCGTTTTTGTTAACTTTAAAACTTCTGGGGTGAGGCAGACATAGGAACTGGGGAGAAAGGAGAGAAAGCAAGAGAGGCGGCGAGGGACGATGTCAGAGGGTGTGTTGGGGGGCATGTAAGAAGGCAAGGACATGAAATATGATGAAATGGTAGAAGACTATTGTGCATAGATAATGTAAATTATGCTTTTACTCATTTTGCATTTATGCTTATGGCGTACATTGATGCATTTCCTGAAAAGAAGAGATTGACCAGCAAGCAAGAGAGACAATGACAGAGGTAGGTCGAGGTGGACAGGGATAGAGGGATAAAGAAAGAGAGATACCTCATGGAGAGAAAGACTTATCAACATTATAGAGAGAAAGAGTTCTCGTTTGAAGAGTTCACATAATTGTGGTTTGGCCAAGTCTGATCATATTTCGAAGTCACTGACTGAAAAGAATGCAAAAACAGTAATTAGATTAAGTTATGTCCAACCCTTCAGAACAATAACTTTAAAACACATTTATTGGAAAGAATCCTTTGTATTATGAAAACACTTGTCATAATGTGGTTGTTTATTCTGTTATCTTCCCACGGTTTTGAAATTGCTCTAAATGAAGAACAGAAGACAAAATGCATAACTAATTGAGGGCCACTTCAATGTAAGCCAGTGCAAAGGTTTAGTAAATAGATGTCTTCTCTGAAGCTAATACATGCTTGGTGATTATTACTCATTGCTCTATTTATAAATGTGAGAAATAGACTAAGGGCCGCATTACAAGTACAGCGATGTGGGAATAAACAGGGGTAATGCAGTGATCATTCGGTTCCCACTGCATTACTTCTGCATTACTGCACCACCGTACACTACAACATCGGTGGTGAGATGGAAGAAAAACCTCTTACAAAGAGATACAAGTCTCAAGTTGTGCTGACTTTGATTGTTAAGTTGAAAAAGAATAAACACAGGTAAGAGGTTAAATTAATCAATTTAATTCACTGATTATTTCGAAGTGTCCACAGGTACTTTGTTTTTTGAAACTTTGAACCTCAGGTGATATTACTGAAGGTTCCAGATTGTTCCATTATGTCTAATGATTAAACTTCATGCCTAAAGCAACTATGAATATTCAGTTGTATCAAACTCTGAACCTCGACACGTGTTTCCCCACCTGCCATGTAAGGCGGTTCTTCAGGAGGTGCAGTACTTAATCTTTTTTTGTGTTGATGAGGTGGTTATACATTCGTTTTTGTTAACTGTGTTAGTTGATTGAAGAATTGAAGACAGTCAAAATAAGCCTCATGTATTTTTGAATGCTAATTGTCACGTGAAGACCAGGACCAGGGGTAAGCTGGTATATTCACAAATTCAGTTCTCTTAAAAGCAGGATGCTGCTTAAGGTGTAGAGCACGATGGTACGACAGCAAAATCATGGAGGTAATTTTGCCGCCCTATTGCCAAAAAACTGCAAAATGTGCATTATTTCAACTGACAGCATAACCGTTGGTGGTAATTCCACCAAAATTCAATGAAGTCATGAACTTACACTACCATACCCCCATTGTAATCCAGTGGTAATTCCAACAGACCAAGTGGCAGTAATGTCAATTCTGTTTTACCATCGGAATACTGACAAACTTGTAATGAGTTTGGCAGTGCGGTAATAAAAGTGCCAGTGAATTTGTAACCACACAAAAAACTTGGTGGTTACAATATGACCACCACTTTTTTTTTTACTGCACTACCAAATTCGTAGTCTATTTCTCAAATTTATAAATAGGGCATAGAGAATAATAAAAATAACAGAATTACTCCCATTTTTAATTAATACACCACTGAATTCCGAGTTTGGAGGTAAAGTGGAGTAGCCACCTCCAGCAAAACAATGAAGGTGAACCCACCACTTTACCTACAGAAATCAGCTGAGTTACAGCTCCATATGTCCTTTGCACGAAAAACTCACAGGAAATGATGCGAATGCTCAATCTGCACTAATCACCCTCAATCAGGTGATTTCATCTTTCACTTCTTTGTACAAAGACATTACAGCACAGCTCAAAGCTCATATTATATCATTCACGGGAATATCCAAAATAAGTTTGGCTCATTGGACGATTGTTTCATAATTAAAGAGATGATACAAGCAAGGTTTGAGAGTGAAACATCAGACTTATCCCAGGCAGATTTGGCTCTGCAAAATGTAACCCCTGTTGCACGGAGTGGTTTTATTCAAACATCTATCATTAACTGCCAAAATGTATTTATCAATCCCCAATTTTGAGGAGTCAAACAGCTGACATTAATCCTGTGTCTACTAATTGTAGTGGTGAAAGGGGGACAAAGGAGCAGACAGGAGCTATTCAATAGGCTAAAGAGAAGTTAAGTAATACCTCTGCACAAAAAGGCGAAAGAAAAATAAGAATATGAGTAAAAGGAAGAGTGCTAATATATCTTTCCATACTTTCTTAAGAAATCTCACTATCCAGGAAGCACTTGCCATAAAGAAGCGAGATAAGTCCCTCGTTAGGCCTTAGGGTAAAGGCCTTACCGTAAATATTGTTGATCTTACCAAAGTGGACGACGAGCACTCTAATGATAAGAGCAGGTGCAGGACCCTTGGGGATCAGGAGAGTAAAAATGGTTTCAATTGAAACACAATGTGTGGTCCCCTTAATACTCAGGAAGTGGGCATGTTTGGGGGGAGGACCTCTGGAGGACTCAGGCAATTTGGCAATGGAGGGCCACTGGACCCTAATTAAATCAAAGGGTTCTTAAGGGCCATAGTTCTGTTATTACGACTTCCACAAAGCACAGTGGGTTGACATTGGTTCTCTACAGACGTTGGCAGCAAGAGGTGCAAATACTGTATCGACGGGGACACTGAGTAAAGTACCCACACCTTTAGGGAATTGGTACCGCTGTGTAGGGGCCAGTTTGTGTAATATCGTGGGTGAAGGAATGCAAGTATAGTGAACAGAAGCCAGAATAAATCCTGGGTCAGGGCAGAACGTGATGGACAGACCTGACTTAAATGGACTGTATGAAGCTAAAGTTCAATCTTCTGCTGATTTTGAGCAGTCTTATAATAATGTGACAGGGGGCGGTCTGCAGGGAAAAACATCTGTTTGAGGAGGGAACCCCAAATTAGCAGCCAATTAGACCAGGTAAATACTGGTCCAATCCAATTACCTTCAGTCCCGAAGGAAGCTCGGAGTAAAGATGTTTGCAGTCAAATGGTTGGAGAACTACAGGAGAATGCTAAGTCTGACTTGAATGGGGCACAATATTTATATGAGAAAATGTATAAGAAAGGTGTTCACAATCGAACAGATGTTTCCTCCTGGGACGGCCCTGCTTTGGGATGATTTTCCGGAGTTCCAAATGGAGGTGGGGGAGAGATTTGAGAGGCCTGTCCAGTAAAGGTGAGTGCTGGAAATCTGTAAAAAGGAATAGTGTTAGGGATGATAGTGCACCAAAGCAATAGTACATTTCAAGTAAACATTTGTGCAGGATTTATGCCAAGTATCAAGACGACTTATACTAAATCGATCAGCAATATTGCTATTATGTTCAGAAATTGTCAACACAAGCGTTATTTGTAGTAGGGACATACATTTTGTGGAGTTTGTGGAACAGCACCACACTGACAAGGTTAGTATTAGCCTTGAAGTGTGAGTGGTGAATGACCTTCTACTTAAGGACGTTTTTTCGCTTAGGCACCTCAGATTCATGATCTCATCTTTGAATGCTAGGTTGGTTGGGTTACTGAATAAAGGGGCCATAACTTGTTAAAATGGAAGAGAATTAATGGTTTCCTTTTTAAGAAGCAATTGTAGCACCAAGAGACAGGTGTCGGTGGATCGAAGAGCTTTAAAGTTGAACGATTTACAACAAGATTGGTCATGGGTCGCAACCTCGCTCAACGCTCCTTGTAAGGGGGATGGTCCATCTTTGAAGCTCAAGAATCCACTAATCTCACTTTAGTTGTGTGGAATACCAGGGGTCATTCTCAGTTATTATTGAATCCAGCTGTGGGGGATTCACTTCGTAACTTTGATTTGGTGTGTCTCCAGGAGACATGATTATTGGATAATGTTGTTTGGGATGGCTATATTGTGACCTCCCAACTTGTTTCTAAAGGATTAAAGGAGGAATTGTTATCATGCTAAGGACCGAATGTGGATTTGCAGGATTTAACGAAACATGATTTTAGAGAGGGTTTGTTGGGGGTGGAATGGGTGCATAATACCAAAGGCCTCCAAAGGCATTTTTTGTTATGTAACATTTACTGGCATCAAGGAATATGTGATATTGATCTATTCCTGGAAATTCTTACTGAGTTCATTGTCTATTGGATGGGGAAATACTCTAAAGGGAACGTGATTGTACTGGCAGATTTTAATTCACTATGTAATCAATGGCAGATGGATTTTATGAGACAGGTTCTGGAAGTGCCCTTGCCCATAGATGTTGGACACAGAGTTAAGATCGATAACAGATTCAAATGGTGGACTAGTCTAGAGAACTTGGATTTGTTACACCAAAACAGGGTTATCGAGGGTGATCTAGCCAAAGGTCATACATGGAATAGAGGTGATTCGTACTTGATTTTGGATTATATTTTCACTGTCAGTTGCTTATTTGGGTGGTGTAACCTATTTAGAATCAGCCAGACAGTCTGGAGTGACCACAATATTCTGAGATGTTATTTTGAGTGGCATCCCCTCCCGAACAAAGGCAAGTATCTGGAGCCTGTCATCACAAATGTACCCAAGAACAGAATAGTCTGGAACCAATGTAAGATTGCAGAGATGAATCAGATGGTAGAGGACATAGATTCTTCAACCTCATATGAGTGGAAACGTGTTACATTCACACACAAACATTTTAACTTTGTTGTATCAAACCTGATCTATAGTCTACCAAGAGTTAACAAAAACGTGTGCCAATGACAAGCTAGTTAGGAATTATAAAAAGACTCATAGGTGTGACGAGTCTTTGGCATTGGCGAAGGGGGAAAGTAGAGCCTCAATCAGAGATATTAAAAAGTCCATCTGTACTTGGGTAGAGATCTGACAGGAAATAAAAAAGGTGAAACAAAGATACAAAAAATGGGTATAAAAATCATAGGACGCTATTAATCCAAGCAAATTCAGAACAGATGCTTGAGAATCTGTGTAAGAAAGACACATGTTAATTTTGGACTCAGATGAATGAACTAAGTAAGGGCTTTGGAGAACAGACCATTAATGCGGTATCGAGGAGGATTAGGTAAAGTCATTTTGACAGAATAAATGCAGCCACCGAAAGTCAGGGTGGCTGGTCAGCGGGCCTTGTGTGCAACTCCACTTCATTTCAGGGTGTCCTAACATATAGAGTGGAGGAAGTACTCAAGCTTATTCAGCATGCTGGTAAATCGAGAGCTCTAGAGCTCCTGGGCCACTTAAAAGGGCTTAAAACACCCTTTTAAGTGGGCTCTGAAAATCTGGGCTGGAATATTGAAGATGCTTTTTGATGACATCCTCTTGATAGGTAAACTTCCCAGTTCATGGTCTACACCTTATATAATTCCAATTTAAAAGAATGGTTGCAGATCCGATCCCTGCAACTATCGCCCCATATCCAGTTTGGATTCTGACAGCAAGATTTTCGCTTGCTTAATATTACAACATCTAGAAAACTGTCCTGATAGACAAGGAAGATTAACTAAAAACTAATCTGGGTTCCGTAAGAACCATGGCACAAATGTAAATGTTTTATTACTGGGTTGCTACCAGGACTTAGGCCCTCATTACGACCCAGGCGGTAAGTTACCGCTTGGGTCGTACCCTTACCACCATGGCGTAAACTACGTTTACGCCATGGTGGTTGGCGGATTTACCGCCCCATTCCAAGGTGAGTGGGGCGGTAAATCCCCATTTCCCATTTTACCCTTCCCCATTCCCATTTCCGCCCCAATGGGCATAATGGGAATGGGGAAAGGCGATAATTACGGCACCGTAAATTACGGTGCCGTAATTATCGCCAAGGTCCCTTTGCGGCATGGATTTTAACGGCTGCAAAAAAGCAGCCGTTAAAAGCCATCCCGCAAAGGGAACCTTGTAATCAGGCGTTAAGGGTCGGCGCCGTTTACGGCGCCGTAAACCCCTTAACGCCTGAGTCAGAATGAGGGCCTTAGTTATAAACGGAAAATATGAGATGATTCATTTGCGGCTTTGGACCTGTCTCATGCTTTTGATACTGCCTCAAGAGTCAGGCTTTTGAAGAAACTGGCTGATTGGGAGTATCCTGAGGGTTTGTTAAAGTTAATTGTTAACATTCATGAGGACTCTAACATAGAGGACTCTTCAACAAGTAAGGTTGAATGGGCAGAGCGCACTATCACAAAGGATAGTCACCCCTAATGGTCTAAGGCAGCGGTGCATGTTGGCCGCTTGCCTATTTAACTTGTATGTTGCAGATGCCGGCAACCATTTGGAACTAGCTGCTGTTTTCTCTCGTTGACTAGGGCAATTCTCCCTCAGTTGGTTGGCATATGCCGATGATTTTTTGCTCATTGATTGTACAGATAAAGGGCTACAATGACTATTGTAGGCATTTAAGGGTTTTGCCAGGAAGAGTTTCTTGACAATCAACCCTGGCAAGACAAAGGTTTTGACTTTCTCTAAGACGAAGGCGAAAGGCAACATTAACATGAACCTTAATAGTTCAAAACTGGTGACTGTCGATTCTTTTGTGTACTTGGGCTTTCCTATTTTTAATTCATTAGGTAAAGCCTGAAAAATAAATCATTTGAGAAGGAAAGTGGGGACTTATATACCTCAGATGAAGCTCATAAAGGGCAGATACTATAAATATTCTTGTATCCCACTCATAAAATACTATGAGGGAAATCTTTGGCCAAAGATGTTGTATGGTATTGAATTGTTGCAAAATTGGGTTTTGGAATACCTTACAGTGATAGAAGGAATCATATGGTGTGCCATTTTGGGGGTTCTGAATGCGGTCCCAATGGACTCTATGATATATGACCAGGGGGTGAATTCTTTCAAATCAAAAGCACAATGTTCCTTTCTGTCTTTGTAACGGAAATTTCTAGCCCCATATTAAAATTCCCTATATTCGGATCTGGGTGGCCAAATTGAAAAAGGGCAAGTTGAAACGTTGGTGGAATTTGTCAAGAAGTGTAATCGGATTCTCTCAATGACTGGCCACATGAAGGAAGATCTATTGGCCAATCCAGGGAGAGTTAAAACATCTTTACGTAAGCAGGATTGGTGTAATGCCATTCAATCAATGCATGGATGTGTTAGTTTAGTTCATTTCAGTGAAGAACACAAAAAGCTTGGGCTCTAGCTATGCATTTGAAGCTTTTTCCCTGCCCTAGGGCTAGAAAGAACTTCATCCAATTTAGATGGGAACTTAAACCACTGGAGAGAAGTGCTCTTAAGACGGAAGATTATCCGGGAGGAATCGGCTGAATGCAGATGTTGTAATGAACGTTGTATTGTAGAGACTTTCAAGCATCTTTCGATCGAATGCCATGTATTGAAGACTCAAAGGCTGCTGCATTTTAAAAGGTTTTTTTGTGTGTGTGATAACATTGAATGTGACTCATTTTGGAAGAAATGTGTATCTTGAAATCCAGCGTCTTTCGCTGTAGCAGTGGTATATTTCTTCAATATCCTATTGTTGGAAAAATAAGTTGGTCTGTATTTCTGATTTAGATTTGTATTACTTTGTATGAGGATCCATCTTTTATTTTTTCTTTCTTTCTTACTCTGATCAATTATTGTAAGTCAATTGCTAAGGTTGAATACGTTTTTAACCAATAAACATTAAAAAAATACATACATGTGACTCCCAAGCATAGTAGCAGGAAGAAAAAGAAAGAAGACACCCTTATTACAACCCAAAGTTGGCAAAAAACTGTGATCATTCAACTTCTTAGGCATTTTAAAAATGCATATAATTGTTTTGTAGTAAAGTTGGCATGTTCTAATAACTGCAAAAAGGAACATAGCCATTTATTCAATGTTTTTTATAATTTGAAACATAACATAAAAACCTGCATTGATTGTGTCTGTTGTTCACAAATCAAATTTAGCTGTGCTTTCAGCCTTCATTGTTTGTGTTCTGCAAGTTAGATATCCAATGTACTTACTTGCTTTATACTGTCTATGCTCTTGCTCCCTGTACCCCCTTTTTTAGTTCAGATTGCTTTTACCCACTCCTATTGTGTTCCTTGTGAGCCTGCACCCCCCTGTCAACTCCCTCCCACGTGCCCCAGTTGCAGAGCATGGTTAAGTACACCACACCTTGTCCACGTCACAATGGCTCTCTCTATCTCTCCTATTTTCTCTTACTGCTTCTCTATCTCCTATCCTTCACCTCTCACTAAGTCTGGCAGGAAGAAGCTTAAGAAGGACACACTTGGCTCCAACCCAGGCCTTCCTATCGCTGACACCTACGTCAGTGCATTCGCCAGAGAGACGTATGGTCGCTCTGCTCTCCCCCTACTCTACCTCACACATCAATGTTGCCACCCACTGGGAGGTCCTTTTGCCTTCTATTCGACCTTCAGGGTCATCATAAATGTCTATCGCAATGGTCCCGTATTAGTACAAAGGCCTCAACCCAACCTTCTTCTTTTTGATAGGCTCCTCCCTCCTTTCCACCTTCTTCCTCACTGGCTCCCTTGCCATCTACCACTGTCCAGGCTCCCTTGCCTGCACTCCTTTCGGCCCGTCTGCCTTCTCTTTTCTCTTGCCTCTATCTCTCAGGCACCTGCACCACTTACGGTGTCGACCTCTGCCCCTTGCACACCCCACCCCTTAAGTCTTTCAAAAATGGCAATCGGCTCCACGTGGGCATGCTTCACTCTCGTTCTACAGTCAAGCACTCCACCGACATCTGTCACCTCTTGGAACACCTGGACCTTGATGTTCTTGCTCCCACAGAGACCTGGTTTAAGGACAGTTCTATCACAAGTTTTGACACTCTTCTCCCTGAAGGCTACAACATTTTCTCTGGAACTAGGCCCAACAGACCTGTTTCCACCATCCTCACTCAGGCATATTCCTCTTTTGAATGCCTGGTCTGTGGGTTCTCTCTCTCCCCTGTCTCCTCTCTTACTCTGTCCACCTGCTACCGGCCACCTGGCCAGTCCACCCTCTTACTCTCAGAATGGGCTGACCTGGCATCTTCTTTCCTTTCCTCCTCCTCCCAACTACTCCTGTTGGGATATCCCAATATCCATCTTGACTCTCCTTACTCCTCAGGAGCTTTCAGCAACCTTTGCAACTCCCGCTCTCTCTCCTTTCTACCTTCTGGTCCAACGCACACAGCCGGCCACACCTTGGATGCTCTTATCTCCACAGACATGCCTCTCGGTAGACCTCTCACCACCCCACTCTCACGGACTGACCACTCTCTACTCTCCTCTTACTTGAAGATTTCCGCTCCTTTAGCACTGGCACACCCTGCATTGCCTCCAACCTTCAAAGTCAACTGAACCATGAAAAAAGTGTCAATGGCTAACATTGCCTCCACCTACTCTCCTCTTCCTACTCTTGCGGCTGACTCCCACCCTTATTCACCTCTATAACTTTCACCCTTCCATCTCCAATACTCTTGACATCCTTGCTCCTGACTGAAGCCTGCCGAAAAGTGCAAAGATGACCTTAAACGCAAGTGCAGGGCCACGGAACAGAAATGGGGATCTTCGGGCGCACCCTCTGACAAACTGGCCTGCCATCTTCAGCAAAGGCAATATCGACTCTGCAATCAGTCCATGAAAAGAGTCCATATTCACGCCGCATCTCTGCGCAACCAACAACACGGCCGAACATTTCAAAATCTGTTAGGAACTGGCCAATCCTACTGCAGCCTCTTCCTCTACCACACACACCCAGACCCTTTGCTTGGCCCTTGCTGAACACTTCACCACCAAAGCACAGGATACCCTGTCTTCTCTCTCCTCCACACCCACTCGTGCACAAGCATCTCCTGGGACCCCCTTGGTCACCCCCACCACTCCCTCCCTCTCGCCGTCACACTGAGGAGGTCTCTAGACAAGTCCAGTCTATGAAAGCCTCTTCCAAACAGGTGGACCCCTGCCCCTCCAAAATCATCAAGGACAACATTGACTTGCTAGCTCCAGCCTTGGCAGTCCTCTTCAACCTCTTTTTTGCCACTGGAGTTTTCCTCACTTCCCTCAAGCACTCTCTTGTGCACTCTCTGCTCCAAAAACCCTCTGCAAACCCTACTATTCCGGCTAACTATCACCCAATCTCCATAACTCCTTTCATGAACGAACTCCTGGAGAAGTTAGCTATCTCTCAGCTTATCCAACACACTGAATCTGTTGGTAGCCTCCATGACCACCAGTCTGGCTTTAGAGCATCCAGAGGCACGTAAACTGCTCTTCTGAACAACTGGGAAGACCTGCGCTCAAACCTTGACTCTAACTCTCACTCTGTCCTCGTTCTTCTTGACCTCTCCTCTGCTTTTCATACTGTAAACCACAAGATCCTGATCTCCCGTTGCCGTGAGACCCTGGGCATAACTAACCAAGCCCTGGTGTGGCTAGAATCCTTTCTTTCTGATTGTCCTTCCCAAGTAGAACTTGATTCCTTTCCCTCCACTATCACTCTCTCTACGTGTGGTGTCCCCCAGTGATCTAATCTATTCCCTTGGGTTTTCAATGTCTACATGGCCCTGTTTGCCCACATCATCTCTACCTTCACCTCCAACTTTCAGTGTTTTATGGATGAAAAACAGCTCTCTTTCAGGCTACTCTCAGCCTCTTCCTCCTCTTCGCTCATCCCGGAATGTCTGTCTGCAATTCAGTCCTTGTGTGCTGCTAATGATCTCTTCCTTAATACCAGTTAGACAGAGATCATCCTCATTGGGACCCCTGCTCCTGTTTTCCCACTTTTACTCTGGCTGACCACGCTTGGTCCTGCACCCTCACCCGCTAGTGAGGCAAAAACCTGGGGGTCACCTTTGATTCTACTCTCTGATGTATCCTGAGCCAGTGATGACAGGGAGCAGGAACCAGGCTGACTCAGGTAAGTGTAAAAGGAAACAGGCTTTATTCTTCTTGGTTACAAAGCATAGTCATAAGAAGTAGGAGAGTAGGTGATAATCCTCTGCCCTGGTTCCCAGTCCATCTCCCAGTCCCCAACCGTCACTCTCCAGAATCCTCCGGCCCCCCACACTCCAAGCTCCACTTAAACATTCTAGGAGGCCCTTGCACACACTCAGCCATTCATCACAGTCATACCAGGATACCACACATCCCCCTCCTTAATAAACAAACAGAAATCAGAATACCCTCACCATCATGTTAGGATCACAAACAAAACAAACCAAACACCTTCTACCCCGGCCTGCCACACCGGGGTCTCAGTGCTGCCACCACCGAGCACATACCTTGCCACATGGACAATCAAAGCTAAACTACCATCATAAACCTTCCTAACCTACCACCCTCTGCCAGAACTGTCACACCTGGCCTCAAGCCTGCCACACTTGAGCATTAACCCTGTCTCAACAAGACCAACATACCTTCCAACATATAGTGTAGCCAAAACTTACACAATTGGCCTGAACAAAATCCTAACATGCCAACAACAACAAAACCAACAGTATCCAAAACAAACACTCTTCAGCACCTATCCCTTGCACATTTTGCCAGTGTGTCCCTACATTGATGCTAATGTTTGTGTGCATGATCGCATTTATGCATTTAATGCAAATGTGTTTATGTATATGCTGCTTACCGTGTGTTTAGTAAGTGTGCGTATGGTGCGTCAGGTGACCATTTCTGTATATGGGATCTGGGCCTTGCATTGGTGTGTGGCGTCCTGCGTGGTGCAGGTGGTGGGGACTGGTGTCCTCAGTCATGGTGTGGTGTCCTGCGTTCGCGCAGCTGGCTGGACCTGGGGTCCTGGGTGAGTGTGTGTTTGCTGCGTTGCTGCAGTTTGGCTGGACTAGGGGTCCATGGTGTGGAGTGTACTGCGTTTTGCAGTAGGCTGGGCCAGGGGCCCTTAGTGTTGTTTGGTGTGCTGCGACTGATCAGTTGGCTGGGCCTGCAGTCCAAGGTAAGTGGACCAGAGTCCGTGGGTTTTAGTGTGTGCTGGTTCATGTGCTTATGTTTCTACAATCCTTTTGGGTTGGGTTCTGGTGTGTTCAGGGTTTGGTGGTGTGTGGTACCCTTAGGGGTGCTGTGGTGAACTGTTCTACGTTGTTGTGCTTGTTGTTGCTCTGGATGAGCTGTGTGGTTTGTGCCCAGGGGGTGGCAGCCCTAGTATCCTAGGGGGCAGACTAGGATGGAAGGAGGTTTGTGCACTGTGCGATGTGGATTGTTAGGTAGTTTTTCATGTGAGGACGCTGGGTCGTGGCAGGACCTAGGTTCCAAGGGGCAGCTTGGAACAGGTGGAGGTGCCATAAATAAAACTTCAAAAACCCGCAAGTGCCCCACCCACGAGTCCGTAAAACCCACAGGTGAGAAACAACAACACCTGTAAAACACAAAATGTTGTTAGACATTAACCATCTCATTAGCATACACTGTCAGACCCTAACTAAGGTCTTTGCAGGCGGGTACCTCCACCCACGAGTCCAACATCACAGAAATTCAGTCCCACCTGAAAGAAAAGATTATACATGAAAAACACAATGCAATTCAATATAGACTCAATGTAATTTCAGGCAAATTAATGCAGCAACACACACACACCATCTCACTAACACAAAAATGGCAATTTAAGAACCCGACTCAAAACACTCCACACCATGGACCCCTAGTCCAGCCAAACTGCAGCAACACAGCACACACACACTCACCCAGGACCCCAGGTCCAGCCAGCTGCGCGAACGCAGGACACCACACCATGACTGAGGACACCAGTCCCCACCACCTGCATCACGCAGGACGCCACACACCAATGCAAGGCCCAGATCCCATATACAGAAATGGTCACCTGACGCACCATACGCACACTTACTAAACACATGGTAAGCAGCATATACATAAACACATTTGCATTAAATGCATAAATGCGATCATGCACACAAACATTAGCATCAATGTAGGGACACACTGGCATAATGTGTAAAAAAGCACCATTAGGGTAAAATAGTTGCAAAAAAGCTACTGTTCCGAAATGTCCCCTCCACGACAGGATCCCATCCTCGTCGCCAGTGTAATAACTTGGAAGCTGATGAACAACACACATCCTCATTCCTCCATCACCCTTCCTTGCCAAGACCACCAGGGCTAACCATTCCGAATACTCTACCTCTTCTATGACCCCAGATTCCTTGAGTTTGTACAGTTCCTCCTTCAAGGCATTACGAGCCATGATGGGGACCCTTCTGACCTTGTGAACAACAGGCACGGACCCTCTCTTGAGAACTATCTTGTGTGCAAAACCCTTCAATTTGCCCAACTTAGAGGTAAATACTGAGGGAAATTTACTCTCTAAAATTTCTGCCGTGATCCCCCCAGAGCACACAGCACCATTGTCCCCATCAGTCACACTCATGACCGGAACAGGTTTTCCCGGTCTAATCAACAGCTCCAGGGCAGCTTGTTCTTCCCACCCCACAACGGGGTCACCATCGTGGGCCACATACAACTTACCCCTAGCCATTCTACCTTGAAATTCTATGTCAGCCCATTCAAAACCCAGAACTTTAATGGGTAGCCGCCCATAGGCGTAAGGTTTTATGTCAGGGGAGGATAAATCAGAAACCCTCTTGTGGAACTTGGATTCGTATAGCTCAGGGGATATCATAGTGTACGGAGACCCCGTGTCCACCATCATCTCCAGCGGAACACCGTTGACCATAAGGGTCGCCCAAGCTCTTTTCTTGCAACTCCCAACACTTAGTATTTATAATCCTACAGCTTGTCAAAGGTTCTTGTGCTGTAACATCTAAGACGTTGCCGTATGATCCGAAGCTTCCTCTTCTCTGCCTCCAGCAAAGCGGTATATTCTGACCCAAGAAGCAACTTTAAACGTTTCTGCACACGTCCGACTGACGTGCAGAAGGCCTTTTGCCATCCTGATTCCTTCCGACTTCCTCGGCTTCATAGTTCCTGAAAGGGAACGTCATCACACACTAAGCGTTGTGAGGTCCTTTCTTCTAATGCTTCCCACCGAACTCTGAGACGGGAAACATGGTGCCGGGCCTTTTCCCTTGCGTTCCAGCCAACGGTCACGCTGGAACGCAAACAAGGGAGAGCCTGCTGGGCGCGCGCCCCATCCACAGCCCTCATGGACCCTCTAATGGCCCATACGCTTCTGGCGCCGCGCACTTCTCCCCACTGCACCTCCTGTGCTGATACACACGGATGGGCTGGGCCACAAACTATGCCCGGGACAATTCCTTGACTTCCCCGCAGCAGTCTCATGCTCCCTGCATACGGTCCTCGCGGGCAACATAAAATGCCTGCATTTCTCCACTGCAGCATCGCGCTCTCTGGCTATTACTGCTGGCCGTCCTCCCGTTCGCCTGTCAGCATCACAGCTTCTTCTGGTTGCCTGCCAGGATGTCAATGCCATAGTTACTTATGCTGTGCAGGACTTTCTCTGCTTCACAAATCGGCGCACACTCACGATTTCCAACGCTGATTAACTCCTTAAGTACACTAATGCCAGCCTAGTGTACGCTTCTCCAGGCTGCCTGCAAGGATGCTCAGCTCCATCACATGTATCCTGCAGGGCTTACCTCCTGGGCCATACCAACCCCATTCAGCATGGACTTCTCCAGTAACCACATGCTCCAGCCTCCGCTTTATTTTCTGTTCTTCACCTGGAGCAACATCACCTCTGAGGCTTCACTTCTCCATCACTTTTGATCTCCATCTTCATTACTCATCAGACTCCCACCTTCCTTCAGGTTCATAGATCCTCGTCGCCAAATGATGTATCCTGAGCCAGTGATGACAGGGAGCAGGAACCAGGCTGACTCAGGTAAGTGTAAAAGGAAACAGGCTTTATTCTTCTTGGTTACATAGCATAGTCATACGAAGTAGGAGAGTAGGTGATACGCCTCTGCCCTGGTTCCCAGTCCATCTCCCAGTCCCCAACCATCACTCTCCAGAATCCTCCAGGCCCCCACACTCCAAGCTCCACTTAAACATTCTAGGAGGCCCTTGCACACACTCAGCCATTCATCACAGTCATACCAGGATACCACACTCTCTCCTTCTCTTCTCACATCTCGGACAAGTCAAAGAGGTCCCACTACCTGCTGCTATCCTCAGAGGTATTCTACCTTTTCTCACCTTCCCCCAGAAGCTTGCTGTCTCCAGAACCCTTGTTCTCTCCAGACTGAAGTACTGCAACAGTCTCTTTCTCAATCTTCCTACCTCTACTCTTCGACCCCTTCAACTTATCCAGAAAAGAACCGCACAACGTATCCTTGGCCTCATGCCCAGGGTCTGCATCTCTCTGGTGCTGAAATCCCTCCACTGGCTCCCCGTGGCTGCAAGGATCAATTTCAAGTCCCTCTGCATAGTCCACAAGGCTTTCTGAGGTCGGGACCCTACTATCTGCAAGCTCTCTTCTAAATACTTTCCTTCCAGAGCCCTCCACTCGGCCTCCTCCAACTCTCTGCGGGTGAGCCGTTTTTCCAAACAGAGATTTAGAGGTAGATCCTTATCCTCTGCAGGTGCCTCCCTCTGGACCAGCCCACCTGCCTCTCTCCATCTTGAGCCAGACCTCCTTAAATTCCAGAAACTCCTCAAGACTTTCTTCTTCTCTTCCTCTTTCTCTCTCCCTGTCACTTGCTAACCTCCTTCCTCCTGCATCCAGATTTCCTCCTTCGTTCTCATGCCCAACCTTTTCAGTCAGCTGAATGGTGGCCCGTTGCACTTCCAGAGTCGCACAGGTCGCCTGCCAGTCCTGCGATTGTCTCCGGGCCTCCGCACTCTGCCTTGCACTACCGCACTCAGAATATGTTCCATGAGACTAGCACCCACTCTACACTTAATCCTGGCCCCTGCTGGACTGGAAGCACTTGTCCCCCAACTCTCCTGCACTTCTGTCTGTGCACTTGAATGTACTAGGCTTAGTATGTTTGTTTTTCATGTCCTCCTCCTCTGTCTCCCCTCCCTAGCTGGCTGTGCCTGCATGCATAGGCACATTGTTGACCAACCTTTTTTCTTTATGTCCCTTTCCCCCTATGTTATGTATTGCTGTCAGATAATTCAGAATCTTCAAGGCATAAGAATTATGATGATATCCCCTGGTTCCCTTCCCACCTTGAAGCGCTTTGAAGCACTTCACTTGTGTATAAGTGCTTTACAAATACACAATTACAATTACTAAATATGTATTCCTAACATTCAATTGTTTCCTTATTACAACTTTCATTTTCCACAACAATGCCCACCCGTTTTGACCAATGTTACTAGTTGCATACCTTAAACCATTCTGGGGAAATACTTCATATATGCTCAAGTCCAGAACTAACAATTCTTGTGAAGTCTTCATCGGAGATAATTGCTCTGGTACTGTTTATGCATTCTCAGTTTTCTTTCCCAAACAGGTAAAAACATTAACAAATAATACACCCCCAACAGGATTACAAATATATTAATAATATCCCTTGTAGTGTTGATGCTCCTAATTAGCCAATTCAACTTGCTAACCATAGAGGCCATCCAGTATAAGTGTTATCTTCGTATAGAATGTCCGTTGTCTTTTGAAATGTGAGAGATTGGACCTCATGCCAAATTTGGCAATGCGGGAAAAGTGGTGGAAATGATAGGTTTTTGGCGGATTCACTGCTGCCGGTATTACCGTACAGAAAATGTGCCAATTCTTTTAGGAAAGTGGTGCATTCACCACCAGCTTCTTGCTGGAGGTAAAGCCTCCACTTTACATCCAAAAATCTGTCGATATCCTGCACGTTAATACTGCCGTCTGTAAATCAGCCACATATCACCATGGAGTCATATGGACTCCAGAAATGGAGAATTACACTGCCCCACCTCCACCTGTAATCCTGTGGTAAACCCACAGGACCAGGTGGCGGTAACCGGGGTGGACTGCGAACCAAAAGAGGACCTGGAAATAATTTTCAAAGCGCCCCAATATTAAAATGTTTGAGCAAGCCCAACCTGTTTCCTATGAGAACATTTGGAAATAAAATAGGTTACCACTCAAAAGAGGCCTCGGGTGCAGAGGCCTACCGGGAAATCTTCAGAGTTCCCTATTGGCCAGTGCACCCTTGGGCAGTAACAGTAAAAGATTTTGCCAGTACTTCGGTGGAACTATCAAAAGATTACTGCAGAAATCGTAAGGAGGCCCAATGTCTGTAATGTTTTGCCCAGAATTTGGCATGAATGCATAGCATTCTGATCCCACAGGATCACAAACACCTCCTTTAAATAGAAATATGGTGTCTATTGCAATACTTTTTTTTGCAGTACCCTGGTGTGAATAGCCACTAGCTCCTGTGAAATCAGTGGAAGGGACATAGTGGTGTCACTGGCTACTCTCTCCAGCAATAGACACAACCTAAGGATCTTATCATGGTTCAATGCAACATCTACTGCAAGCATTTCTGAAGGGCTGCTAAGGGCAGTTGTGGCAGGAGAAGAGACTGCCAGCGGGGAAGACTGAAGTGTTACAGCTACAAGTACTCAGTTATTTGATGGAAAACGTGCATTCCGTCTAACACAGAGGAAACTACAAGAAGTCCTTTTTTTCTTTTTGGCACCAGTGAAAAACCTGTGGGGAGGAGCCTTTACCCCTGAAATACTGGCTTCCTGCATGCAAGAAGCACCACAATGGGCTGCAAAGAGCAGTTCTGACAGGAGAGACTGCCAGTGTGCAAGCCTGAAGTGTTACAGCTATGAGGAGCATATCATTCAAGGACTTTGTTATTTGATGCAAAACGTGCATTCCGTCTAACACAGAGGAAACTACACCGTCTTTTTATTTTTTGGCACCACCCCTGAAATACCAGCTTCTTGCATGAGGCGCCGCAAAGGGCTGCGAAGGGCCGTTGTGGCAGTAGAGACTTCCAGTGTGGAAGCCTGAAGTGTTACAGCTATGAGGTGCATATCATCAAAGGACTCTGTTTTTGATGCAAAACGTGTATTCCATCTAATAAGGAGGAAACTACACAAAGTCCTTTTGTTATCTTTTTGGCACCCGCGAAAAACCTGTGGGGAGGAGTCTTTAAACCTGAAATACTGGCTTCCTACATGAAGCGCTGTGAAGGGCCGTTGTGGCCATTGAGGCGGGTGAAGCCTTGAAGTCCATAACCCTTTAGCTTGGGCTACTTTTGGTGGGCTTCCTGTGGGAGTGGTTGTTAAATCGAAGCTGGAAAGAAAGGCTTACGGCGGAAGTGAGGTGAGACTAGGGTGAGTAATTATTTTTCAAAGTTTGCTTTCCAGGAAACTTTCTCTACTAGACAGTTTATGATTGATTAGTACAAGATTATTCATCAACCGGCTATACCATCAGAAAGAGGGTGACCTGTGACAGGACTTTGTATTGGTGCTTAGACCTTCCTCAATATACCTTGGTTTGCGGTGGGAAAACCCTGTGTATTTGTCTTGAGTGCGGGAGCAGAAGGCATGCCTCCACCGTTAAAAAGATTTTAATCATTAACATTTACGATACCACAGGTAGGACTAACACTAGGAAGATCCAAGGTTAAAGCTCGAATAAATGAATGAGGCACCCTTCACAAAAGTAAAAACCTTCTCATAATGGGAGACTTGAATTATCATAATATACTTAAACGAGTGAGTTTGAGGACACAGACCTGACCTCACAAGTAACAGCTAGGGGTAACCATAGGGCCACATTAGAAAATAGTCAGGACGGGGACCCATGTGATTGGGCAGAATTTATAGCCCATCAGGATCTGGGACAAATTGAAATGGAAAATGTGGACGGTGATAGTAAGGTCTATAACTGGACAAATGGGACAGTTTGTTCCCAATTCGACTATGTATTTGTTAGTCCTTTGATCAGAAGGCTTTCATTGAAGGAATGGGTGGCCCATAATGGGCTGTGTGAACGCGCAATCCTCTCTTGGGCCCTGGAGTATGATCATGAAAGAAGAATATTTAAGCCCCTCAGACAAGTAGAAGTAGACTCTTGGGCTAGTAGATTCATTTGCACCATAAATACCATCAATAAATTCAATTTCCAGTTAGCATCTGACTTGCAACCTATGGCTGCTAAATTAAAAGAATATGAATGGAACATCAACAAAGTTTAAAGGAATACGATTGCTTGTATCCAACGAGGCATAAATAGAACAATGCCCAAAGACCAGGGGCTGGGCCTTCATGGTGTACTAATTGCCAATATGAAGAGAGCACTTTGTAGAAATATAAGAATGGTGCAAAGATCTCTCCAGCTGTCGTTGGTGGAAAAATCCAGATGCATTGTCAATTTACAAAAGCATTATAAAATCTGATTACGGAGTCATGAAATAAGTTTGAACAAAGGCAACTGTAGATAATGGCCATTAAATAAATTAAGGGATCACTTGCACCAAGCCTTGATCAGTTAGCGAATATTGTCATCAAGAGCAGTCAGAGTATTCGGCCTAGGTATTGGTGGTGGTTTCTCTAGAATTATAGAATCTGGGAATATTCCAGCCAGTTGGAAAGAATCCAGAATTATGTTGGGCAAATCGATCAGTTTACAGGTCCTTAGCTATGATCGATTCCAGTTATAACATCTTTACTGGATTAATTTTGAGAAAATTAAATCTCTGGGTTAAGAATTGTGGCCTTCTGCCCTATTCCCAAACCAGATTCAGAAGTAGATTTAAGACCTATCTGGTCTTTAAATTACATCATGGC
The DNA here is from genome assembly GCF_040938575.1 of Ambystoma mexicanum. NCBI lineage: Eukaryota > Metazoa > Chordata > Amphibia > Caudata > Ambystomatidae > Ambystoma > Ambystoma mexicanum. The sequence goes on along the minus strand of NC_090937.1, from coordinate 772,244,738 downwards.
AGAAATCAGTCAACACCATGGGATGAGACTGTAAGCAATGTGAATTATTATGGTGCTTTTGACACGGTCTCCCGAACCAAACTCTGGGAAAAACTCAAGACCTGGGACATTGATCCAACTTAACTTCATTTCATCAAATTGTTATAATCTAATAATACTGTATTTGTCCACTTGGACTCTGACGGTTCTCTCTCGTAGCCTATCAGAACTAATCTAGGCTTAAAACAAGGATGTGTGTTGTCACCCCTATTATTCAATTCATACAATGCGGACATGGATAGGGCAGTAAGAGCAGCTGCCAATTACCACCCTCGGGTTGGTAATGTTCTGGTACCATGGCTGGCATATGCCGACAATACCATATTGCTGGATTTAACTCTGATAGAACGCCAGCATTCTATAGAGGCACTTGCTGGCTGTGGTGCCAGAAACAACATTATGATTACCACAGCTAAAACGAAGGTGATCGTTTTCAGTGGAAAATATTGTAGAACTAATAACAATTGGTATCTGGAACCAGAGAAACTCGAAGTAGTTAAAACATATATTCCGATTGTAGCCACACAATGTTTATGAAGAAATCAGCAATAATCAAACATGTTGTAATCAGGAAGGGAGGCCATAACATCAAAGGCTATCTGGAAATATATAGGACTATTATGGTATCATGTATTCTTTATGGATTGGAGGCGCTTCCCTTGAGAACTGTGGCATGGTTAGATTACCTGGAAGCAAAAAATACAGAGCGGGTAATGACAATAACACTGTCCTACACATCTTTACAAAAAATAACAACAGTTATGAGCAGAAGGGGCTTTACCAGGGCCATAAGGATTCGATGAGCAGACATTTGGTAGCCTTTGATCTAGCACCCCCTGATGAAAGCTCTTTTCTGTTATTTTTGAAAAAAGGAACTCTGATATGGGATTGAGAAAAATAATTTGGTTAAACTGGCCTTAAAAAAGAGATAACTTGAATATATCAAAGGGGGCTTTTGTCCAGGGCCCCTTACACGTATTTACTGAACCCCTGTACAAATGAGGCACAGCTCTTCATAGGTTCCCTATGTTTTGATATATTACCAACTTTAGATTACCTCTGTGCCTGAAAGAGCAATGAAGAAAATGAAATACACTGCCGACTATGTGGTAACTGTGGAAACTAGTAGACATGTGTTCACCAACTGTAACACACTGCTAGAGAAATAGATCATTGACTATGGTAGATTTGTACACACCTCTAGGGGATTTGAACTAGCCCAATTCTAGAGTACATTACAAGGCGGGGAATCGTTGGTCATAACTATTGCGGCCTTGTATATATGGAAGGAGGAAACTCAAATCATGGTGGAAACATCATAAATGTTATCATGGAAGTATTTTGTTTATAAAGGAACATGATATTCTCCTTTAATCAGATTGAGGAATGTAATTATGAATTGTATGTGAGCAAGATAAGTTATTATTTCCAAGTATTTTGTTAAAGGTATCCATGTAATTGGGATTTTATATTGTATTGTATACAGTTTTTATTGTATAATGTATTTATTTTATTTTGATTTTTTGGTTATAGTGCTGAAGGTTGAATGAAATTAACCAAAATGCACTTAAAAAAACAATGTATATATGCTTTGTACATTATCTTGCTGGGAATGACAGTTGTGGTGAGTGTTTAATGGCAGGTAGAACATACCCCTATTACAACTTCCAAGCCAAACCACATGTAACTTGGAGCAAACATTGACCCCACAGATGAAGTAATTCCCGTGATAGGTAACATACCCAGGGTAAGAAAAGTGAATAAATGTAACTTTGCGTATATCTACATTAGTACCGGTAGATAGGTGATACCTGCATTGTTTAGTACCCATGAACACAGCGCCCATATTAATGTAGCAAAGATGTATGTCTCTTCGGAATCAGATTTCAGGAAGGAAAATTTGGGGGACCTGAAATCCAATCTGAGTATGTTATCTAAAACAGGGGACAGGAAAATTTGCTACAGAGACTAATCTAAGATCACTGCATACGTCTCCCCAATTAAAAGGACAGAAGCTTCAGGAAACCCTGTAGCCAGATCATGGGAAAGATGTTTGTACTTCTGGCACACAGGTAAGCATTATGACCTCGTCATTCGTGGCAGGATGTATTAAATGTGGTAACAGTTATTGCAACAAACAGGAATAAAAAATATAGAAGCATGATAATTGTTGTTTGATTAGTGAACGATTATATTTATTGTCTCAGCTGATAATTTTGACACTATATTAGATGCAGTCTGCAATTTCAAGACACAGTTATTGATCAGAATTCTTGGAGAATGTGTACATAGAACATGAAGCTAGAGTTAGGAGAACAACAATGGGTCCAAAATAAAAAATAAAAAAAACTGTTGTCAGTCAGATTGGGGAATAGTTAATATGGAAGATCAATTGAGTCAGGAGTATTCTCAGGTAACCATACACTCGGCTCAAGATGAGAAGGCTGGTGGCTATTAGAAACAGTACAGTAACATAATTGTGAATGTAAATACAGAAATATTTGAACAAACAATACCCTTTCAGTTCCTCTGAGCATCTCCTCAGATTTTCTTATAAGTGAATGTGGTCATAACATGTTGAAATACAGGACACCAAATCAGACATGCTTCTTGACAACACCCAGTTCACCCTCCAAATCATCTTTGGAATGGATAAAGCTTGGATCTCCTGTGTACCGGAGAATTATTATCTTAAAAAAGCAGAAGCAGCCAGTATCTGTCCCCTATTAAGTCTGCATACACACTTACCAGTGAGATAGTTCCAGAGCTTGCTGGAGCTAACTGAAAAGACTCTTTAGGAGCAGTACCACAAATCTGAAAAGTAGGAGCACCTGCTGGTCTTGTCTCATGAGTTCTGCATACAGATACATAGGCATCTGGGGGGGTGAGTAGAACTTGATAGGGTCTGTGTCTGCTGGGTTGGAGAGCTTACATCCTTTGGATTTCCAGGTACACAAGATTACTGGGTTGTAAAAAGTGTCAGGGTCCAGCAGCTTGTTCTTCAAATGACTTTTTAACTTGCGTATGGAGAAATCCTACACAAGGGATTTCAGTAATGTGCTTAGGGCATCCTGTTGAAATCCCATAGGGTGATAGAGCATGCCTTCTCTACAGATTATTTTTCATGTGTGGCAATACCCAATGTTAGGCCTCAGGTAATCTAATCCCAGCCTCCTGACATACATTTCAAAAAGAAGTTTAAAATCCAAACTACGGCATTCAAAAGCTTCACTAGATTGGTCGTTATTTACACAATGAAATTGCTGAGAAATTTCAAGAGCCCTGGATGCCCTATTCTAATCAACTGCCCCGTAAAATGAGTGTACCTCTTACCATCAATGAGTAGGGACAACAAATGTCTGCATGAAATTGGGAAGGAGCATTTTGACAACAGTAATAGACTGTGTAATAGACCAAGCTTTAGCTTTATTGCAGGAAAAAGCTTCCACCCACCCTGTAAAGGACTTTCCATTGCCAGATGTGCGATGACAAAGGGTCACATCATGAGGTTGAGGGAATCCAGTGGTAATTCGGAAGAATTACTTTCAAACTCAGTTACAGTTACTGCCACTATGCCCCTTTGCATTATCACATGGTTATCCTGGCTCTGGGTTCACCTTGTAGGTCTTGTGTAACTGATAGGATAGAACACATCAAGTCTTTCTGTGGGCTGTCCAATTGTGGATATAAGTTAATTCCCGTGCCAGTGAAAGAGTTCCCTCCCACCACTGTCACACCCCCTATTCTGGGTGTAGGTGTCTGAGGCACTACATTTGTGTTTCATTATGTCATTAGAGGGGTGTTGACTAGCTCTGGAAAAGACCCGGGGCTACGCTAATGTCGGAACGGTTGGGACCAAGGGCTAGCTAGCCTTTTGCCTGTAGCTCCTGAGATTCTATCCAGGGCTACAGCCAAAAGACCAGGGGCTATAGCCCCCTTAGCCCCCCCTAGCAACGCCTCTGTGTCATTGTATTCTGTTGTATGAGTACTTGTGGTTGAATCTGTATCTGATGTGTCTGCATGGTAGCTTCCTATGTTTTATTTTAATTTTCATTGGCCTTCCCTGTCGTGCAGGTTGCATTTGTGGCACTTGTGTTTGATACTGTGTGTGATCTTGGACACAATATCCAGGTGGTTCTGCGCTATACGGTGGGGATATGCTGCCCCCCACTCCGCTTTCACCTGGACAATTCTGTAGCCTCCCTCCTCTGCTTCTACATGCTTGGGAAATATTCCCCATTTTTCCACATGTCCAACACTGCTGGGCCTGTACTCCAAACCTAGGTCATTCCCCATTGAATCCTCATCCCTGTAGAGCCTGAAATCCAAACCCTCTGCCTCTGGATGCACCCCCTCTTCCTTGCAAAACATAATTATATTCTCCCCTGAATGAAATGTTTCCACTAGCTATTTGAAATACCTGTTGTGCTTCCTATGTGATTAGCTCTTCTCCACTGGTTAACACTGCTCCTTCCACTGAACACATTTCTCCACTGGTTTACACTGCTCCTTCCACTGAACACTTTGCAAATGTTTTCTGAACTATTTTTGCTTCCTCCAGATTTCTTTTTGTCAAGTTTATTTCTAGCTCTCTTTTGTGTCAACTGGCAGTGGTGAAATGTCAACTGAATCTGTGGCCATGGTGTCGGTTCCATTCCCACTATCTTTTTCAATTGTCCCTGCACTGCCTCAGACAGCTCCTTGCACAATATGTGACAAAACAATAGATGCAGTTGTGTGCCATGGCTCTCTAATTTTGAGACACCATTTCTCCTGCATCTCCTGAATAAAGCATCATCACAAACTTTGCATGTCATGAATGCGCTCATGAGTTGAGATACTGTACCCTAAGTGCTCTCCACACATCAGCCCTACAATTATTTATTAAAAGGTGCTCCGTCATGAGTGGTGTTCTGAGCCATCACTCCGGGATACACCGCTCAATTCCAAATGTTGTCTGCTCTTCCCCTATTATGACAGCAAGCAAACTCTTTATGTCACCCACTGCAAATGTCATTCATGCTGTCATTCTTTCTAATTCATGAATCCACTTGCCTGCTCCTGATGTCAATGCTGGTAACTTACAGACTAAAACATTATTTTTCCATCTGTGGCCATGGAATATATTGCGGCTGTCCTCCCCCCTTTTCCAGTAATGGGAACTGTGTCACTGCTCCTGCCCAAATGAAGCCGCACCCTTCGTCTTTATGACTGCATCTCTTATACTAACTTTTTTTCATCCTGGTAAAGTTCTCAACCTATTAAAAAATGGAGTTTTCAATACCAAACCACTTGATCAAACTTTTGGGTGTTTAGGATATTGTACAGGTTCTGGCTTCCTCACTTCTGGGTCTTCCAAATCTGACCAAGCTAGTTCTTTCCCCCCCTCGCTCTTATAGCGGAGGCTTGTGCGTCTTTTTCCTCTTCAGCTTCCACCTCATCTATAAACATTGTATCCTCACTTCCATCTCCTTTATCAGCCTCACCACCTCTCTGTCCTCAAAATCTAGTCTTCTCAGAGGACTCCTTACATACATTCTGCTCATTACCTCTTCCAATACATTCCTTCCCTTGCCTTGTGGAGACCTACTTGCCTCTTCCCTTCTGCTTTTTGTACAAATTACCAATCCTTCTTTGCATGGCTTCTACCTCATTTTCATTTGGAAGTGTATGACTGTACATCACCTGATGTCATAAATTTCCAATGTATCAATTGAAAAGAATACGGTAACCAAAAAAGGATACAATTGGTAGGGTTCTTCCGGATCCTTTTTCACACGACTTGATTGTAGGTAGGTCAAATTAGACCTTCCAAATGAAACAACTCTCTGACTGATGAAACAGGCAGAGAGATGGATCACTGGAAAGGGCGTGGGTATTGTATCGGAAGTACGCCTAGGATAGATAAAGTATCATAAGAAACTGTCCCAAACTCAAATCACTAAGATAGCACAGTATTAGCATTAATTCAGAACACTGACCTTATGGCAAAAACTGAAGTATTCAACGAAAGTCTCTTGAAGAAAACCAGGAGTTGAACCAATGACAAAGGAGGGGAAGATTAGTAAGGGAGACTTATCCCGAACGGCACGAGGCTCACGCTAGATACCGGGTTGGTGCACCACAGGATAGCGTCCAAAGTACTGTGCACAATCACCTTCCAATGGTTCATGAAATACTTCCTTTCCCACGAAGAACAAAAATTAGAAGTTCACCTGTTAACTGTCACAGGTACCAAAGGTTCAAAGTAGTTCAGAAAACCACGTGCAGGATTGCACGCGACAGCGTATACGCAGCCAGGACAGCCGCGCTTGGAGACAGCGTTTCCGCGTGGAGATTTAGCACGCGAACAGGATGCACGCAGCCCAGGACAGCCACGCTTGAAAACAGCGTCCGCATGTGGAGATTTGGCATGCGAACAGGATATACACAGCCCAGGACAGCCGCGCTTGAAAACAGCATCCACATGTGGAGATTTGGCATGCAAACAGGATACACGCAGCCCAGGACAGCCGCGCTTGAAGACAACGTCCGCGTGTGGAGATTTGGCACGCAAACAGGATCCACGCAGCCAAGGACAGCCGCACTTGGAGACACCGTCCGCGTGGAGATTTGGCACGCGAACAGGATACACGCAGCTCAGGACAGCCGAGCTTGCAGACAGCGTCCGCGTGGAGATTTGGCACGCGAACAGGATACACGCAGCTCAGGACAGCCGAGCTTGCAGACAGCGTCCGCGTGGAGATTTGGCACGCTAACAGGATACACTCAGCCCTGGACAGCCGCGCTTGCAGACAGCGTCCGCGTGGAGATTTGGCACGTGAACAGGATACACGCAGCTCGGGACAGCCGCACTTGGAGACAGCGTCAGCATGGAGATTTGGCACACGAACAGGATACACGCAGCTGAGGACAGCCGCGCTTGGAGACAGCGTCCGCGTGGAGATTTGGCACGTGAACAGGATACACGCAGCTCAGGACAGCCGCACTTGGAGACAGCGTCCGTGTGGAGATTTGACACGCAAACAGGATACACGGCTCCAGGAATTAGCGTGTGGAGGAAAACACGCTCCAAAAGGCCAAAGAAGTTGCTGAGGGAATGCGAGGACGCAGGTCCGGAGTTCAGCTACAAAACGCTGAAAATGAATTAATCAGAAGCAGCGATCGACGTTTCCACGATGCTTATGTACGTACTGCCGTGATACACGTGACAGAACCAAGTCACGTGAATTTAACGACGTGAAAAATGCAGACATCGTTTTCCTGGCAATGCATCGAACAACCTCCATTTCGAATAGAATGGTCTAGCGGTTCTATGGGCGTAACTCATTTTGTATGGAGAGGTTGTTCCCGGTCCAGAGATATGTCCAGCAGGCATGACACCTGATAATCGCGTCTATCGCTCTTTGTCATTATCTTTGATTCTCTCAATCTCTAATTGCCTCTCCTTGTCCCTTTCTCCCTCCCTTTCAATGTGTCTCCGTTTCATTTTCCTCTTTTCGCTTTCTTTCCTGCTCTATGTCTGCCGGTCATTTCTTTCCTTCTGATCTTCTTTATACCTTCTTTCCCATTATCTGTCTGTCTTGTCCTGTTCCCTTCTCATTTGTTTTTATTCTTATTTGTACTCTGTTTCTACATTGCAGTACTGATCTCGAGAGAGTGCCTTTCTGTAGTGAAGGCATAAACATTTTCCCACACTGCCCTTCACCCACAGGCCGTGATACTTGATAATTTTGTTGTTGTACCCGGGTAATGCTTTCATAAATGAATAAGGGGAGTGTCTCCCATAAGTGCAAATCACAATTTAGTTTTCCGATACTTTCCAAACCTCAATTTAAACTCTAACTTACTGTCCTGACCAACCATCCGCTGCTACCATATGTAAAGATGCTCTGAAAACCCCCAGTTTAAGCAGGAAAGAGAGTCTGGGAATTCCGCTTCAATAACGGAAATAGTCAAAGTGAAAGGTAAAAACCTGCTTTATTAACAATCCACATAAAGCAGGGACAGTATACATGCATTAAGGATCTGGCATCAATCTCAATGCTTCTCATGCAAAACAACAGATTATAAACTGAAACCACATCACGACTGACGTCACACTACTATCTTGATTACACAAACCTGTGGGTTCAGGGATTGGTTAAGGAAATTGTACACAAATATATTATATTGGGTTAGTCTTCTAATTGGTTCTTACATATCTGTTGGCTCCACCTGAGACCACCTCTAAATTAATAATAGTGGATAGATGCCATCTCTTCATTACTTGATTGGTTAATGCAACATGTATTTGGTGGCGTAGTATTGAGAGTTTGCATTGGTTGGCTTCTTACTTACCAACCATGGGCAATTGACAGGTCAACAACACATGAGCCAAAATGGGAGTAGAGGAAGAGAGGCCCAGGAAATGCTTTCCTTTCAATTAAATAGGATGCTATCTCTTATTCCTAGACCACGAGCCAGAGCAACCCCTTTGTAGTCGACCTTTCAGGGTGCCTCATTTCTAAGAATATGTGGGGAGTCGGAGCAGGTGCCTATCTGTGTCTGGGGTTAATGACACAGCGGTTTTCTTGAATTATGGGTCACATGTGAGAGGAGCATCTTCTGAATTATTTTATCCTGCATTTATTGAGATTTTAGCTCATGTGAGTGTTATTACATTCTCAGCCACTCGGGACTTAGTCAATCCATTATTTTTAAAGTGTTGGGCTCATAATAGTCATGTACCTTGCTTTTTTTAAAGGTGAGTTATTCTTTAATTAATGTTAGAGAAATATGTTTTGTGCCATGGGAATTATTATCTCGTATTGCTTCTGAACCGTCCCTGCACTCCCTAATGTCTCAGTAACCTTGGCAGTGTCCGCGCAGCTACTTGTCAGTGCCCTGCCTGGATCTGTATTTCAGTAAATTCAGCAGTTTGAGTTTACATGAAGCCTCAAGGCCGTTTATTCATTTTAATGCATGCTGTGACTTCCATTTTGGAAAAGATAGCTGCCTATCACTGTTGCGTTTCTATGTTAGTAAGCTATATAAATGTATCGTTCATGTTGCATTTCAGCTTACACGTTGCATATGTTATGTCCTTCATGACTTTATGGTTGCAAGCAATATTCTTTGAGTATAAATGTATGTTTAACCTAGTGTCTCTGTTTCTTCATGGTGAGTGCACATTTGCTTTGTGTCTATTTCATGCACTTGTGCCAGTTAACAGTAAGTTTGCTTATTCTTGCCATCATTAGTTACATCAGGTCCATTTCCTCCTTTATCTGTCTGGGGTAAGGCCTGTATGGTTGTCTTAGTGAGAAGCGTTTGTCAACAGTACAATATTAGGGTGTGAGAGGGGCAGTAGTTATGAATGACACATTCATCTGGATGCCAACAATCTATTGAGTACCCAGCTCATCGTAAATCAGTGTTGGACCAAACTGTTCAATTCCTACTTATATAGTTTCAGAAGTTAGTCACAAACTGTGACAGATGCTAGGTGCCTCGCTGTCTGAATTGGAAACTGTTGTGATGATCCCTTGAAGGCAAAGTGGGATACCAGTGGAAAAGCTAGACTGCTCTTATCACTAGGAACATGGCTTTTCCCTGGCAGCTCCTTAAGGAGAAAGATGGCAGATGGAATCTGTAAGTTTAGTAGTGAGTGATAAATCCATACATTTAACAACCATTATTAAACACTGGAGAGTGAACGATCATATGCAATGAAAATAAACATATCAGAGAGGGTCAATGAATCTCCTCATTGAGGCCAATCAAATGGGTGTAAAGTCTGAGTATCCATCTTTATTTAAGCCTATCCAGGTAGTTAAGAATGGAAAAATTATGTATATCTGCTTTCAATGTATAAATACCAGCCTATTCTATTTCATCCCCTGTGTGCTGAAATTCAAACATAGTGCTTGAATGATTCTTTGGCTGATTTTGGATCTGTTTTCAATAATTCTTGTTGAATTAATTGACTAGGTATCCCTATTTACATTTTTAAACCAGGACAGCAAATCATATAAATCACTTTTTTGGTGTTGTGTTGGTGTTGATTTTGTGAGAAGAAGAACAACATTTGTATTCAGCGTTAGCCATTATCAATTAATAACACATAAACCACAAAGACAATGGTGCAGTTTCAAAAGACCAACCCCATTTAAAATATCAATAAAACCATTTTAAAAAGGTCTACCTATCCTTTTAAATCCCTCTCTTACAAACCCACAAATGTCTGTTATAAAATTCATATCAATAATATCCATGAATAAGCTCCTTTCCTCCGTAGTCTCCCTAATTCCTTTATTTATAAAAAAGATTCTGAGCAGTCGCCTTCTGAGTCAATACACGGTTTCTTCACAGACAGCATCACAATCACACTGTTTGTGGCCCCTCAGCCAGTTCATTCTTGTCAGCAGAGGTAACATAGTTTAAAAAAAAACATTAAAATTGTCCTGCTATGGTCCAGTGATCTAAAAGTGCTTACGAGGCTCCTGTCGACAGGGCTATTGCGTTTTATTGAAAAAATGGGCATTGGTGGTAAACCACATCTTTGCTTCAGCCAGCTTGTGTTGTCTAGCCATACCTTCTTGTCTTTAAGAGTACTCTTGAGGACAGCCAGGTTATTAACTTGGCTTTTTTTGATGTCCCATTTCTTTGCCAACATAGCCCCATAATTGCACCATGTACACTTCTGTGCTGGAGATGAGCGGAGTACTCTCACCACATTTTACCTATATGGGTTTTTAACATCAAATCTGTTTGTTTTGACAAAAGACTCCCAAATCATGCATTCGGAGACGACTGCGAGACTAAGCACCCTAGCTCAGAACTTAGGGTGTCTCCTGGTTTGCATGGGCCCGGACTTGTTATTTTTCTTAAGAATTCGTGTTGGGATGCATCTAATCTAGAGCAGTCAGCAAATCCCCATATTTTGCTGCCACTTCATGAGACGTTTTAAATGCCAGACAAATGTATTATGTGTAAAGGGCATCATTTTGTTGATGCAGGGATAAAAGGCACAATTTACACAAGGGAAATGGCTGAAAGGAGATTAATTGGGAGATTTCAGCATTTTGAGATGGTGTTATTGACTCGACCCTGATTGCATTTAGAATGTACTAATTTATCTCTGATGTTAAACCTCTGTTCAAGGCATCTTAGTCGGCAACCACCTGACTTGGCTAATACATGTAACTATAAACCAGTTGTTTAATCTAAGTGGTATATTTTGAGTGAGTGGTAACACATACAATTTTGTCCTCAGATGTCACTTTTACCTTAGACGTTACAGTTTCCCTGTGTGTGTACCATGATTTCTTAGCTGAACGTTCCAGTAATTTAAATTGACCACCAATTGAATGTAGTCTTCAATAAGATGATTGGCATGAACACTATAGTCCTCTTCATACTTACAGTTGCGTCTAGTCTAAGAATTGCTGTTTGGTTACGTTAACCGGTAATGCTTTCAGGTTTTGACTAGAGTATAGTTAAGTCGAATTCCGATTTGTTTCCTTACGATTAAGTGAGTATACAGTGTTCTTGCCCAATGAGACATCATCATATCTAGAAATGGTAGGCTGTCTTTGTCGAAATTCTGAGTCAAATTTAAATTTGAATTGAAGGATAAAAAATACATCATCAATGCACCCTTTTCAGCAAACTGTAGTCCTGAAAGCACTGTTATTGAGAATGATTTTGCCCAAAGTCTGCAATATAGATGTTTGCTAGGCTTGGGTCTAAAGCAGCACCTATAAAAGCACCTGTTTCTTGTAGGAACATCTTGGGCCTTATTACATCTCTGATTACAACACTGATTACCGGCATGGTTTCCTGACCATCGTACTACGACCTGCGATGCCAGAACTACGTAACATGGGCCATGGTGCTACCATTGCCAGCAGCACCACGAATGTCAACACCAGCAACCGGCAAAGGCTGTGCTGGAAACACCAGCGCAACGGTAGTAAGGCAGTATTCGGACTGCTGAAACTGCTGTAACACATAAACTCTGTAATCAAAATGTTAGTGCCACCGTGAAAACCGCACCAGAAACACTGGCATCGTGGAGCAAGTTTTAATCAGTCTCAGGTGTGCAGCAACAGGCCACAGGTGGCCATAATCAGCGCAGCTGCGCACCATGAGCACTGCACATGTTGAAAAGGACCACACCCCACACACTTTCCAACACAACCATGTTGGCAGTCACAGCAGCAGTCATGGAGCTGGGGGCCCTGCATGCAGGGATCCACATACATGAGCAGGAGTTGGAAGAGGCTGACAGGCAGAGGAGGAGGCGGGGAGGAGAAGAAGGAGGAGGATGATGGCAATGCAGAGTTACAAGGGGCAACAGGTTTCACCCCACAGGCAATCACCCGTACCCGCATAAGGCCACACCCTGGACCTTGACAGATACAGCCTTGAAAGGGAGACCATCACTAGCATAGTCAACCTAATCCAGGACGACATCCGGAGCCTAATTGGCATCCGGACTGCTATGCCCCCCTTACTGAAGGTTGTATCTGTGCTGCATTTCCTGCCCAAAGGTACATACCCAAACTGTTAGGGTGCTGCATGGGATTTCCCAGACTACTTTCTCAAAGGTGCTAGTGCATGTGCTGGATGCCCTCCTGCATCACTTGCCTGAGCACATTGCCATCCCCAGAACACCCACCCAGGTCATTGCCACCAAAATACGATTCCATGCCCTGGCAGGCATTCCCAATGCACTATGTGCGCTGGACTGCGCACACATAAAGCTGGTGGCCTGACATGCCAATGAGTAAGTATACTGCAACAGGAAATTGTTCCACTTGCTGAGCATCCAGTTTGTGTGTGATGCAGATCTCATAATTACACACTGCAGTACATGTTTTCCTGGATCCATGCATGACTACATTGTGCTGCGTAACACCATGCTCCCAGGGTACATGGCACGATACAGCGGAGAGCAAACCTGCTGTTGGGTGAGTGAAAGTACCTACACACACCAAACATAGCATGTGCACTGTGGAAGGGGGGTTGTTCACTGTCATCAGTGCATGTGTGTTAGGCAACAGTATGTACACAGACGGCATGCATGAGTGGGAGGCCATGGTTGGCATGTAGGGCATGTGGAAATGGAGGTGCATGTGGGGGTAATATGGGGTGGGTATGTTGGGGTAACTCCCCCCGGCCCTCCTGCAATAGAAAAATGAAAAAATAGGGTCATCTGTACCATTTGTTACATCTTGCGGTAATCCGACCCACATCCACACATGGCTGCACTGTGCCCACCTGTGTCACTCCCATGCAGGTGATTATGGATACCGGATGGCTGCCATGGCTAATGACCCCTGTCAGGCACCCACTGAACCAGCAGGAGCATGCATACAACTGTGCGCACATCCAGACGAGGTGCACAATAGAGCAGACATTCGGACTGCTGAAAGGAAGGTTCTGCTGCCTAAGTAGATCAGGGGGTGCATTGATGTACAGTCCCATGAAAGTGGCCAAGATCATCCTGGCCTGCGCCATGTTACATAGCATGTGCGCCAGGTGTAACATTTCCCTACCCCTGGACATGGGCATGACTCCAGTGGAGGGGGCACAGACCGTGAGGCTGAGATGCCATTGCCCCATCGCAGTGATGACATGGACGGATGTGAAGCCTGCTATGAACTCATCAGGAATTACTTCTAGCCACTGAGCATAAGCACATGGCATAGTCCATACGCCACATGTGAGACTGCATCGGAAATAAAGCACATTTGCACAAAAATAATGAGTGTCCAGTCATGATTTGCAATGCAACACCCTGTGTATTTCAAACTTATTTGTAGAATTGAACTGGTGGACCAACACCCCCTCCCCAACTATCCTGCCCCAAATCTTATCCCCAACTATCCCTCCCCACACCCCATCCCCAACTATCCCTCCCGAACTCTACCTCCCCACACATCCTCCCCAACTACCCCTCCCCACACACCCTTTCAAACTTGTGTAACAATGGCATTACCAAAGTTCTAGATACTAGAGACTCCCAAGCCACACGTGAGTCCAGGGTCTATTTACGTGCCCTCTTGCCACATGGCCCACCCTTGTGATGTGTTGCAGACAGGCACATGGACCAGTGCCTCGGGCTGCTCTGTATTGAGCTAGCGGACGTGGAGATTGATGAGGGCATGCCGGACGAGTAAATGGCACATTGATCCAGGGCTGCCTGCAGGGACATTGATAGGGACTCCATGGCCGAAATGGCACTGTTCCCCTCACAGACCTTCTGAGCCAGGTAGACAATGGCTCACGCTGCTCGTCCCATGGCATGTGAACTGCATCGCCCAGTGGCCTGCACACTCTCCTAGATTTGCTGGGCCTCCTCCTGTTGCTGCTGCACCAGGCCTGTCAATTGCTCGTGCCGTTCCTCCATACAGTGCAGCTAGCCGTCCATGTTCCTGACATTGGGAAAGGACACGCATGGGGGCTGTGCAAGTTGTCGTGGCTGAAGTCTAGCTGCTTGCATGGGGTGTGGTCGGTGGTGTCCCCTGTTAAGTAACTAGTATCCTGTGCAGCACCGTCAGTGGAGTCACGCACATATATTGGAGGCTGATGTGCGGGAGGGCATTGGCCGTCCTCCTGCTGACACCCTTGTTGCCAATTGCACTATGTCAGAGGCTGCCGGTGGTGCCTGGCTGGTGGTGGGAGCAGCTGTTATGGGCATTGCGGGTGCTGCCTTGCTGGTGGTGGAAGCAGCCATTACGGGCACTGCGGTGCTACAACTCCTGTTGCATCTGCATCGGTATACTACATCAAGCTTCTCTCGCATCTTAGGCCCCTTATTACTCAGGCAAGCGCTGAAACCTTTGCTAGAGCTATAATAAGGGCCAAGATAGATTATGTTGCAGCATTTTGGCGGGCGTTAAGAAGCAGGACGTTCACAAGCTCCAGACAGTGCAGAACTGGGCAGTAAGAGTGGTGCTAGGCCTTGCTCGTCGTTAACATATATCAGAGGCTAGGGGTTCTCTCCATTGGTTACCAATAGAGGCTAGGGTCAAATCTGGTCATCACTTTTAAATGCAGATTACGACAGATGCCACCATATTTGCAGACATATATCAATGATAATGTGAATAATATGGTTTTGAGGTCTTGCACCCAGAATTATCTTCTCCAACCTACGTGCAGAACATTGAAAGCCGAGAATTGTGCTTTCTTCTTGATAGCGCCCAAACTCTGGAACTAGCTGCCGGGAACTATGAGAAGTCAAAGCTCTATACAAGTTTTTAAGAGAGACCTGAAGACCCTGCTATTCACCTGATGTCGGGCTATGTTATCCATCGAAGGTCGCTCTTAGCCTCTCTTCACGGTAGGCTAAGCAGAAGCCTTACCCACTTTTGTTTAATGTTGTTAGTCCTATCTTGTCTGCACCTTTATGCCCGAGGGACCAAAGTGCGCAATACAAATGTTGTAATGTAATGTAATGCTTGGCTGGTGGTGGAAGAATCTGTTACGGGCACTGTGGATGCTGCCTCGCTGGTGCTAGAAAGAGCTGTTATGGGCACTGCAGGTGCTTCCTGGCTGGGGGTGGGAGCAGCTTTGACTGGAGATGCAGTTTGTGCCAACTGGGATGCTGCAAGAGTGGCGTCTTGGGCAGGTGTCCATGTCCCTTGGCCAGTGGCCTGCGTACGTGGTGCTGCTGTGTCCTGGGCGGTGGTGTGTCGAGTTGCCCGCCTTCCATGGCTGGTCCCCCATTAGGTGCCTGGCGGCCTCTGTCACTGTCAGATGATGTGCCTGAATGTGGAAGAAAGGCATGATGTTAGGGACCAGTGTGGATTCCAAATTCCCTGATACATGCAATATGGAGATCATGTGGCGTGATGTTGAGGTGACATGCCGTGATACATGGCGCACTCATGCATGCATTGCAGGGCCTCAGCTGCAAGTTGTGGGATGTAGGCACATGCAACAAAGCTCAAGTGGGACTACTGGTGTGCTGACGTATCATTTGCCGGGGACAGTAGAATGTGGGTCTTTACGGGAGTGGGGTATTGGGATGTGGAGGGGGAAGTGTTGAGCGGGGGCGTAAGGAGCAAGGCACATGTTGATGACTGATCCAGTTGCAGGTCCACTATGTGAATGAGGGGTTTGTGATAGGTCTGGAAGGAACATGGAAGGTCCATGTGATCCCCATTACATGGGAAGGTGGCCATGTGTAGGTGCAGGTGAGGGATGGCATTGTTGTGTTGTAGTGGAAGTTGTGGCATGGCAGGCACACATGCAGTATGCAGTGCAAGGGTGCCTTCTGCCTAGGGGTCATGCATTTTCACTTGCCAATACAGTGTGCCTGTGCAGTGTTCATCAGGGATTTCAGGCACAGATCAATGTCAGGTGGCATGGGGTTAAACAGTGCCAAGGGTGTTTCTTCAGGTGTGTTTGAGCATGCCTACAGGGTGTGCGTGTGTCACAGTGTGCAGGTGACACAGTGAGATGGCTTGTCATGTGGGTGGGAATGGGGCCAGCATGGGAAACAGGGCATGTGACTTGGTTTGGGGCATTTTGACATGGTGGGGAGAGTAGGCAGTGCTGGTGCTGTTTGTGATTTGGGGGATGGAGACTGTGCAATTACCATTTCACTGCTGTAGTGGTCAGGGGGTGGTTTCTATTGCTCTGACAGGTATATTGTGTTGGCCCATGTGTCCCAGAGAAGATGGGGGTGGAGTTGTGCACTGGGTAGGGCTGCAATGCACATGGCCATGTGTGTATCGCAGGTATGCATCCACACTTGGCATGGCATGGTCTACCAGTCCACCTTTGGGGCGGCCATGCCAATGGGTGTCTGCTCACTGCACATTGCACCTGGCCATGTTTCACCAGCAGGTGGTGGGAATTGTGTTTGGGTTAGGGGTGGTATTTTGCATTGCCATGGGATGCTGCACAGGGCTGCTGCACCGGGTATGGGTGTGCTGATGGTTGCAGGCGGTGGCAGTGCTTACGTGTACCAAGGGACATTGTTTCCTGTGTGCCTTCATGGGTGGGTGGATTTGGGTTTTGCAGTGCCTGACATCACGGACCACAAGGACTGGTGTAGTCCCAGTGGGAATGTAGTTGCAGGCAGTGGGAAATAAGTGCATGTTGGGTGCGGGGGGGGTGGCTGCCTGGCAGTCAGGAGTGTTGTTTATATTGGGGCTTTATATACTTACCGCCATCGACGGGTGTCCCAGCTCCGGCCAAGATTGTTTGCCTCATTGGTAGGTGAGGGCACAGTGCCAAGGGAGGATGATCAGAGTGAAAGTAGGAAAGTGGGAGCAGGGGTCCCAATGAGGAGGATCTCTGTCTTACTGGCATTCATGCAGAGATCGTTAGCAGCAAGCCAAGACTGAATTGTGGATAAACAGTCAGAGATGAGCGAGTAGGAGGAAGTGGCCGAGGGTAGCCTGAAAGAGAGCTGCTTGTCATCCGCATAACACTGAAAGTTAGAGGTAAAGGTAGAGATCATGTGGGCCAAGGGGCCCATGTAGATATTGAATAACCAGGGGGATGGGTTGGATCCCTGGGGGATACGACAAGCAGAGGGAGTTGTAGAAGAAAGAAAGGACCTCCTAGGAGGGCCGGTCAGAGAGAAAGGAGGCGAGCCACGCCAGGGCCTGATCAGTGATACACAGGGTATCACAGAGATGGGAAATCAGGATGCTGTGGTTTACCATTTCAAAAGCAAAAGCGATGTTGAGGAGAATGAGGACAAAAGGAGAGTTAGATTTTAGAGTAGGTCTTCACGGGTGTTCAGAAGAGTAGTTTCCGTGCCGCTGGATGCTCTAAAGCCAGAGTGATGGTCATGGACACAAGCAACAGATTCAGTGTTCATGGTAAGTTGAGTGATAGACAGCTTCGCCAGGAGTTTTCCCAGGAAAGGGGGTGTAGGTGCAATGTAGGCTCCACATTTCACACCACATTTTAGAGAGGATTGGATTTTTAACTAGGGCCAAGGGTGTGAGACTCATAGATGGACTCAAGGTTATGAGAGTCAGGCTGGATCTAAATAGATGCCAATGCACAGAACACATGCTAGAAAATTATCACTTTGCTCCACAATGTATTGTATTGGGCTGAGTTGCACTACAGGAATTAAACTAACCTGAAACTAATATACCAATTTATCCTACCCATGTAACATGAAACAGATTCCCATATTAAAGGCATGGTCTAGTAAAACATGTTATTTAAAAAATAAATAGGCAACATAAAAAAAAAATACTACCATTCTCTTTTTTAAAACTTCCTATGTAAAATTTTGAGCTATTCAAGCTCAAAATTCGCAAAAGCAAGCACATGGGCGCATCCATTTTGTGAAATGGATGCCCTCCTGTGCTGGCTTTTGCTTTTGTGGCACTAATGAAGGAAAAGCCAGCCAGCTGTAGTAAACAAAAGCTACCGCTGGGTGGCTTTCCCTTCATTGGTGCTGTACGCGGAGGACGGGGACCGGAGACCAGAGCAGGAAAGCTGCAGCTGAATCTCGGTAAGTGCTATTTATTTTTTAAAAAAATAAGCACTAGCTGGGGTTTTTTTTCTAAGTTTTCCGGGCTGGAGGAGCCTGGAAAACTTAGAAATAAAACCGCAGCTTTAAAAAGTATTTATGTTTGCGGTTGCTTTTGAAGCAACCGCAAACATAAATACAACGTTATTGTGTTGGAAAACGCTACGGTTTTTCTTTCCAAGTTTCTCAGGCTCCTCCGGCTCGGAGGAGCCTGAGAAACTCGGAAAGAAAAACCGCAGTGTTTTCCAACACAACCGCGTTGTGTTTCTTCCTGAATCTGCTTTCCCATTTGGGGCTCTCGGGCTCCCCACGGGGAGCCCGAGAGCCCCAAATGGGAAAGCAGATTCAGGCAGAAACAACGCAGCATTGCGGAAAACAACGGCGTTGTTTCTGCCTGAATCTGCTTTTCCATTTGGGGCTCTCGGGCTCCCCACGGGGACCTCCTCCGAGCCGGAGGACCCTGAAAAACTTGGAAAGAAAAACTGCAGCGTTTTCCAACACAATAACGTTGTTTTTATGTTTGCGTTTGCTTCAAAAGCGACCGCAAACATAAATACAACATTTTTAAAGCTGCGGTTTTATTTCTAAGTTTTCCGGGCTCCTCCAGCCCGGAGAACCTAGAAAAAAAACCCCAGCCAGTGCTTATTTTTTAAAAAAAATAAATAGCACTTACCGAGATTCAGCTGCAGCTTTCCTGCTCTGGTCTCCAGTCCCCGTCCTCCGCGTACAGCACTAATGAAAGGAAAGCCACCCAGCGGTAGCTTTTGTTTACTACAGCTGGCTGGCTTTTCCTTCAGTAGTGCCGCAAAAGCAAAAGCCAGCACAGGAGGGCATCCATTTCACAAAATGGATGCGCCCATGTGCTTGCTTTTGCGAATTTTGAGCTTGAATAGCTCAAAATTTTACATAGGAAGTTTTAAAAAAGAGAATGCTAGTATTTTTTTTTTATGTTGCCTATCTATTTTTTAAATAACATTTTTTACCAGACCATGCTTTTAACATTTAGTGCTAATTGCTCCATTTTATAAACTGGATGCAGATTGATGGAAATGCATGATGCTCTGGAATTGGAGAAATAAACTTTAAATTTTAAATGTGCAGGTGAAAAGATGCCCTGTGTTGTAAGATGTGGAATGTGAGATCATTTCTGCTGAAGACATGGTATTGTCTTGGGGCAGAGAGTGCTGGAATGCTCTAACAAGTTCTCTTCAGCAATGCAGTTTGTGTTTTGGGTAAAGGCACAGAGGAAATTGCGTGCTGTTTTGGTTGGATGATCTTGTCACGGGGAGGTGCTTTTTGAGTGACAAGGGTTTTCAGAAAAAGTTTTGAGGTAGAGAGGGATGGGTCATTCCATCCACTCACTGACCAAGGAGTCAAAAGTGCTGGAAGGAATAGAGGGCAGGTTTCTGGTCAGACTGAGACCCTCATTACGAGCATGGCGGTCTGAGAAGTACGGTACCGGTAAGCATGCTGGTACCGTACTTCCCGGACTGCCATACTACGGGCTCTGCTCGTGGGAACCGTTTCACCCGCCAGGTTTTTCCTGGCGGGTGTAAAGGCACCCACGAGCAGAGCACGTTGGATGCACCGGCACAACTGTGACAGTGCTGGTGCATCTGACATCCCCATCCCCATTCAGCCCTATGGGGCAGAATGGGGATGGGGAGGCCCTTGATTCCAGCACCCTAAAATGGGCAATTACCGGGTCCGCCTAACTCGGCATGACCCAGTTCTTGCCCATTCACGGGTGCCAGACAAAAATGCAACTCCGGCGGTAGCTGTGCCATTTTGTGCCACAGTCTCAGGCGAGCTGATCTGGGATTGAGCCTGGGTCACTGCCAAGCTGTGTCAGGTAATATCGCCAACAGACCTAGGTAATTATGTTGTTAATTGAGTGGCATGTGAAGTTGCTGTTTGAAACTATATAGTATAGGTTAAATAATTCCCTTCATTTTAAGGTGCAGAATTTGTAACAAGAATGTAAACGTGCATGTAAAACTGTGTTTATAGTTCTCTAAGTATTGCTGCAAGACAGAGTGTATTTATTTTGCCAGCTTTGTTGCGAACTACAAGGCTGAAAACAGGCAGAGCTCTGCACTTTATCGCAGATAGAGCGTTGAAATCCATTGCAGGAACAACTGTGTTTATGTTGAATTTACAACATGGGCGCACATGTCATTTTGTGTAACTTGCATAGTTCTAGTTTATGATAAAAAACAATAATTTAAAAAGGTAATTTAGTTTCAGTGTATTTCTACTACATTCATTCCCGTTGAATTGGCAAGCAGAGAGAGATAAAACGTGCAGTAAGAAATATGAAAGAAAAGTTAGTCGCATTAATTTGTTTTCCATTGAGCGGCTGAAAGAATGTTTAGTATTTCATTTGCATGTTTAATATTTACAAAAAAAGGTATCAGGTGCCCCTCGCTCAAAAGAACACAGCATAATAACCTGTTCAGTGGTTTTTAACCACTTTGGGAGTTCGCAGCCATCTGCTTTTTGCTCACAGTACCTTTCACAGATTGGAAATAACTATTTGCATATCAGTCTTTGTCCCGCCCACATGGGCAGTTCAGCACCAAAATGATATGGCAATTCCCTTCTGAACAAGAGTCCCAACAGCAACCCCATATACGTGTTTCAGCCTTGAGGTGGAGCTGTGCCTCTCTGAGCATAGTGAGCAGGGAGTCCACGTCTGGTTGCCCCCAGGTAACTTAGGGTGACCAACCCCAAGTTCCTTCCAAAATTACAAAAAGGTAGCAGGCGCCCCTCTCTTGAAAGTACATGGCATGATAACCTGTTCAATGGTTTTAACCACTTTGAGAGTTCACAGCCATCTGCTTTTTGCTCACTGTACCTTTCACAGATGGGCAGTCCAGCAATGAAATGCTATGGCAATTCCCTTCTGAACAAGGGTACCAACAACAACCCCAAACACGTGTTTCAGCCTTGTTGGGCCTCATCAGCGAGGTGGAGCTGTGCCACTCTGAGCACAGTCAGCAGGGAGTCCATGTCTGGGTTCCCCCCTGGTAACTCAGGGTGACCAGACCCAAGTTCCTTGCAAACATTTTTCAAAAAGGTAGCAGTCGTCCATCTCCAGAAAGAACATGGTATGATAACCTGTTCTGTGTTTTTTTTTCCACTTTGAGAGTTCACAGCCATTGCTTTTTGCTCACTGAACCTTTCACAGATTGGAAATATTCATTTGCATATCAGTCTTTGTCCCGCCCACATGGGCAGTCCAGCACCGAAATGCTATGGCAATTCTCTTCTGAACCAGAGTACCAACAGCAACCCCATACATGTGTTTCAGCCTTGTTGGGCCTCATCAGTGAGATGGAGCTGTGCCTCTCTGAGCGGGACAAAGACTGATATGCAAATGGATATTTTCCATCTGTGAAAGGTACAGTGATCTAAAAGCGATGGCTGTGTACTCTCAAAGTGGGAAAAAAACACAGAACAGGTTATCATGCCATGTTCTTTCTGAAGAGGGGCGCCTGCTACCTTTTTGAAAAATGTTTAATGTTTAACACAGCCAAAAATGCAAAAGAGTGATATTGTAGATAATATATCACAGGGGAGCATGAGCCAATCATTTAGAGTGTACTAAGTCCAGCATTTGTTTACCATTAGTGACCCTGGTGAAATAATTATCAGGCTGTATCCTGAAATTATTCTCAGTACTACAAAAATACCCCAATAAGTTTACCACAATATATTGCAAAGAGCTAAGAAAATAGCACCATACGAAAAATACTACTAGATACCACTAGATACTAAATATAACCCAAAAAATCTCCTACAGGGTGATGGAGATTCGGTGATAGTTTGCTGGAATAGACGGGTCGGCTGAAGGTTTTTTGAGCAGACGGTGCACAAGAGAGTGCTTGAGAGGAGCGGGGAAAACTCCAGTAGCGAAAGAGAGGTTGCAGAGATCGGCCAAGGCTGGAGCAAGAGTGTCAATATTGTCTTGGAGGTTTTGGAGGGCCGGTGTCCATCTGTTTGGAAGAGGCATTCATAGACCAGACTTGTCTAGACTTGGAGTGAATGTAGAGTCTATATTGCCTCTGAAGAAGACGACCGGCCTGTTAGTCAGAGGGTGCACCTGAAGATCTCTATTTCTGTTCTGCTAGTCTGCACTTGTGTTTAACGGCAGCCAGATCAGAGTCATACCAAGAGTTGCACTTTTTGGCAGGCTTCAGTCGGACCCTCATGACAGGGGCAAGAATATCAAGAGTGTTGGAGATGCAACAGTGAAAGATAGAGAGGGCTGCATCTGGGTGGGAGTCAGCCAGAGGAGTTAGAAGAGGAGAGCAGGTGATGGCAAAGGCAGCCAATAACACTTTTTTCATGGGTCAGATGACACTGAAGGCAGGAGGTGGTATAGGGTGTGCCATTTTTAACGGAGAATAGAGCTTCAAGTGAGGAGAGAGAAGAGAATGATTAGTCCATGAGAATGAGGTAGTGAGAGGAATAGAGAGTGGGATGTCTGTGGAGATGAGAGCATCCAAGGTGTTGGCGGAAGTGTGCGTTGGACCAGAGGGAATGGAAAGAGAAAGGGAATAACACAGGTTGTGAAAAAGTCCTAAAGAGTCCGGAGAGTCAAGATGGATGTTAAGATCCGCCAGGAGGAGTTGGGAAGAGGAGGAGAGGAGAGAAGAGGCCAGGTCAGCCCATTCCGAGAGGAAGAGGGTGTACTGGCACCACAGCCGATAGAAGATGGCCAGAGTAAGAGAGGCTACAGGCAGGAGAGAGAGCCTGCAGTCCAGGCATTGAAAGGAGGAGTAGACTTGAGTTGGAATAATGGAAACATGGATACACTCTGAAAAGAGCAAGGCTAATCCACCTCCTGGTCTGTTGGGCATGGACACAGAGAGGATCTTGTAGCTTTCAGGTAGAAGTGTGACAAAACGTGTGACAGAGCTGGCCTTGAACCATGTATCAGTAAGAGAAAGAACATCAAGGTCCAGGAGTTCAAGGAGGTGGCAAATGTCAGAGGAGTGCTTGACAGCTGAGGGAGAGATTAGTGTGCCAACATGTAGCAGTTTGCCATTTTTGAGGGACTTACGGGGGGGTGCAGGAGACACAGGTCCTCCCGGTAAGCAGCAAGAGTGACTGAGAGATAGAGATAAGAGGAGACATAGCAGGCAAGGATGACAAGGGTGTCAGTGAGGAGGGTGCAGACAAGGAAGCCAGGTAGTAGGAGATGGCAAAGAGGCCAGTTGCAGTGGCAGTGGGTGGCCAGGGCAGTAGGGTGGTAGAGGCTAATGAAGTTGTCAGTGTAGTGCGAGAAGGCAAGGGAGCCTGTACAGTTGAAAGCAACAAGGGGCGAGTTGTGCAGCAGGTAGTGAAGTTAGTAGGAGGCAAGGTAGCCATGGTGGGCATAGTTGGCAGGGGAGCTTGGGTGGCCGTAGGAACAGGTGGCAAGGGGGCCGGTGAGGAGGAGAGAGGACATTTGGTAAGGCGAGGAAGGAGCCTATCAACAAGTAAGAGGTTGGATGAGGCCCTTGTACCAGGATGGTACCATTGCGATAAACATTTATGATGGCCCTGGAGGAGGAAAAGGAGGCAAGAAGGGACTCCCAGCAGGTGCCACCATTTATGTGTGAGGAAGAGTAAGGAGAGAGCAGAGCAGCCATATGGAGGGTGCATAGGGTCCATAGGTCTGGAGAAGGAACAACAAGGAGGATGTCGGTGAAAGTCTCTTTGCTGGAGGCACTGACATGGGTGTAAGCGATAGGAAGGCCTGGGTTGGAGGCCAGTATGTCCTTCTTGAGTTTCCTCCTGCCAGACTTAGTAAGAGGAAAAGGATAGGAGAGTTAGAGAAGATGGGGGAGATAGAAAGCACCACAGTGAGGGGTATAGTGTGGTACAATTTAACCAGCAGAGCAGTTGAGGTATGTGGGAGGAGGTACGCAAGGAGGAAGCAAGCACACAGGGACACACAAACGGGATAGGGTAGAAACACTGGGAAATGAAGAGCGTGAGGGAACAGATAACAGACAAGAACAGGGGGAAGAGGAGCTGACCTATCAGCACATTTCCATGAAAAGCAAGATGTGAACACAGCTAGATTCAATTTTTAAAACAACATCCAAAACATGTAGCATGTGAGCACGGCTAAATTCGATTTTTTTAAAACAGCATCAAAAACATGTAGGATGTGCACACAGATAATTCGATTTTAGAAGAGCAGCAAAACCAATGTGCACACAGCTAAATTCGATTTTAGAACAGCAGCCAAAAAAAATAAAATAAGTGCAAAGCTAAATTCGAGTTTTTAAACCAGCATCAAAAACATTCAGGATGAGCACATAGCGTTTATGTTGTTTTTTTGGTCAACAGGTGTAGCAGCACAACAGTACAGGGGTGTAGGCAGTGCAAATGTAGCCCAGGAAAGAGGAGAGACAACGTGTAACCCTCTTTGACCATGACCTTGAAGACCTTAACATAATTGTGGGCAGCTTAAAGCCCTCAAGAGCACCAGGGCCGGAATGGGATCCACAATGTTTCTTTATAAGCTGATCCCCAATACTAGGGTGGCATGGGCGTAATTTTAGGTGGGGACGGGGGTGTTTGTCCCCCCCCAACTTTCATGGCACACCATTTTGTCCCCATTCATCTGGCTGGGGAACCTTTTCATCAGTCGGCAGGTCCCCCCCAACATTTTCAGCAAAGTTACTCCACTGTGGGTTGGTGTTCTATTTAACATCTTTAAAATAATAGAATATACTGGCATCATTCCAACTAGCTGGTTGAAATCCATACTCATTCCTGTTTTAAAAAAGGGGATCGACATGACCCTGCAACTTATCGACTATTAGCAATGGTTGACTCTAGTCAAAAAGTCTTTGCCACTATCCTATTGAACACATTAACGAATTGGGCTAAAGATTAGGGCCGACTAAGACCGTTCAAACTGGTATTAGAAAAGAATTTAGTACGATTAGCAACAGCTCTGCTATCCAATTCTTAATGGCAGAAGTGACAACTGGTACTAATAACAATTTGTTTTGCTATTATATCAATTATAGCAAATCCTTCAAGTTGGTATCACGCCCACTATTGTGGAATAAATTAGAGACCTAGGGATAGAGCCACAAGTGTTACACTTTTTTCAAATATACACGAATACATCAGTCACTGTACAATTAAGTTAAGAAGGCGAGTTATCTTGCCATTGCATGACAAATCATGGCCTCAAACAAGGCTGTGTACTAGCACCTATTTTATATAACTTATATGCTACTGAACTGGCGGACACTATGAATGATGCACATCATTTCCCACCTAAAATTAACACAGTGTCGATTTCCTGGCTTGCATACACCAATGACACTATTTTATTTGACCAGACACCAATTGGCTTACAATGGCCCATAGATGCCCGTTCAGCCTATGCGACAAAAAACTACACAATCATCAACTCCTCTAAATCTAAAATCATGTGCCTTGGCTGCTCTTTCTCAAAAAAAACATCGTTTTTATGGACATTAAATAATATCACGCTTACTGTAGTGGAAGAGTACTACTACCTGAGCTTTCCTATTAAACTAAATCCCACCTTAAATTATTATGGGGTTTCAATGATCCTTAGAATATGGAGAAAATGGTGAAACAATGTATAGCTAAGCAAGGTGGACACAATATTGCGGTGCTGCTGCAGATATAGGGCCTCATTACACGTTAGGTGGTAAGGGTTTACAGGTACCGGTAAGGGCACCGGTACCGGTAAACCCTTACCGCCTTACTACGAGTTCCCTTTGCGGGACCCAACCTTAACGGCTGGTTTTACCAGCCGTTAAAGTAGGGTGCCGCAAAGGGACCTCAGTGCTAATTACGGTACCGCAATTTGCGGTACCGTAATTAGCTCCTTCCCCATTCCCATTATGCCCTATGGGGGCAAAAATGGAATGGGGAAGTGCCTTGGTGAATGGGGAATTACCGCCTCCACTCACCTTGGAGTAGGGCGGTAATTCCGCCATCCACCAAGGCGGACACGGTAAAATGATGGCCCATACTGTGTTAACATCATCCTTTTACTTTACGTTCTTTCAATATTACGCCTCAACAAGTTTGCGGGCTAGAGGAGGGAAATAGCCTAAGATCTTGTATTAACCTTCCCTCCTCCACACCTGTGGAGACTTTAAAATTGGAATACGGTTTGGCTTCTTTCTCATCACTATGGTCAACCCAACACACTTTGCTTTACCTAAAGACAGCTAGCTCCATGTGCCATGCATGTAAATGGGTTACAGAGCTTGATTGGTAACATCTATAATGGGAAGGGAAAAAACGTGTTTCTTTCAGGAATTACAACAGTTTGCCAAAATTGTTTGCATTTTTATCTTAAAGTGCATTGAGCATGGAGTCCTGTGTAATGCATTGACAGCACTTCAATGTTTTTGCATGATTTTAGCATCACAGCGGTTGGATTATTTTATTGTTTATGTTAGATGACTGCTGTTTTGTATTACTTGTGTTGCTGATGCCGAAATGAAGTGTTTTGATGATGAATAAGGTTATACACTTTCACAACTACTCAGAAGCTCAGAATTGCGCGGAGAGAATAGGGTGGTCAACATGCAGACATGAAACAGGATTGAAAACGCAAAGCTGCAGATGGGCGCTGGAGCCACGCAATATTCACAGTAATAAATCACACTTGTTTAAGGTGACCTCCCATTTCCAGGTGACTGTTACTTCAGTGGTGAGCATTTCAAGAAATGACGCACGAGGCTCCACGGGACCCCGCGCGTGAAGCTTAGAAGCCTACACCAGTAGGCACGTTGGGCTTTACACAAATGGCTGAACGCGCTCCTGCGCGTGGGAGGGAAACGTTTCAAGATTGATTTGCAAGCTGTCGAAGAGCTGCAAGGAGAAGAAGGAAGCGGAAGCACGTGCCACATCAATCATGTTGCGCAGCCAGCTCAGTGCATGGCGTAGTGGACGAGTAAGCGTGGATGCAACGCTTCTACCAGAGCAATACCAAAATCCGCGGAGAGAGGGTTGCCTGGCGCGCTCAAAAGGATACATTCCTTGGAAAGCCGGGACGCGCCTTGGCAATGGAGCGAACCATTCCGGGTAGTGCTTCTTTCTCCGTTTACAGTAGAAGCGGCATTTTTTCCTTTACTGTGACCCCCTGGAAACAGATGCTAAGCCCCACTGTGCTTTCTGAAGAGGACTTTGCGCAGTGATATCATCTATCATTCCCAGAAGAGTTTTTTTTTTCAAGTGCAGGAGACGGTTGCGCTGTTGTAAAAATGTGATGATTTGTATGCGGACACAATCAGAAGCATCTGGGAACGAGCAAGCTCAACAATGCAAAGGAAAAATGCACATACTTTCTAATGTTTCAACTCTTTATTTCCCGGAGCTGGCCAGGCAATAATAACCGAGTCTCCTCTCATTAGTCACGGGAAGGAGTTGAATGGTGAAAACGTAACCAGGTGCAAATATTTCATTATTCTCTATCATTCTGCAATAGATATTTCGATTACAATACTGTCTGCATTAAATCACCTTAATAATACTTACGTGTTAGAGTGAGTACTACTCTCTGAAAGGGGCATTCATTCCTATGCTTACCACCCTCTTCCCTTAAACCCCCCGCCCCCTCACCCTTTTCTAGAGTGATGTGCTTTCATATTTCTATCAGAGCAGGGAAAAACTCGCCACTGACACGCGCGATGCATCACTGTCTCCAGATTGACTGGTTAAGGACAAGAGCAAAGGCAAGCAACCCCTCTGAAGGAATGGCCGCTAATGCAATTGTTAGAGTTGGGTGTTTCCTCTTTCCTGCCAAGACAATTTGCCCCAAGATACCAAATCCCCAAATCTCCTCTTGTTACTTCACAAACATGTAAGGTGGCAGCCATTATTATCGCTTCCAACGCAGGTGGCACCAGTAACACACCTGGATGACAGGCACAAGAACCCTCCGCCATTATAAAAACTCTTATTTTGTGCACCCACAGTTGGAATTCTTGACAACTTGGATCTTAAAAATCAAGTAATTGTGAGCTTGTGGCTTCAAATGAAGATGGACCACCGAATCATTGCAGTGGATGCCACCATCTTCCCTCTGGACTTGCAACCATTCTCTTGAGGTTTCAAATTCTTTAGCCAAAATAGTCTTGTTGTTTGATGGATCAGTCTTCTGGGAGAAACACCCTGACCTCTGCATTGGAGAACAGGCCACTGGTTAAGTTGAGCTAGTGGAATAGAGTAAGCTGATGTTTTCCTCGTTCGGGTTGGAGGCATGAGACTGTAGAAGACAGAACACTTGACTGACCTGTCCCTGCAACATTATATTCACTGAAAGAAGGAACCAGCCAGACATCTAGGTAGGGATATGTCTGATTTTTATATTGTTGAAGACAACCTTCCAGAGAAGTCATCATCTTGATAGATTCCCTGGTGGCCTAGTTGCAGATAAGTAACCTTCTTACCTACTAAGGCAAGCATGACCTCTGGACATATCAACAGGAGTATGGACTATGGGTCTCCATCTTCATTGACTGGTGCAGTGTAACACCCGTGGACACACTTGAGGTCCAGAATTGCTCGGTAAGCTTTAGAACCAGGAAAGGAATTGTGCATGTGTCCTATCCCTTTCTGAGAAATGGAACTGTAATAACTGCTTTCTAGACTCACGAGACCGGACTACCCTTGGTGCGGCTCTTGCTGTGACACATCTTGGGGAAGCATCATTAAAACGTGTGTGACATCCGGAGGGAGATTTAAAAGTTAATGGAGACTCCTTGGTGAATAAGCTAGAGGTGCCACTGGTTTTAGATCGCAACTTCCCACTTGGCCAGTAATAAATGTGCACCTCTCCTAAGGGAAAGGTACTTCTGCTAGGAAAAGAAACACCATAGTCATAACTTCAGTGGCTGGAATTGAGGCAGCAAATTGGAGGGATGATGCCAGTGTCGTTAGTTTCTGACAAGGTCAGCACCCACAACCTAGGATCTTAGTTTGATGGGCCCACCTATCCGGAAAACATAGACTGTCCCCTGATGTCTTTCTAGAAGAAAAACATGGGATACTGATTTCCCCCTGAATTATATAAGAGATCTTTAAAAAAAACATCCTTTGCCATCATTGTCAATTGTTTGGATGATTTTAATTTCTGGGTGTACCATAATGTTTTCCAGCTTAATCCTAATGTAGCCTTATAGACTGAGGGAGGGGTCGAATCGCGGGATAGTGACCCGCCATCAAGTTATTGCCTGAGGTGAGGCTGGGTGACACAAGGTGGGAAAGGGTCATTATCCCAAGCAATAATTACTTCTCCTGAGCTCTATACGGCTATTAGCACACAATGGAAGTGGCAATACATGTTTTGTAGCTTTGGTGTTGAAGTAAAAAATGTTAGCTTAATAGTGAAAAAGTAAATCGACAAACTGAGTTAGTAAGTTAAATGTGGTTTTATTCTGTAGTATTTAAATTGCAAGCTTGTTTTCATATGTTAAGCATTTCACTTGCATACTTGGTTAAGTGAGAGCAGGTTTAACTTGAGAACACATTAGGGGTTGGTGAGGAATGTGACTATTCACACAGGGAATGTGCGCTTGCCTAGGTTTTTTTTGCGTTTTTGGAAATGTAAATGAATGATGGGAGATCAACCTTAGAAAATTTGTGAGGCCATTCCGCACACATTTTCCCTGGTCACCACACAACACACATATAGTCACTTAAACTCCGGGGGTACACAGCCTACAGGCGCTGTCTTCCCCTGTCATGTTCAGCTGGAATGTGACAGCCATGGGTACATCAACGCATCCCAAGAAGGGGGAAGACAACACCTTCCTCCGGCATGGACAGCCTAATTAAAATATCAAAGGCTCCATGGATCTGCCTTCATATTGTCCCAACTGCTGGTGGCACCGCATACTGATGAGAGTTCATTGAGGCAAGCCTGTGAAAGGAGCTTGTTCACAGAACAGACAAAAGGGAGGCAGGACTAACACCTCTTGGATATATAATGTGTCGACTTGAAGCTAGTTCCCACCCTTCTGTATGAAGGACAGTGAATGGCATGTCTGGGTCCACTATTTACCGTAGGCAACCCCTGCAGAGCACACCCCTTACAGAGGAAGAAGTATGATAGGAAGTCTGCTCCCGTCACAAACTTCAAGGCAGCCCTGCGCTTTGATCAAGAGTCACAGAAGGCTCAGTTAACCAGAGAGACACTTTGATCTACAACAGACAGGGAGATGGGTGGGATTTAGGAGTATATGTTGTCACCCCTTAGCTTTCCTGTTGCAAAGCATTCTGGTCCTGACCTCACACATAACAGAAGATTGTTGGTGGGGACCCATGATTGGTTCCTTAAGGTAGGCTTATCCTACACCAATCACTGGGGCCCATTTGGCTTTAAAAGAGGGCTGATCCCCTCACTTAGCAGATCATCTGACAACTCAAAAAGGAGTAAGAAGAAGGACTCATTTGGACCCCGGCTGAAGGTACAGTGTGACTTACATCTTCCGCTAGTGAAGGAAGGCCAGGATTTCCAAGAGGGAAGCAATATCCCTCCCCTAAACATCTCCCAGGCAACAGAGGGAGATCCCAGACCCAGAGGACACGTCCAGCATCTACAGCCCCGGTACTCAGCCAGCACACAGCATGCCTTGCTAGGTTCTGCCAACAAGAATCCTAAATGGGAAGTGCCAGAGATTTTCTGCAAACACGCTCCTCAGCTTTGGGCTGTCCGGCTTAAAGGATGACACAAGCCCTGCAAAGAAGCTAGGAGGAGTGCATTAACAAGCATCAACCAGCGTCCATCTTTTAAGGACACTTTTGAGACAGTTGAGCACTTGATCCGCGACCGGCTGCACAACTGACTGTTGTCACGCTGCGGTCCCTAAAGCCACCCAAGACGCCTCGACCAGCGTTTGAAATCCGCCAACCAGCACAGAGACAACGATTCTTGACTCTGAGCCGCCGTGTAGGCCAACCTGCAGCCGTCGGTCCAGCCTCGCTTGCCGAACTGCCTGCCGCCTGATACCCACAGCTGTCACCCATCTTGAACTCATGAAACAAACTCAACGCTGTCGAGCATCAAGATCATCTCAAGCTCCAGGCACATTGTGAATCTGTCCCCCTGGTACTTCTCCGAAGGCCCTTAGTGACATTTACGACCCCTTGCTCTCTTGGTGCTGAAACCATATAACCATGAACAGTTAAAACTGATTGCTTTACCGACTACCCTCCTGTCAGTATCCACAGCACACCCTTTCCTTCGTGTTCCTTTACAGTGTGGGTTGTATTTTGTAGTGTGCTAGAATTGTCTGTTGTAATAATAATAATGTCGATATATTTCATTGGGTAATCATTGTATTTTTGCATTGTGTTGCAACTAATCAACGATCCATGACCTTGCGGCAATAAGCCTGCTGTTCCGTCCACGTTTTCAAAAATAAGACTAGGAGGTTTATAATTTACTTGTGTTCCAATCTGTTCAGATCCCTTCTGGTGTACTAGAGGTGTGGGGCTGATTGATGGTTTAGAAACCAATATTCATCCTTGGACGACTGGTGCCGCGGACGTTGTTTTGTCACAGGGTTGTGTAAATGTAAACACATTCACTATAGGTTGATGAAAGCATTTTCAAAATGTTTGACCTTTTTTCTTTGGGTGGTCTACTATATAGGATGTTGCAGTGACAAAAAAAGGTTCCCTTACGGAGGAAGTGTCCTGTTGATAGACATCTTGGCTTTACATTGCATTATTGTTCCCCTCTCTGCTTTTGAAGTCAAAGACCCGTATTGATAGTGTTTTCCAGTGGGGTTTTGCCATTATAAAACGCTTCTGCGAATTAGGCCCAGAAGGTTCAGAATGCAGTCAATACCAGTAGTTATTGACTGCATTCTGAACATTCTGATTGACCAGGAGGGCAATAACGATTTCAATGGGCTCATAAAAATTAACTCATGCCATTGGGCTTCAAAAGCAATCATACAAATTCATTATGGTGGCCCACTACTCCTGATCTTTTTGGACTGCCTGTGACTTTGCTAATAAAATAAAGAACCTGGTTATTTACTGGAGTGCTTATTCGAACATCTGCCCAGATGGCTGAAATAGCTAGGTTTTCTTTGTTTTAAACTTTGACAATTGTGCTATGTTCTCCCTTCCTTATCTAAGGAAGATCGTACACCTGTAGTTGGCTCACTTATCATATCAAAAACTGACTATTGATGTGCACTGTCGCGCTCTGATACACTTCTGTATGAGCGTGATAGAAATCAAATATCAATATCAATATTTCTGTATGGTGGTATTCCACTATATCAACTGCAATGTTTACAAGACATTCAAAATGCAGCAATCTGGTTTATTTTTGAGTTTTCACAAAAATCATTATGTTTATTCTTTGGAAAAATCTTTACACTGGCTGTCGGAAAACCACAGACATCCTTCATGATCTTGTGCTTGGCTTTTAAAGGTCTGAATGGTCTAGCACCTAAGTACCTTGAAAATAAGATCAAATATCATAAACCACTGTGGTCTTTGTGAAACAGAAATGCTTTCCTTTTGTAAATTGTGTGAGGCCTGTAAAGTGTAAGACAAGAGGTGAGCACAGTTTTTATAGTTATGCCCCTTACATGTTCAATAACCTTCCTTTAGCCATTTAGGTGATTTGATGTTTTTACTTATTCCCCAAAACATTAAAGACATCTGTTTTGCTAATAAAATGTCTTATACTGTTGCCTATACTCATTTTTTCTGTGACTTCATTGCATACTGAGAAACCTTTACGTTGGCCAATTTGTGTGTTATAAATCTCTTAATTCAATTCAATATATATCCTCAATAATTTCACTGAAGCATGATTACAATTGATTCATTTGTCAAACTCCAAATACTCTAATTAGTTATAAATCACACAACAAACATTGTAAACTCATCATAGGCAGGTGATGAAGGAGATGTTAGGAATCTAGTCCATTTTCAATGTTCTCATTAGGCTGGCATGTTGTCCCGTCACAGCTGTGAATGTTGATGGTTCCTATGTGCATGTTGTGTGGGGTGCATAATAGGAAACAACACTGAGTAAAATATTGCAGTCCAGCACATAATATCCTCTTCAAAGTGGATTGAATACCCACAACATGCATCAGTCAACTGACTTTTAGTGTCCAATATATAGTTAGCCAAGCCATAGTCCTTTAGCCTTGTGGGGCGAGGGATCTAATCACTCAAATGATAGCTCAATCCCTAGCTCCTCATCAGTGTGGTGGTCGCAAGTGGCTCTAGTGGTAGTCAACTGCTGATCAGCACATCACTGGCATGGTTCAAGTGGACTTCCGGGACTGCCACATGCTTCCACAGATGTTCAGCGAGAACCTTTGAGTGTAATCAATTGGGAGTCACAGAGTTATGCAGGCCCTCTGCAATTACCATTGTTCCTTTGAGTTGGTTGAATGTCTTAAAAGTAACACTACATTTCCTTTGGGGTTGTTGCTTTGTGTAAGGACGTGGTTCCCCCCAACGCCTTGGCATAGCTTTGTGTGCTCATGTGTGTGTGTTTTTTTCGATGTATTTTTCCTTCAATTACTCCATCAAAGGGATCGATTGGGATTGAGAAGCGGTGTGCTATCGTTGAGATAGTAGGTTGATCAGTGAGTAGACGTGTAGTAGTAGCTCAGTAATCTGTACAATACTTGCTTAAACTCTCATTCCATTTGCCAGGATATGTGATTATTTATACTGAGTGTTTTCACAAAACATTCAGAGGCTTTGTCGGCCTGAGACCGACACAGTACTGCTGCTAACTGAGTAATGTCTTCCATTGACTTGTCTGAAAGAAGGATAGAGTGATTTCAAACAATTAGCATTGTCTGTTCAATCTTCAGATGGCAACCATGCTTACTGCTTGGTGTTTTGGGAATCATCATGTCAGTTTTAATGAGAACACTTGCATGCATATCTTCTGCTACGTATGCTACTTGACCTTTCTGTAAAGAATCTGGCTTCATGTGTTGGGACAAAAATTCCTCTGTATTTCTAGCCCCTCTGTTTTATTCTAGTTCAAAGTTGTAACCTTGCAAATGAAGCATCCTCTTCTCTGCCTTGTGAAGGGCAGTGGAGATATGTCATCACAAATGTAAACTAGTGGTGTCTTAGCTAGAATGGCTAAGAACCTCAGTCAATATGTGTAAAGACTGGTAGGGGCTGTCGGTACTTTTGCTCTCTGTATGGTAGAGGAGAGGCGCAGAGGACCCCATCCAAGATTCTCTATAAGGTAGCAATGGACGAGCAATCAAGGCCTAGCTTCTCAGGAGGTGATGCAGGCTGGTTCTTAAGTACAGTGTAGTCCCCGAACCCCCACAAAGGAATGTCCACACAATGTATTACTGAAAACACAGTCTTTATATAATTAATATTCAAAGTTATGTACACAATCACAGTAATGCACTTTGTACTCGGAAGTCAATAATGATAAATATATACAATTCTAAAGTGGTACCACCAATGTTATCAAATCTTATAAAAGTGCATCAACTGTACGGTTAAAATGTCACACAGATCAATAACGAGGAAACCAGCAATAGAGATAGGAAGGAACGCAAGATGGTTGAAACAATAGGCAGAATGCTGACCCCTACCACTAGGCACAGTTCTGTGTGGAGATCCCCCCACCTGGGCAACCTGTAAATAAAGATATATAGCACAAGTCCAGTACATATATTGTTCAATAGTCTTATTTCCTCCTATTAAGGTTTTACCCCCCCCCAATGTACGTGGTGGAGTAGAGTTCTTCGAAGATGCGTCGACCGATCCTTCTTGAGTGACTCCCTTTAAAGCAGGAGCCATGGATTGTCGAGAGGCGTCGAGGAACTCGGCGTTCGGTGTCGGGAAATCGACGGCCCTTCTTGAGTGCCCTCCCTTTAAGGCAGGAGTCACGGGTCGTCGAACATCTGACGGCGAACAGGTTGAACTACGGCAGTGAAGTGGCAGCTTCGTTCCTAGCGGTGCTCGTCGACGACAGAGCGTTGGCGTCCTGCAAGGAAGAGGCATGCGGGGCACCTCGGTGGCGATAGTTCTGGACCGCAAAGAGATGATGAAGAACTGTGGCCCAGCAAGGGTGTCGAGTCGTCGGCGTCTCTGTGGTCTTTAGGTGGCAGGAAACCCACCGGCGGATGCTCCTCGGCGCGTCGATAGTCGGGCCTTCTCCAGCGGAATAAAGCAGGCGACGATGCAGACGAGAGCGTCCGATGATCAAATGAAGTTCTTAGGCAAACGGGAGCACGGCGGTTCCGGACGGCGACGGCGGTCGTCGACAGCGGCGGACAACAGTCCGGGTGCTTCTCTTTGGGATTCCGCGGCAGTCCCTGTCTCGGGTCGGCAGCCTGTCGAAGGTCTGTCTACCAGGGAGCTTTGGCAAAGATCAGCTGTGCACGATGGTCCCTCGTAGCTCGGGAAGAGGGCGCCCTACCAGGTCCTCTCTGGGTCAGTCCTTGGAGGCACAGCAGCTTTCAGATTGTCAAGGAGAGCAACAGCAATTCTTCTCGTCCAGCAGGGCTTCAAGGTCAAGCTTCAATTACTCCAGTTACTCGTCGTAGTGGACTTCAGCTTCTGAACATGATTCCTAGCAGTGAGAGGTCCCCAGATATACTGTTGATCTCCCATTCATTCCTCTGGGTCACACTCAAGCATCCAATCACGACTAAGGGCATTCATGCAAGCAGGCAGCCAATCAGGCACACAAGATATTCAGGCCATTCACTTCTCTCCAGACACTCACAACAAGTTATGTGTATTGGGACAAGTACAAAGCCATTCAACACTCCCAACTGCATTCATACCGGTTTCAGGCAGGGCTGTCTCAGTCATTGTGTCAACCACCAGATACTAGACATCCACAACACAGAATGCATATTCGTCACACACTCTATTCACACAGGTCCCACCCACAGGAGGTACCCACAACATACATCACTGTGAAGGCTCCAGCTAGTCTGGCTGGGCCTTCACAACAACACCATATATGGCACTTCCACAGAACAGCCAGTCAGGGGCAAGGGACAGAGTCAGGGCTTCCCAGGACTTTCGGAAAACAAGGTAATGGGTAATAGAAAGCAAGAAGCCGCAGGGGCCATTTTGTTTTCCATCCAGAATCAACAGATCCCAATGGCAGGGCAGGGGTATCCCAAAATGGATACTCTGCGCACCTGTCAAATTCAGCATGGAGCTGCCACCAGCCCATACCCTGCTCTGTGGGCCACCCACAGGTGCCCAAAAACATACACTAGGGGCACAGGGTTGTACCCCCACCCATGGGTGCCAAAAGGGTATCACAGAGGTCCGTTCACCAAGCCAAAAGAGAGAGAGCTGCACCGCCAGGAGTCCCACATGAACTCCTGCGCGGAAAACACGACAGAACACACAATACAAAGCAGTAAATGACAAAGATACGGAGGCACTGTCCCTCCGATGCATTTCCAGCATCACAATATGTTCACAGTTGAAGGCGCCATAATACTGCTAAGATCTCACTTACATTTGCCTGGTGGGGAGGAGTGTTCTGATGGAATATGTAACCATTTGATATTTTCCAAGACATTCTGTCACTTTTCAGGCAACAACAAGGCCACTAGTTATGGGGTTGGCCTGTGTCCTTCTCTGTCTCAAGGCATCCCATTTAATTATCAGCCATAAGGGCATTAATGGTCTTCTGAAAGAGTTCTTGGTAGGATTCACTTAGAGTGGAAGCCTTGATCAGGTCATGTAGGGGCTCTTTAAGTATTGTCATCTTTGGGACCACTCTTTCCCAGGATTTGGCCAGGCCCAGAAAACAGATTGCACGTCTAGTTCTTCCTTGATGGTTTCAATTCCTTCAGATCAGCTTTGATGCATTTGAAGCTGAAAATAAATTCAAAGACCTGCAGTCAGTCTTTTAAAAAAATGTCAAGTTTAGAAATTAGACCTTAACTCTCTACTCTGTCAGCGTCCAGTGATATGGTCGCAGGAAAAAACCCTCTTCCGAAAAAGACAGTTTTTTTCTTTCACTTTTGCACATACTTATATGTGGGGGATGGGTTAGGGAAATCATTTCATGTAGGGGGAGTATAGGTGGGCTGCAGGGGGTCTCTGTTCTGCACATAATTGAGTTGCTGAGTGCAAAAAATCTATCTTTTCAGCCGCAGGATTATTCCCGCGACCATATCACATGGAACCATTCCATCATGGTTAGACTAGGCAGATGCCCTTCCCCTGTTTGCATGTGCAGGATAGTGTCACTCATATTGATCATGTCTTCAAGGCTGAGTGCTCGGCATTTCAGATCTTGGAAAACTTTGATGGTGAATTACATGTTGAAAGCTCAAGCATCAGTATTTTCATTGTGTTTAAGTGGAAAAAGTCCTTATGGGACATGATTCCATGATCAGCTTCATCTGGTTGAACGTAAGGCCCTTTGGTTAGCGTATCATGCAGTGGATGGGAAGCAGAGTAACTCTTACACCTAATAATTAGACCTAATTGAACCAACTCAGGAAGATGGCAAAGGTTTATGTTTTAATATCAAATGCCTGAAACAGGGAGTTACAACGGACACCAATGGATGTCGCAAGAGTTCTCGGTGCATCATACAAAAAAATTACACTTATATAGTAAAAATATGTCATATGTGACGTCATACTACATGGCAAATAAGAGAAACCTACGAGGGATTGTGATACGTTCAAGGGGAACATTTTAGTATACTTTCTATAAGGGGTTGGGTTGTGATTGGATATCTACTGTCAGGTGGACAACTTATACCCACCCCTATAGCAAGTCATTTTCATCACTATTAGGTACACAGTATATCATTGGCTCTCAAACTATAAGGCCCTTTGTTATACAGCCGTCTACAATTGGTTGGCACGCTCATGCCAGTCTGGAACATTCTGCTCACTAGCAGCACGTGAGCTCATACCCAGGTGCCAGGAGGTGGACGTGACTGTACCTCCCCATCCAGACTGTCTTTGAACTTAGCCTTGCAAAGAATCCTTGGGCCTCATTACAACTCAGGCGTTAAGGGTTAACGCCACCGTTAACCCTTAACGCCTGATTCTGATTTTAACGCCTGCTTTTAGCAGGCGTTAAAATCCATGGCGCTAACCTGCCATGGTGCTAATTACGCCGCCGTAATTTACGGCGGCGTAATTAGCGCCTTCCCCACTCCCATTATGCCCTATGGGGCAAAAATGGGAATGGGGAAGGGAAAATGGGAAATGAGGATTTACCGCCCCACTCACCTTGGAATGGGGCGGTAAATCCGCCATCCACCATGGTGTAAACAGAGTTTACACCATGGTGGTAAAGTTGGTGCACTTAGCACCAAGGTTGTAATGAGGCCCCTTGTCTCTGGGCTAAAAGGGAGTGCGAGCATGAACTATCGTTATCATTGAACTCCTCGCCCAACTCTATTTCCATGCTTGCCTCACGTGAAAAGA
This sequence comes from Ambystoma mexicanum, assembly GCF_040938575.1. Lineage (NCBI taxonomy): Eukaryota > Metazoa > Chordata > Amphibia > Caudata > Ambystomatidae > Ambystoma > Ambystoma mexicanum. The sequence continues at coordinate 772,205,750 of NC_090937.1, read as the reverse complement.
GACCACAATTTGGTCCATTCTGCAGCATTTAATTGTCTTAAATAAATAAAACTTGGCACTCATGGTGTTCATTCTTAGCACCTTAACAAGGGATGATTCAGCATCTCATAGTTACTGCCTTCAAGAATAGATAACCAGTCCCGGCTGCTTCAGCCTTGACACCAGGCCAGACAGCCCTTCCAGAATCATCCACAATCTCTGCTAATTCTTTGCTGCAACACAGCTCTCGGCTCCTCTCTCCATGGGTTTGAGCTTACTAAAATATGTGACACTGATGTCCAGTTTCTATATAATGGCAGCCCCACCTGCAGTCTATTCAGTACTATAGCCAGCTTCTAAAATTACTTGATCTACTTGCATTACAGCATCTGTACAGTTATTGAACAGCTTGCATTTTCTGCAGTGCTTGTCAAACGTGCAATCTTCTTTTTCGCATATGAAAGTTTACTCAATCCTCAAATTCGTTATCCATGTCAATAAGGTCCATACATTCTCTTCTTCAGCTATTCTTCTCTGTGCGTCACGCTCGTCTTTCGTGACATCACCAGCTCCTCTTTCTCTCATTTTCATATTCCTTCAGGGATCTCCTCTATTGAATTGTCATCTCTTCAGGGATACATTTTATAGGGTTTTCTCAGTGGATACCTTTTCTCGAATATTCACCATGGAATAGTTGCAACTGCTGGCGTCAAGCATGGCACAATCTCAGGCTTCCAACATACAGCTGGTCGGGGGCGGGACCTCCTGGCAGTTAGCTGCTCCTCTACATGGTGTTTGCAAAGATGATGTCTCTGTGGTTTGCAATCAGGTCTTTAAATGCAGTAGCAATGTTATTTTCCCATTGAATGCTCTGGGGTGACAATACCCTGTCAATAAAAGGACTTCACTTGATTGATTTAATAAAAAGAAAAATAACTTAATTGAAATGTATAGGCCTTCTCTTGAAACCTTTTTAGTTGCTTTGAAACCAGAAGTCCTTCTCTAGCAAATTCATTAAGCTTGTTGGAATCCAGGAGGCATTTTTAACCTTTGTTGTCTCCCTGAGTTCTGCCTGTATGGTGCCCCTACGTGTGAGGCTTTGTCTGTTTCATTTCTCCTTCTCTCTGGTTTCTTATCCTCTATATGCAATGGTGGCTCTGCTTCTCAATATGTACATCTTTGCTTAGACTGTCTTATTTTAAATATTCTGTCACTCTGATTAAGGTCAAACTTAAATTATACTAAGTTTTTCAAGGATGACCAGCCTTTGAATAACCCTTGTCTTGAGATATATCAGTTTATTTTCACAGTGACTCTTGGTCTTCGATTACACTGTGCTACCCCTACCCTTATGCAACAGACCATTCACTATGTCCTTTTCCTTCATTTACCTCAAATCCCCTGCCTTCCTCCCTTCTCTCATTATACTCCTTCACAGCCACTCTACTCCACAGCTCTCTCGCTGCCCTCACTTTGGTATCTTTTCCCCTCATATTGGATCTGCATTGCATGTTTAGGTCATTTTTGGGAATCCATTTCTGAACTCGATATCCCTGTCCTTTTCCTTCTCTTCCTTGTCAGGTCCTTTTGATTTGTGCGAGCCATACTTCTCCGCACCTCCTCAGGGATTCTTTAAGTGTATGGAGCCTTTTTCATCAGCAACTTTGCGCATCGATTTCTCTCTGCAGTTTCGGGTGGCAATGTGAGTCTTATAGACCTCCACTCAGTAAAACCTGTGCTGGCAGCTCCTCAACACTTTCTGGTCACTATGCCTCTCTCCTCTCTTCATGTTCCTGTGATTGTGGTATTGGTCATGGTGTTGGCCCTTGCAATTTTATTTATTTCTTTATTTAGGCTTTTTGTAGCAGCACACTAAATCCTCACACTGAACCCTCAGGTATCTAGGCACTAGTTACAATAGGTAAGGAAACAAGATAAGAACAATGGGCAAGGAATGCAGGGTATCAAGTATTAAGTAGTGCAGCTAATACATAGAGTGAAAGTGTCTGTGCAGGTGAAGGTGCCAGACATGGTGGCTTACGTGACGAGCCAGGTTTTCATATGTTTTCCGAAGGTCCAATAGGAGGCTTATTTTCTCACAGCGATGGGGAGATGGTTCTAGAGCTTAGCAGTGATGATAGGGAAGCTTGCGCCGCCTGATGTTTTTCGGTTGAAGCTGGGCAATCTGAGTTAATCGCTGTTTGTGGCTCTTAGTTGGCAGGGGGGATGTATTTCTCCACATGGCGGTTGAGGTATACCGGCGCACTGTTAGTGAGGCACCCGTGTGCTATGGACAGAGTCTTGACTTTGATTAACTCACGGATCAGCAGCAAATGTGCATTTTTTCTGGCTTCTGAGACATGGTCGTGTTTGGACAAACATAAGGCGGCCCGGAGAGCGTTATTTTGAATGGTTTGAAGTTTACGCAGGTTTCTCTCAGAGGTGCCTGCAAAGAAGGTGTTGCAGTGACACGTTTTGCTATGGTATTGGCCCTGGCTATGGAGAGGTGGTTGGTTGTGGTGACGAAGGGTTTGCTGGAATTCAGTAGTTTGGCGGTGTAGTGTCTAGATAGATGCCCAGGTATTTGGCTGCCGGTGAAGTTTGGATTAGGTTGCTGTCTTTGCTGAAGGATTTGTAGGCTTTGTCCAGATTGTGGAGTGCAGCGTGTGACTCTACGATGAGGATCTCGGTTTTATCATCATTTAGACAAAGGAAATGGGGCACCATCCAGTTTTGGATGATGTTGTAGACACTGAAACACTTTTGTATAGGTGCGTTATAAATGCCATATCATATCATATCATAGACTGAGTTGATGGTGAGTTAATGGCCACCACATCTTGGTGATACATGCCTGAGAGAGGGAGTAGGATTTGGGTTTAATCAGCGTAATTTTTGTATGATATACTGAGCACATCCAGGTGATCGAAAAAGGGGTTTAGTACAAATGTTGTATAGGGTAGGGGAGATGCATGTGCCTTATGGGACACCACAGGTTACTGGCGTAGATGGGGCTGCAGCTGCATGGTTGTCCATGTAGACACACGTAGAACTGTTCGCCAGGAAGGATCTGATTCAATCAGAGGCAGCTGGGGAGAAGTTATCTGTGGAAGTGAGGTGGTTGCATAGAATGTAGTGGTCAATTAGGTTGAAGGCTGCAGACAGGCCCAACATGAGGAGCAGGGAAAGTGTGCCATTGTCTTTAATGTCATCAGTTGGTTTTTAAGGTCTAGCAATGCCGTTTCAGTTCCGTGTCTTGGGCCGAAGCCTGAACGTCAGGCGCCGAAGATTTGGTTTTCTTTGAGGTATTGTTGGCTTTGGATATAGGCTGCTCGTTCAAGGATTCTTAGGATGAAAGGGATGGTAGTGATGGGTCAGTAGTTTGTTGGAATTGTGGGATTGAGAGAGGGTTTTGTAAACAGCAGTAGGATCCAGTCTTCTTTCAGGGTGGCGGGAACGTTCTCTTTTGAGAAGGACAAGTTAATTATTGCTCTGATAATAGGTGCAAGTGTAAAGTCTTTGATGTTGGGTGCAGGGCAAGCATCTCCTTTGCAATGGGAGGGTTTGAGGCTTTTTATAATGTTGGCTACTTCCAATTCTGATACAGGGCGGAATTCAAATGGTGGTGAGGGTGGACTCAGAGGGAACTTGGAAATCGTGGTAGTGGTGGGTGAAGGTTTGGCGTGAATGGCAAGTTGTTCAGCATGGACTTTCTCATGGAGGGAGAGGATTTTACCAATGAGGGCTACCTGCACCATGGAGCACCCGGTGTCCTCTGTGGTGAAGTCTGCAGGAGAAGTGGCAGGGGAATCTATTTCTCACAAGATGGTGAATAGTTCGCAGGTAGTGGATTTTGCATTGTCAATTCTTGCATTGTAGCTGCTGGCTTTGTGGGTGTGTATCACCTTTCTGTTGTCTTTTGCAATGGTGGTGAACTTTGCTTTGTTAAATGAGGAGGGTTCTTTTTTCCAAGCCATTTCTGCAGTGCGTTTCTTGGCATGGCTAGCAAGGAACTCTGGGGTGAATGAAGAGTTTTTCTTTAGTACAGGTTTGGCTTTGCACAGTTAAGCAGGGCCAGTGTGTCCACAGCTTGCAATATGGTGTTACTATAAAGACTGGCAAGGACCTCAGGGTTGGTCACTATATTGGTGGGATGAGGAGAGGTGTGAGGTGGTGTTTATTGAAGTTTTTGGAGCAGTGGGTTAGGGCTTCTGGTTTCACTGAACGGATTGGGCTGGGCCATTTGCTAATAGAGACGTGAAAGTTGATGGTGTCATGGTCAGACCAAGGGCAGGTTGTAATGTTAGGGCTGGAGATGTTGCAATTAAGGTCAGCAATCCAGTCAACAGTGCATCCCTGAATGTGGTTAGGTTCAGAGGTCCCCTGTGTGAAGCCACCTTAGTCCAGTGCTGTAGCTAGGCCTTTGGCGTGTGTGTCCACAGGGTTTTCAATTTTGTATGACGACAGCCTTCTGCAGGGTTATCAGTTTTTCATCGACCTTGCTCGGCATATGAAAAGGTTCAGCCATTTTGTTGGAGGCAATGCTACTGCATAACTTTAGGGAGAGTTGTATAGCGTTCTTCTCAACAGCAACATCATTGTATTTGCCTTAAATATGTTTTTTTTTAAATGTGCATGCATTATTTGTGGTAGGTTAAGAGCTATGCCCATGCAAACCAGTCTCAAATCCTGAAAATACCCTCTAAGCAATGACAAATATTTTCGTTGGCCAATGAAATGACAAGTAATAACGTTTTGGCATGTGTGTTTTTGTTTCTAGAGTGTTTACGTTAGCAGCGTTGGTGTTCTGTTTACATAAGGCACATGCTGAAAAAACGAGGTTATGTCATTTTATTTAATTAAAATATATGTATCATTGCGTAGGGGTTGCTTTTTTAGGCATTGTGGTAGGTTTGAAGGTTTTGTTTTTGCCCTTATTAATCCATGGACACCAAAACGGCTCGAAATATACATTTCCAAAAATATCCTCCTACATTGACAAACATTTTATTTATTTTTTCTAATTAATTATTTAACAACGACTTTCACATAAACAGCCCATTTTACAAACGTAGATGTGCGATCTTCAAATATAAAGTGATTGGTGGTGTTTGTAACCCGGGTGCAATGGGAATGAGCTGCTCATAGAGAAAGACGGTGTAGTCTTGAACAGAGAAAACTCATTTCGGAGATCAGATTTATCAGAATCAGATGAAAGCAGCAGACTTATTTTTCTAGGTGGGAAGGGAAACGTAGGACCGTTCTGGCGAATATTATACTGATGATTTCCACAGAGACTAGAACAATTCTTACAGTATTCGGTTGTTCAAAAAGAGAGCATTGTGCGTGTGTAGTCTATTCAACAACACTACGTATGACCAACCTAGGGATGTGTGCCACGGCCTGGTAATTTTGGGATGTGCACTGCAATATGTGACACATATGGAAAAGATACCACTGTAAAATGTTTGATCTGTTTGCTGAATTGGAGCACAGTAGGAAAACACCATTACTAATTTTAGAACTCACACAGGTCTCTGTTACTGCCAAAGCTCATATCTATCCTCTCAAGAATCTATCATCTGCATAGGGTTAGATTGTGGGCCAAAGCTGCAGATGAGTTGAGCTTGAAGTCAGGGGTAGATGTTGAAAACGATGGGTAGAGGGACCTGACAGTGAAGGATTTTGAGAGCTGGGTTGCTGAGGTGGAAGAGACAGGTTTTGGTATCAGTTACAGAGAAAGGACCTTGGTCACATTAGAGCAGAATCCTGGATCCTGATGTTTTAGTGGCAGGAGAAACTAATTTGGTAGTGAACTGTATCAAAGGTCGTGTATAAGTGAAGGAAAATTTGGTGATCTGTTCCATCATCATCTGCAAGCATTTTAAGGTCGCCCAACACGTGTAACTAGGGATTCTGTCTCACACAGGCAATGGAAGACAGCATGGTTTTGGCTTTCCAAGTAAGGCTACAGCTGGTTGGTTGCATTGGATTCCAGTATCGTGGTAGGCAAAGGGAAATTAGAGAAACATAAGTAGTTCTGATGGTTTGAGGGGGTCCAAGGTAGGTTTTTTGAGGAGCCATGTTATGATGACTTTTTAAAATCTGGAGGGATGTATCCAGAAGTGAAGGAGGAGTTGATGAGAGGGAGGAAAAAAGTGGGGAGAGTTATTTGAATAAGATGTGGGATCAGGGATTCTGACTTTTTGGATTGGATTGGACATCAGGAAATGAAGATCAGGATTTTAGATGTTGGAAAAAGGGGGTAAGTGGGTGGATGTTGAAAGATGGTGAAGTGTGAGCTTCTGAGGAGGGGCAGGAGTTGAAAGGCATTTTCAGAAACAATGTTACGATTAATGGTGTCAATAAAGATTTTTGAAAGCTGTTCACACATGGACAGAAGGAAGAATACATCTGGTGGTTGAACTCTTCACCAAGACGTTAAAGAGAATTTGGAGGTGGTGGGGGCTTTTTATATCATCCTTGATAAGAAGTGTCTTTTGCATTCCTGGCTAGTCTGTGTTTTCAACTGCAGTGCACAGATTGTGTCAAATTCATTCACATTTGTTGAGGTTATGTTTGGATGCTTGATATCAGTAATGCATCATGTCTAATAGGAGCTTTTAGAAGGAGAGTCGGATTGATTTACAAGAGCTTGTTTAAGGGTTGAAGACAATATATGTCTCTGGCCATCCTAAAGGATGTCAGGGCTGGTGTCAGTAGTAGGTTATGATTCCGATATGGATAAATATGGCCACAAGTTTCAACAGGGATGTTGTTTCTGTTGTCTGGTAATGTGAAACAATGGTGAATTGGGATGTGCAGAATGGCTGTGGTGAGTATGGGTGAATTGATGAAAAAATGCTTAAATAGGCCAATCATGAAATTGTTAGAGGGTTGTGAGTATCAGATGGCAGTGGGTTGGTGGTGAGCAGCATTTAGAAGTAGAGAAGAAACATTTTGGAAGAAGGTAGGAAATAGCTTGCCAAACATAGGTGGCAGCACACTTAATGCTTGGCATGAGCAAATCCTAGCAACCATGTATGTAAGAAGGTTGTAAGGTTTAAGAGAGAAGAGATCTTATTCCTAAGAATACTGTCACTTTCTCTTTCAGAGTGCAGTACTGGGATGATCAATGTGGTTTGTTATTGAATGGCACCATGAATACAAAGGCTTCATGCAGCACACCTGCCACAGAGGACACCCCCCAAAAAATCAGACAATGGAAGTATATAAAGACAGAGAAAAGAAAGAATCAGAAACTAATCTGATTCTAGCTGTGCTCTCGTTTAGCTCTCCTGTGGAGTTGCAATTGGAATTGTTAAATCGAGCGTCTTAATGAAGTAATTGGCTGAAATCAATTGACAAAGAGTATCAAATGTGTAGCCATCTTTTCAAATTTTAATTCAGAGGCTTGAAGTCGCCCAACTGTTCAGTGCCATTCTGATTGTATGCCAATGCATTTCGGACTATGTCCGTCATCAGGGCTAAAAGGCACTGATCGTTTAGCCATGTGCAGTTAAATCCTATAAACTGCTCATCTTTCAAACCAAATCAGAATACTTTAACACTAGGATCCAGCAAGCTAAATCACAACCGAAGGATATATTTTCTATTCTCAAAGAACTGAAAGACCCTTCTATTACACTCTCTGTACAAGAAAGCAAAAAGTGGTATCAAGATATCCACGCAGGCTTCTCTGAAAAAACTAATAAACATCAGCAGGCGATCGAATTAAAGAAAAACAACTCTCAGAATGTAAGGAATCATTCCCATTAATACGGACAAATAAGAATGACCTACTGGACCATCACTCCAATCTTTTTTCCTTTGAAAAAGTCACTGTTGTTGAGACACTGGAGGTTATACATAAACTTAGGCCATCCTCGTGTCAGGGAGATAATTTCCCTGCCAACCTATTCAAGGAGTATGTGGATACCCTAGCTCCCTGGGTAGTACAATTTGTCAATCAATCATTCAAAGAAGCCAATGTTCCCGCTGATCTTAAAGAAGCTTGGATCACGCCTCCTATAAAAAAAGAAAATGTAGATCTGTCAATACCAAGTAACAATAGGCCTATAACTAATGTGCCATTTGTACTTAAAATTATTGATAACATTGCCTACTTGCAGTATCAGAAGTTTGTCGATGCAAATGAAATACTGGCAAATGAGCAGTCTGGTTCCAAACCTTTATGTGACATGCTCAGAAATATGGGTGTCCAGTTTACAAACTACGCTGATGACACCCAATAGGTTTTTGAACTGACAGGTTCCTAAGAAAAGGATGTGCTGAGAGTTAACAAAGTGTTTAATGCCATACAAAAATGGATGGCCAATAACTCTCTTGCCCTAAACAAGGCCAAAACAGAACTGTTAATCCTTGGCACTCCTCAGAAAATAGGTAAATTAAACCAACAATTCCAAAAAAATAAGATTAATAATAGCTTCATTGAAGTTTCAGAGCATGTCAAGACCCTGGGGATCTTTATGGATTCTCATCTCTCCTATAAAAGACATGTCTCCTACCTAAAATCATCATGTGCATTTCACACCAATCTCATCTATCAGATTCGACCTTACTTATCTGAGAAAAATCTAACACTGATCGCAGGAGCAATAATCAATTCTAAATTGGATAATTGCAATAGCCTGCTAATGGGCACTTCCAAAAGTAACATCACCAAATTGCAGGCTATAAAGAACGGTGTGGTTAGGGCTGTATTTGGATTAAATAAACGAGAAAGAATCTCGGCAGCCAGAAAAAAAAGTCACTGGCTACCGGTACAACTGAGAATACAATTTAAGGGCTCGTTTATGATCTACAAGTGCCTGGCTGGTTCGGCCCCAAGCTACTTGGCTAAGAGATTAAACAATGCCCCCGTACGAAGAAGTCTTCGATCAAACGGGAAACAACCTACAACAACCACGGAAAACTTTGACCAACTTTGTATACTAGGCCCCTACTATCTGCAACCCTATGCCCCCTCTGATTAAAAACAGTGCCTCTCTCTCCACTTTCAAAAAACTACTCAAGACACATCTATTTGATTAAGAGGAAATGTACTAGCTCTGGATGCTGTATGGATGCTTGAGTCTTTCATGTTCTTTTTTGTTGTCTGTCTTCGTGAGTGCCTTGAGGCCTATGGGCGAAAGGGTGCAATACAGAAATTAAAATAGATAGATAGATAGTGAAAGTGTCTTTTAAAACACAGAGCAGCGTGAACTGAAATCTTATCATATGGCTTCTATTGTTCGTGTCATTACGTATATCTTGTATAAAAGTTGTAGGTATAAGACATCTAGGTGGCTGTAAGACGCCACCCCGATGGCGTAGATAGTCGGAAATGCATTGGCATACAATCATAATGGCACTGAACAGTTGGGCGACTTCAAGCCTCTGAATTCAAATTTGAAAAGATGAAATATGGCTGCACATTTGATACTCTTTGTCAATTGATTTCAAATTGAGCGCTACCAATTCTTCTGCTCAATTTAGCATTTTAAACACATAAAGAGGAGGCGGTAAGAGTGTACTTCAACTCTACCTATGTGCTGTTAACAGTACACGCAGGACTGTCATGTTGGAAGAAGCATGGTTTCTTATGCGCAGACGGCACATCAGTGCAACATGTGCCACTACTGGACAGGCTCATAAACGCACTTCAACCCCCATCGGACAGCTCACGCTAAACGGACAGATTTAGGGGGTAATTCATAGATTTCAGCGCAGAGGCAACGCACGCGAGCAGCGCAGAGAGGGATCGTGCGCCAGCGTGAGCCAGCCATGTGCGCTAAACAGCATTTTGGCGCACCGCGTATTCATGAAATTCCCAAGGCAAAAAGAGCCCTGGTGCAGAGAACATCCCGCAGCGCCAGTTACGCCCCCAAGAATGCCCCTCACGCAAGGAAAAGCCATCAAAATCCCCAATCCAGTGCAAAGGGCGGCGCTAACCCTGGACCAGCTTACAGGGCCGCTACACAGCAAACGCCGAGCAGGGAACGTGTATTCCTGGGGTGCGCTGGAATGATCACACGCGGTAGGGCCTGTGCAAGCGGGGTACGTGTATAACTGGGGTTCACGGGAGTTTCACACGCGGTAGTGCCTGTGCGAGCGGGGTACGTGTATTACTGGGGTTCGCGGGGAGTTTCACACGCGGTAGGGCCTGTGCGAGCGGGGTACGTGTATTACTTGGGTTTGCTGGGAGTTTCACACGCGATTGGGCCTGTGCAAGCAGGCTATGTGTATTTGGGGGGTACGCAGGGAGTTTCACACGCGGTAGGCCCTGTGCGAGTGGGGTACGTGTATTTCGGGGGTTCGCCGGAAGTTTCACTCACGATTGGCCCTGTGCGAGCGGGGTATGTGTATTTTGGGGGTGCGCGGGAAGTTTCACATGCGATTGGCCCTGTGTGAGCGGGGTACGTGTATTACTGGGGTTCGCAGGGAGTTTCACACGCGGTTGGGCCTGTGCGAGCATGGTATGTGTATTTGGGTGGTACGTGGGGCGTTTCACACGCGGTAGGCCCTGTGCGAGCGGGGTACGTGTATTTCGGGGGTGCGCAGGAAGTTTCAAATGCGATTGGCCCTGTGCGAGCGGGGTACATGTATTTCGTGGGTGCGCGGGAAGTTTCACACGCGATTGGCCCTGTGCGAGCGGGTTACGTGTATTTCGGGGTGCACGGGAAGTTTCACACGCAATTTCGCAGTCAGAGCGGGGTACGTGTATCCAGTGGGGTGCGCGGTGAGTCCCACACGTGAATTAGCAGTGTTGGTCCTCCCAGGTGTGCTCTCAACCTCCTCCACGGGCCCTGCAGGCAGCCCACACCACAGGGGACTAGCCTGCACCCCTAGTCATGTCCCGCAGGCAGCCCAACCACCATGGGCATGCCCCCCAGCCAGGCCACATGTCACCTTGCACTAGTGATCACCAACTCATGTCCCCCTGCACCCCCACCCACCCAGCATTCAGGGGCACCGGCCAGCAGGCCCCCACTCATGTCCCCCTGCACCCCCACCCCCCAGCATTGAGGGGCACCTGCCAGCAGGCCCCCACTCATGTCCCCCTGCACCCCCACCCCTCAGCATTGAGGGGCACCTGCCAGCAGGCCCCCACTCATGTCCCCCTGCACCCCCACCCCCCAGCTGTGAGGGCCACCTGCCAGCATGCCCCCACTCATGTCCCACTTATGTCCACCTGCACCCCCACCCCCAGCAGTGAGGGGCACCTGCCAGCAGGCCCCACTCATGTCCCCCTGCACCCCTACCACCAGCATTGAGGGGCACCTGCCAGAAGGCCCCCACTCATGTCCCCCTGCACCCCCACCCCCAGCATTGAGGGGCACCTGCCAGCAGGCCCCCACTCATGTCCCCCTGCACCCCCATCCCCCAGCAGTGAGGGGCACCTGCCAGCAGGCCCCCACTCATGTCCCACTCATGTCCCCCTGCACCCCCACCCTCCAGCAGTGAGGGGCACCTGCCAGCAGGCCCCCACTCATGTCCCACTCATGTCCCCCTGCACCACCACCCCCAGCATTGAGGGGCACCTGCCAACAGGCCCCCACTCATGCCCCCCTTACATGACATAAAGATGCACAATCATGGCCCACTTCTACATCAAAATACCACAGCACGCCACCCCAGTCTTGAGACGCAATGATTTCCCAGTCCACCCAACACTGACATGCCTATCTCAAGACACAAACCAAAAGTCAACTATGTACATCAACACATGTCCGTCACACACACACACTGGTTGGCATTGATTGCGTAAACCCACATTTTCACATGCATGAACCCAATGAGCCAATCACACACATGGAAGTAAAATATCAAAATGTATTATAGACAAAAATAAAGCAATGAAATGAAAGCATAAAAAAATAGCAAACATGAAATGAAAAGCATGTCCAAAAGATGAGTAAATGAAAAGTATAACCAATCCAAAGAAATCCAAAAGAAAAATAGTCCAAACTCTCCCTCCACCAAAGCAGATCCAAAGGAAACGTAAAAAGAAAAATCCATTAATCCATGGTGAAATCCAAGAAAAAGTACAAATTTATCCATTTTCCAACTATGTACAATCCATTGTCAAGGGTCCATGAGTCCAACAAAAGAAATGAAACCTACCTAACAAACTACCTAAGAAAAAAACTATATACAAATGTGTGGGGCATAGTCCAATCACCCCAAATCAACGGAAAATTAAAAAAAACCTAACACTAAAAACTATTTACAATGGCAGCGGGCTAGTCCGACAGCTCACTTTTCGATGTCCCGTGCCAGGGCATCATCGAACTCCCGCTCAATGTCCTGGAGGCGGTCCTCTTCCATGGCCCCGAGTGTAACGCTCACCTGACTCCCACGGGGGCGCTGGCCTGGTTCCCGCTGCTGTGACCTTGTCTAAGGTGATGCGCAGGGTTCGGAAGACGGACTGGACCGGGCCCCAGATCTGGCTTGTCTGACTCGCAGAAGTATCCTTCTGTAGGTGAGAATAGGGGGTTAACTGACTGCGGGGTAATGCAATCGGCCTCCCACTTACCCCTCTCACCCTCCTCAAAACCCTTCTGTGCTTCCCCGTAGCGTCTCACCTTAGGGTCTGGAAGGACGAGCTCTCCATCTTGCTTCTGATGCAGGGGCGCGTTGGTATTCAGTTACGTCACTGGATTTTCGGATGGGTGAGAACCAAACTTGCTTGGCTTCCAGGTAAGTTTTTCTATAAGTGGTTCCCCTTGTGTCCATGCATTAATGTTCTAATGCTAGTGTCTTTTTCCCCATAGGGGCCGGGGTACAGAATGCCGGGGAACAGGCACCGACCGGAGGTGAGCGGTGAAATCCTTGTGGAAATCAGGTAAGTCTTTAATGAGTGTTTTGGTAATGTCTTTTCATTCACTCATTAACGCTGATGTCTTTTTTCCCTTATGGGCCGGGGTCCGAAAATGCCTGGATGCGGCGCGGACCCGAAATGAAAAGGGAATGACCCAACAGGTAAGTCTTGACATGGAGTTTTAGCTTCCCTTTTCCCTTCTTTCTCTCACCTTTGTTCTTGTCTTTTTCTCCCTAGGCGGGGGGGCGCGACTGCGAATCCGGATGGTCGCTGCTGAACATGGAGGCGCCCTGTAAAGGTGAGTAGAATGCGGCGCTGCAGCGATCGATGCGATGTGCTTTTAAAAATAAATGTCTTCCTTTTCAGGATTCTCGGCGAAATGTCTCTAGGATGCAGATTTAGCAGGTGAGGCCTTTTCCTTCTTCTGTTCTCTTGTTCCCTTCCTTTGCAGGTGATTCAGGATGCTGGCAGGTGTGGCAGAAGTCAAGATGCAGGAGCAGACACGGTGAGCGTCCAGCTGCTAGATGCAGAACAACGCGAAGCACGTGTGGCTGATCAGGTGTGGTTTACATAGCCTTGGAAGAAGTTCCTAGAATGTGTCCTTCCTCCAATCAGGTATGTATCCTTCCCCGACCACGCCCGGGTGGTAAATGAGTCCCACAGGTAAAGTAGTACCTTTCAGGCCTCAAGGAGGCCGGGTTCTGCAGCATGGTCATGGTTTCATAATGAGCCTGGCGCCTATGGCGCCAGGACTGACGTTTTCTATGAGCCTGGCGCCATAGGCGCCAGGACGCTGTCCAAAGGGACCCTATAAGGGGTTGCTGGGACCTTCCCCGGGGACTTGATGTCCGCTTTCGGGGACACAGGGCCTGAGCCGGCTCCCCGGGAGCGGGCATCGTGACACCGAGGGTTTGCAGGGACGATGACATGTTGCCCTCCAACTCCCTGCGAATTGCCTCGAGGCACTCGGCCCGCCTCAGTGCCCTCCGCATGGAGTTCTCCGCCCTGACCATTGTGAGCCATGCCTCTTCCGCCTGCTGCCGCTCCGCATCTATTTCGTGGCCCAACCGCTGCCACACGGAAGACACTTGTAATCCTGGGTCCTCCTGCCCTCTGGCCGATGCCTGCCCCTCCGATGTTGATGGCCCCGAGCCATCATGGCTCCCACCTTGTTGCTGCTGTGCCTCTGCCACTGCACTTGCTGCCTGCACATCCTCCTCTGGCTGGGGTGCAGTTGTTGTGGTGGCCACCCCTGCTGGACGTCCGACTCCCGACTGTGGCAGGGATGTGTCCCCCAACAGCCTGGCCGCTGGGTCAGAGGCAGCTCCACAGGGTACCCAGGTGATACATGGGTGGGAAGATGGCATGGAGGACGACTGGCACTGGGTGTTCAGGTGAAGAGGGGGTCAGAACAAGGTCCAGCAAACGGAGGAATCCAGCCCTGGTGACCAGTCCCAGTAGGTCAACGCGGTCAATGAGGCATTTCGAGATGACGTGCAGTGTCTTCACGAAAACACTGCAGGTCACCTCGCATGCCCCATTGACGCAACGCCATCCCACTAAGGACAGGCTCAACCCGGTCACGGATAGCCACGTCCGCAGGGAGAGGAAGGCCAGTTGTTGTAAGCGGATCCCCTCCCTGAAAACGGGTCTGGACGTAGGCATCCCTGCTGGTGCTGGATGATGCAGTCACATGATCGGGGACAGGATTGCACACAGGCACCTCCGCCGTGGCCTGTGCTGCCTCCTGTTCCTGCCCCTGCAATGCACCACTAGCACCAGTGGAATCCCCACCTCCAGACCCTGTGTGTGTCCCTTCCACGGCTTCCTCCTCCACCAAACCCCCCACCAACATGGATAACTCCGTGCCATCTTCCTCCGTCAGACCCTGTGGGGTCTCAGCTGCCACTTCTGCTGCCGAGGAGTCCGTCTCCAACCTCCGCCTCTTGGACGTACCCTCGGAAGCTGCGGCCTGGGATGCGGCACCAGACTCCTCACTCCCTGACAAGATGGCAACCTGGGAGGGGAGCCGGGCCTTGAGTCTCCGGCTGGTGGTGCGATCCCTGCCGCTCTGCTCCACAGCACCCTCTCCACCCTCTTCATCAGTTGACGCTGCAGACAGGGAGAGATAGAGCACAGGCATCAGGGCACTGGACAATGGACTGATACACACATGACAGTTGTACATGAGTGTCAGTGTCAAACTTCAGACATGGGATCACACTCCTCAACACACATGTCATTTCAACTCACACACATGAGCAATTCAACAGCATTATTCCACCAGGCAGCACCATCCATACACAAACAACAGCACGAGCAGCCGAAGGTGAGCCTGATGTCACATGAAACACGGGGAGTGCACAACACATGCACACAGGCCACCACACTTACATGCATGTGTACATCTCCGCCAGCTGTCGCAGTGATGAGATCTCCACCCATGTCACATCTGCCATTCAGCCTTCTACATGTCAGTGTCACATGCATCCATGTTGCATCACAGTTGCACACTTGTCAAATACACACACATTCACATGTACACAGTGCAGATAGATGCAGCAGGAACCACCATCCATGTGTGACACCACAACCATGCCAACGTTCATACACAGTAATTCAAAAATGTGTGCTCCCACACCTGCATTTGGCCTGTATGCTTACCAACACATACACCATCCATGTGTCTCACACATGAGAGGACTCACATGTGTCAGCCTCAGGCCCCTGTACATACACATCCATACATGGCCCTACAAATACACATGTGCAACCTGCACACTACTGGCACACCACAACACGCACAGCGTCCAATCAGTATGCATGTACACTTACCGCTCGACTCCAGACGGGTCTGCCTCTCAAGGACCTGGACGTGGAGCGCTAGGCGTGTGCCTTCCAGGACCCCCATTTGGTGGTCTGACAGGTGGCCCCGGCGCCCCTTGGCATCCGCTGGGCCTTGTCGAGGGTCCTGGACCTGAAGTCCTCCCAGGGCTTCCGTACATGTTTGATGTCATGGACTGCCACCCCCTCCTCGTTGATGGCAGTCACGATGTCCATCCAGATCCTGGTCCGTCCTTCATTGTCGGCGAGCAAACTTCCAAAGAGGGCATCATACTGCCCCAGGACTTGCTCCACCAGGACACCAACTTCCCTGGCACTGAAGCTGGTGGCCCTCTGTCTCTCTGGCTGGGGGTTGCCAGTGGTGTCAGATGGTGTTGTGCCCGACTTGGCAACCCCAGAGGCAGGTGTGGGTGGGCAACTGGGTCCTGGGGCTGGGCTGTGGAGCGATGGTATCCCAGTCGGGAGTCTTCAGTTCCAGCAGGAGTGGTCACAGCAACTGCAACCCTGGCTGACATGCAGGCAGCAAATAGCCGGGCACGTGGGCAGCAGGCAGTCAGGCAGCAGCAGATGACAGGTAGGAGCATGCTCGGGGCTCTGGGGGACAGGAAAATGGCCTTTTGGGCAGGAACCTGGTCTTCCGTGTGCATTTGCGTGGCCAGCTTGATATGTAGTGATTTGGCACGTGAAAAAATTGCACTTCAGCGTGTAATTCGAGGAAAGGCCCATAGCGCGTAAGCACGTCAGTGACGTTAGGCGCGCAGGCGTTGCCCACAACACAGGTGCATAGTGAAGCAGCACGTGAGAAAACTGCACGTCACCGTGCTATTGGAGGAAAGGGCCTTAGCGCATAGACATTTCACGTGTGGGCTGGCTTAAAAGGTACGAGTATCACGCTATTTCCTTCTACGTGCTTTTTGTGGAGAGCGAGCGGGTGTATCTTGTACTTCTTCACACGCGATTACTTCACAACGTTTCCAGTTCGTACTCCCTGTTTCCTCAGACTGCCTTATTTTCTTCTTTTGGCAGGGGAGTTGCACACGCGTGTCTTTTTCACATTCTTTTTCAAGGCAGACGGTGAGTTGCGCACGTATTTCCCAACTGTGGTTGCACCTGTGTGTCGCGTACCCCTTCAGAGGTCATTGTAGGCTGCGTGTAACATGCGTACCCTTATTTGCGTGTTTCTGGGTGCCACAGCATAGTGCAGGTTTATTTTTCCACGCACGTGGTCTACCAGGGGTTGCGTGCACGTGTGCTTTTCTTTTTGGGGTGCCTGTGCGTTGCGTGACCCGTCATCTTCCCCCAGGGGTCACATACAGCCTTGCTAGAGCACTAGGGTACGAATTCCATCTAGTACCCTACCCCTTTCACCCCAATTACCCAGGACAATTGTTTACTGCAAATCCCATATGCACAACAACATCAGTGCCATGGTTGGGAGGCGACCAAGCAGTAAGGGAGGCAAAGGTGGCCGACCTCCAAAAGGTGGGCATGGTGGGCGTGGTAGGGGACGTGGCCAGGATTTGCAGGGTGCCCCTAGACCCCTGTGTGTGGAGGACCAATCAGGGACACCCATGCCCCCCCATGGTTGTGGGAAACATAGCTGACATCATCCCAGCTCAGCCCTTGTTGGACCGGCCCATTTTGGCACCTGAACCAGCACAGGATGACTCCCAGGCTGACTTCCAGGTCAGCAAGTCTAAGCCACGTGTGGCGGTGCAAGTTGCTGTCACCAGGCCACGTGGTTCTGGGGCAGCAATGTCATCTGCTGCCCAAAGTAGGCAGGGTGGGGAGGCTGAAGGGGCAGCTGCAGCTCTATCCACCCGAGCTCTGAGTCTCCCAGCCGGGACAGTGTCGGTCCAGGTCCATCAAACCGAAGTTGGCCCTGCCAACGTCACCCTGCAGCCAATGCCTGCACCAAAACATATAGTCATTGTGCATTCACACACTTCTAGTACCCAGTCCACCTGCGCTTCTGCCCCTACTGACCAGAGCGGTGTAAGCCACTCAGGATTCGCACCACCTTTGAAAAAGAAGAAGAAGGGTGCTCTGGCACTATAGGCTGAGACCCCAGACATGGCTACACACTCTGGCACGTCAAGGAAGCCTAGCTTTAATGACGCCGAACTTAATGCACTTGTGGCCTATGTGTCGGCACATAGCCGCAAAATGGTGGTGACTGCAGGGTGCAAGACCACACCTGGTCAACGTAGGGCACACTGGCAGACCATCGCGGACCAGAATAGTGCCCTTGGATTTGTGAGGCGCACAGCTGATGATTGCTACAAGAGGTAGAATGACCTGAACCGCAGAGCAAAGAACAAGCTGGCCTCAAATCATGCCTCTACACTGGTGACTGGTGGCGGGTCTCCACCAGAAGACAACCAATTCACTGAACATGAGTCTGTTGCTGGAACCTTTGTCACAGAGGAACAGATCCAAGGCGTGGGAGACCTACCAGATTACGACGCATTGTCCGGTGAGTGCCCATGCATGTGTGTGTAATCCATGTGTATGTTGTTTGGGTGACGGGTTCTGATTGAGTGCCAGGTGAGGGTGTGTACTCCTGAGTGGTATGGGTCACCCATGTGCTTCCTCCAAAACATTCACCGGCCTTGGATTTGGTTATGACATTATCCCTTATGCCCACAGTAGCCAATTAGCGCCACATTACTTCAGTTGCCCTTGAACTGTCACCTTGCTACAACATTGTACTGAATTTTTCAGTGTTCATTCAGGCTGATTGTTTCAATTCTCCCATTTTTGCAACACATTTTTGTGCCCTAATGCCACATATGTGACATGCTTCTGTCATTGATTACACCCCACATTGGCCCACATTTGTTGCCTTGTTATGTGAATGATTAGACCATTCTGGCTGATTGAGTATTAGCATGCTCACATGAATATTTGGGGCCTGTTTGAATGTGGAACATGATAGTTGTTTCCTGTCATGTTGAAGTGACCAACCATTGATGTGTACATCTGCCTGCGATCACTGTATTATTGTACACTGGATGTGTTGCAGTGTGTGGCACATGCGTATTTTGTCACACTATTTAGCATTTTTCATCTCATCATGTCCATCTCACATGGATGGGTGACAGTACTCATTCACTGACATATGACTGTACTTGTCAAATGTACCATGGCTAGGCTACATGCCATCTATGTGCTGGCATGTGCCATGTATGTGTATTGGACATGCCACTCACAGGCTAATGTGTGATGTCAGTGCTACCCAGCATACAGCAAATGTGTTGCTTTTCCATCTTGGTGTCCTCAGTGTCTGCTTTGTGCCTCCCCTTCCAACTCATTGACAGTGCATGCATGCCAGGGTTATTGTCATGTGGGACATGTGTAAATCATGTACTGGATCTCTGGCTTGTAAGGCCTATGTGTGTGCTATGGTGCTCATGTCTGTTTCCATTTGATGTCTTTCATGTTTTTGCAGGTGATGACGCACTTGATCCTGTAGAGGTGGAGGAGATGGTGCAGACCCAGGAGGAATCTCAGGCACGACCTGGCACCAGTGGAGGACGTGGTGTGGTGGTGGGTGAAAACCCAATCTTATTGCATACCATACTGTCCAGGGGTGTCTCTGGTTGCACCTCCCCAGATTTCTATGATTCAGGTGCTGAATCGGATGATGAGACTAATGTGCTGTCGCAGGTGAGTGTTTCCGGCAGGGATTCTGTTCTGTCCAACCCACCTGCACCAGGGATAGAACCCTCTATGGGGATGTCAGTGTTGGTAACTCCGCCTTTGGCGGTTACGGATGCAGGGTCACACTCTACAACATCTGATCCTGTTCCTGGGCCAGCAGATCAGAGGGGGAATGCAGTCCTACAGCCTCAGGCAGTACCGGCACAGCAAGGTGCAGATCGCCTTGCCCCAAACAGGTGTGGTGCCAGCCGACGTGGTGGCCGTGCGCCACCAGGCAATACTGTATGGGAAAACTCCATGTACGGTATTGCAGCACAACAGGGAGCCTCAGTTGAAATGATGGCTCAGGCAATGGAGAGGGTGGCCACTTTCATTCTCCCCCCTGAAAGGCAGATGGAGCAACAGACTCCATTTGCCAATCACACAGGGAAGACATGTTGGCGTCCAACAAGGACCGACGGGCGGCACTGGAGACTCTGCGGGAAGCCATTTCTGTGGAATCACAGGGCCACAGAGAAGCCCTGAGGATGGAACTCCAGTTCCTCAGGCAGACTCTAAGTGAACTTGAGGCTTCCCGAAATTTAAGGTCAGAACAGCAGCTGGAGCAGCTCACATGTTCGCTCTCAGCTGAGCTGCAGGCAACTCGGGAGGAGATCCGGGCATCACGCGAGGCCATGCGTGCAGAAATGCAGGCAACCCGTGAGGTGCTGCATGGGGATCTCCGCACTATCATCCTCCAGAATCAGACCTTCAACACCGGCATGCTTGCTGCCATGGAGGACCATATCAGGGCTTTGCGTGGGCTGCCTCCCATAGCACCACCACCTCCTGATGCAGAAGCAGAGGGTGAAGAGAGCGACAGCAGCAGTTCTCCCACAATAGCATAGCCGTGCAGGCCATGAGCCCATGGAGGTATTTTATTTCCGCAACATTCCACGCAGTGGGTGTTGGTGTGGACCCTGTCATAGAACCTCCTGGGTGCCCCCCCCCCTGGTCCCCACATGGCCATTTTATTTTATTATTTTTTTTACAGTGTATTGCCTTGTGTGGCTCCCGTGGGCATCCACAGTGTATTCCAGCTGGGCACATGCAGGCTTGTCCTGTGTTTGGGTTAGATGCTTGGGTTCCTGACACACACACCCCTCCTGCTTCCCTTTCCATGGGCTTGCAAAGGGTGTGACCAAGTGACAGTGACTTACACAGTGACATTGGGCTCCCATGAGCTGTGTGAGCAGTCTGTAGTCAAAATTGTGTGTACATCCCTAGTTGGGATTTTTGTTGTATTGAACACTGCATGGTGTATTGATATGTGCTTGTGCATCCATGTCTTCCTCCTTATTCACAGGTACCTTCTTCATGTCTTCACAAGACCGTCTCCTTTGCGGATGCAGTTCATGTTGTATGCAGTACACTGACACATTTTCCTGACGTCAACACTGCAGTTGGAAGGGGTGGATGTGCTGGCTTATTCAGGTTGTAAAAATTGCACTACTTTGATTTGGTACTGTCATATTTTGGCAATGTTTCATACTGTGTTGCTGTATTGTGTTGCTGGTAAGTATTTGGTCATGTGTGCTGTTTGTTATTGATTACTGGGAGCATATTGTCTGTCGCCTGTTTCCATTTGGGACAGTGCACTTTGTGACACTTGAGTCATGTGTTGTGCATTCCTTTGTTTGCTTTCACATTGCATGACATGCCATGGTGTGTTGGGTAGCGGAGATGGGGAGGGGTTGGGTGACATGGCGCTGTTTTCATATTCTATTTTGCAAGGGGGTAGTCATTCACGCAGCATAAATGTGTGTCTTTTTGTGACACAGCATTGGTTGTCTTTGGGTAGGTAGGGATGCACACAATGTAACACTTCCAGGTGACCAATCTCAGGCTGGTATGGTTGTGACAGTTGACTGTCCCTTATGTCGTCATCATTGATTGTCAGCTGGTATGTACCAGGGCTGTGTGCACTTCACAGGGGTGTGATTTTAGGTGAAGTAATTAGCCACCAGCTGCGTACGGGCTGCCTCACCACGTGCCCTTTCCCCTCCCATGCGCAGCAGCCGTGCATGTGGTTGGGGATGTGGGGGCACCACCATGTCCACCGGCAGGCCCCGGCGGGTTGCAACGTTGTGCAGGACACATGCTGCCACTATGATCCTGCACACTACTGGAGGCGCGTATAGCAGCTGCCCACCAGAGCAGTCAAGGGAGCGAAAGTGTGACTTGAGCACTCCGAATGTGCGCTCCACTATGCCCCGGGTTGCAATATGGGCTGTGTTGTATCTTACCTCGGGTGGTGTGGTGGGGTTATGAATTGGCGTCATCAGGTGGGTGCTCAGTGGGTAGGCACTGTTCCCTGGGGAGGTGATGATGGGTATCATTAGTGGGGTTGTGACATTACTCAGTATCTGACATGCATGCATGTGCAGAGGCATTTATACTCACCAAGCAGCCATGTATCGCCATGCCGCCCAGCTTCTAGGTCCCGGTTTAGGGTTGACATTCTGTAAATGAAACTGACATGGGTGGACCCTGGATAGTTGGCATACACTGAGGTGATGATTCCCTTGGCATCACATACTACCTGCACGTTGATGGAATGCCAGTGCTTGCGGTTTCTATAGATGTGCTCAGTTGCCCTGGGAGGACGTAGAGCCACATGGGTGCAATCAATGGTACCTAGCACTTTGGGGAAGTGTGCCACCCCGTAAAAAACCTGGACGGCAGCCTGCCTTTCTGCAGTTGTTCTGGGCAGGTATATGTGCCTGCGGACTGATGGCCGTGCAGTCATGATCGCCAACACCTGGTGTAGGCACCATGACTGCGTGGCCTGTGACACCCCCCCCACTATGGCACTTGTACGCTGAAATAAATGGGTGACCAAGAAGTGCAGTACATTGAGAACCTTTTCCAAGGGGCTCAGTGCTTGGGAGCACAGGGTGGGTGATGTGAGGTCATCCTGACACTCACTCACCAGGTCGAGTATTATGTGAGGTGGAAACCTGTACCTCCCATACACCTGGTCATCAGGCATCCCAAAAAGGCTGGTCCTGGGTGTAAAAATTCTGGCCCTGACTATCCTCCTCCTCCTGCGGTGTCCCACGACCACTGCTTCGAGGAACGGTATATTCATCGTAGCTTCTGAGCTTGTTTGTTGTTTGCGTGCACTTTTATGCTGCGCGGGTCCGTGTATGCCTGCTTCCTGCTGACGTACGTGTTTCGGATTAGCGCATCTTTTTTGGCGCACGCGTTTCCCCTCTTCGATTCCATGAATACGTGTTGTAGGCGCGCGTGTGGGCGTTCCGAGCATTTGCCTCCTGTACTTCCCCCGTAACGCCCACATTTTCATGCGTTGTTCCCCATTCCGCGTGTTCCGCCCCGTGTTCCGCCTACTTTTGTTGTGTGCGCCGCACTATGTGCGCTTTCGCTGTGTGCGTAGCGCATGCCGTTTGATGACGTGTGCTCCCGCGTGCGCCACGCAGGATTTTAGCGCACATTCCAGTATTTACACGCGCACGGGCTTCATGAATCGATGTGCACGGCTTTCGCACGCTTGCACTGCGATTTTCGCACTTGCGCTGCAATTCGCACACTTTCGCACGCTTGCGCAGAGATTTTCGGGGCACATTAATTCCATGAATCGGCCTGTTCGTTTCTCGCGGCAACAAGGCCATTGATTTAGAAGCCAAAAGGGCAGTGCATATCCATGGAATATCTGAATTTGATACTGCACCAATTAGATACACACAAGCATGAAGCATGAGAATGAAAGAAGGCTTTAATACACTACCCATATTCCAAATGACTGAACTACAGGGAAGGGCACCACCAGAAAAGCAAGAATTGTGGAAACGAAGGGGGTACTCATTGGCCTCTACAGATGCAATGTGGCAGCAGGACAGCATAGGGAAACCAGTTATGCCCTTTGGATTACATAAGTACCATTAGATCAACTACATCACGCAGCACAAACAACATGAGAGTATTTTGCAGTTTTGATCTCAGAAGACTGGTTTGTACCCAATCTTGCAAAGCAAATTGCAGACTTCATTGTGAATTGTTTGACTTGTCAGCAGTATACCGCTGGGCACACACTGCGAACAGTGAGAGGCTCAATACCCTGTCCTACTGCAGTTTTCCAACATTTTCATATCGACTATGTAGATATGCTCCAAGTTTGTAACAACTACAGATATATGCTAGCAGTCGTATGCCCTTTTCCTGATGGATCAACGTAGGTCCATGCACACATCTGGATGCCACATGTGCTGTGAAGCTCCTCGTACTTGAGTTCTTACCGAGGTGGGGAGTGTACGAAGTGCTCCGGTCTGACAACGGACCGCATTTTGTAAATTAAGTCTTTGAGAACATTACAATTCTGTGGAAGTATTAAACACAAATTCTCTTCCACTTACAACCAGAGACAGACACAAAGTTGTAGTTTCCTTAATGTTTGCTAATTTTATTAAAAGTAAAGAGGGGTGAGATAAACACCTATATGTCACCATCCTAATGAGAATGTTCCTACCTAGCCAGCTAAATTAAAGAAATATGACCTTGTTTCCAAATGTATCTGACCCTCACACTAACATGTATATATAACCAAAGTGCATAAGGTAAATGTATCTAGTTTCAGTTGAACAAAACAGTGCAAACGTTCAAACTTATCATTCTTACAAAGTACTCCCAGGGAAGGGTTTGATTCCCTTCCCTGCATCAATTCAGGAAGAACTTTGAACAAGTTGTGGTTCAACAAAGTTCTATTCAGTTCAATGAAAAATGTAATTTCCATACAATACGTCCTTCAACTTGGTAAAGTAAATATCTCTTTCACAAAACACTTGTTCAAAACCAAAGCAACTGTTTCTTCCACGATCACAATTATTCTTTCAGTGAAATACTTCTTTCAGGATAGCACCACAAATGTCTTT
The DNA here is from genome assembly GCF_040938575.1 of Ambystoma mexicanum. NCBI lineage: Eukaryota > Metazoa > Chordata > Amphibia > Caudata > Ambystomatidae > Ambystoma > Ambystoma mexicanum. The sequence continues at coordinate 772,181,513 of NC_090937.1, read as the reverse complement.
TCTTATACAAAGGTTTGTCAGAATGATGAAGTCAATCGTTTCTTTCCACAACATTTTTTACCTTAACCTAATTTCTTCAAAGCCACTGGTCCACGCCCCCTGCCAGGACTACCTACAACTTGTCTCTTTCCTGGATTACTCGCCTGCCATGAGGATAAACTCTTACAATTATAAATGATCTCTTCTGCTAGTGGCAATATTTGTTCCAAGGTTCTCCACGCCAGTAATGTGAGGAGGTTTGCACAATGCTTGCCTGTCTCTGTAGTCTCTTGACTGTTGTCCATGCAGGAAGGAAGGAGAATTGCACCCATGTTGCTTTTGTATATCATCTTTATAGTATCTTGGCTCCTGGCAATGTGGGTTACAGGTTTCCCAAAGCTGATATCTCATAAAAGGAGAAGTGCCCCTGCTTTGCCCTTTTATTCTACTTGTTAGGTATTCAAAATTGTCTTTTATGGTTACTTGTTTTGCTCAGAGTGCCCCAGGGTTACCTCTTTCTTAAGGTCAAATCACCAGCTTCCTTCGACGTCTCTGCATAACTCATGGATGCTGCATTAGACCCTCTACAGTATGGCAATGTCAGTGCCAGTCCTCCTGTGACTACTGCTGTCTGCAGGGTCCTTCTCTGGAGCTCCATAGGCTCTGTTGGGTCTTCCTGCACACCTGAGTGACTTATAGAGGGCCAGGAGCACATCTCGCAAGCAGCTGGGCTTCTCTTCATGCTGCCTTCCACGACTCTGCTTCCTGCTATGCGCACTCTGTAAAACTGCACCCTTCTCATCCCACATCAGCTTCTGCTGGTGCTCTCACTTCTGCTACTGCTCCTACCACTTCAGCCTCACCCGTGACTGCTTCTGTCTCTGCTACTCCCTCTCTTACCTGTGGAAGATTTCCACATTTAAATGTCCCGCTTAGGTGATTTGAAGTGAAACAACTAGACCTTAATAGCACCATTGATCATCAACAACTCTTTCATCCCAGTGCCATAGGCATTATCGATCTTGAAGTCCATAGTGGTTTTAAGTTTTCTGTGGTTATTTATTGTTCATGGTTTGTGAACTGAAGATTATCAGAGCTAGGAGATGTTATGTGAATGACATGTGCTTTGGCATTCGGGTTAAGCCTTCTAACTAAGACAGAATCCTGATAATTAGAGGATGTCACATTTGATTAATGAATTCCTGAGGTACAAAGATCATTATGTTTAGGTGACCTTTCTAAGAATGTTCTTTGGGCTTTCTCATGTAAGGGATTTGTACAGTGAGACTTGCGCTGATTCCTCACGGGTCCAACACGTCACTGCGACACCACGAACGCCTTGCGCAAGACTTCCAGTGAAGGGGCGTAATTTCTTGCGCAGTCACCTTAAAAGGGTGCAGAACATGTGGAATGGGGAAAAACAAGCAAAAATGTGGGTGTAATGTGGGGAGTATCGCAGTAAAATCCTTGCAATGCCCATGCACGCGCTAAGAACTCATATTCATGGAACGGACCGGATCTCTCCGGCATGATGAAAAATACACACAAACCCGGAAACACGTCCGCCACGCAAATGCAGGCATAAGCGTCACCGCGCATGAAAACCAATGCATAAAAATGCACTGTGAACAACCAACGCGCGTATACAGCTACGAAGAATGTACCATTTCCCGCAGCTGATATTGTGGGACACCGCAGGAGGAGGAGGATGGACAGGGTCCGCATTTTTCTACCCAGGACACGCCTTTTTGGGATGCCTGATGACCAGCTCTATGCCAGGTATAGGTTCCCACCTCATATCATGTTAGACCTGGTCACGAGTGGGAAGATGACCTCACACAACCCACCCTGTGCTCCCAAGTACTGAGCCCCTTGGAAAAGGTGCTCAATGTACTACATTTTTTGGCCGCTGGGTTTTTTCAGCGGACAACTGTCATAGTGGGGGGCATTTCACAGCCCACACAGTCACGCTGCCTACACCAGGTGTTGACAATCATGACTGTACGCCCCTCAGTTTGCAGGCACATATACATGTCCAGAACACCCGTAGAAAGGCAGGCTGTGCTCCAGGATTTTACGGGGTGGCGCACTTCGCTAAAGTGGTTGGTGCCATTGATTGCACCCATGGGGCCCTTTGTCCACCTAGGGCCACAGAGCACATCTATCGCAATCGCAAGCACTTTCATTCCATCAACGTGCAGGTTTCATGTGATGCCAAGGGAATCATTACCTCTGTATATGCAAACTATCCAGGGTCCACCCATGATAGTTTCATATTCAGAATGTCACCCCTATACTGGGCCCTGGAAGCTGGGAGGCATGGCAACACATGGCTCATTGGTGAGTACAAATGGCCCTGCAAATGCATGCATGTCACACACACACAAAACTATACCACTGACAAACCATGTCACCTCTACAGCGGACAGTGCCTACCCTATGAGCACCTACATGATGACGCCAATATGGAACCCCACCACACCAACGCAGGTAGATACAACGCAGCCCATATTGCAACTCCGGCCATCGTGGAGCGCACATTTGGAGTGCTCAAGTAACGATTCCGCTCCCTTGACCACTCTGGTGGTGAGCTACTATATGCACCACACCAGTAGTGTGTAGGATCATTGTGGCAGCATGTGTGCTGCACAACGTTGCAACACAGCATGGCATACCAGTGGACATGGTGGTGCCCCACATCCCCAACCACATGCATGGTGGCTGCACATGGTAGGGGAAAGGGCACGTGGCGAGGCTGCCCATACCCAGCTTGTGGCACAATTTTTCACCTAAAATCCAACCCCAGCGGAGTGCACACAGCCCTGGCACATTCCAGGTGCCATTCAATGATGACAAAGGCACAATCATCTGTCCCAACCTTACACCCTGAGAATGTGTCCTTGGAAGTGCTACATTGTGTGCATCCCGTAGAACCTAAACTAATTCAATCAGTTGTGCACAAAAGGAACACATGGGAGATGGAGTATGCCACTAACACCATGCCAAAGTACACATCTAAATGCTGGTATATCACCTAAACCCTCCCAACACTTCATGTGACCTGGTTGCCACACCATGCCATGGCATGCAATGTCAAAAGAGATAAAGAAATGTTCAACACATAACACTACTGTCACAAAGTGCTTAACGATCAATGGAACAAGTTCAGAAATAACACACTCTAACAGATCAAAAATAATAATGTACACAGGAACATCAATTGCCCATTACAACATACCTGAAACACAGGACCAAAGAGTGAATCTGTCTAACAGTGACTCATCATATTATCACAAGTACCTCAATGTGTCATAACTTGCACAGGGCACACTTGCACTTTTTTGGTGGCTCAGCTAACTAAAGGGGGCAGGTAAGCGCATACAGCAGGAAGCCAAACAATACTGTAGATAGGCAAGGTAATACATGAAGATGGAACCGGAACAAAGTATGGATCTCGATGCCCAACAAAAAAGGGATGGTAACCATGCACTGGACAAACAATGATGAATCCCACTAGGGATGTATACACAGGTTGGACTTGAGACTGCCCACAGAAATAATGGAAGCCCAATGCCTCTGAGTAAGTTACTTTTACACGCTGCCCTCCCTGCAAGCCAATGGAAAGGGGAAGCAGGAGTGGCATCTGTGTCTGGACCCTAAGGCACAAACAAGGAGTGTACCAACACAAGAAAAGCCGGCATGGGTCCAGCTGGAACCTACAGTGGATACCCTCGGATGCCACACAAAGCAACACACTGTCACACTGTCACGTACATTCCCAGTACATCACAGGCAAGACAGAGGAAGGTGTAGAGATGACCTGCTGGGAACCCCAGCAGTCTAACTCGCAAGTAAGGACCAACATATGCACAAGTGAGGACACAAGAATGGCAACTAAAATAAACAGGGTAAAATAGGCAGTAAAGTCACCAAGGTGCATAAGGGGAACAACAAGTGAACAAAAAATGCCCACGGTAGACCGGGGGGGGGGAGCACCCAGGAGGGTGGAGGGGCAGGGTCCATGTCAAAACCTCCATGGGCTCATGGCCCGCACGGCTATCATGGATTGGAAGAGCTGTCTTTGCTCTCGTCACCTTCTGGTGTAGCTGTAGAAGTTGGAACTGGTAAGGGACATTCACCATGCATAGCCCTGGCCTTGTCCTCCATGGCAGTGGCCATGTGGGACTGAGATGAATTCATCTGTAACATGATGGCTTGGAGGTCCGCATGGGACACCCCACGGGATGCACGGAATTCCTCCGAGATGGTACGAGTCAACAGATGCATCTGCTGTTCAAACTGTCTACTGCGTGCTGCCTCTAGCATTTCCTGAGTATCTCGGAGGGCCCGAAACTCTCGTCTCAGGGTGTCCCAGTGGGCCTGACCCTCTGCAACCAGTGTTGCCCAAAGACCCCTCAGTTCTGCCCATCGGCTCCTGTTGCTGGCCTGCATGTTCAGCCTGTGTGAGCGGCATGTGGAGCGCAATGCCTGAAGCTGGTGCTCCAGCTGTCTCTCTGGGGGGCCACCCTATCCATGCCCTGAGCCAATATTGCATATGAAGCACCCTGTTGTTGTGCAACAGTATACATAGACTTCTCCCACACAGTATCGCCAGCCGCTACACATCCACCACATTGGCGGACCCTACGTCTGCCTGGCCCAAGGGAACATGGCCCTTGATGTGATGCCGCTGTCTGTGGCTGCAGGACTGCATCCCTCCCTTCATCAGCTGTCCCAGGAGCCAATAGTGTAGAGCATGACCCTGCAGCTGTAACCACCACAGACGGACGTGACAACACTAATTGGCCCTGTGAGGGGACGTGACGCCCAGCAGACGTTTCGGCTACAACAGTACCACCAGAGCTAGAGGTGTCATCAGAGAGGGACTCATACTGAGTCAGACCCGGGATTGGACTGTTGCAGCAGTGGATCATCATGGGCTGCCACACCACGTCCTCCACTGCTGCTCCATGGCGGCTCAGTATCTATTTCCTCCTCAACTTCCTCCTCTGCATCCAGTGCATCATCACCAGCACATGGATATAACAAAACATGTCATGTAAATAACATAGCCCACACACATAGGTATCACAATTGTGTCCTGCAACACATAAACATGCTATGTCACTCATGGCACAAAGTCCTGTACATTGGCAGTGTTCATGGAAGGCATGGGTAACATGAAACCAGACCTGGACGTGTGTGGAAGGGCTTAACACCACATGGAGTGCATGGTGCATAGCACCTGCTTCATAAACAATCACCTGATTGGCATAGTTGAGTCACTAACATCACTGATGCAAATACACAGATGCCACGTAGCATAGCCATGCCTGAAACTGTCAAATAGCATGAGATGGCACTTGCTGACTACTGTCCCAGAGCCATGTTCAATGGATGTGACATGACATGACATGTAATTCACAAAGTGCAAACACACAAGTGTCACAAATTGTGACAATGCAAGTGTGGTGGAATAGATTGAAGCCAGACACACCAATCTCATGAGGGCATGTGACATTGAGATCACACAAGTGAAGAGGCAGGGTGAAGGGGACACCTTGGGGTGGAAGTAGGAGTGTGCAGTGCAGTACATGGAAAAGGCTTAAAAGTAAGTGCAGACATAAGGTGTCAAATGCTGGTAGTGGGTTGTAGGGATACAGTAAACAGCCCCCAAGTGCGGGGGATGCCAGGGAGCCACTGCATGGGTTCAACTGGAGGCTCAGAGGCCCGTGTCAGAGATCAGAGTATGGCCAGGTGACCAGTGCATTCTCAAAGTCATCCAGAACTTCAACAGGGGATAGGAGGAGAGAAAGCACAACACATGAGGAAGCATCAGATGTGCTTCCAAACCCAGAGATGGTTCATCTCCAGTTCCATTGAGGCAGGGAGACTGTACCAGAGGAAGGCCCCAGCCGAAGATAGACATCAAGCAGCAACTCTTTGCTAGGAGAAGCAACTGACCCGGAGGGAATAGGAGAGGGATGATTTAAGACCATGAGAAGACAGCTAATTTGGAAGGTAAAGTTGAAGGAATTGCAGTACCAGGACCCAGAAGGCCTTGTGGACAATGCACAGGGTTTTGAACAGAATGTCGTAGCCTCTGGGAACCAGTGCCATGATGACAGTCCTGGGGAGATACAATACCTGGCCCCAAGACAAAATAACAATTCTCACAGTCCTGTTCTGGATGAGTTGCAGAGGGAAAAGAGTAGCAGCCCTCAAATCATGGAAGAGACTGTTGCAGTAACCCTGCCTAGGAATGCCCAGTCCTCTAGACAGTGAGCTGCTGGCGGAAGGAGAGGACAGGAAGAATACCTTTAAGGAGGTGCAGCTGGTAGTGTGACCTCTCTGAGACAGCACAGATGTAAGGAGAGAAGGTGAATGTGGAGTGGAAGATTATCACAGGCTATCAGGCATCAGAGGTTGGAGCAGGAAGAGGGCCAAGAGAGGCTGGCCAGAGAGTGACAGGAAATGAGGGAGCAGGTGTGGTGATGAGGATTGTCATGGTGTGCAGCACATCGTTTGTATGCAGTCTGCAGGACAACAAACACGTGTCAGTCCACCATGGCATTGTTCAACATTGGCAGTCATGCAAATGCAGGCATAAATGCCAGACAATCATAACACTTCATTCAAGCGACATACACATATCCTGGATGCACAGGCTTCATCACTCATCGGACATTTCCTTGTAAATTGGCAGGTCTCTCACACCTTGGATCTGCTCCACATCAAACATCTCACTAATGACCTCTTTATGTGGAGTGAGTTCATCAGCCTCTCGTGGTGACCCCTTCCAGTCACCAGAGTAGAGGCAAAGTTGGCACCCAGCTTCTCTTTAGGTCTGCGCCGGAGGTCATTCCAATGCTCATTACCTCAGGACCGGTGATCCTCTCATTGCCCAAGGCATTGATTCTATCTGCGACTTGCTGCCAGTGGACCATTCGCTGAGCAGGCGTATGTGTGCTCCCTGCCTGCACGAGCATGTCACGGTAGTGTTCCCACATGTACTCCACGAGGATCTGGAGTTCCTCATCATTGAAGCTCCTATTCCTCAACGTGGGGTGCTCCAGTGCCGTGCCTTGGGTTTGAGCCTGTTCCTCTACTGCACGCTTTTCCTTCTTGCAAGGTTGTGTAGACCCTGTGTGGCTGGGACCACTTGGGTCAGTAGGGGCTGGAGCACTGTTGGACTGGGCTATGGCATCACCCACCGAGGCTGGGACAGTAGGATGCCTTGCAGGTAGCTGTACCTGGGTGCTGGTGCCAGGTCCTTTGACTGCACGTCCCTTTCCCTTTGACACAACGACATCTGCCCCTGCATCCCTGTGGACCATAGCTGTGACCACTACAGGCCTGGCTGGGCGACCCTGAGCTGGGTGGTGGGTGCTGCAGCTGCCCCTGCAGCTTCCTGACCCTGGCTGGTGTGGACAGCAGATGACCCTGCTGCTCCTGGACCCTGGGTGCTGGCAGAATCAGCATCAGCTGCATCTCCCTGACCCTGTTGGGTGGGGGGCATAGCTCTCCCTGCATGTCACTGGACACCTTGGACACCTCTGCCTCCCTTCCCACTTGTTGCCCTCCCACTCATAGCACTAATGGATTAGTGCAATGGGAGGCGCAGCTATCAATTGTCCTGGGCAATTTGAGTGCAGGGGCAGTGTACTTGATGTAAGACGTACCAGTGTGCTCCAGCAAGGCTCAATGTAACCCTTTGGGGAAAGAAAACAGGATGCGTAATGCACAGGCACCCCAAAAGTGAAAAAAGTGTATGTGACCCCTTCGTAGCGCACGTGAAAATAATAAATGATACGCAGTATGCTGTGGTACCCAGAAACACCAAAATGCATATAGGAAGGACACGTAAGGTACTGTAAGGTACTGGGGTATGCGACACACGGGGAACCCACAGTTTGCAATATGCATAAGCCACTCACTGTTAGCCTCAGAAAATAGAGAAAAGTACACGCGGGTGGGCGCAGAGGCAAATCCCCCACCAAAAGAAAAAGCTTGCACTGTCACAGCAGTGAAAAGATTGCGTCAAAATGCCAATATCAACAAAGTCTGCACGTCCTTCCGCTCTAACTCGCACAAGCGTGAGATGTTCTCCGACGCACTCTTTTATCCTAATTCTGAACGCGAACACCCAACGTCCAGCGCGTGTCATATAACTTACACGCTTAGGCCCTTTCCTCTGATTTCACGCTAATGTGCTGTTTCCGCACATGAGAGTCACTCTGTTTCTGGCTGCCCACGCAAGCAACACGGAAGACCCATGCGCCTGCCTACCAGCCAATTTACCTGCCTCCAACTGCCCTGAGCTGCTTCCTATGAGCCATCTGCTGCTGCCTGCCCACTGTGTGTGCCTGCTGCCCACATGCCCTGCAATTTTGGTCCCTGCTGTACAGCCATTGCCAGTGCTCCTGTTATTGGACGTGTGACCACTTCTGCTGATCCAAAAGACTCCCAACGTGCCAGACCACCGCTCCACAGCCCCGCCCCAGGACCACCTTGCCCACCCACACTTGCTTCAGAGGTTACCTTGTCTGGACAAACATCATCAGAGGCAAGTGGCAACCCCATGCCAGCGAGGCAGAGGGCTGTCAGTTTCAGTGCCAGAGAAGACATCCTGGTGGAGCAAGTCCTGGGGCATTATGATGCCCTCTTCAACCCACCAACGCAAGTCGGCAAGGAAGGATGGAAAATGTTCTGGGCCAACATTGTGGGTGCCATCAACGCATAGGGGGTGGCACCCCGGCACTACCACCATGTCCACAAGTGCTGGGAAGACCTCAAAGCTAGGAACCAAAACAAGGGTCCGGTTAAACACCACCAACATGCGGGTCCTGGAGCAGCTCTACCCAGCGCTGCACACCCAGGTCATTGATTTGCCGCTCCGTCTGGAGTTGACTGGTAAGTGTCCATGTGTTGGTGCCCTCAACAGTGCATGTGCATGTTGATGTGTGTTTGGAGTGTGCACCTTGTCCTTATGGTACGTATGCATTTTTTATGAATGTCTGTGTGCATGTCCCAGACAGAGCTGCATGTGTGTTCATTCAAGCATGTGTGAAACCAACGGTGTTACTGTTGCAATGCGTGTTGTGATGTAGTAACAATGTGCACGTGGTTGCTTACATGTGTCTGAGACGTGGCCGTGTGAGAGGTGTGACACATGTGTGCTGTCATGAACATCATGGACATGCATGGTGTCCATGTGCATGTGTCTGAGATGTAACTGTGTGACTGGCCAGCACTCCGGGATGGATGTAACTGGAGCATTTGACTACGTGCTCTACTCTTGCTGCCCGATTGACATTGAGGGGACACTTATGTGCTAGCTCGGTGCACTGCTTCAGGACTGTCAGGTGATGTGTGTGAATGGCATGTGTATGTCCCATGATGCATGTGACGAGCATGCACAATTTGTAGGTGCTTACAGTGCCTCATCCAAGGATGTGATTGTCTGTTGTGAAGGACAGACATGTATGTGCATGTGTTTCGATTGCACGTACCGATGTGTTGTGGAGGTTGATGATGGTTGTGACCCTCGCCATTGTACTTCATGGGCATATGTTTTGGGCAAAACACACATAGGTACACTACCCTGATGTTTGTGTTCTATCTCTCCTTACGCACAGCGATGTTGGAAGAAGAGGGCGGAGAAGGTGCTGTGGAGCAAGGCAGCAGGGATGCCTCCAGCAGGCACAGACGCAAGGCCCAGTCACGCCCCCTGCTCATTTCATCTTTGGGGAGCGAGAAGACTGGTGCCGCGTCAGAGATATCAGCCACAGCTGCTGACGGGAGGTCCAAGAGGGCGAAGGTAGACATGGACTCCTCTGCAGCGGGAGTGACAAGTGAGGTAGCACAGGGGCAATCCACTGCAGAAGACGCTGGGGAGGCATCCAGGTTGGAAGGGGAGGAGGAGAAGGCCGCATCAGCCCAGTCCATGGGGCCTGGCAGGGGTGATGAGATGGGTGTGACTGGTGCAATCCAGATTCAGGGGCAGGAGGTAATGCATTTCGCCATGGAGGTGCCTTTGCCTAATCCTGCCCCTGGGCCTGCTCCTGCACCAGTATGCCCCTGCCGGCATGCCCCAGGCCAGACCCATCCACAGGTGTCGGATGGTTCCACACAAACAGAAACGCCAATGCCTGCGGATCTCACCATTCGAGACAGGGTGGAACCGGTGCTAGTCGGTATTGCAAGGCATACAGACACCATTCGTGATGATGTGCGGGCTTACCAGCGTGGGTTTGCACATCATCACAATGAGGTCTGGCGTCTCCTGAAATGGCTAGCTATGTTCCGGGTTTCAAATTGGTTGTGTGGGCTGGCCACTTATGTGACCCCCTCCTCGTCTTCTTCCTCTGTGCACCAGTCATCCTCTCTGGTGCCTTCCGGCCCAGATACCACCAGGGACCCCTGTGTACCTGTTGCACGCCCAGCGGCCTGTCTGGTGGAGATCTCATACCTGACAGAGTTGGGAGTCGATGTTGGATCAGCCGAGGTGGTCACCACACTGATCCGGCTGATGGCAGGAGCTTTGGCAATGGAGGGAGAGCAGGAACCAAGGAGCAGGGCATGTGCACGATGGTCCCGGGTGATGTAATCATCCCGGAGGCTGTCCTTAAGGAGCAGGCACTGGGCAATTTGGCAGCAGCAGGCTCGAAGTAGGAGGCTACAGTATTCAGGGCATCCCATCTCAGGGAGGCAAGTATCGTGAATCAGGCAGGATGCAAACGTGGACCTTGGTCAAAGGATGTCTTCTATTTTGGAGCGTGATGGGCAGCTAATCGAGGCAGAGCGGCAGTGCGCTTTGGAGACAAGACTCGCCATAGCCAGGGCAGAGATTTCGCTGCTTCAGGCAGATAGGCGGGCTGAGGTTCTCGAGGAGACTCGCAGGGATTGGGAGGGAATGGAGAGGACCATGTTGGAGGCCCTGCAAGCCCTCAAGGAGAGAGCGGATACCAGCCAAGGGGAGGTGGACGCAGTGTGCGATGATGCCCTGGCTCAGACATTGAGAGGTCATGGTGAGTAGAAGGACTAGCCTGCTGGCTTTATAAATAGTTATTTAGAGATAAGTTTACTTTTTTTATGATTTGGAATTTTTGGACTATACTCCTTTTTTGTACATAGTTGTTTGTGTGTGTTTTTCTATTATTTGGAATTCAATTTGGACTATGCTCCATGTTTATTTGTACATAGTTTACATGTGTTTTCAAATTTTCATTTCAGCATGCAAGAATGTTTTTTTTTCTCATTTTGATTATTTATTCATAGGACTTTTATGGACAAGGACTTATTTTCAAACTTCATCTTTTCATGTACACATTTGGAATTTTATTTTGGCCATTTTTGGACATGTTTACATTATTTTGATTTCTTCCTGTACATTTTTTTATTTATGATTTGCAGTATGTATGATGTAAATACAACTGGAGAATATAATTTATTTTGTTCATTCACAGTAATAGTTTCTCTGTTTTTTCATTGGGTACATTTGCTGCTTGGTTACTCGGTTTGGTGTCATGTGTGTGCTTGCTTGCATGCATGTGTCATGTTTGCTATCCATTTGCGTGGGTCATATGCACTTCTGAATGACCAGTGGATGGATGTGAAGGGGGAGTTTGGGTGTGCTTGGTGAAGTGGCATTTGATTTCACATGTGCAGATACACTGTCTATTGATTCTCACCGTGTTTGGGAGGGTGGTGGGTGGGGTGTCTGATGGGAGTGTAAAATGTTCACAATATTTTACCAGGATTTGCTTGATGCAGAGTTTGACCTTCACCAGCATGTGCATGTGCTGTTAACATTGTTTCTGGTGTTGTTGTTCATCTTGTACTGGCAGCCAATTTTGACATTTCTTTGTTTTTACACATCGGCAGACCAATGCAGCAGACTTAGTGGCTAGCACACTGTCTGATTGCCATGTACTCAATCACAAATGGACTCATTCCTATTTCATTGTGCTTTTGGTACTCCTCTGCCCTGATGAACTCCTGTCTTAATCTGCAATGGTAATATGGCTACCCTCTGAACTTGGGCAAAGGTCCCCTCGCCTGCCACTTGCACACCAGCACTGCCTTCCTGGCATCCCTCAAACTTGCACTGTTTTTATGTTTGCCAACAAACACCTGCCAGAACTTTACAACTGCTGACTGCACTTAGGCTTGCACTTGACACCAGCTGGCCACAGTTTATTTATTTCCTTTTATGTTCTATTTGTTATGATGTCCTTCACATGTACTGCACTGCCCCCTCCCACCCACACACCTTTCTCCTTCCCCACTTCCCATGCACTGGTGCCATCTCACTGGCACTTGCCCTAAAAAGTTTGTAAGCTCTGTCTTCACTGTCTCCCCACCCCCCAAGACTCTTTGGCCCTTTGGACACTTGGGTATATGTGCATTATTAATGACATGTAATTTCATATTTTGTCATGTCATGTCGTTCACACATGGGAGGAACAGTAATGTGTTTATTAGGTTATCTGTTCAGGTAATGTTGGCTCATTAAGGCTTAGACCGTGACACGCCTGGGCAGTGTCTGTTCATGTGGCACACAGTGAGGGTGTTTGAAATTCTGTCACTGTGTGACTATTTCTACATGGGGATTATTGACATGACTTTGTGACATGGGCTGCAGGGCATCACTTTACCATTCACTTGTGCGATGTGTGTGTTGGGATATGGTGGCAGACAGCAATTGTATTTGAGCAACTGGCACACTGAAGGATGTGGCCCAGGGCTATGCATTGGTCTCTGTTTGCAGGATGTATTTAGACCAGGAGGTTCATGGTGGTGTCACTACATGGCAGTCAAGGTGCTCCACTCGCCATCGATGGAGTGAACACTTGTCACTATGTCAGCATCCAGCATGCAGGTGAGGTCCGGTCTGGAGGGGGCTGCCTGCAGGGTGGGGTCACAGGTGATGGGGGCTGTGGTATCCCATGTGGTGGGGGCTGCGTGCAGGCTGAGGTGATGGGGGATGGGGTGTCCCTTGTGGTGGGGGCTGCCTGCAGGGTGGGGTCATGGGTGATGGGGGCTTGGGTGTCCCATGTGGTGGAGGCTGCCTGCAGGCTGGGGTGATGGGGATTGTGGTGTCCCATGTGGTGGAGGCTGCCTGCAGGGTGGGGGCATGGGTGATGGGGGCTGGGACGTCCAATGTGGGGGGGCTGCCTGCAGGCTGGGGTGATGGAGGCTGGGTGCTGGGGTGTCCCATGTGGGGGGGGCTGCCTGCAGGGTGGGTTCACGGGTGATGGGGCTGGGGTGTCCCATGTGGTGGGGACTGCCTGCAGGGTGGGTTCAAGGGTAATGGGGCTGGGGTGTCCCATGTGGTGGGGGCTGCCTGCAGGGTGGGTTCACGGGTGGTGGGGGCTGCCTGCAGGGTGGGTTCATGGGTGATGGGGTGCCCCATGTGGTGGGTACTGCCTGCAGTCTGGTGTGATGGGGCCTGGGGTGTCCCATGTGGTGGGGGCTGCCTGCAGAGTGGGGTCACGGGTGATGGGGGCTGGGGTGTCCAATGTGGTGGGGGCTGCCTGCAGGCTGGGGTGATGGGGCTGGGGTGTCGCACGTGGTGGGGCTGCCTGCAGGGTGGGGTCATGGGTGATGGGGCTAGAGTATCCCATGTGGTGGGGGCTGCATGCAGGCTGAGGTGATGGGGGCTGGGGTGTCCCATGTGGTGGGGGCTGCCTTCAGGGTGGCATGATGGGGGCTGGGGTATGTGTGTCTTGTCAGGAGGGATCTGCTTCCAGTGGATTTGTGCGGGTGTCGTGGGTTGTTTTGGAGCGATTAGGGTGCGTCCAGGGTACGCGCTGAGTTTTCACGCAATTGGGCTGTTGTGTGGACGGGGTACGTGCTGAGTTTTCACATGATTTGGCTGGGGTGCGGCCAGGGTACGTGCTGAGTTTTCACGCAATTTGGCTGGGGTCTGGCGGGGTACACGCTGAGTTTTCACATGATTTGGCTGGGGTGCGGCCGGGGTACGCACTGAGTTTTCATACGATTTGGCTGGGGTCCAGATGGGGTACACACTGAGTTTTCACACGATTCGGCTGAGGTGCAGACAAGGTATGCGCCGGGTTTTCACACAATTTGGCAGGGGGGACTGTATGCTGGTCCAGAGATGGCACAGGGGCTTGTGCCGTGTTAGGCATTTCAAATGCTTTTTACTGTGTGTGGGGGCGCGTTCGGTGCATTACTGGTGCAGCTTGGTGTTCCTTGCGCCATGGCTACTGATGCCTCTGAAAATCCATGAAAACTCGTGGTGCACACATTTTTCTCTGACCATGGCTGGCGCACATTCCTTATCGGCATGCGCCACTTGCACATTTTCTGCGCAGGATTCCCTGAATCGGGCCCTGTGTCTCTCGAAAGGGAGTCACCACTTTACCCTGACAGCCATCTCCACCACGTGATCCTCCCTCCTTATCCACCCCCAGGGTTAGGATCAGATAGGGCAGCCTTTCCCAGGCCACATGGGAGGAGATTTTAGGCTGGAGTTCAGTGATGACTATGCAGGATTCATCACACCACCCATAAGCAAACAGTCTTTGTGAGCGCCTCAATGGCCTCCTCAAGGAACACATTGCCAAACTAAAAGTGACTCTGAAAAAAGAATGGCTCCATTACCCACCCGTAGCCCCATTTGCTTTATGCAATCTACCCGGCTCAGACAATCACTTGGCTCCTCTTGAACTGATGACCGGACGCCATATGCGTGTACCTGTTGCTTCCCCCACTCAAGCACAAACTGATGCTGATAGTGTTTCAAATGTATTAGGAACTGAAACACATTATTATTTGACTGCTATGGCGGTGAGTGTTACTTTTATGTCTCAACAGCTTTGTGCATGGCAGAGGAGGTTGAAGAAGACTGATGAAGACAACAAACAAATTGATGTTACAACTGTTTTAAAACCCTGTGCTCTGTATGAAGGTGAAAAGGTACTTTGCAGAAGGTTCACCAGGTGCTAGCACAAGCCAACTTTCGAAGGACCCTTCTTAGTTGAAGCAGTGACACCAACAGCTGTAAAACTGCAAGGAAGATGGGCATGGTTGTACCATGGTAACATCAACCCCTACAAAAGATAGACTCCACTGCCGCAACTCCCTGAATCTGAAGATGAAGAAGAAATGAGATGCATCCAGACATGCTCGACCACTAAAGCCAAATGACAACAAGAAGAATAAAGTGACAGTGTTTGTTTGTTCATATACAGCAATACAAGAGACTTAGTGGATATTTTTTCTAACCATACCTGCATAAGTCAAAGCGTAACACTTTAACGAGAAGAAAAGTATACACACTATGGGCCCGATTCATGCTTAAGATTTATGGTAACTCGGTTATTACTTGAGTAAATCAGCATGCAAACCTCCATAACCCGTACCTGCACCCCGTTACGGTGTGTATGCCAACCCCCAACTATAATCGGGACACCATCTGCATGCATGCACCCCTAAATCTAACATGCAAACTCACCTCCAAAGTTGCGAATCCTCTGCGCAAGTCTCTACGCCTGCTTTCGGGTGGCAGAGAGATTGTGGGCTTTGCATGGGCATTTCTCAGGTGAGAGGTTGCACGGTCACATCCATGAATAAGCTTTGTTGTGGGCACTTGTGGGCATGCCATGGACTGCCTTTGTGCCGTCCCATGTAACGCCCACTTTTTGGCACGTTGTTCTCAATTTGTCATGTGCCTAGGCCATGTCCTGTCTGGTCTCGCACGCAAGGCCCTCAGCCGCTCACAGAGATCCAAAGAGCATGCTGGTAATACACACAAGTCGGCAAAATATACCGTGCATTCGATTCCATGAATCGACCGACAGGATTTTGCATGCAGTTTGTTGCGCGAATCCAGTATTTTCTGCACAAATAATTCCATGAATCAGGCCCTAAATGTGTTCTCTAGCAATTATATTTCTTAAGGCTTTATTTTATTTAGTGAATAAGTACACTGTTTTAGGAGGAAGAAATATAACCTTTGCTATTCTTCTAGTGAACCTTAAAACCTATTAAATTTAATTTATGGTACCTGCACATGACCCGATTGGGGAGAGAGACATCTGATGAGAGCTGTTATGTATGCTCTCGTATCCCCTATGCCATGAGCACATCCAGAGTTGTTATAGCTACCGAAGTACAGGCAACCACAGCACATTGCCTGACGCACCTTGAACTTTGTCTGACAAGAGGACAATTCCAAGGTCAGACTGCTTCACTAGTATGGGTGAACAAAGCAAAATCCACACAGGAAGATAATTACATACAAGCGATGGAAATTATGATAATGGTCAAGATACAGCATAAGGTGATGAAATATATACCAAGTTACAAAGGAGTGTGGCAGACCCTTTACTGGGAACAAACATGGGTGAAATACCCTGTTCTCTGGAATTTCTTCCCCTCAGGAGGGTCTACAACCACATTTTAGCTCACTGCACCCTTCACAGAGGAGAAACATCAATTTTCATATCAGTCTTTGTCCCACCCACGAGGGCAGTCCAGCACCGAAATGCAAGGCGATTCTCCTCTGAACAAGCGTACCACCAGCAACCCCAGACACATGTTTCAGCATAGTCGGGCCTTATCAGTGAGGTTAACCTTATCCTCTCTAAGACACAGTGAGCAAGGGGTCCGCGTCTGCACTACCCTGGGATACTTAGTGTAAAAACCCAAGTATTACAAAGTTAAAAATGAGTTTGGGAGCCCCTCTACTGATAACGAACATGGGTCAAAAACCCTGTTCAAGGGAATTTCTTCCACTCTGGAGGGTCTGCAGCCACGTTTAGCAGACTGCACCCTTCACAGAGGAGAAATATCATTTGCATATCAGTCTTTGTCCCACTCACAAGGGCAGTCCAGCACCAACATTTTAGGCAAATCTCATCTGAACAAGAGTACCATCAGCAACCCCAGACATGTTTTTCGGCCTAGTCAGGCCTCATCGGTGAGCTGAAGCTCAGCTTCTCTAAGACACAGTAAGCAAGGGGTCCATGTTTGGATTACACTGGGTTACCTAGGGCGAAGCCCCAAGTTTTACAAAGTTACAAAGGAGTGCGGGATCCCCTCTACTGAGAGCGAACATGGGTCAAAAACCCTGTTCTATGTAAATTCTTCCACTCAGGAGGGTCTATATTCCATCTGAAACAAATGAAGCAGGAATTAGAGTAGATGAAAATAAGATGCTCAAGTTCAACGATAAGAATGGGAAGGACATAATTGAATGTTGGGTAAAGGGCCAATTGCAAATAAAGGGAACTGTACACACATCTGAGGGATGGACTGAAGGATTTCTGGTATGCAAAGCACAAGCTGCTATAGAGCAATGGGAAGAGGTTGTGCTAAACGCAAATGGAGCATACATCAACCTGAGGTCCATAATCACAAGGTTACTGACATGGGTCAATAACGAGGGGGGACTAGTCCAAATACTACCCTTGAAAAATGCCACCCTATGATTCCAAAATAATGGTACAATAAATGTTGGGAAGAACACTGGGTGAAAACCTGTTTTTCTTGTACCAGGCATGAAAACAGGAACAGCATTGCTGATGGACCACTATTGGGCTTGTGGTTTGTAATTTGTAATTGCTAATTGGTAATTGGTTATTTATAATGTGCTTAATACCCAGAGGTCTCTAAGCATGGACCCGGGGATCGAACCTGAGTTGCTCCCCATCGTCTTGCTTCCATGGCAAGCACGTTGTCTCTGAGCTATCCTCCTGAGAATGGCATATATACAACTGCCCCCAAATTGTGGAGGACTATTTTCCATAGTACTATTAAGTACACCAGCTCTGGTGATACCCCAGAGTAACATACAAATTGGTGATTTCCCCCAAATAAATGTGCATTTAAGAAAGAAGAGGTCCCTTACCCTTGAACACAGTAAAGGGGATAATTACTTCTCGACAAAATCAAAACAGCCTATCAGGACATACCAGATGCGCACAAATTATTAAAAAAATCAGCAATGACTCTCACATCCATCTTTCTTCCTGCATTGCAGGCAGTTGTGAATGCAAAATAGCTGCAATTAAGATGGGAGTTGTTGCAAGCAATTAATGCAACTGTGAAAGGCTTTAATTCCATAAGGGAACAGCTAAAAGCTATCAGGTTTATGACCCTCCAGAATAGGCATGTCCTCGATTTAATAGCGGCCACAGCGGGTGGCGTGTGCGCAAAGATAGGACCTTCTTGCTGCAGGTCACTCCTGCCCACAATGGGGAAAATGGGATCCTCACAGAGGCCATAGCCACTTTAACTAAATTACACGTATAAAGGTGACAGAATTACCTGAAAATGATGATTGGTGGGATTATGTGTTCTCCTGGATACCCTCCTGGCTGTCCAGTGCATTTCAGATACTAATTGCTATAGTCGTACTCATACTAATGGCCTTCGATGTTCGAAGTATAGCAATAAATGGGTGTAAATAAAAGGCTGCCAAAGGAGCAGTCTGAATGGAAATAGTAATTGACTTAAATGCTCCTGCACATGAATGTAACGAAACAGATGACCCGTTTCATGTCCAAGTAAGAGAAAACCATGTTACACATCCAGGATCAAAATGTACTTATCCCTCAGCCCGCTTAATTACATTAGATGCTGCGTGTTTTGCAAGCCAGATGGAGAGTGCTGCCATATGACCTGGAGTGTGGATGAACAGATAAGGCGTGCACGCAACCTGAGGGGGGGTGACCAAGATGTAGATTCCCAAAGTACCTTATGTGATGGAGGGCATTAAAAGGGGTGTGGTCAAGGACTCGTCCAGAGGGGGGAGTGTTGAGAGGCAGAGAAATGTGCCATTCATAGCTACTTCCCCTCTCCCACCGCAATATCACACTGGTGACAAACGCTACTCGCTAAGCCGACCATACCAGCCTTACCCCAAACAGACAAAGGAGGAAATGTACCTGATGTAACTAAAGATGGCATGAATAAGCAAACTTATTGTTAGCTGACACACACGCATGCAATTGACACGAAGCAAATGTGCACTCACCAAAAAGAAATGCAGACACTAGGTTAAACATGCATTTATACATGAAGAATATCACTTGTAACCATAAAGACATGAAGAACATTACATAAGTAATGTATAAACTGAAATGCAACACAAATGATACACATATATAGCTCACTAACATAGAAATGCAACAGTAACAGGCAGCCATCTTTTCCAAAATGGAAGTCATAGCATGCATTAAAGTGAATTAAAGTCCTTGAGGCTTCATGGAAACTCAAACTGCTGAACTTACTGAAATACAGATCCGTGCAGGGCACTGACAAGTAGCTGCGTGGACCCTGCCAAGGTTACTGATACATTAGGGAGTGGGAGGACGATTCGCTATGAACACGAGATAATGATTTCCATAGCACAAGACATTTTTCTGTAAGATTAATTAAAGAACAACTCACCTTTAAATGCCAGTTGCAGGATAATTAGGAGCCCAAAACTTTAAAAAGAATGCATCGACTAAGTTCCTATTAGTTAAGAAAGTGATAACACTTGCGCTCACATTAGCTAAAATCTCAATAAATGCACAGTAAAATGATTCGGAACCTGGTCCTCTTGCACGTGACCCATAATTCAAGAACACTGTCTATTCATTAGCCCCAGACACAGATAGGCACCTGCTTCGATTGCCCACATATTCTTAGAAACGATACGCCCAGAAAGGTTGAATACATCGGGGTTGCTCTGGTTTGTGCCTACGAATAAGGGATAGCATCGTACTTAATTGAAAGGAAAGCCGTTCCTGGACTTCTCTCCCCCTATTCCCATTTTGACTTATTTGTTGATGACCTGTCAATGGCTCAAGTTGGTAAATAAGATGGCAACCATTGAAAATGCTCAATGTTACGCCGCCCAATACATGTTGCAAGAAAGTAAGAGATGTCATGTATCCACCATTATCAATTTAGAGGTGGTCTTAGGTGGAGCCATCAGACAGGTAAAGATCAATTAAAAGACTAACGCCTAAATAATATATATGTGTACAATTCCCTTATCCAATCCCTTGCCTCCATAGCATTTTGTAACCAAGATTGTAGTATGATGTCAGTCGTGGCATGTTTTTGACTTATAGTCCATTGGTTTGTATGAGTAGCTTTGAGAGTGATGCAAGATCCTTAATACTTGTATACTGTCCCTGCTTTATGTGGATTGTTAATAAAGCAGTTTTTGTCTTTCACTTTGACTCTTTCCGTTATTGAGTGTGTCCAGGGCAACTCCTTCATGCTCAAATTGGGGTTTTCCAGACTATCTTTACAAGATTATATACATCAATGCAGTAATCTTAACAGCAAAATTGCCTTAGGTGCCCAAATCGGTATGAATGTTTGAAGAAGAGTAGTAAATAACCTGTGATCTCAGTATGGTAAAATTATTTTAGACACAATTTATTGTGGAGTAATTTTCAATAATTGAGAGGGATAAGCACTTAATAAAGTTATGTGGGTCTCATTTCAGCATGCTGCATTCTGCCCATGTGAACCATGTTCTAGGCATGTCAGCTTGGACTGCCGAGAAAGAATAAAGAAAAAAATAAAGGCCGCAAATCTCGTTCTAATGTATGCAAAATAGTGTATGTACTTATTCCTGCACTTATTCCTGGCTACACATTTTACACAATGTATGTGGTATATGTAGATATATTTTAAGACATTGGGCCTCATTACACGGTAGGCGGTAAGGGTTTACCGGTACCGGTATTTTACCAGTACCGGTAAACCCTTACCGCCTTACTACGAGGTTCCTTTGCAGGTTGGAGAATTTAACGCCTGCTTTTTGCAGGCCTTAAAACCAACCCGCAAAGGGACCAGGGAGCTAATTACGGTACCGCAATTTGCGGCACCGTAATTAGCGCCTTCCCCATTCCCATAGAGCCCTATGGGGCAAAAATGGGAATGGGGACGGGCAATGGGGGAAAGGGGAATTACCACCCCGCCAACCTTGGAATAGGGCGGTAATTCCCGTTTCCACCAAGGCGGTGCCGGTATTTTACCGGCATGGACCAAGGTCCACCGCCATCCGTGTAATGAGGCCCATTATATTTAATATTTCATCTGAGGTATTCTACTGGGACACAACAAATCGTTTAGAAGTAGTGATACAACCTGAGGAAGGCAAATCCATAGAATAATTGGCTTGAGAAGCCAAAACTTTAAATTGGCGTGAAAAAGGACATCTTTGGATTTTTTGAAAATATCGTAATGCAATGCAATAATAGCATTAAAAAAGAACATACGTGATAAATTCATGTGTTCACCTAAATACAAATAATGAAATTGTCGTGCTAAATAAAATATTGTTGTCATTTTCTGTTTCTGCCCTGCGTTGTGTTTAAATTGTTGTGAATGGGATTTAGTTTCTGTGTAATGTGATGTGTTTTTGCGGGGATATCTATTTATAACAAAGTGTAGTAACTACCATTTGGAAAACTTGTGTATTGGTCAAGATATTAACACCATGAACTACTTTTGATAACAATTAAAATCTATGATTTGTACATAAACAATACAAAACAAAAGAATGATGAATTGGAATTTGTTTCAAGATATGTATGTCTTGGCTCTGTATTACATGCATTTGAGGGAGTTCCTGTGGACTTTTGTTTGATTGTTTTGATTAGATTGTACCCGTGTGATCCTCAGTTAGTTTGTCCTCTCTTCCATTGGAATATTAATTGCACGTTTGGTAGAGTTACAACATGAATAGTTCCGACAATCGGGATCCCCATTTGGCTCGGAGTGACCAGGTTCAACATGTTCTATGTGTGAAATGGTTAGTCCTTGTAATTCCATTAGTCATTATGCTAGGTCTATTTTGGATCTCATATTATAATTGCTTAGTTAAAAATCTATCTTAGTTAATTAGTTATCACCACAACACAGGAAAGTCATTCTAGATCTTTAATATTCACCTCCACCCTTACAATCAAGGAAAGAAACACTGATGTTGCAATCCCCTTACTTTTCTTTCAGCAGTGAACCATCATATAACTGCCTCTTCTTCCATAAAGGGGAGTTCTCTGCTAAGTTGTTTCAACACACCTGTGGGATTCTACATCATCCTGCTGTCTGATTTTAGCAGCAGACAGTAACTGCAACTCAGGAAGATGGGGAGGAAAATGTTACATTATGCAGAAAAGTCCCAGAAGAGCCAAGCCCCATTGTAAGAGAAATCTAGCCCCACACAGCACTCTAGCCATTCCACTAAAGATACTAGCAGCTGGCAGGAGAAACCAGGCAGCTATGCTCAGGCTCTTGATTTGGGAAGAGCAAAATAACCTTAGTTTAATCCTGCTTTCCTGCTTATTGGACCCAGCTGTTCCGAGCCAACACAGTGAGTAGAGAGGTATTTGTTCTACTCTTACTGGGACATTTCTCGTGCCACACATGGTCCCTCATCTCCCACCTGTACTGGGGTGATGCTTGTGGGTTCATATGGGGAAGTTAGGAAAAGACTCACCACCTTCCGTCTCTGTATGAGGGCTGGCAACATTTCTATGTCTACCTACTCATACTTATTGTTGGCTGGTCAATCGAAGCTACAATACATGTGATATGACCAGAACAAGCCCCACTGCATACAGCTTATCCGACCACAACCAGACCCACTGCCTTCAGATGAAAGGTTGTGCCTCTCAATTAGAGAACGCTGCAAAAATGGCTCTTCTTCAAACTCCAGACAGAATATCACACAGGCCAATCAGGCGTCAATCAGGCCATCACGATGACTGATCAACATGAGGCTGCACTTCCATCTTGACACGATCCACAACGTGTTCTTTGATGTGATACAAGGCAACATGCAGAGCTCCACGGATCAGCTAAATGTAACGGGTTGTTAACGGCCATCTGCTATCAGGTGACATCACACCTACTGTTTAACTTATGGACACAATTGACTCTCGCTCTCACACTGCAATCATCCAGTCTATTTATGTCCAAGTGAACATGGGTTTAATTCGCACATTAGTATGGTATACAGATGATAAATGCAAGCACGTGTAATTGTCTTATTTTGCCAAAATTAGAAACAAGTTCTCTTCCCAGCCCTATTCCCCTTTAATTTTTATATACAGAGGAAGATAATAATAACGGTGATAATGATTTGTTATTTATATACTTTCATATACAGATGATGTTCAGGAAGGTGTGGGAAGTACAAGACAATGGTTCAAAACAGTAGCACAATACAAGTGAATTGTGATTACGTAAGAGGACTGCACACAAAGGCATCCACGTTCGTTCCTGGAAAACAGATATTTCACAAAATATGAGGGCAACACATGCACATACAACATTTAGAATTTACACACGATTTTCTTTCCCAAACTTAGATGCTTCTCTAAGTGGAGGCATTCAGGACCGGTCAGAAATTCAACCTGTTAGTAAGTACTCTCTGGCTAGCCTGTGCCAGATGCAATAATGCAAATTCGTCTTCATGTTACTGCCAGCTGAATGAAGAGTATACAGTATTTTTATGTATGCTTTCTTCTTTATCATGTTTCCCCTTTTCATGTGTTCATACCCTACCCCCAACTCCCATCACTCAATACCCAAAAAATCACTGAATCTCTGTTAATGCACCCATGAGGGGACTTAAAGCGCCAATCATGTAACACAAACAAATACAAATAAACTGGATTTTTACAAGGGGAAACATGGCTTGTCTTTCTTGTAGATCGTCCTCTTTCTGACAGCCTTCACACAGGTGATTCCCTCCACCAAAAGGACAAAGAGGCAAGGCAAGAGCAACACTTAGATCATTTTAAACTGCACCACCACCAAAAAAGAATCAGAAATCCTGATTATGCCATAAATCACATAGACTTCGATGTTAGAGGTCAACTGCGTGTCATCACACATATTTTGCAAAGCACACATTTCTCCATTGGGTCGGAAAATAAGCGTGAAGGGGAGAGAAAATACAACTGTATTCATTTCCAATAGAAAATGGAGTTTCGATCACAACCTTACATTGCTAAGGGATGTAGAGAAATGAGTATCACTCATGAATAGAGTTTAAAAGCTAGACATTAAGTATGCCAGAGCTATAGTCCCAGTGGAGAAAAAATAAATTAGCATCTTGGGTATGACCTGGTTCTGCATCTGAATGGTCTCATGTAATGTCAACATGGTGACTTACAGAGTGTCTTTCCAATCACACAATCATGGTATCCTTGGACTTTATGGCCCAATGCCATCATGTTTCCATTTAGGCTCAGTCACCACAAATTACTGAGTTTTGCTGTAGGGGGCAGTCATTAACAGTTTTCAGTGCTTTCATTTGAACTGAAGGCAACTCAAAGCCTTTGCCTCAGAAGTTGTATTTATGCATGAGAAAAAGATCTTAATCTACCTGTGCCTGTCTCCTAGCCTCTGCCAAGCTGGATTTCGGGAGAAACTCCACAGGAAATTTGCCCAATCGATGTATTACTGAATCAACATAAGCTGTTCATCATCAGCCTTGTGAAAACTCAGGACCTCAAATATGTGTGAGTTTGGTACTGTGCTTTATGGGGCTTGTGTATATGCCGGGAAACTATGCAGTGAGACTTGCCATCCCTACTCAAAACTGGTCTCTCTGGGGGTTGCCCATGAAATAAACGAAAAAAAGTCCTAATTAGAAATGATCACATTTTATTTGGTCAAATAACTAAAATTACTTTTGTTTTTTTTTCCCCTTTTTTTAATAATGTGGGGTGAGGCCGCCCAGTTCCTATTGAAAATCCTAGATAGGGCAGACACGACCCAGTTACAAACCTTCATGGAATCCAATGACAATCTTCATGGCCGGCAGTCGGGCTTCCGCCCCCACTACATCACTGAGACCGCATTAGACCACATTAGTGGATCTTCAATCACACTTACTAGACATTGTAGAAGCAGGGTAACCAGGGATGTTGATTTTGTTGGATTTGTCAGCGATGTTCGATCTCATTGACCACAAGCATTTACTCTAGTACCTACAACAACAAAGGACTTGTTCCCTGAAAACGATCAATTGGATCAAGTCCTTTCTGTCCTATTGAGTGTCCAATATCCACTGGGGTGCAGCAACCACTGCTGTCTCATCCATCAGATATGGAGTCCCCAAGGAGCATCGATGTCTTCTCTCCTTTTTAAAATATATATGCAGTCATTTTGTGCATTACTGGAAGACCTAGAGGTCTTCTTTACCAACCACGCTGATGATACCCAGTTGGTCATTGAGCTGATTGGGTACTACCTCCAGGATTCTTTGACACTAAATACCATTTACAACATCATCGAGGGGTAGATGTCATCCAACTGGTTATGTCTCAATGGCAATAAGACTGAGCTAATGAACTTTGGCTCTCCCCAGGCTCATGCAAAATTGGACCCCACCTATGTAAATTTCATGATCCAGGGCCACAAAATCCTGACTCAATCAAAAAGTGAAAACTTTAGGGGTCTACTTGTAGGCCTCTCTGAACTCAGATGCCCACGTACAAAATCTTTGAAAAACCTGCAATTACCATCTCAGGCTTCTCCGGGCCATTAGCCCATTTCTCAATACAAAGAACTTGGTTACCATTGCTCGTGCGATGATTCTATTTAGGTTAGACTATTGTAATATCTTGCTAAGTGGAGCTTCAAACTCCAACCTTCGAGTATGTCAGGTCATCCAGAATGACGCAGTACAGATAGCCATGACTATCACAAGAAGATCCCACATATCTAGCATTAGGAAAGAATTACACTGGCTACCCTTACAGGAACTTATTCCATTCAAAATGGGCCTACTCATACACCTAGGAGCAACTGTAACTTATCAAACTGTCTTCAAGCATCTGTCCATGGGCCGCTTCCTGTAACCCTCAAGCAAGCCTTCGTAAATTTCCTTGTAGCGCCTTGATGCCTGTGGGCTGTAGTGCACTCTACAAATCCAAAATAAAATAAAATCACTCACTATATGGGAAGGCCCAGGAATACCGCAAAGCACTGATCATTCCATATAAACCGGCCCATAACCTGCGATCATCTTCACTTGCCCAGCTGCAGGGAATAAGAGTTAAAAGAGCTAGGGTATTAGGTGGATCCTTTCGAGCAATGGTACCTTGCTTTTTGAACTCCTTACCCATAGCAATCAGAGTCAAGTCCAATTTGAGTCACTTTAGAAAAATCCTGAAAATGTTTCTTTTCAAGTAATCTTCCAGGACTCCATGCTATATATCTTCCATGGCCATCGAACACCTTAGGCTCTCATATGCTGTCTTGTGTCCCGTGCCTATGTTGTCCTTTGTGTTTATATCTCTGCTCAATGCCAAAAGGCTGTTGGGTGCATTATAAATAAATAAATAAAAAATAAATTCCGCTGTTCCAAGTGGCAGTAACGGTAATTCTATTTGGTAGTATTTCAGCAGATGTACCGCAGATATACCACCAAAGTTGTAATGAGGCACTGTGTGTTACATTTTTGGAGTACCAGACCTCAACCTTTTTGCATCTCAAATGAGCACACTCTTTTTAAGGTTTTTTTATGAGGTTAATGGATCCAACGGATTTGTAAAGGATTCCCGTCACTTGAAGTGGTAGAAGGGCTGTTTTTCATCCTTTTCCTTTAGGTTTGGAACTTTTGTTCAAGATCAGGAAGGGACTGTGGGTAGCGCAATTATAGCCTTCTGTGTTCAGATGGCTTTCAAAATATATTTGTGTCTTGTTTGATACATTTTTAGTATGCTTCAATTAGTGTATGTCTGTTATATTTTTTTAATCTAAACATATTCTGTTCATGTATTTTTGTATGCTGCCATATATGTATAGTCCCATGAAACAGGACATTCCCTGCACGTGATACCTTTTTTGATGCTGCAACCAATAGAAGGGTTTTGGCAGTTCAAATTACACCAAGAAGGAGTGATTTCATCTTCTAATCCAGGTGGTAGTAGAAGCACGTAAAAGGTTAACTTCTGCAGTAAACTAGAGCCGTCAGTTGAATCAGATGGCTACACCTGCAGTTCATCCATTTGGAGGTACAGTCAGCGGTCTTTTACAACAGTGACTTTAGAGGTAGTTATCAGTGGCAGGAAAGCATTGTAGGATCATTTCAACATTGCAGTCACATTTGAGTTTTTAGAACACTTTTAAAAAATATTGGGTGTCTTGTGGAGTTCCTGGTTTGTGTTCCTGTTTTTGAGAGATGGGTTTTCTTTGGAGCTACATGTGTTTACTCTGAACACAGAGAGGACATTGTTTCAAGCTCTCCATTACACTTAGGGACCTTGGGTGTGAGGGTTTAGTTGATCGGTTTCTCAGGAGTCCTTCCATTTTGTGCCTTGAGGCTTGACCCCTATTTCCCCGAGTTCCATTTTGGGCATGTACACTGGTGCTGAAAACTTTGCAATCACATACGTAAAACACTGTTTTCACACAGGTGTGATATTGTGAAGTTTCCAACTTTGCACTTATGTAAATTTGCAAAGTGTGCCTTTTTTCAGTCTATGCCAGCGGCAACCTTTTTTTCACTGCACCATTCATTATGCACATACAATGTATCACCAATCCTCTTTGCGGGAAAGACATCATTGCACACAACCATGTGTGGGAAGTTGTTCACAACAATACAGTTGTGCTGAAGACTTGAGAAGCATAAAATGCCTTTGAAGCAGAAATCCATATATGCACATAACACAAGCGACATTCAGATCAACCTGGCATCTGGTTTCCTTTGGTGCCTGTACCTTGGAGCTTGGGGTTTGTGCCTTAGAAGATGGTCCCTGTAAGGAGCACAAAATTAGACACTTCAACAAGGGCACCTCTACATTCTCGACAAATTGCAAAGGCTCCAGAACAATGCCCCTAGAGCAGCCTTAAATATCCTGAACAGAGATCATGGGTCTCATTCCGAGTTTGGAAGCAGCCATGGTGCAATTTGCGCCATGGCTGCCTCCAAAACCGCGTCCGGCACTGGTCTGATTGAATGGAGACTTACCGGGACATTCCGACCTATGTGGATCCGGAAAGTCCCCATTCAACCAACCATTCCCCATTCCCATTTGAGCCGCCATAGAGCTCAATGGGAATGGGGAAGGCGCTAAATACTGGCCAGTGAATAGCAGGCCCGTAATTAGTGCCTTGGTCCCTTTAACGGGACCCGTAAAGGACGTGTGGTCAGACCACATGTTCTTTGCGGTTCCCGCTAAGGGACCTCGGAATTGGGCGGTAAGGGTTTACCGGCACCGGTCTCCTTACCGGTGGCCGGTAACCCTTACCGGCCTACTCAGAATGACCCCCTATATCTCTGCATTTACAAGAAACATCCACTGGCTTAAAATCAAAGACAGGATCGCCCTTAAAACCCTTTCTCTTACTTCCAAATGTCTCAACAACATAGCGCCTCCCTACCTGGCAGATAGAATCAACAAGAGAACCTCTGACCAACCTACGAGAATGTCCAATGCCTACACTCTAGTGGTTCCCAGATATAAAAAGAGCACAGCCGGCAGCTCTAGCTTTCCAGTCATAGCTGCCCAATCTTGGAATGGACTCCCTTTAGATCTCAGAACTGACCAACCATACTCTAGCTTCAGATGGAAAGTCCTCACCTTGCTACGCTTTAATGACGCTTAACCTGACCGCTTCTCCGCCCTCATGAGCCTCCGTCTTGCTACTTTAATGCCCTCTTTTTGATTACTATGTCTCGCCTTCGCCAAATATACTTTCCGGTATCTGTTGCTTGTATCTTGGAATGTCATTTGGTACCATCTTGATTACTGCCAACTTATGGCTGCATCCACGCCACCTTTTGCTTCAACTGCTTTATTACTTCACTGTATGTAACTACCTACTCCTGTAACCAAGCTTCCTAAGTGTCCTTGCATTTTTCTGTAACCAGGTTCTCAAGTCTTCTTGTAATGTTCGCGCCCAGCTACCTGAGGATTTTGGTATTAAACAAACAAACAAACAAACAAACATGGCATGCCCCATGCCAGTTTTGTTGGAGTGGGGTGGGAGGGCACACCAAATCCATGTAATCAAGCCATTTGTTTCTTTCAATTGTCATTCTTTTTTTAAAAATTATGATATATGTTTATGGTGCAAACCTATCTTGGGACCAATGACACACTCTACATTTGTGAGAGAACTTGGTCACTAAAATGGCCGTGGGAACTTGCATCAAATGTTCCAACAAATAGGGGAAAACTTTGGTGGCTGAAGTATTGCACACAGTGCTTACCTGATTATGAGCCTGGGCATACAGGTATTGGAGGCTGTAAAACCCAGAACTGCAACAGCAACAGAAGGTGGAGAAATTTGAGACCAAATTAATTGTCAAACCTGATTCTCATGTACATTTTAACTTACTTTTAAAAACCAAAATCTAAAAACCATAGTCTAACTCTGAACTCGAAACTCTAAAAACGAAACTCGAAACATTCTAAAAATCTAAACACTGTAAACCAACAATACACCATGTACTATAAACTAACTGTAAAGCTGTAAGATGACTGTCAACTCTAACCTACCTGTAACTAAATATTATGTATGCCAGTTTCCTATTCTCAGATGGGAATCAGGAGTCACTGCTGGGAACTTCCAGTAGCATGAGAAAGACACTGTACCATAGAACGTGTGCATGGCAATGGAGCATGTGCCTTAAGAAGAGAAATCAGCCTGCAGTGACCTTCCCCCAACTAGCACCAACACCAATCCACCAGGCCTGCTGCTGGCAAAGCCTACAAGGACTCATGATAAAAATCATGAAAAGTCCTGGGAATTCCAAAATAACACAACCCATATGGAGGTCATGATAAGGCTGGGATTTTGAGGAGAGCCTCGACATGGCTTCTGCAGCAGAAGCCTTTTTATCCTTTCCATTTCATTAGTTCCATTTGTTCAATTTTTTGATGCATTGCCATATCACAATCTGAAAAAAACTGATAATTGCGTTCTTTATTATGACCTTTTTTGTCATGGCATTTTTTCTACAGAGAGGTGCATGCTGTTGGCCAGAACAAGAGCTTCAAATGTATCTTTTTCCCTAATTTCCTTCCCCATGGTCTCACACTGGAATTAAAGCACATGAACTTAATAGATCACATCATTGATAATACTGCTATCATTGCTGATAGTCTGAATAGCAAATTCAACAGGAGCTACAAGATGGATGAGCCATTTCAGACCACATAACCTAAGATCCAAAGACATGGTTGATTCTGCTTCTGCTTTGTTTTACATCACATTCTCCATAGATACTGCTGTTCAAAGAGGGGTTGAGGTACATATAGGATTGAATTTCATTAGGGTACATCCAAGCTGGGGAAGGTCATGTGTGGCTTGTAAACCACACAGTGTCTTCTGACTTGGAAACAATGTCTGATATTGCCACACTTTTTGTGATACATGGCAATTAAGTTGCCCCCCTCTGCATCGTTTTTCAAGAAGTCCTGTTTTATGAAGCGCATGAAATGCGCAAAACAGAGCAAACAATATTATTTGCATAATGTTGCTATCATTTTCACTGACTACAAAACCAACAGTGAATCCTTTTGATTTAATACATCTCAATAATGTGGCTTTGAATACTGCCAGGATGCTTGCTGCTGTGTGAACTTCTCTGCATGGCCGGCTTTATGCCCGGATCACCCGACTGGCCACTTTAGCCCTCTGATAACACAAAAAACGGTTCATTGGGGGAAATATTTGTCTGCTTGCAAGTCAAGGCAAGACGGGAAAGGTGATAGTGGTGCTTGGGACGTAGTCCTACTCGTTGGACACAGGATAGGAAGCTGATCAGGCCCAATGGTAAGACACCCGAACCCTGCCGGTGGTGAACAAAGGGGTTGGGGGTGTTATCTGGTGGGTTGTCTAACCACAGACTGTGATGGATATAGTACCTGTCTGGAAGGGAGAGAGGGACTGAATTCAACTGTGTGTCTGCGGTAATCTTGCTGGCGGATGTGGTGTGGTCACCAACAGCCTACCAGATGGGCGGGGGAAGGGTTGGGCAGCCATCAATGTTGTAGAACAGTACAAGAGGGGGTTAGATCTTGTGATTAAAACCCAAAGGGCTTTTGTTGACAAATGCAAAATAATACATCAGGATTTCTTTATGATTTATTCACCCTGGTTACTCAAAAGTTCTTTGCAGATGGGTGATTGTCCAAACTGTAGATCAAGTGATATCAAGTGTTTTTCTAAAAACGCACGATCCCATTGGCTATGGGGTGTGCTAAAAAACCCATGCTTCCTGGGTTTTGGGTGCAAATTTGTGCGGTACCCCCTGTTGGTCTTGGGGATATCGTAAAATGTTGTGGTGGAGCCACAACAGGTCAGGTCGACTGGTTTCAATGGTTTGTCAGTGGTTAGTGACCATCTCCTTCAGGACAAGCTCAATCTTCATGTGCTAGTTAATGATATCTGTCCTCTTAGTAGGGCAGCGGTGGAGGCTGCATGGGGATCCCGGATGAGGAGGCTTGACAGACCAGGGGAGCCGCGTGGGGCAGTGAAAAACTCACTACAACTCCGTGCCTTGTTGGCTCGAGGCGGACAACAACCGCTGCAGCCTGCTCAGTGCGTTTGCACTGAGCAGGCTGCAGCGGTTGTTGTCCCGTCTTGCCTTGACTTGCAAGCAGACACATTTTTCCCCAATGAACTGTTTTTTGTGTTATCAGTCTGCCCCTACGGTTTGGGAAGGCAGTTGCCACCCCGGCTCTATAAACCCTAATTGACCCTGTTGTTACTCCTCACTTTAGCCCTCTCCACACCAGCTCAGTGGAGTCTTTCGCGTGCTCCCCTTAGCTTTCGATCTTGTCGATCTTGTCGATCATCAACTCTTGACGGATAGCTTGACCTCAGTTGGCAGATGCTCTAAAGAGGCAACTGCCTGGTTTGAATCATTCTTGGGTCCCAGATGCATGAGTGTTACTAAGGATAATGCCTAGCTCAATTCTAACATGCAGTGTGTCTCAGGGGTCCTGTCTCTCGCCACTGCTTTTTAATGTCTAATCGTGACTTCTTTGTGACGTTCTCTCGGCTATGGGAATGATACGCAGATTGTCATTAGGCTATCAGGTGTTTATAGTGAAGACTTGGAGCTGAACAATCATATTTTCCTACAAATCCAGAATTGGATGGCTTTGAATTCTTTGGCCCTCAACAAGGCCAAAACAGAGCCGCTTATTTTGGGCACTCAGCAACGTCTTAGGAAGCTTGATGTACGTTATGAGAAATGTATGATTGGTCAACACAATATCTAAGTCTCTAAGACTGTCAAGACTTTGGGAGTGTTTTTTGACCCTCAACTGTCATTCAATCAGCTGACTAGTTATTTAAAATCTTCCTGATGCTTTTTTTACACAGCTACTCTGGCAGATTCGGCTTTCCTGTCCAAAGAACATCTTGCCATGATTGCAGCAGCCATTGTGGATTGCAAATTGGACTATGGCAACAGTCTTTTGATTGGCACCTCTCAGGTAATTATCAAGTCTCTGCAGGTCATTCAGAATAGTGCTGTGCGTGCCGTGAGAGGACTCAAACGTAAATCGCACATCTATGAAGCCAGGCAGAGTCTTCACTGGCTTCCTATTCAACAAAGGCTACAGCACTTGTGTTTAAATGTCTTCATGGTGAAGCTCCATCTTACCTCATCTCCAGGATCAAAATGAGATCTATTGGACACTCTCTGCGATCTAATTGAACCATCTGTTTGTTAAAACCTCTCTCTTCACTGAAGAATATTGTCGGTGCCAGCTTTAACCTCTTGGACCCTTCCTTATGGAACTCAATGCCTAAACATCTTGATGAAAGTTGCTCAATGGCTATTTTTAAGAAGAACCTAAAAACATTCTTGTTTGATGCGGGACATGGGTAATTCATAATGGTGCCTTGATGTCCACCCTCTGTATATGCCTACTTTTTAATAACATCTACTGATATCTTTTGGCTTTCGAGGGTGGTCTCTGTCCTTCTCTTCTGGCTTGTGTAGGTGCCTTTCCCCGGCTTACTACGTGTAAGAGAAAATAAAATAACCAACAACCCCCTGTCGGGGAAGGAGGCACTGAGAACCGGCTGCAAGAGTTCAAAGGATGGTTTATTTCTCCAGCTAGAAAATAACCCAAAAAATGCCCACTCCCATTTACATCATCACCCATATATTTATCAATTAAAGTAACTCTAACAAAAAATAATAAATGGACCCGATTGGGCAGGCGGTGTGGTGCTGTAGGTGGCATCTCTTCCTTCTGATTGGCTGAGTGGCTGACGAGATGATGGACGTCAAATATCTTGTGCTCCGCGCAGGTCAGGGTCCGGTCACTGTGGTCACTACCTAAACTAATATGTTGCATTCGTAAAACACTAAATAACAAATTATCTAAACATTTTATACTTATTTTCATATTTCTACACAAATCACACATAGTATTTATTGTCAGTATAATTGGGTCATTCGTAGCTTTAATTGGAGGCCTTGACCTTTATTGTGCATGTAAAAAGAGTCAAGCTGTGTTTCAAATATCTCCTAAGCTTTATACCTAGTAGTATAAATAAAAACATATATTGTGGCAAAGTGCTTAGGGTTAGTAGTGGGTGTGTTGGGTGGATTTCGCAACGCAGGCGAGGGTCTGGCACTTGAAAGAAATACCTTACAGGGAGAGCAGGGTCAGGATGGCAATAAATTCACCTAAATGGGGGTGGGTGGCTTGCACTTTTATGAGGACGAACGAGCAAAAAGTGCTTAGCTCATCCTGGTTCACATGCTGGTTCTCATGCTAGCAGTGGTCTCAGAGGAAGAAAACTGTATCATATTGGTTGTTGCAACTTTCTCCAGCTTCAGCGTGAGAATGGGAGCGCAGAGCTTTCCTTCGCAGGGGGAGTGCAAGGGTGGGGGGCCAGCCAGCTGCCTGCGCACCTTGTGTGTGCCTCTGTCCTTGGCTGTTGTGGTGGAAGGGGAGCTGAGCCTTGCTGTACTATCGCAGTGAGGCCTGTTTACCCAAGATGGAGTCGAAAGGGGGCACAAAAGATGGATGCCCCGTGTCCTGCTCAGTAGTCCCATCTATGTAGCGGTCAACCGTGGTTAACATTACATAAGGGCAAGGGGCAACTCCACTACTGGAGGCAAGTGGTCCAAGTACCGTACTGAGGAGTGTATGGCGCGAGGGGGCCTGGGGGCCCCTCGCTCCCATACATTCCCCCTTTTGTTACATCTAAAGTAACAAACTACTTATCTCGTTCTTTCCGTTCTCCCTTCGGTAGCGCTCAGCTTCGGCCACAGCCTCATCCCAAGCAGGTTTGCCCTTTATTAGCATCCATGCTTTGCACACACTTCTTAAGCTGTTACCCCTTCTTGCGTATTCTTCTGGGGTGACCATTAAGTATATCCCACCATCTCCATCCAAATCTATCCAAACCTCTTTATACCACAGCAAGTCCTTTGGTTCTTTAATGGTAGTGTGATGTAGATTATCGACCACGTCCCCATACTGCCTATAGATGGCAGTCATTCTATACTGCGGTGCGGTGTATTCTCCAGTTTGTACTTGGGCATCTATCATGGTAGCCACCGTTGTCTGTCGGCCCACTGTTACCGTCATCATCGCTGAATTAGGCATATTATTTTCACAGCATCTTAGTCCCAGTTGGCACACACAGAATATTAGGAGAAGAAAGACAATAATGGGAATGAGTATCTTCGCTGCTATGTCACCCATGATGGTATCCAGCTGAACAGATTGTCGAACCACGTGCTGTTGTCTACTCCATCTTCCGTTCTCATTCTTTTCTCCTAAATTATGCACTGCTGTTATCACGTGTGACAGTGTCCTGTTATCAGCATCTGAAGTTGGTACGAATATGCAGCACGCCCCCCCCAATTTTTTTTTGCAAACACCGCCATCCATCGCCGTGATAAGATCTAAGATATATCTGTTTTGCATCGTCATCAGGCGCAGAGCACGGAGCTCTATTTTTATGATGTTGAATCCTTCTTCAGTGTCGTTAGCCAGCTGGATGAGCTCCCAGCGTGTTATCTGCAGCCATTTCGCATTTGTGCTGGCTTGAACGCCTGGTGCTAGAAATGATGCAAAAATGTCTCTGCAGATGAGAAAAGCTTGTACTGCTGCGGGATTTCAGCAAGGAGTTCTGATGATTTGGAGAAATACAATTGGATCTTTTGCTGCGTGACAACTTGGTTCTCAATGTTTCTTCTGACAATAATTCGTATGCTGGGGGCTCTGTGATTGTCTCATC
Organism: Ambystoma mexicanum; assembly: GCF_040938575.1. Classification (NCBI taxonomy): domain Eukaryota; kingdom Metazoa; phylum Chordata; class Amphibia; order Caudata; family Ambystomatidae; genus Ambystoma; species Ambystoma mexicanum. Next base: position 772,146,305 of record NC_090937.1, on the reverse strand, counting down.
GGGCGCTGTCGATGGTTCAGCCGATTGCCCTGCTGCCGATATGTCAGCCGATTGGTCTGCTGTTGAACAGTCAGCCGATTGACCTGCTATCTAACCGTCAGCCGAAGGCCTTGCTGTAAACTGAACGTGGCTCTCTGGTATCACCATTAGTGCAGAGTGAAGTGTGGCTAGGGCACAAGTTCCTCTCAAGGATGCTGGGAGATGCAGGTAAGCTCGTTTGCCACAGATCCAGTATATGTCCATTAATGAGGCAGTGCCTTTTTTCATATCTGGTATTATTAAAGTCTTATTGCACTGCTGTGCGTTTCCCATATTCACCTTCCCTTCTCCATGGAAGCAAAAGTTTGTGCGGTATTTCCTTTTGAATCTTTATGGGTCTCTCCAGTGGTGTGACCCATGTCAGCTTGGTGATATGCTGTGACCGAATGGGGATGCACGTTTCTTTTGCCCACTCGTATGTTTCGTCTGGCAGCCCTCGAAGCCACTCAGCTTTGCATTCAATTGTTTCATCATGCCACTTGTTGTCTGCATAACTTGTCCCTTTTATGATGAAAAATGGCTCTTGGAGGCAAATTACTCCTTGTCGTCTGCTGGTGCATGTTTGTTCGTTTTCCAATTTTTCCATGGTGACTGTGTGTGCCTGAAATGTCTTTTTTATTCTACACAGCATCAGATGAATCAAACATTGGGCCTCAGACAAGGGTACTTTCTGTGGAATTAACATTTTTGGGGTTCCAGTTGCATGGGGAATAAGTGAGCACACGTAGCAACTTTCATTACTTGCTTGCTTTGCTGCGGTGCTCATGTCTGAATACCATTTGTTTGATTGGTCAGGGTGTCGGGGGTCCTCTATTTCATCTAACCCCAGGTTATGATAAATATCATATCTGTTTTGTCCCACCCCCCTTTTTCTCCTCTCTCTTTTGTTTTTTAATTGGGTACCAACTCGTTGATATTGCAGCGGGAATATTCTGGACCATGCATCATCAATGTTGTTCATGGTGACATGTGTGTATTCAGTAGTGGTTTCTGGTGCCGTGTGTGTGTGCATGCTTGTATTTCTGGAGTTAGTCAACCAATAGTAACCGTCATTTACATCCCATCCAGGCTCTATTTCCTTGGCCATAGTATTACTCAACAATGGAATAGCAGTTTTGTTTACATGCAATTGGTTATAGGGTGGCGTTGCATTTATACTATTCGATTCAATGTTATAAGTGTCCTTCCAAATGGTTGTTACTCCAGTCCATATTAGTTTAGACCCTGGTTTTATCATGTTAGCCCCGCTCCCCCCTTTGTTAATTTCATTTGCCACAAATAAAACAACGTTATACCAAATAAAATAAAACATCATTATTACGAATAGTATGGCAGCATATTTTATAACGCATTCCACATTGCTCAATCTACTGGCCCTAGTGGCATCCCTATTTATATCTAACATTTCAGCCTGCTCAGCTGTTTCATCGCATTGGCTCATGTTGAACCTATGTGGGCGAGACAAATTCGTTAAGTCATCATGAAAAGAAACATATTTCATTCTTTTTCATTTTTTTGCTTAGTTAGGCATTTAACAATTTCTTTCCATTTATCATAAAACAATGAAGAAAAATAGGAGAAATAACACAATTCATATGAGAGTAAGAGAGAAAAGAGAGAGAGAGAGAGAGAGAGAGAGAGAGAGAGAGAGAGACAGAATATAAAAATAAAAAATAAAACATTTTGCTTTTCTACTATACTTTTCCTCTCTTAGTTGCAGTTTTCGTCATGTCAGACTGTGTTAGCAATGCCATCCACACAGTCTGTTTCATTTTGGGGGAGTGCGACATTGCGCGCCCTTCTCACGTCCGAGAGGTGCACCCAGTATTTCAGTCCCTTCACCTTAACTGCAGTTGGTGTGCTGTACACCACTGTGTATGGACCATGAAATCTTGGTGAATTCCACCTTCTTACAAAGCTTCTAACATAGATGTGTTCCCCTGGCATTAATGGCCCCTCCGGGCTATCTGCTGCTGGCATGGAGGTGTCTGTTGCTACATCTTCAGTAAATGGCAGAGCAATTTGTTTTGCTATGCTGCGTACTGCGCGCGTTAGCTGTGCTAGGTATTCCTTAAACTCTTCCCCCAGCACTGTGGCAGCCCTGTGTGCATCCAACGCCCTCCAAACAGGAGAGAGCGGCGTGTGCATTCTTCTCCCCGTCACGATTTCGTGGGGGCTCAAATGGTGATCCTTGCATGGTTGACTTCTGAGTTGGAACAGTGCTAGGGGCAGACAATATATCCAATTTTTTTTCAACGTGCTGCATAATTCCGATAAATTGCTTTTGAGCAGCCCGTTAATCCTCTCCACAACTCCATTGGCCATTGGATGATAAATCGAACATAGTTTATGTTTCACCCCCAGAAGGGAGGTTACTTCTTTGAAAAGATCATTCACAAGGTGCATGCCGTTGTCTGAATGGATGACATCACAGATTCCCCACCGCGAGAATACTTCTCGCACAAGGAACTTGGCAGCACATTTTGCATCAGGATGGGGGCAGGGGCTCGCTTCCACACACCGTGAAAAAGGGCATACCACCACAATCAAGTATCTTGCTCCATTACATCTTTCTCCCATATCGGCGTAGTCGATATGTAGTTCTCTGAATGGACCTGTAAGGCGTGGCAAAGTGCCACGCAGAGTTCGTAATGTCATTCCTGAATTGTAAGTTTGGCATGTAGTACACTCAATCACAAATTTAGACAAGTATTCGTGCAGATTGGGAACAAACCAATCCTCCTGAATGTCTGAGGTGATGCGTTGTTTTGCAACGTGAGCTGGGAAGTGCAGTTGTTGGAACGCTACTTCTAATAATTCTACAGGCATCACTACCTTGACTGTCATTTCCTGTCTCCAAATGAGATCTGTGGCTGATTGTTTACACCCTCATTTGCCCCACAACTCCTGCTCTTCCGGTGGGGCCCTTCTCTGGAGTTCTATCAATTGTGCTATGGGCGTGTTACTGTATGCTTCTGCTGGTTGTTCTGCTGTGGCTGTTTTTACAACGTACTCTGCTGTTGGTGTCTTATTGAAGTACGAGGCTTCCTTCGCTGCTGTGTCGGCTGTCGCGTTCCCCAATGAGACAGCGTCTGTGTTATTGGTATGGGCTTAGCATTTAACCACTGCCACTACCGATGGCTCTGCTAAAGCTTCTATTAGTTCATTTAGCAACGTGGCATGTTGTACGGGGGACCCGTCTGGTCTTCTGAACCCTCTCCTTCACCAACGTGATAGCCCTGAGTGAACTGTCGTGATGGCGTAAGCTGAGTCTGAATATATTGTTACTGCACAATCTTTGGCTGTGTGTAACACGCTGATTAGTGCAGTCAGTTTGGCTGCTTGTGCAGAGAAGTGTGAGGGGAGGCGCTTTTGAACAATCACTTCGTATGTGTCTTCTTCCATGCGCACTACTGCCATCCTCACATGTTTCTCTCCTGTCTCTGAGTTTATGGATGCTGACCCGTCTATGAAATAGATTTCTCCTTCTGTAAGGGCATTTTCTCTTGCTTTGGGAATGTCATCGCCCTCTCACTCATACGTGCTACAATCGTGTTCCTGTAAATCTTCAGTTGTGCATGGCTCTGTAATGAATGTGGCTGGGTTCACTGTCTTGCATCTGACCACGTGTACATTTGGACTGGATATTATTATTTCATAAGCCGATGCTCTCTGTGTTGTGAGAGTAGATTTTGATCTTTCCAGGATAGCAAATAATGAGTGTTCCGCATATAGCGTCACTGAACATCCCATTACGATCGTGGCACTTTTTTCAATGGCGAAGGCCGCTGCAGCGAGGGCCTGTTCGCAAGCGAAATTTCCCTGCATTACTGGGTCTAATATTCCACTGTAGTATGCTAATGGTTTGAGGCCTAGCAATGTCTTTTGTGTCAATACTGCTGTCATCAATGTTCCATTGCTGTGTGAAAACAGGAAAAATTCCCTTTCATAATCTGGATTTGCAAGGACTGGGGCGTCTACAATAAGGTCTTTTAATCGGGAGAATTGGGCAATTGTCTCATGTGTCCATTTTATTGGGGCCCTGTTCTTCTGTGCTTCCTTCAGTGCTTGTAGCATTGGCCGTGTGTATGCTGCATAATTGAGGATCCATGCTCGGCAATAGTTGCATATGCCAAGAAATTTCTGCATGTCCTTCACTGTTTTTGGTATGATAATGTGTCGAATGGCCGCTGCTCTGTCTAGTAGTATTCTTTTTCCATCTTTAGATATTTGCTGGCTGAGATATACAACGTCTGCAAGGCAGTATTGTAACTTTCCTTTGTCCACTTTGTATCCCTTGGCAGCCAATACATTAAGCAGTGTTATCGAGTCTTCTCTACACTCTTCTTCTGTTTTGCTGCAGACGAGTAAATCGTCTACGTACTGTATAATGATGCTCCCTACATCTATGTTGCCAATGTCTTCTCGTAGTACTCTGTTAAAAATGCTTGGGCTCTCGCAATACCCCTGTGGGAGTCTGCGGAGTTCATATCTGCTGTGTTCCTAATGTAAAGGCTGTAAGGACCTGCGATTCTGGTGCAAGTGGCACAGAGAAAAAGGCATTTTTCAAATCAATGACAGTGAAGCAAGTTGCCTCTTTTGGTATACTGCACAATATTGATGCCGGGTTCGGCACTAATGGGAACTCTTTTTGGATGACGTCATTGATTGGGCGGAGATCCTGGACCATTCTCCACGCCCCTCCTTTCGCTTTTTTAATCGGACAAATCGCTGTGTTGCATGGCACTGAGATACCTTGGCTTAGGAGTGCATTCACTGTTTCTCTAATACCTTCCTCTGCTTCTTTGGATATTGGGTATTGTTTCACTCTGGGTGAGAGGACACCTGGTTTCAGTTTTATCTTTATGGGAGTCACCTCATTCAACAATCCCACATCGTGTGGCCCTGTAGTCCAAATTTCAGGTGCTACCCTGGTCATGTCTTCCTCAAATATTGTCAGTGGGGCCTTTATGTTAGCCATGAGTGGGTTGTGTATTTCTCTGTATTGGATCATAATGTCACATGGTATGCTTATTTCCATTATTATTTCTCCATCCCCCTCGTAATAGGTAAACAATTCTTCATCAGTTATATCTTTTAGAATTATGTTCGGCTCTATGCATAGTACACTTCTCCGTTTGGCATCCCTGCGTGTCCAGGCCTATGACCACAATGCGTCTGTTGGAAACTTGAACTGCCTCAATGTCTATAGATATAATTGTGCCTGGCACTACATCTGTTGGTGTGATCTTTTTGTGTTATTTCAGGCACTACTAGGGCTAATACCTGTATTCCATAGGCGAACATGTCCATGTCAATGGGGATTCCTCTTACAGCAACTTCCTTTGTAATCGTACTTATTTCAGGAGTGCTCGTACTAGGCATACCCCTGGCGTCGAGCACACTATGCCTCTCTCAGTAAAGGCTATGGTCATGTTTAATTTACTGAGCAAGTCTCGTCCCATCAAATTGTTTAGCGCGTCTTCGTAATACAATAAGGGTGCACGCACTGTTTTTCCCCCTACTGTTACATCAAGATCTTTTGTGTAAGGAACTTTTAAAATAGCCCCAGAGGACCCCTGCGTTTCCAAATTTCTTCCCGAGAGCTGAAACCGCCCTTCTGTGAGACATGATCTTTCTGCTCCAGAGTCTACCATAAAGATAAACTGCTTGTTTCCTATCTCTGCCGCCACTAGTGGTTCCTCATTTGCACTTTGTGTGGTGGATAGGACTGGACACGCAAGTACTCCCTCTGGGCTGTCCTAGTCTTGGTATCTTTGCTGACCTGGCACTGAAAAAACATTGTCACCTACGACCGTTACGCCACGGAATGGTGCAAGGGCACCATTTTCAGCTGCTGCAAAAGGGTTATTGTTTATGTTCCCTACTGAGTTTTGTCTTGCTCTGGGCTGTAGTGCGTTTTGCTGTTGTGGCTGCTGCTGTTGCGGGGCTGGCTGTCTTTGTTGCATTTGCGGGTCATAGCAGTACTGATCTTGTTGTCGCCCCCTCCCCATTGGAGCTCCACAAAGGTTACCTGGGTGTGGGCAGCCCCACCCCTGTTCATCAGGGTATTTTCAGGGGCTGCTGCTGCCCCTGAAAATACCCTGATGGTCGCATTCTACAATCTCGTGAATAATGTCCCCACCTTCCACAATTCCAACATGACCCATGTTGTCCTCCTCTTGGTCCTTGCCCACCAAACACTCTGTTTCCCATTCCTCCGTATCCTCCCCTCTGCCCACAGTACCCACCTCTTCCTTGGGCCGGCCTGTTCTGCCACTGTGATCCTTGGCATGACTGTTCCTCTCCGTTCCACTGTCCTTGGTCCTCTCCAACCCACTGCGCTGCTATCCCAACGGGCCTTCCTCCTGCGTTTTCCTCTCCTTCATTTTCTCTGTCTGCGGTTACACTGGCAGTAATGGTGGCGACCTTCACTAATTTTGTCCGCACTAGTTCTGCTTTGTCGGCCAGCCTCTTTTGTGTGACCTCCTTTTCCTTCTCTTTGATCCTCCTCCAATGTTGTACGATTATGCTCTGAATTTCAGGCCACCCTTTGGATTCGATTCCAGCTATTTTGTCCAAGGCCTTCTGCACCTCTTTCGGCAACCCCTTTTTAAGGATAAAATAAAATAAGGCTGTTGACTGATTCCATGCCGTACCAGTTTCACTTCTCCATAGGTCTTGCACTCGTGAAATGAATTGCACAGGATCCTCGCTCTCCTCCATCGTGCACTGCATGTAAGTCTGGAACCTCTGGAAATGCACGCCGCAATGCATCCCACACTTGTGCTCGAACATTGTTGAATGGTGATACATCGTGGCGATCACAGCTCATTGTTACTCCCGGGAACCCTGCCCTTTCCCAGATTGTGTCTGCTTGGTCCCCGATTGCTGATACTAATAAGCTTTTCACATCACCTATAGCTAACGGCACGCCTGCCGTGTTCTTCTCAAATACATTATATCCACTTACCTGCTCCTCCCGTCAGCGGGGGGAGGAGTTTTAACAGGTCGTTTTTGCCCATTTGGGCCCACGGGATATAGTTTGGCCTACCTGCTCCTTTATGTATTAGTGGCATTTGTAGTTTCTGTTTCTTTCCTGTTTTGCTCGTTCTCCCTTTTTTCATTTTACTTACCAGTATGTTCCCTGTCCTCCCTGTTCGTTGTCTTAATCTACTCTGCCATAATGGTGGTGATAGTGTGTCTGGGTAACGGCAGTTTGGCAGTGGGGAACCCTCTGCGGCAGCTGCCTCTTCGTATTCATCTAAATCATCCCATACTTCTTCTATTTCTGACTCTGGCTCGTCATTATCCTCCCAGTTTTCCTTGGGTTCACGTCCTTGTCTTTCACCCTGATCTCGACTCGTTTGACTCTCTGGTGTATCTGGGCGTATAATTCTCACTGGCTTGTTATTCAATTGGAACAGGAACTGTCCTGACTGCCACTCTTGTTCTTGTCTTTGCTGTGCTGACTTCCCTTGTGATGCTATAGATTGCCCTGATACTGAGACTGCTGGGGTTGCATTGCTTACTGCCCCTATCGGGGGTGTGGGATCTGCCAGTGACAGCGGGGGCACCTCCCCTCCCCCTGGCAGCATTTGCCCTTTGTCGCATAGAGCTCTTAACCGTGTTATTTCCATTTGTGCGTGTGCTAGCTGGAGATTTAAATCGCCTGTTAAACGTGCTAAGTTCACAGGAGGCGCACTCGTGGGGCCATAGAGGCCTCCTTTGTCATATGGTGGGGGTTCAGGGGCTGTTGCCCCGCACGGAGCAGTGCGGGTGGGTGGTATTTCCATGGGCTCACTAAACCCTACTGCTGGCCTGGTCATTAAGGGTTAGATTTGTGTTACTTCGTTCTCGGTTGTAGTTGTTGAGCACTCCCCTTTTGTGTCCCGCTTACTTCTTCAGGTATTTTCTGCTTTTCTATCATTCGGCTTGTACCTACCTCTGCCGTGGGAGTAACTTCCTCGAACATTCACCATAAATCTAACACTTCTCTCCAGTTCTGTAACTGTTTCCCTTTGTATCGTGCTAGCAAATGTGTTGATACTAGGTCCAACACTCTTTTGTCGAATGACCCTCCTTCTGGCCAAATTGGTATAACCCCATCTCCTCTTATCTCAGTGATCCACTGATCGTGATACTTCTGTATCCTGTCGCTATATAGTGGAAGGTGCTGGCAAATATGTGCCAGTGGCGTTACTCCCCCCATGGCAATGCTTCTTTTCCTTTCTTGTGGGTTCTGGTACCCTTGAGTCCCTTCCCACCTCTCACTTGGTTTGTCAGTTACAATATGTGAAAATACGTTCTTTATCAATGCTCGCAATTATGTTATGTCACATTAGCTGTTCTTCTTGAGAGGTGTTACCTGGTCACCTCTAACAATTTATTTCTTTCCTTATTATTCATTAATCAACAAGTTACTTGTACTGAAATACTTTGGCGTGTTCAACAGGACATTTACACAAAGCAGACCAACAAACATATAATCATGCAATATACACATGCATTGCCTGCACGCGTTTGTTCTTTCCCTATTCCCGTTACTGTCCCCGGTTTTTCTTCTTCCCTATTCTACCTACTATTTTGCTTTCACTCCCCACCTCTTTCACCTTTATTATGTCTCAAGATTTCTTACCTCCACGGAAAAAGAATATTCTAAAACTACTCTGGGTCTACTCAATATACGAGACCCCTACTATTTTCTCTTTATCTCTATTCTGCACTTGGCCGGGACAAATGCTACGCGGCGCCGACTTCGACCCCGTATGGGCTAGGATACCACTTCTCTTCTTCTCACTTCTTACAACACCTAATGGCCTTATAAAGGATAGATCAGAAAAGCCTCGCCGTCACTCACACAGGCCCTATTCTTAACGACCTTACCTTTGTTTGCTAATTCCCTTCTTCCCGTATTTACCCTTACCTTCCTTTGGGGTCTTTGCAACCGGGACTCCACTTGTTCAGTCAGGTACTCCGAGGGTCACCGCTCACGGCCGGACATCACTCAGGTCCGTCCCCCAACCAAGCCGTGGCCTGCCTTGGCGAGCAGCATTTTCGATCGGGTATTCGTCAAACGGGAACCCTTGACCCTTTCTTCTTGATGTGCACAGTCTGGTCAACCGCGGAGGCGATGGTCTTGCCGGGGGCGTCCTGGATCTCGCTGCCGGGTGGTGCAGGCCTCTAGGCACCTCTCTAAATCATGTTGCGGGGGTCACCAAAAATGTAGGTGCCTTTCCCCCGGCTTACTACGTGTAAGAGAAAATAAAATAACCAACACCACCCCTGTCGGGGAAGGAGGCACTGAGAACCGGCTGCAAGAGTTCAAAGAATGGTTTATTTCTCCAGCTAGGAAATAACCCAAAAAAATGCCCACTCCCATTTGCATCATCACCCATATATATATCAATTAAAGTAACTCTAACAAAAAATACTAAATGGACCCGATTGGCCAGGCGGTGTGGTGCTGTAGGTGTGGGTGGCAACTCTTCCTTCTGATTGGCTGAGTGGCTGACGAGATGATGGACGTCAAATATCTTGTGCTCTACGCAGGTCAGGGTCCGGTCACTGTGGTCAATACCTAAACTAATATGTTGCATTCGTAAAGCACTAAATAACAAATTATCTAAACATTTTATACTTCTTTTCATATTTCTACACAAATCACACATAGTATTTATTGTCAGTACAATTGGGTCATTCGTAGCTTTAATTGGAGGCCTTGACCTTTATTGTGCATGTAAAAAGAGTCAAGCTGTGTTTCACATATCTCCTAAGCTTTAGACCTAGTAGTATAAATAAAAACATATATTGTGGCAAAGTGCTTAGGGTTAGTAGTGGGTGTGTTGGGTGGGTTTCGCAACGCAGGTGAGGGTCTGGCACTTGAAAGAAATACCTTACAGGGAGCGCAGGGTCAGGATGGCAATAAATTACTCTAAATGGGGGTGGGTGGCTTGCACGTTTATGGGGACGAACTAGCAAAAAGTGCTTAGCTCATCCTGGTTCACATGCTGGTTCTCATGCTAGCAGTGATCTCAGAGGAAGAAAACTGTATCATATTGGTTGTTGCAACTTTCTCCAGCTTCAGCGTGAGAATGGGAGCGCGGAGCTTGTCTTCGCAGGGAGAGTGCAAGGGTGGGGGCCAGCCAGCTGCCTGTGCACCTTGTGTGTGCCTCTGTCCTTGGCTGTTGCGGTGGAAGGGGAGCTGAGCCTTGCTGTACTATCGCAGTGAGGCCTGTTTACCCAAGATGGAGTCGAAAGGGGGCACAAAAGATGGATGCCCCATGTCCTGCTCAGTAGTCCCATCTATGTAGCGGTCAACCGTGGTTAACTTTACATAAGGGCAAGGGGCAAACCCACTGCTGGAGGCACGTGGTCCAAGTCCCGTACTGAGGAGTGTACGGTGCAAGGGGGCATGGGGGCCCCTTGCGCCCATACACTTATTCCACTGCGTTTGTCTGTCTCTCTCTTGTGGGTGACCTGAGGCCTTCAGTTTAGTAACGCAATACAAAAACCCAGATAGATAGATAGATAGATAGATAGATAGATAGATAGATAGATAGATAGATAGATATATAGTGAAAGCACCCTATCGAAAGGAAATATGCTCTGCTCTTGTGCTGTCGCTGTGCTCTCCAGCAAGGAGCAAGGTGCTTTATATTACAATAGGACGATGACGCTAAACCAGCATGGGGCAGCCTTCGAAAGGTTCCCCCATGCCGGTTTATTATCAGCACCCTATTGAAGTGATTAACTGCGCACTCCAGCACTGTACCAGGGCGCTTTTCATTACAGTATGGCGCTGATGCTAAACCAGCATGGGGCACCCTTTGAAAGGCTGCCCCAAGCTGCTTTAGCATCAGCGCCCTATTGAAGTGATTAACTCCCTGCTCCAGCACAGGAGTGGGGATGTAATCACTTATATCGAGTGCACTGCTAGGTGCCCCAAACTAACCACACACCCCCTTCCTGGCCTTGCCTCTGGGATTTACCAAATTGTTGTCCTCACCCCAGGTACTGCCAGAGCTAGGCCCCCATGCTTCTCCATTGAAAACACTGAAAGATAATACTTACTGGCAAGGACCTTGCTGTATGAAAGTTGCAGAAGTGGTGGTTGTCCGGCCAGTGGCCAATTTCTTAAAAGAGACCTAATGTGTGTGATATACAGATTGGGCCTCATTCCGACTCAGGCCATAAGGGGTTTACGGCGCCGTAAACGGTGCCGACCCTTAACGCCGGATTAAAGGTTCCCTTTGCGGGATGGCTGTTTAACGCCTGCTTTTTGCAGCCGTTAAAAGCCATGCCGCAAAGGGACCTTGGCGATAATTACAGCACCGTAATTTACGGTGCCGTAATTATCGCCTTTCCCCATTCCCATTATGCCCTATGGGGCAAAAATGGGAATGGGGAAGGGGCCATTGGTGAATGGGGAATTACCATGGTCCTCCGCCAAGGTTGTAATGAGGGCCATTGTCTCATAAATGGTGTGTATGGCAGACTCCCCCAGTGCTTTTCTGATTGTTGCTAAAAGTGTTCTCTGATGGCACTGCAACTGTGGAAAATATAAGCAGTTGGTACCTGATATTTTGGACAAACGGATTTAACAAATTCATAGAATCCATCAGTGTCTACCAAAGAATATGGCAGGAATTGAGCTGCCACCATTTCGTCCATCTTCCCATTGGTAAAACACATCAACAGATGGTTTCTGTGGTACTTTGTAAACTTGGTGAAAGGAGTCTGATGCTTGGTTGTTTAAGACTAGCATGCTCAAGTGTGTTGCCAGATTTACTAGTAGGGGCGCACTTTCACTAAATGATAACAACAAGCATTGTTCTCCTGCCAGAAGGAGGCTATATGGGTCCTTGTGCTTGCTGCCCTACTCACAACTTCTTCTTTGACTATAAACACTGTCCCTTCAGAAGAAGTTCTAGAAGGTAATGATTTTTGCTGTTTGCCTGACGACCATGCAGATCCCATCTATGATAGTTTTCCACGTGTATCCACAGTCCCCCAGTACGACAGTGTGCATCTAGCATCCTAAAATAAACTTGTTTTTTGCAGAGTGCACAGAATGCAATGTGATTATTGTTCTAATCTACAGCAAACACATCACAATCCTTGCCCCGCCCCTTTGGCGTTACCTCACCATATAATAATTGAATGTGCTTATAAATGTGCCTAGGATTCTAATTGAGCTGCTTGGCATGGCTGGAAAACAGGTTTATGAATGCCAAAATGAACACATTGATTGCTCCCATTTTGTGAACATTTGATGAAGCTCTCATTCCATAATCATTTGCTATTTTCCTCTGCCATCCTACCATGTGGAGCCTGTTACTGCACACATCCCAGTTCATATATATTCATAAATGGATCAATTAATATAATTGATACAATATAATTAGCGAGGCACATATTAATGAGCAAGATTAAAAAGAAAGATAGTAATTCATAAAAAAATATATTGACAAAAATAACTATTGATCACAAATAATATCCAAAATGAATAATACAAGTATAGCAATGTGTTAAAACTACCATAGGGACAACAAATAATTAATATTGACCATAAATAATACAAGATGAACAAAATGGGCAGCAATTCATCAAAAAATGCAATAGTGACATAATTCTATTTGATTGGAAATTGTAAAAATTGGATGAATAAAACAAGAGTTATTATTGATCAGAAATATTTCATGAACAGAGTGAAAGAAGAAAGTAATATTTTTCGTAAATGATAATCCTTTTCTATTATTTTGGGGCTCATTACAAGTATGGCAGTGCAGGAAATCATTTGCTGTACGGAATTACTGCCACATTTCCTGCACTGCCATACTACGAGTATGACCCTAGAGTGGGGGGTTTACTTCCAGCATCGTGCTGGATGTAAATCCTCCCACTTACCACCAAAAATCAGCAGAATCGAAAGAATTATCATACACAGTAAAGTGGGTGTGTACAGTGCTCAGAAATGTACTCAGGCAAGCCTGGAAAATTAGTGGCTTAATTGCCCAGGTATTACTGTACTTTGTGCCACACGTCAAGTCCCAGAATTCTAATTCAGAGCTGCCAAGTCTTAGTCCCACGAAGCCACCTAGTACAAGAATGATTCATGTATACAATGTGTTGAAAAGCTTGACACTTTGATGTACAAATAATTGTAAAAAGCTAGCACGTGGGATAAGAACATCAGCTTTGTTTGGAATTGCATTTCTCTCTTCAAGCTTTAAATTCTCTGCACTGGTCAGAATAGTTCAATTTAGTCATTCCCCCGAGCCCTTCTCATGCTATACCCGGCTATATCAAGCACTACGCAGATTACATGCTGCGTCATCACTCACATTGTGCAGGGAGCTAATGGAGTCAGATAAACCAAGCAATCATTGATATATGTATGAACACAAAATGGACATAGAAATGTTTAAAAGTAAGAACAAACTCAGAAATATAAAGATGTTAATGTATCGCAATAAGAAGTGGTAAAAAAAAGGAACATTAAGGCCAATACCATATGAGAATCTGGTGCTGACATTCACAATAGGCACTAGAAAGAAGCTAAACATGAGCACACAAATGTTTGCCTCAAAGGGTGATCTGTCACTGGTGGTGGTCTCCCAATCAATCTATCTCACGCACTGCCTCCAGGCCATCCCTTGCACTGGGGACTATATCTGTACCCATACAGACCTCCCCTTTTCTTCCTGCACTTATCAGACCTACCCGGCCTGCTGCGTTAAACCCAGCACTTGCCACTTGCTTGATGCAATCCCATTGTTTTTTGCCTTTTTATTTATTCATTTCTTATTATTTATGTTTTTTCCTCTTCGTTCCGCTCTCTCCTTTTTGTTCCCCCTTCCATGCACTTCCATCCCTCCCCCTCTACCCTGCACTTGCACGTTCTCAATGTCACTGGACCTAGTAAGATCGTTGTTTTTGTTCTCCCCTGTTCCCCTTCCCTTGCCTTGTCGCACTCTGAAACACGTGTGTATGAGCACGATAGAAATAAAATATCAATATCTATCTATCTATCTATCTATCTATCTATCTATCTATCTATCTATCTATCTATCTGTCTGTCTGTCTGTCTGTCTATCTATTCACCGAAAACACTTTTTTTACATGTACTTCATGGTTAAGCTCCACTAATAAAAACATATGAAATTCAGTGAAAAAACGTTGTTAAAGGGATGTTATTGTTACAAGAAAACCGAAAACCCCAATAAATGTGCCAGTTATTGTAAGCTAAGCAACCATATTAGGACCTTTCTTGCATAGGGTAGGAATATTAAGGAAGTGGAGTTGTTGTATAGAAGTTGTTAAGAGATGGATGTGTTGTCAGGCAATCAGGAATGGACAGTGTATTGAATAAAGAACAGTTTTTGGATGGGAATTGAAAGAGTGTGAATGTTGCAATATAATGAGTAAGAGTGAAATACAATGTTATTGAGTAGAACATAATATTCGAGGCTTATATATACTGAAAGTACATTGTTATAATTAGAGAGCTGTACATGCTATATTAATGTACTTTGTAGGATGTGAAGAGTGTTCCTTCTTTGGTAGCTGTTTTCATCAGTCTTCTTTTTTCCTGTAATTGTAAAAGAAAGTTAGTGGGTATATGTGGTAATGGCAAAGTACTTTTATTGAGAGGGTTTGTTATTTTATAAGGTTGTAGGAATCGTTGGAAAAAAGAGTTACTAAAGTAGGGTTATGGGGGGGTGTAGTAAAGCCTGGCAACTATGTAGTTATAGCAGTTGCACTATGGCTTTGATTATGAATGAGCTGGTGTGTACATAAAGGTCGGACCTGCCAGGAGTTCAGGGCACTACCAGCAGATTTTACACTGAAGCACTGGGCCCATGCATAAAACATGCAAAAACATTGCACAACTTTCAAATGCTTATTTCCTTTTTTCCCAACAGACAGAACAGAATGCCTACTAAAAAGCAACTCTGCAGAAAACAAAGAAGAAATAGAGCAGATAACAATAAAAACAAACCATATTGTCATCCTCCTCTAAAACAATTTATAGAAAACATTAAAACAAACCAGCTAGTAACCTCACCCAACAAAACTAAACCAGCCACCACTAAAATAACTAAGGCCCCTCTTGAAAAATCTAAAAGTAAAAAAATGTACAAACAAAAGCAGACCGAGTAAGGAACCTAACACTATATCTACCAATGTTAACATAGCCGCAGTAAAGCAATCTCAAAATGTATTTTACAATACATTTTCCTCCAATAACAATAACAATAGTATAAAGACAGCTAAAAAGTCACGATCTACCCTTAAAAACTACTGCAGAAAAAGAATCTTAGAAACTCTAATTGACAGCGCATTTCTACTAAAGAGAAAGTTGTTTATATTAATATTAAAGAGAATGAAACCACTAACTAAATGAATCAATACATTACAAAAAGTGCTTCCAATCATGCACAATGTCAATAAAGATATCCTTTCAAACTACTGTGAACTGTGAATGGATTCACACAAGCAGCACAGAACCATATTTCAATAAAGATACTTATAAACAAGAACAAATAAAAACAATTACCGTAGCCAATAATGCGTGAGGGTATGAAATAGTAGAAGACACCATTGTTACTTTTGCCCAACCAAATCCCCCAGTGTACAAATGGACATGCAGCTCAATACGTAACCTACACTAACAATCCTTCAAATCTTTACGACAATTCCTCAATCATGTGAACTAAAAGACAATAGTCAAATAAAATCTTTAAAAACCATGGACTCCTGCCCTGTGTGCATCCACACAGGACTGCGAGGACATTCATCAGCTTGCATTTCAGGAACTGTTTGCAAAAGCACCTTCCACAACATCAAAATGTTGACAACACACAATTCCAATATACAAAATTGTGTGCACAGGCTGTACTATGCAAAAAGTCCTGCTCTAGAACTGTAGAATTTAAATAGCATTCTCCTACATGGACATGCCAAAGAATTCCTTCGAGAAATAGAGCACATACAAAGTAAATATTTTGGAAATTAAGTTGAGTTTGAAAATTCAGTAACTTTTGAATAAATTAGCGAAAACCTACCAAACACCACCCATCATACAAACACATACAAAAAGAAATAGCAAAGTTTCAAAACACATCTGCTGAAATACTAGACAAAGTACTTTTTATAAAAAGAGCACCAAAATAAGAGACATGGCCTACAAAATAGAGGACAATGAGGAATCCTAATGATTCCAATTAGCTTCATATCTAACACCAGAAAATAAATACAAAATAACTGAACAAAGCTTGTCAAAATTCAAATGCAATCTAGTGCTATCACTAACAATTTAGAAATCTTTCCACTTCCAAAAGCTTTCCAACAACTTAGCTTGTATGAGAGCATTATAATGCAAACAGCAAACCCATTTCAAGCTATAATACACCTTCAACTGAAAACGGCTAAATTGCCTCCATCTGAGATACTAAAAAGCATTCTTGGCAAAGTAGTATATTTGTCATTATATCTTAAAGAAAATGTAGAAACTTTAAGAGTACAATGGCCAATAGATCAATCATTGAATGTACTAGTTAAGGGTGTACCGACAAAAGACATTTTGGCAACATCTAGTCAACCAAAACAAAGATAGACAAGCCCTACAATATTTCAAAGAAAACAATGAATGCGACAAAGATAGAAACATAGAGAAAAACCTAAACCACACAACTTATTCAAGATTCACCACAAAATGGCCAATTTAAACGTGTAGACCCTGATACTGCAGCTGATATTTTAGACCAGCATACAATTCACCCACTACAGTCCAAAGACGCCATAGAAGATACATGAGAAACATATCAAATGCATCAAGCCAAAGGCCCCCATTGAGCATATGGGAGAAACGTGTAGAAGCACATTTGTTTCCTCTACTCTTTCCTCCATGAAAAGGAGGAAGATATGATGAAAAATCCACACAAATTAGTGCATCAGAATATTGCTCTTTACAAATGTATTCTGAAGACTCAAGATTCAGACAAAATGTAGAATACCTTTTCCATATCATGTTTGAAAGTGATCTAGACACTCTATGTTATGCCGTTGCACACACATTAAAAACAGGATCTAATTTTTCAAACATATTCACTACCCAACTGCTTCAAAAGATAAAAGAGAAAGATGAAGTTTTGCAGTCAATGATCACAAATCTCTTGGCAAACATGTGTGGTACAATAGAATACTGATTCTGACGTCATGTTGATGTATGTTGTATGCTAAGCAACCTAGGCACCCACATGTTTGTTACTTTAAGTTGTGCAAAATATGCATGGAATGACTTGCACGACTTCTTACGCACTTCACACCAAAATAAAGAGGGAATAGATATAAAAAAAAAGGTCAGGACAACTCTGTTCTCTTGACCCTGTCAATATATTGAGGTACTTTCATCATTGCTTGAATGACAGCTGCAAGTTATCTGCAATAAAATCACCCCTCCACTTCGAGAAGTGGAACACTTGTTTTAGAGGAAAGTATATCAATCCAGAGTAGCACCAAACATATGCTTTTGTGGATAAAAGATGCTCACAAATGTGTCCATTACAGAGATACCACTGTTTTACAATTTATTCAACAATACATTGCCTGTGATACCCCTTCAGGAACAACCACAGATAGTGACCTAAGTACACAAATCTTATGCTTCCAAAAACATAAGTGTGGCAAATACTGCAGAGGCTGATACAAAAAAGAAGGGAAATACTATACCAAGTGTCGCTTTAGCTTCCATGGACCAGTTTGCACAAAAGGAAAAATGAATGGCTTGATGTCTTCTGTTATAGAAAGTGTAAAAGAGAAATGACCTCTCCTAAAAACACATACAACATTAAAAGGGACAAAACATCCAAGTACGTGTATGATTACAATGAAATCAGTGCCCTTTTGTGGAATATAAATATAGACATACAATACATTGCAGACAATTCCAATGCATTTCCAAGATATGTCCCAGCCTATTTCACCAAAGCTGAGAAAACAGAGCTAAAAGACCACTGGGATGATGTATCATGTGACAAAACACTGTCACAAAAATTGTAGAGCTTTGATATAAAAAGGATCTCCCATAGAGAATGCAGATGTACCTAAGCTGCAGACCATTTAACAGGTGCACCCTTATATGGAAAATCTGAAAACATTGTCTGGATAAACCTTGGTACAGCTTCATCACGAAAAAGAGTACTGAAATACCACCAAAAGATAGAAACAATAGCTATAAATGATTAAAAAAAAACAGTGAGGACATTTTAAAAAACAATGTAATTGACACTTATTACCGAAACAGAATTACTGCTCTGGAAAACATGTGCCTGCATGAAATAGCCCAAAACTACTCCTACAAAAACAATGTCACGCCAGATGAGACAACTGGCAAATATTCAATCTCGAATTGTGAAGGAAGCTTAGTAAAACATGTGCTGTGAAGGGTGAAATGGATATGAAGCCTGGAGCACTCAACAGATGCAGCCATGGTGAATGCCATGCAACAGCATTGCCCCCCACCTTGTTTTTAAAGTGTTGTTTTTTAATGCACAGAATAAGTGCTGTCCCCCGTCCATTTCCTTTTTGATTCTTGCTTCCATGTGTCTTTAGGTACATTAAACCAAGGTACTTCACAAGTTGCACCTTTACACAAATGCTAAAACATGCTATGTCTTATCACCAGCATGAAGACATGCCATAACCAGGGATTATTTAGTGTTGTATAACCTTCCATGGTATCTTCCATAATGCTCTATGGAAAAGGATATAAAATACTACAAATTAATTTTATGCTCTTAGTTCGAAGTGTGTTAATAAGTGCTGTCTAGTGATGATTTTTGTCCTTATGATATCTTGCTGCAGGGATGTTTTGTTTTATCTGGCTCACTTTGTTGATGTAAAGTTTGATGTTTTGTGTCTGTTCTCCATTGTTTAAACGTTTTCACAATATTTTTTGAAAGAGGTCTTGCATTCCTTGAGTCAAAGCTACACATTTGTTAAAATATTTATCATTTTCTGAAAAAAATGAAATTGGCGGGTTGCCTATTTCCATAAATGTGCTTGTGGACCTTGGAACAGTTCAATAAACCTAAACATTTGATTTTGTCTTATTGCAAGAGTGAAGTCTCTATAAAGTGATTGATTATAATTTTAAGCCCATTTTATCTGTTATTATATTACTAAAACCATAAATAAAACCTACTACACAATAAAAATATTTAAAACTATTATTTGCAGGATTTTGGAACGGAGTCAAAACGTGGGTGTTTTGCAATTGTGTTATTCTTTTTAAACTTCAGAACTGTAAAGGCCATCCAAAACTATTCATAAAGCCAAAACCACAATTTGTTTGTTAAACAAAGTCTCAAAAACATTACCAAACAACTTTTTTGCCTTTTTATTTTGGGTGTGGGCGTGTCCAGTCTTCCTCATCATAGTCCTTGCTAATGTGAGAAGACCCTCCTTGAGAAACGCTGTTGTTACTACCCTTTCTGTAAAAGTGAAAACAAACCAATGTTGTGTATACTTATATGTGTGAATGATTTGCAGTGGTGTGGTCAGGTAGGCAAGATGAGGGAGAGGATGGAGGAGCTCCCTCTTTAGCAAGTAAATGAAGTTTAAGCTGAGATTTGAAGAGATCCACAGTTAGGCTGGCTTTGATTACTATGGGCAGTGAGTTCCAGTGGAGCAGGGCAAGTAGAAAGAACAGATGCAAGAGGACGCACAGGGAGGGTATGGGATGGTGAAGTTAAGTGCAGAGGAGGATTAGAGGGAATGAGATGATAAGTAAACTGAGGTACAATCACACAGGAACTGAGGAGCAAGACCATTGAAAAGAGAGCAGTTGTGCATGAAGAGCCAAACAGCATGTTGTTGTTAGGTCAAAGTGGGTGAGGATTTGGGTAGGTTGCAGAGAGTGCGGGTAGCAAAACTGAGAGCTTTGTCCAGAGGTAAGCAGTAGGGAGGTCGACCAAGGATTAGGCTTGAGCAGTGGTCAAGTTTGCTGTGTTTTTGTAGAGTGGTAAGTGAGAAAAGGGCAACTATTCCAAATGTTGAGGTGGTTAACATGAGCAGCAAAGGCAGTGGCAGTGAAACATTGTTGAAGTTGTAGGTTGCTTTCAAACAGCACCCCAAGATTGTGTGCTTTCTATGAGGGAGCACGAAGGTGAGACAGGAAGGAGAAGGGAGGGTAGGGAAGACATTAGAAACCGGGAGAAATATTACTTCCTTTTTCAATCTTCAGCATCAGAGAGCTATCCAGTGATGAATTACAGTGAGACTGTGTGTAATCCATTCCAAAATGGCTCTGGTGAAAGAAGGAAAAGAAAAGCATATTTGAGGGTCACCCGCAAAAATGTTATAGTGAACGCCAAATGATGAGATAGGTCTTCCTAGGGGGGAGGAATACAGGGCAAGGAGCGATCATTAGGGGACGCCAAGAGGGGGAGGGGTGGGGTCAGACGTTTTGCCAGTTTCAAGAGATTTTAAACTATCGACCTTCCAGGTAGAAGAAGATCCAGGCTAGAGCAGATTTGTGAATTCCAAGGCCATGGAAAGGGAGGAGGAGTGAGGAGTGGTGACAGTGTCCAAAAGTTGGAGAAATGAATGAGCACAGACACTGATGCCAGATTGAACTGAATTTCTAAGCCAATTGCACTCAAATAGGATCTAAGGTTGGGCAATGCATAGCATTTAAATGAACATTAGGTCAAGCAATTCTATCAATATGGAGCAGGATAATTAGTTACATTTGAATACTCATGGATAGTCAGTATTGCATGGAACTCTAAAGCATATGAGGATGGGTGTGGTCAACGCAACTAGACACATAAAATGGGACTTTTCTCACTTGAAGGACCTGGGGATGTCATGGTAAAACTCTAAGATCCACTCTGAGGTTGAATATCAATTCATTTATTGCACTTAGATTGTATGTGAGAAAATGAATGGCTCTTTGTATATAGATGCAATCCAGGGGCTAGACATTGTTGTTTGTACAGCTAACCCATTCTTTCCTCTCGCACACTACACCTTAACGAAAGGCACAGACTCATTCCCACATACCTCTGCACTCACACATAACACAAACACTGTTGCACAGCACCTCTGCCATAAGAATGAAGATACCTTTCACAATAAGAAATTCTCTACTCACATAATTTTGTATCCACTCAAACACAACTCCCTGCCTAGTTCATAGTATACCTCATGTCTGCCCATCCACATGCCATTCAGACATGCACAAATAGAAGATTATTGGCCAGCCTCTCATACCTTTAATGGTTGAAATGCACCTCTTAATTTTCCCATATTTTTGATTTTGGTCCCCCGAAGGTGTTAAACCAACAGTGCTACCTGACTCTTGGGATGACTACATGAGGGAGGATCACTTAGGGTTAGGCAACCCTCATGGGAGTGACGCAACATCATCGCATGAGACATGGTATCCCCAGTTTTCCTTTGGGCATACCCCCTCTATTCCCCATGCCTTAATGGCATATTTTCATAACTTCGCTCATCCACCTATGAAGTTTAATAATAATACTTGTCCATACTCTGTTTACAAGCCATCAAAAGCTGACTTGGCTTTCAAGACTACTGAAAATACTTTCCCAGACTCAGCATACCAGTCATCAAAAGATTGACATGCCTTTCAAGACCACTGACAATACTTTTCCAGACTCTGCACACAAGTCATCAAGAATTGACATCCCTTTTCCTAAAAACAAAAATACTGTAACGAGGATGCTGAGCCGAGTAATGAAGATCAATGAAGGCCAAGAACACAAGCTGGGCTCTAGTTGTTGCAAGCGTATACAGCTGAACCAGCTGACAGAGGGACGTTGGCTGGAGAAGTCTTATCCTTTTGGTGCTGACAGAGGGATCACTGGGCTGGTGCGAGGTCTGTTGAGCCAACCAGCTCACAGGAGAGGTCAAGGAGAGCAGATCACAGGAAAGGGTACACTGAGAGGATGCCAGAAGAGTAATAAAGGCTTCCTGGTGTACACAGGTACCACAAGGCAGCCTCCACGCTTCTTGAGCATGGAGAAGCCCACAGCAGGTGAGTGAGAACCGCAAGGTGCACAGAAGCCATCGAGCAGAGGTGGTGTACCCAGAGAGAGGGCTCGGAATGCCAAAGAGCCAGTGCAGACTTGCCGTGGGAGAAACAATGCACACCACAGAGAACCGATAAAACCACCCAAGGAGAGCAGAGACACCAGGGCATTTTGGCAACCCTATCGCAGGCCAATAAAAGTAAATGAAGCATATGAGAAATAGGGAGAGATTCAATATTTCTTCAAGAGACAGAACAGAATCAATATAAATGACTGTCAAGTTTGAAAGTATGTGCAGTGTATGTATGAGAAATACCTGGCAGGAGAGTATACCAGGTAGATCCAAGTTGCAAGTGTATTCATATAAGTAAAGCCCTGGCAGGAGAGTATACTAGGCTTATCCAAGTTACAAATTTATTCATATGAGAACGTCCTGGCAAGAGAGTATATTAGGCAATGTCAAGTTGGACAATGTGTAAAATGCATCATGTGAGGAAGTTGTGACAAGGATTCATCAGGAAATAGCAAAGACTGTTTTTAAATATAATAAAGAGGAGGAGGCACTACAAAGAAGCTAAACATGAGCACACAAATGTTTGCCTCAAAGGGTGATCTGTCACTGGTGGTGGTCTCCCAATCTATCTATCTCACGCACTGCCTCCAGGCCATCCCTTGCATTGGGGACTATATCTGTACCCATACAGACCTCCCCTTTTCTTCCTGCACTTATCAGACCTACCCGGCCTGCTGCGTTAAACCCAGCACTTGCCACTTGCTTGATGCAAACCCATTGTTTGTTGCCTTTTTATTTATTCATTTATTATTATTTATGTTTTTTCCTCCTCACTCCGCTCTCTCCTTTTTGTTCCCCCTTCCATGCACTTCTATCCCTCCCCCTCTACCCTGCACTTGCACGTTCTCAATGTCACTGGACCTAGTAAGATCGTTGTTTTTGTTCTCCCCTGTTCCCCTTCCCTTGCCTTGTCGCACTCTGAAACACGTGTGTATGAGCACGATAGAAATAAAATATCAATATCTATCTATCTATCTATCTATCTATCTATCTATCTGTCTGTCTGTCTGTCTGTCTGTCTGTCTGTCTGTCTGTCTGTCTGTCTGTCTGTCTGTCTGTCTATCTATTCACCGAAAACACTTTTTTTAAATGTACTTCATGGTTAAGCTCCACTAATAAAAACATATGAAATTCAGTGAAAAAACGTTGTTAAAGGGATGTTATTGTTACAAGAAAACCGAAAACCCCAATAAATGTGCCAGTTATTGTAAGCTAAGCAACCATATTAGGACCTTTCGTGCATAGGGTAGGAATATTAAGGAAGTGGAGTTGTTGTATAGAAGTTGTTAAGAGATGGATGTGTTGTCAGGAAATCAGGAATGGACAGTGTATTGAATAAAGAACAGTGTTTGGATGGGAATTGAAAGAGTGTGAATGTTGCAGTATAATGAGTAAGAGTGAAATACAATGTTATTGAGTAGAACATAATATTCAAGGCTTATATATACTGAAAGTACATTGTTATAATTAGAGAGATGTACATGCTATATTAATGTACTTTGTAGGATGTGAAGAGTGTTCTTTCTTTGTTAGCTGTTTTCATCAGTCTTCTTTTTTCCTGTAATTGTAAAAGAAAGTTAGTGGCTATATGTGGTAATGGCAAAGTACTTTTATTGAGAGGGTTTGTTATTTTATAAGGTTCTAGGAATCGTTGGAAAAAAGAGTTACTAAAGTAGGGTTATGGGGGGGTGTAGTAAAGCCTGGCAACTATGTAGTTATAGCAGTTGCACTATGGCTCTGATTATGAATGAGCTGGTGGGTACATAAAGGTCTGACCTGCCAGGAGTTCAGGGCACTACCAGCAGGTTTTACACTGAAGCACCGGGCCCATGCATAAAACATTGCACAACTTTCAAATGCTTATTTCCTTTTTTCCCAACAGACAGAACAGAATGCCTACTAAAAAGCAACTCTGCAGAAAACAAAGAAGAAATAGAGCAGATAACAATAAAAACAAACCATATTGTCATCCTCCTCTATAACAATTTATAGAAAACATTAAAACAAACCAGCTAGTAACCTCACCCAACAAAACTAAACCAGCCACCACTAAATAACTAAGGCCCCTCTTGAAAAATCTAAAAGTAAAAAAATGTACAAACAAAAGCAGACCGAGTAAGGAACCTAGCACTATATCTACCAATGTTAACATAGCCGCAGTAAAGCAATCTCAAAATGTATTTTACAATACATTTTCCTCCAATAACAATAACAATAGTATAAAGACAGCTAAAAAGTCATGATCTACCCTTAAAAACTACTGCAGAAAACGAATCTTAGAAGCTCAAATTGACAGCGCATTTCCACTAAAGAGAAAGTTGTTTATATTAATATTAAACAGAATGAAACCACTAACTAAATGAATCAATACATTACAAAAAGTAGTTCCAAGCATGCACAATGTCAATAAAGATATCCTTTCAAACTACTGTGAACTGTGAATGGATTCACACAAGCAGCACAGAACCATATTTCAATAAAGATACTTATAAACAAGAACAAATAAAAACAATTACCGTAGCCAATTATGTGTGAGGGTATGAAATAGTAGGAGACACCATTGTTACTTTTGCCCAACCAAATCCCCCAGTGTACAAATGGACATGCAGCTCAATAAGTAACATACACCAACAATCCTTCAAATCTTTACGACAATTCCTCAATCATGTGAACTAAAAGACAATAGTCAAATAAAATCTTTAAAAACCATGGGCTCCTGCCCTGTGTGCATCCACACAGGACTGCGAGGACATTCATCAGCTTGCATTTCAGGAACTGTTTGCAAAAGCACCTTCCACCACATCAAAATGTTGACAACACACAATTCCACTATACAAAATTGTGTGCACAGGCTGTACTATGCAAAATGTCCTGCTCTAGAACTGTAGAATTTAAATAGCATTCTCCTACAAGGACCTGCCAAAGAATTCCTTCGAGAAATAGAGCACATACAAAGTAAATATTTTGGAAATTAAGTTGAGTTTGAAAATTCAGTAACTTTTGAATAAATTAGCGAAAACCTACCAAACACCACCCATCATACAAACACATACAAAAAGAAATAGCAAAGTTTCAAAACACATCTGCTGAAATACTAGACAAAGTACTTTTTATAAAAAGAGCACCAAAATAAGAGATATGGCCTACAAAATAGAGGACAATGAGGAATCCTAATGATTCCAATTAGCTTCATATCTAACAGCAGAAAATAAATACAAAATAAATGAACAAAGCTTCTCAAAATTCAAATGCAATCTAGTGCTATCACTAACAATTTAGAAATCTTTCCACTTCCAAAAGCTTTCCAACAACTTAGCTTGTATGAGAGCATTATAATGCAAACAGCAAACCCATTTCAAGCTATAATACACCTTCAACTGAAAACGGCTAAATTGCCTCCATCTGAGATACTAAAAAACATTCTTGGCAAAGTAGTATATTTGTCATTATATCTTAAAGAAAATGTAGAAACTTTAAGAGTACAATGGCCAATAGATCAATCATTGAATGTACTAGTAAAGGGTGTACCGACAAAAGACATTTTGGAAACATCTAGTCAACCAAAACAAAGATAGACAAGCCCTACAATATTTCAAAGAAAACAATGAATGCGACAAAGATAGAAACATAGAGGAAAACCTAAACCACACAACTTATTCAAGATTCACCACAAAATGGCCAATTTAAACGTGTAGACCCTGATACTGCAGCTGATATTGTAGACCAGCATTCAATTCACCCACTACAGTCCAAAGACGCCATAGAAGATTCATGAGAAACATATCAAATGCATCAAGCCAAAGGCCCCCATTGAGCATATGGGAGAAACGTGTAGAAGCACATTTGTTTCCTCTACTCTTTCCTGTATGAAAAGGAGGAAGATATGATGAAAAATCCACACAAATGAGTGCATCAGAATATTGCTCCTTACAAATGTATTCTGAAGACTCAAGATTCAGACAAAATGTTGAATACATTTTCCATATCATGTTTGAAAGTGATCTAGACACTCTATGTTATGCCGTTGCACACACATTAAAAACAGGATCTAATTTTTCAAACATATTCACTACCCAACTGCTTCAAAAGATAAAAGAGAAAAATGAAGTTTTGCAGTCAATGATCACAAATCTCTTGGCATACATGTGTGGTACAATAGAATACTGATTCTGACGTCATGTTGATTTATGTTGTATGCTAAGCAACCTAGGCACCCACATGTTTGTTACTTTAAGTTGTGCAAAATATGCATGGAATGACTTGCACGGCTTCTTACGCACTGCACACCAAAATAAAGAGGGAATAGATATAAAAAAAAGGTCAGGACAACTCTGTTCTCTTGACCCTGTCAATGTATTGAGGTACTTTCATCATTGCTTCAATGACAGCTGCAAGTTATTTGCAATAAAATCACCCCTCCACTTCGAGAAGTGGAACACTTGTTTTAGAGGAAAGTATATCAATCCAGAGTAGCACCAAACATATGCTTTTGTGGATAAAAGATGCTCACAAATGTGTCCATGACAGAGATACCACTGTTTTACAATTTATTCAACAATACATTGCCTGTGATACCCCTTCAGGAACAACCACAGATAGTGACCTAAGTACACAAATCTTATGCTTCCAAAAACATAAGTGTGGCAAATACTGCAGAGGTTGATACAAAAAAGAAGGGAAAAACTATACCAAATGTCGCTTTAGCTTCCATGGAGCAGTTTGCACAAAAGGAAAAATGAATGGCTTGATGTCTTCTGTTATAGAAAGTGTAAAAGAGAAATGACCTCTCCTAAAAACACATACAACATTAAAAGGGACAAAACATCCAAGTACGTGTATGATTACAATGAAATCAGTGCCCTTTTGTGGAATATAAATATAGACATACAATACATTGCAGACAATTCCAATGCATTTCCAAGATATGTCCCAGCCTATTTCACCAAAGCTGAGAAAACAGAGCTAAAAGACCACTGGGATGATGTATCATGTGACAAAACACTGTCACAAAAATTGTAGAGCTTTGATATAAAAAGGATCTCCCATAGAGAATGCAGATGTACCTAAGCTGCAGACCATTTAACAGGTGCACCCTTATATGGAAAATCTGAAAACATTGTCTGGATAAACCTTGGTACAGCTTCATCACGAAAAAGAGTACTGAAATACCACCAAAAGATAGAAACAATAGCTATACATGATAAAGAAAACAGTGAGGACATTTTAAAAAACAATGTAATTGACACTTATTACCCAAACAGAATTACTGCTCTGGAAAACATGTGCCTGCATGAAATAGCCCAAAACTACTCCTACAAAAACAATGTCACGCCAGATGAGACAACTGGCAAATATTCAATCTCGAATTGTGAAGGAAGCTTAGTAAAACATGTGCTGTGAAGGGTGAAATGGATATGAAGCCTGGAGCACTCAACAGATGCAGCCATGGTGAATGCCATGCAACAGCATTGCCCCCCACCTTGTTTTTAAAGTGTTGTTTTTTAATGCACAGAATAAGTGCTGTCCCCCGTCCATTTCCTTTTTGATTCTTGCTTCCATGTGTCTTTAGGTACATTAAACCAAGGTACTTCACAAGTTGCACCTTTACACAAATGCTAAAACATGCCATGTCTTATCACCAGCATGAAGACATGCCATCACCAGGGATTATTTAGTGTTGTATAACCTTCCATGGTATCTTCCATGATGCTCTATGGAAAATGATATAAAATACTACAAATTAATTCTATGCTCTTAGTTCGAAGTGTGTTAATAAGTGCTGTCTAGTGATGATTTTTGTCCTTATGATATCTTGCTGCAGGGATGTTTTGTTTTATCTGGCTCACTTTGTTGATGTAAAGTTTAATGTTTTGTGTCTGTTCTCCATTGTTTAAACGTTTTCACAATATTTTTCGAAAGTGGTCTTGCATTACTTGAGGCAAAGCTACACATTTGTTAAAATATTTATCATTTTCTGAAATTGGCGGGTTGCCTATTTCCATAAATGTGCTTGTGGACCTTGGAACAGTTCAATAAACCTAAACATTTGATTTTGTCTTATTGCAAGAGTGAAGTCTCTAAAAAGTGATTGATTATAATTTTAAGCCCATTTTATCTGTTATTATATTACTAAAAACATAAATAAAACCTATTACACAGTAAAAATATTTAAAACTATTATTTGCAGGATTTTGGAACGCAGTCAAAACGTGGGTGTTTTGCAATTGTGTTATTCTTTTTAAACTTCAGAACTGTAAAGGCCATCCAAAACTATTCATAAAGCCAAAACCACAATTTGTTTGTTAAACAAAGTCTCAAAAACATTACCAAACAACTTTTTTGTCTTTTTATTTTGGGTGTGGGCGTGTCCAGTCTTCCTCATCATAGTCCTTGCTAATGTGAGAAGACCCTCCTTGAGAAATGATGTTGTTACTACCCTTTCTGTAAATGTGAAAACAAACCAATGTTGTGTATACTTATATGTGTGAATGATTTGCAGTGGTGTGGTCAGGTAGGCAAGATAAGGGAGAGGATGGAGGAGCTCCCTCTTTAGCAAGTAAATGGAGTTTAAGCTGAGATTTGAAGAGATCCACAGTTAGGCTGGCTTTGATTGCTATGGGCAGTGAGTTCGAGTGGAGCAGGGCAAGTAGAAAGAACAGATGCAAGAGGACGCACAGGGAGGGTATGGGATGGTGAAGTTAAGTGCAGAGGAGTATTAGAGGGAATGAGATGATAAGTAAACTGAGGTACAATCACACAGGTACTGAGGAGCAAGACCATTTAAAAGAGAGCAGTTGTGCATGAAGAGCCAAACAGCATGTTGTTGTTAGGTCAAAGTGGGTGAGGATTTGGGTAGGTTGCAGAGAGTGCGGGTAGCAAAACTGAGAGCTTTGTCCAAAGGTAAGCAGTAGGGAGGTCGACCAAGGATTAGGCTTGAGCAGTGGTCAAGTTTGCTGTGTTTTTGTAGAGTGGAAAGTGAGAAAAGGGCAACTATTCCAAATGTTGAGGTGGTTAACATGAGCAGCAAAGGCAGTGGTAGTGAAACATTGTTGAAGTTGTAGGTTGCTTTCAAACAGCACCCCAAGATTGTGTGCTTTCTATGAGGGAGCACGAAGGTGAGACAGGAAGGAGAAGGGAGGGTAGGGAAGACATTAGAAACCGGGAGAAATATGACTTCCTTTTTCAATCTTCAGCATCAGAGAGCTATCCAGTGATGAATTGCAGTGAGACTGTTTGTAATCCATTCCAAAATGGCTCTGGTGAAAGACGGAAAAGAAAAGCATATTTGAGGGTCATCCGCAAAAATGTTATAGTGAAAGCCAAATGATGAGATAGGTCTTCCTAGGGGAGAGGAATACAGGGCAAGGAGCGATCATTAGGGGACGCCAACAGGGGGAGGGGTGGGGTCAGACGTTTTGCCAGTTTCAAGAGATTTTAAACTATCGACCTTCCAGGTAGAAGAAGATCCAGGCTAGAGCAGATTTGTGAATTCCAAGGCCATGGAAAGGGAGGAGGAGTGAGGAGTGGTTGACAGTGTCCAAAAGTTGGAGAAATGAATGAGCACAGACACTGATGCCAGATTGAACTGAATTTCTAAGCCAATTGCACTCAAATAGGATCTAAGGTTGGGCAATGCATAGCATTTAAATGCACATTAGGTCAAGCAATTCTATCAATATGGAGCAGGATAATTAGTTACATTTGAATACTCATGGATAGTCAGTATTGCATGGAACTCTAAAGCATATGAGGATGGGTGTGGTCAACGCAACTAGACACATAAAATGGGACTTTTCTCACTTGAAGGACCTGGGGATGTCATGGTAAAACTCTAAGATCCACTCTGAGGTTGAATATCAATTCATTTATTGCACTTAGATTGTATGTGAGAAAATGAATGGCTCTTTGTATATAGATGCAATCCAGGGGCTAGACATTGTTGTTTGTACAGCTAAACCATTCTTTCCCCTCGCACACTACACCTTAACGAAAGGCACAGACTCATTCCCACATACCTCTGCACTCACACATAACACAAACACTGTTGCACAGCACCTCTGCCATAAGAATGAAGCTACCTTTCACAATAAGAAATTCTCTACTCACATAATTTTGTATCCACTCAAACACAACTCCCTGCCTAGTTCATAGTATACCTCATGTCTGCCCATCCACATGCCATTCAGACATGCACAAATAGAAGATTATTGGCCAGCCTCTCATACCTTTAATGGTTGAAATGCACCTCTTAATTTTCCCATATTTTTGATTTTGGTCCCCCGAAGGTGTTAAACCAACAGTGCTACCTGACTCTTGGTATGGCTACATGAGGGAGGATCACTTAGGGTTAGGCAACCCTCATGGGAGTGACGCAACATCATCGCATGAGACATGGTATCCCCAGTTTTCCTTTGGGCATACCCCCTCTATTCCCCATGCCTTAATGGCATATTTTCATAACTTCGCTCATCCACCTATGAAGTTTAATAAGAATACTTTTCCATACTCTGTTTACAAGCCATCAAAAGCTTACTTGGCTTTCAAGACTACTGAAAATACTTTCCCAGACTCTGCATACCAGTCATCAAAAGATTGACATGCCTTTCAAGACCACTGAGAATACTTTTCCAGACTCTGCACACAAGTCATCAAGAATTGACTTCCCTTTTCCTAAATACAAAAATACTGTAACGAGGATGCTGAGCCGAGTAATGAAGATCAATGAAGGCCAAGAACACAAGCTGGGCTCTAGTTGTTGCAAGCGTATACAGCTGAACCAGGTGACAGAGGGACGTTGGCTGGAGAAGTCTTATCCTTTTGGTGCTAACCGAGGGATCACTGGGCTGGTGCGAGGTCTGTTGAGCCAACCAGCTCACAGGAGAGGTCAAGGAGAGCAGATCACAGGAAAGGGTACACTGAGAGGATGCCAGAAGAGTAATAAAGGCTTCCTGGTGTACACAGGTACCACAAGGCAGCCTCCACGCTTCTTGAGCATGGAGAAGCCCACAGCAGGTGAGTGAGAACCGCAAGGCGCACAGAAGCCATCGAGCAGAGGTGGTGTACCCAGAGAGAGGGCTCGGAATGCCAAAGAGCCAGTGCAGTCTTGCCGTGGGAGAAACAATGCACGCCACAGAGATCCGATAAAACCACCCAAGGAGAGCAGAGACACCAGGGCATTTTGGCAACCCTATCGCAGGCCAATAAAAGTAAATGAAGCATATGAGAAATAGGGAGAGATTCAATATTTCTTCAAGAGACAGAACAGAATCAATATAAATGACTGTCAAGTTTGAAAGTATGTGCAGTGTATCTATGAGAAATACCTGGCAGGAGAGTATACCAGGTAGATCCAAGTTGCAAGTGTATTCATATAAGTAAAGCCCTGGCAGGAGAGTATACCAGGCTTATCCAAGTTACAAATTTGTTCATATGAGAACGTCCTGGCAAGAGAGTATATTAGGCAATGTCAAGTTGGACAATGTGTAAAATGCATCATGTGAGGAAGTTGTGACAAAGATTCATCAGGAAATAGCAAAGACTGTTTTTAAATATAATAAAGAGGAGGAGAAACCTGGCAGGAGAGAACACCAGGTATCCTACCAAGATTCAGACTAACAGCCAAGTTGTTTTGCATACCAGTTGTGTTGTTGATCAAAATAATTTCAATGAACTGATATCCTTAAAACAGAGTGAAGAGAAATCCGGGGAAGGGAACCACCCTCTTGATCTGTGAACTTTATCCATCTGGATATTTTGTTTTGAAATTACGCATTTCCTTTTGGAACATTTGTACAATTTTCAAGGCCAAGGACATATCCCTTTTTTACTTTAGTGTTGATTTCTAGAATTTGAAGGGCAGAATGGTACTTTGGACAAAGGACATTTTACTTTGGACATCTTGACATCGGACAGACCCTTAGTTTTGTGTTAGGTAGGTAAATACCTCTTAGAGTAGGGATAGAGAGGCACTTTCCAACTCCTTTTGTTTCAATAAAGGTTTATGGCCAAAACCACGAGTCCCCTGTGTCCGTGTCTCTTTCCTGGCTCCTCACACAACCCTCTTAAGGAATTTTGAGCAACAGGAAAGCAGAGAAACTGGGCGATAGTGTGCTGGGAAGTTTTAGTTTACTAGACATTTGAGACAGCCAAGGGTTTCTTCAAAGGGGTAACACAGTTGCAGATTTGAACGAAGCAGGGAAGAATCCAGCAGAGAGGGGTTAAAGAGCTCAGAGAGATAATTTGATTAAAACCAAGTTGTTGATCATTCTGAGAGTAAAAGGGGTCATAGGAGTGCAAGATGTATAGGCAGTGCAAAGTAAGGGTGCAATTACAATATGAGAAGTAGGGGAGAAGAAGTCGAGAGTAGAAGAGGTAGGCAGTGCGAAGGTGGACAGGAGGAGGGTTTTGGAAAGAGAGGGGGGCTGTGGGAGGGTAACTCATTTTAGAGAATTGATAGGGAAAGTGTTAAGAAAAGTCATTAACAGAAAGGGAGATGGTGATGCTTATTATCTTGGGAGCTGTGAGCAATGATTGGATGGTTAGAAGTGAGTTTGTGGGGATGGTTAGGAGAGGGATTAAATCATATTAGGTTTGTGAAGTAGATTAGAGCAGCAAGAGAATGTTTTAGTCTAGGAGGAGGCTAGATGTTCAAAATCTGTGCCAGCTTTGTAAGTCCCGACCCATGTTTGTTTTGAGGGTCTGCATTTCAGTGGTAATCCAAGGATGAAGATGGGATGGAAATGTGTGAGTGTGTAAGCAGGATAGTATTGGTTAAATGGAGCCATCTGCATCTGTGCATAGTGAAAGTCAGAGAAAGCATGGTCAATGGAAGGCTCATGAATAGGGGAAAGAGACGGGAGTGGAGTCCTCACATCACCAAGTTAAGGGGCAAGAGAGTACTGACTGAATTGTCTTGCACTTATTGAAGAGGGAAGATGAGGAGTAGAAGGTGGTGGGACCAAAATGTTAAAATAAAAATTAGTGATCAGAGAGAAAGGGGTCAATGAAGAGTTCAGAGTAGGAGAGTGAATTAGAGAAAAATAGGGTGTCATACTGAGAGCAGAGGAAGTGGTCCGATTCAAGGGAGTTAAGTTCAAGTCATGTGGCTTCAGAGAGGTTGGGGAAGTTAAAGTCTGCCAGCATGAAAATGGGAATGTCAGTAGGAAGTTACTCACAGAGAAGGGTCAGATCAGGGAAGAAGTAGTTGAGGCAACCAGGGTTTATTATAGATCCAGAACAGTGACATGAGTAGGAGGGAGGGGTTGAGTAGTGGCATATTCAAAATAGGAAGAGTTGATGTCAGATGGGGGTAGAGTGACAGTGATGAGGGCTTTATTGATAAGGGACTCACCACTGTCACCCTTCCCAAAAGGTCATGAAGAGTGGGAGTAAGCAGCAGAGTCAGTGTGCAGAGCTGCTACTGCAGCAGAGCCGTGAGTGGAGATTCAGGCTTCTGTGATAGCATGAAGTTAATGTTGGGGGTTATACTATTCAAAGTAGTAAGTGATACCGGAAGACTTGTTGCAGAGGGATTGTGCATTGCAAATGACAAGTGAAAGAATGATAGGTTGTAGGAGAGAGGAGCAGATGTTGTGCAGTAGGCAAGGGAGATAGCTGAAATTGGAGACCCTGGGAGCACAGGATCATCCTATTTGAGGGCGAGGGAGTGGATGCAGGGGGAAGGAGTAAGACGTGGATGCTGGAGGGTTAATGCAGAAGTTGTACCATGTTGAGACTGGGAAGGGGAAGAGTGAGCAAAAGGAGAAATGAAGTGAATTAAAAATGCATGATGGGAACTGGCCACCAGGGGGCGCACGGATGAAGACCTTCCCCGTGTGAGCTCCGTCTCACGGTCCCCCAAAAGTGCCCTGAGCCCCCACTTTTGGCCCCCCAACCTGCTAAACATCGACGGCCCAACCTTGCTGACCCTGGCCCCCACCCAGTTGGCGAAACTCCGGTGAAAATCGGAGCGTTTTTGGCGGAGAAAGGAGCTCCGGCCCGAACTTCCCTTCAGGGCCTCCTACGCGGCACCCCTGCGTCGGAGACCAGCGACGCCGTTGAGCCCTGTTCCGGCTCCCCGCCCCAGTTCCCTCAGCGACGTCCCGCCTGGAGGATTTCGAGGAACGGGAGAGCCCTCGACGAGTGGCGACCGCTCCCCTCGGGGAATCGGATGCGGCCCACCTTGAACGCAGACCCACGCTGGTGAGTCCCACACGCCTTTGATACGCGGAGCTAAGCGCGGCTCCCCATTGCACGTTCCTTGGAGCGTGTTGCGGCCCGCTTCTATTACGACCCGCCCAGGGGCCCCATTTCTTCCTCACTGCCCCGGCAAACAGTGCAGCGCGAACGGCACGGACCAAGCTTATGGTCGCCCCCAGCTTACGTTTTGGCCCCCACGAGGCACAATTGAACCGTGTGGCTCACTTCAAGCGGGAGGGTAGGGCCCCTGACTCCAGGGCGTGTGCCTCCTCCCACCCCGATACCTCGGACCTCCGAGACACCAGTGACATTACCCCGCGGAAGACCAGGGGACCATAACGCGCCGACCCCCACGCTGCTGACTCCACCATATGCGGCAAAGACCCCCTGCATCGGGACCCTAAAGGGACGGAAAATGAGAGCTATAAATAACAACAGCTCCTCAGAGGGTATGGCCCTCTGACACACCCGGCTCCAGCCGAGAGGTGAGGAAAGGAAGAACAGGGAACAGGGGCGAGTGCCTCCTCAGAGTACTCCGGCAACTCCATGAATCGACGTGTAGGGAGCGGGTCCACAGGCGCATGACCGCTCGACGGAAACTTGCTGCCTTCGCTTACATTGGGCCCAAAATGGCTGCATCTCCCACTATTGATAAAGAAACTGCCGCCACGAAGGGGGATATAGCGGACTTATTAGCAGAAATAAGAAACATGGGGGCCAACATTGGAGGGAAAATCGATAAGCTCACACAGCGCCTGGACAGTATAGAAGACAGGGTCGAAGGAGTCGAAAATAATCAGGCCTCAATTGATATCCACGAAACACAGCTAGGCAACAGAATTACAGACTTGCAACGAAGGGAACAGGAAATTAAACTCAAGATGGATGACTTGGAAAACCGCGAAAGAAGAAACAACCTGCGCTTCTTTGGGATTCCAGAGAAAGAAGGGGAAACGGAAGAGGACCTGAAATCGACTCTCCACGACATCATCAAGCTTCTCGTCGCAGACGATAGCATAGACGAGCCTAAAACGGAGCGCATCCACAGAGCTGGAGGCCCACCTGGAGGCCCACGATCGGTGCTGGCCAGGTTTCACCGTTACCAGGACAAGACGAGAGTGTTGGAAAAGGCGAGGAGTGGAGGTGCTATTACCCTTTGTGGGGCCCAAATATCTATTTTCCAGGACTTCTCGTCTTTGACTCTAGCTCTACGGAAAATGTGCAAACCACTTACTACCTGGCTTAAGAGTCGGGACACGCGCTACAGGTGGGGATACCCCTTCTCCCTCTCCTTCGAGCATGAGGGCACACGAATCAGACTAAACTCGGAACAAGAAATCAAAGCTTGCATTTCCGACCTACTGGGCCCGCAGGGACACGAGAACAATCGCGGCCAACCACCTAGAAGTCAAGAGGAATGGCAAGTGCAGGGCCCGAAACGGAGGAAGGTGAAGGGCTCGAGGAAGTACCGCAGGGAAAATGGCCCTTCAGAAGGAGGCAGCTGACTCCGAACAAGTGTAACGCACCTATATTGAATCAATCTTTGATATGAAGACTTCGAAATTATGTGCTTTAAAATTGGTTCTGAATCTTCTGCCTATATAACATTGCACTGATTACTGTTGGGGGTGGGATATAGGGGGCTCATTGGATATTAATAATGTTTATGCGATACGGGGACCGTGAAGTAACGGTCTCCTCTAGTGGTTCGATCTCGGACCAGTGGTTACAACTGGGTTCGATCGAACGCCACCGAACTTGGGGGGAGGGGGGGGCGGTGGGTGGGAAACCGGGAAGAGATTCAGGACAGAACCAAGGGAATACTTGAAAGTCTTAGAAGGGGAAATGCCGGTACGGTCGTCAAAACTCCAGGGCTTGAAGTTACAGCGATCATCAGATCCACACGAGCACTCAAAATGTTGCTATACTGACCGCTGAACCATGCAATAGGGGTTCCATAAGGGTGGGAACGCTTAACGTTAAAGGTCTTAATTCCCCCACTAAAAGATCACTCCTTGATAGAGAATTTCGGAGGTCGAACATGGATATACTCTTTGTGCAGGAGACCAAGTACATGAGGGGGGAGGAGAGGACGATCCTGGGAAAAAGAACTGGGTTGGAATTTTGGGGCTCGGGACCCCTGAAGAAAGGGGGAGTGGGAATACTCATTAGAAGGGGGCTAGATTTCAAGGTCTCGAAAATCTGGTCCGATGTAGAAGGTCGGGCTCTTCTAGTGTCAGGGACCGTTGGCGGGCTGTCCATTACGATCGCCACGATTTACTCCCCTAATGTGGGACAACTCCGATTCCTATCCAAAACAATCCCCAAAATAATGCTAGAGGCAACAGGCCACGTCATCATTGGCGGTGACTTTAACATATGGGCTGACCCAGATCTCGATTGGCACCCTGGTAACCCAGAAAAACGCGAGACAGGCAGAGGGGACCACACTCAATTCAAAGCAATGATGGACTTGTATGGCTTGCTTGATGTGTGGCACTGCATGCACCCGATGGAGAAAGAATACACCTTCTTTTCGGCCCCACACAACAGGTTCACTAGGATAGACTACCTGTACTCCTCCAGTGACTTATTTGACACGGCCATACACTCACGAATCGGGACCATCTCGTGGTCCGACCACGAAATGGTATCCGTTGATTTAGTATGCGATTCCTTGCCCGTTAGATGCGGACAATGGAGATGTAACGAGACGCTATGGAAGGATCCTGTCTTTAAAATAGAGATGGAAACTGAAATTGAGGAATATTTCCGAACGAATGATACAGGGGAAGTCTCGAAACAAGGGGTTTGGGAGGCTGGGAAGGCAACGTGGAGGGGAATCCTCATGCGGGAGGGTGCAAAGAAAAAAAGAGAGAGGGCCCTAATTGAAAACAGAATCCGTGCAGAAATTATCCAACTGGAAAGTGACGCAAAGAAGGGGGACACTGTTGACCCTGAAAAAGTTCTAGAGGCGAGGGAAAAAGGGAGGAGCTATGCCTCCTGGAACATGAGCAAATAGCCCGTAAACTTCTCCTCTTGAAACAAAAGTTTTATGAGAAAGGGGACAAGGCTGACGCGCTATTAGCGGCTAGACTCCGTCCTCAAAGGGCGGAACGCAGGGTTCAGGAGATACTAGAGGAGGAATCGGGTGTGGGAACGCCTCGACCTACCATTCCGGAATCCTTCGCGGATTTCTATGAGACCCTGTATACCCCTGAAGATGACCCACAGACCTCCAACATTCGTTCCTACTTGGATGACATTGCCATGCCCAAATTGACAACAACCGAATCAGATACGCTTGACGCCCCCATAACAGGAGAGGA
Organism: Ambystoma mexicanum; assembly: GCF_040938575.1. Classification (NCBI taxonomy): domain Eukaryota; kingdom Metazoa; phylum Chordata; class Amphibia; order Caudata; family Ambystomatidae; genus Ambystoma; species Ambystoma mexicanum. Next base: position 772,108,602 of record NC_090937.1, on the reverse strand, counting down.
GATCCAAGAGGCTATTAAGCGACTTACATTAGGCAAATCCCCGGGGGAGGATGGGTATACAGCGGGTTTTTACAAAACATTTGCCCCGCAACTTACACCTTTCCTAGTTGACTTATTCAATCGAATTCTAGAAACAGGAAATCCTCCAGACTCATTTGTCAAAGCACTCATAGCAGTTATCCCAAAGGAGGGAAAAGATCCCACGAAACGTGGATCATATCGCCCCATCTCCCTATTAAATATAGATGCCAAAATATACTCCAGGGTTCTCGCAGCTAGGATTGAATCCCTTATGCCCCGCCTTATCCACCCCGACCAGGTGGGCTTTATAATCGGCCGTCAAGGCGCAGATACCATGCGCAAGACACTACACTTGGTGCACGCCTCGCACAACCTAAATACTGACCCAGCCTTGCTTTCTATTGATGCTGAAAAAGCGTTTGACAGGGTGAACTGGGATTTCTTAATGGAAGTCCTTCAAAATATCGGGCTAGGTCCCAACCTTAGGAGGGGAATTAAAGCGATATATTCGTCTCCCATCGCCTCGGTATTCGTTAACGGGGAGTACTCCAGGTGGTTCCGACTAAAACGAGGCACTAGACAGGGATGCCCCCTCTCAGCTATCTTATTTGCTTTGTCACTTGAACCGCTTGCACACAAGATCAGAGAAGATGAAACCATAGAGGGGATCCATCTAGGAGACACTGAATATAAACTCGCTCTGTATGCGGATGATATCCTTTTACATGTGGTTAATCCTGAGAAATCAGTCCCCCAAGCCATCCTACTCTTGGAGGAATATGGTCGCCTATCGGGCTTCAAGATCAATCGCGCTAAAACCACGCTCTTTCCCCTCCAGGGCGACGCTGAGGCGAATACTGTAAAATACTCCTCCTTGGGTTTGACGATTGAACATGACAAGATGCCATATCTCGGGGTACGCATAACGAAACAGTTAGACTCCCTATATGAGGCAAATTTCCCACAACTTCTTACTAAGCTCCGCGCAGATCTCGCCAGGTGGGATAAACTGACGATCTCATGGCTTGGCCGCCTTAACGCCGTCAAAATGACCTCCCTCCCGAGGTTTCTTTATCCCTTCCAAATGCTACCAATTAAAATACCGGATCAATACTTTAATGAGGTAAAAAGGGAAATTCTAAAATTCCTCTGGAAGGGCAAAAGGGCCAGGATAGCCTACTCTATATTAACGCTCCCCAAAGACAAAGGCGGGGTGGGACTCCCTGATCTCCGGAAATACTATGCTGCTGCTCAACTACGTCTGTTTATCCCCCACTTACGCAATCACAAAGAACCACAATGGGTAGCGATGGATAATCATTACTTGACCCCAGCAACACTTGGGGAATGGTTATGGGCCCCGCGAAACCGGGTATTGGGGAGAACGAGAAACCACCCGCTTTTTGTTGCTATATGGGAAATATGGCGAGACGGTTCGGAGATGACGGGTATCACGACGTGGCCGTCCCCACTAAGCCATCTATGGTCTCCGGGCATTAATAACTATATCCCCAATGTCGAGCGGTTTCAGACATGGTTTGAAGCGGGACTAGAAAGAGTGGGGCAGCTCCTCCGCAGTGACTCATTTATCACCCTCCCAGAGTTAACAGAAGCTCTAAATATTGGAGTCCTCTCCACCTTCCAATATTTACAAATTAAAGGGGTATTGACCAAAGCCGAGTGGAAAGAAAAACTGAGTAGAGATCTGACCCCTTTCGAAAAAATCTTAGACTCCAAGACGACCAGGAAGAACCTGATTTCCCTCATGTACACCTTACTTCTGACCGCAGGTGGTAAATCCTCACACACACTCAAACGGCGATGGGAGATCGATATGAAGATTGATATAGATGATGACGAATGGGACAAAATGTGTGCCATGGCGTCACGTACCTCCATATCATGTCAATATAAACTCCACTCCATAAAACTCTTACATCGCTGGCAATATGATCCGTATAGATTATCCAAGATGTACCAATCCTCCTCCCCCACCTGTTGGCGCGAATGTGGGCAGGTTGCAGACTACTGGCACATGTGGTGGGAGTGCCCCAAGATCAAGATCTTTTGGGATGAGGTCCTGGGATGGATCAGGCACACTGATGGGATTTACAGGATAGCAGATCCTCACTTAGTCTTGTTTGGCCTCGAGAAAACTGAAGATGAATGGACAAAGGTCCGAGGCCTAACCCCCTACTTATTGCTCGCGGCCCGAGCTTTACTTGCCACTAAATGGAAATCCCCCACGACCCCGTCCAAACAAGAGTGGATCAATGTGGTGTTGAACATATGCACCATGGAAAAAATCACTGCATCCATCCACGGTAGAGCGACACAATCCGAACTCATATGGTCGGACTTTCTGAGAGCGCACACGTCTATCGAATACCCAACTTCAGACGCGGATGACCCCCCGTCATGAATGAAATAAAACACGTTTCTTGGAAAGTACACATTGACTCTCACCCCCATGGAATGCACCTTCCCCTCTCCATTACATAAGCACTGCCTGAAGGTCTCAGGCACTCCTCCCACGTGTCGAACCCCTAAAACATACTACACACAACAGAAACTTCACCCTTACTGACGACCACAGCAACATAACACCTTATTCCCTAAAGGACTTATCTCTCTTTCCCGGGGCAGGGGAGGGGGGACGGGAAAATTGTTAATGTTTGAAAAGAATGTTCTATAATCGGATTTTATTTATGCCTTTTCCTCTCTATTATCATTTCCTGTATGTGCACGCTCTCAGTTGTACTGATCGCTGACTGATGATACTACAGGATGTGGAACAGAATGATGATGAAAGAGCCTCTCTATATTTTTTGATGTATCTGTTCCTCTGTGTTGCATTAATGAGGATAAATGTTAACTTTGAAAACTTAATAAAAATTGAATTTAAAAAAAAAAAATGCATGATGAAGGGTGGACGAAATAGACAAGTAAAGTTAATGAAGAAAGTGTGGAGTCGAAGAGAGAGAGTTTAGGTGGGGAAGGGCTGACTGGTTGGCTCAGAAGGAGTTGGACTGGAGGCAGTATTCAGGTAAAGGGTGAGCTCGGCTAAAGGTCCTGGCTTGATCAGCGGTTCTGTCCCTAGGCCCTCTCCAGTCCCAAAAAGCCCAAAAGGAGCTGCTTTGATGCTTTTGCCCCTTGGCTTCAGGAACCTGGGCCGGATGCCCAGGGATAGTGAATAAAAGAGGCAGAGTGTCACATGTCCCTCTGATAGTCAACCACAATGCTCCAGATGGCTTACACAATGGAAAGCAGAGGCATGGGTGTTGTAGGCCCAGAGTGCTCTGTTTTGCAGGCAGGACCCTCAGATGGTGCACAGGGTCCTCAAGCAAAGCTGGGTGTGACCAAGGTCTAAAATATCAGAAATGATCTTTCAGACAGTTATATGTCCATCTGGGAGCCAAACACAATGCTCCAGGTAGTGTCCACACTGGTAGGCAGAGTCCTGGGTGTTGTCGCTCAGGGAGCTTTGCTTTGCAGTCAGGACCCTTACAAAGTGCACAGGGACCACTTCAGGCAGCAAAGATAGAAACACAATGGGCCTCATTACGAGTCCAGCGGTAACTGTGGTGGTAAAACCGCCTGGTTACCGCCGGACTCGTATTACCATTCCGCCTCTGTGACTCCCGGAATTACCAGGGCATTACAGCCCCGGTGTCCCGGGAGTCATGGAGGCGGAATGGTGTTAATCCCCATTCCCATTGAGTCCCAAAGGACTCAATGGGAATGGGGAAGTGGAAACACCGGCACCATCTCGTGATGGTGCTGGTGTTTTCTCGTCTGCCAGCAGGCGGGAGGTGTTCAACCCGCCAGGTCAGACCTGGCGGGAAGATCACCTCCCGCCTGCAGGACTCGGGATCGGGCGGTCCGGAATTAACAGTGGCGGCGGGTTTACCGTCACTGCTAATTCCGGACCACCCGACCCGTAATGAGACCCAATGGGCCTCATTACGACCTCGGCGGTAGCCATGCCGAAATCGCGTCCGGGTTCCCAGAATGGGGAATTGCCGGGCCATTCCGAGTTTGGAGGGCCCGGTAATTCCTCCCTCCAGGAACCCGGGCCCGGACCTCCCCATTCCCATTTCAGCCCCGATAGGGCTGAATGGGAATGGGAGAGGGAGCAAACAACGGGCCGATTACGAGTGGCCCATTGTTTGCTCCCTCTTCCCCTTGTGGGACCCAGTAACGACGCTTGGTTTTACCAGGCGTCCTTACCGGGTCCCGCGAGGGGACCTCGTAATGTGGTGGAACGGGTTTAACGGGTCTGCCTCCTTTTGCAGAGCCCGTTAACCCGTTCCGCCAGGGTCGTAATGAGGCCCAATGTATTTCCATACAGCTATGCATAAATGGGCAGAGACACCATCATAGTATCCCTGTCACAAAATAGAGTCCCTGGACAAAGAAAACCTGGGGGTTTATAGGGCTTTACACAATTAAAATTATAAGGAAGAGTTGGTATGAATCATTTAGTCAGTTACATTAACAATGAACTGCCTAACAGACAGTCTTTTGACCTTGGAGGGAATGGCTTTACAGCCCCATCAAGACCTATACAATTCTGCTGAGCCTACCCACATTATGCAGTCCACCACCTATAGTGGATCTTTCCGTTACATGTAATAAGCACTTATCTTGCATTTTGCACTCATGTGATACATGGTCCGGTTCTTAGGAAGTAAAACATGCCTTCCTTAGTTGTGCCAAGTAGTTTCACCAGTTGTACCTGTACCTTGGACATTGAATAATGTCATGCCTCCATGGCTTTAGGGGTATTTGTGTGTTCGCCAACTAATAAGATCCCTTACTGTACCACCTCCACAAACATGGCAGCGGTTATTGTGTCATCTCCCAGCTATTGCTGAAATTGTGGTCTGTCCATGGCTCATGAATGTCCACAACTCATCAGAAATAAAATAATAATAATATAAATAATAATAATAATAATAATAATAATAATAATAATAATAATAATAATACATACTGTCCTCTTTGACACCAGTTTCAGACAAATCACAAGGAGAACAACCTCCCGATTCAAAAGAAAGTGATGAGAGCTTCGTGAGAAAGGACAATACAGAAAAGAGCTCTATTTTAAGCACACGAATAAATACAGATAGGACTCATGATCACAAATGAATCCAGCTTGCCTATTCTTGATCCTGAAGTAATGAAGGCCAAGAAAATAACTTTAAATGCGAGACAAATTGTAAATCCAGTGGATAAACATAATTGTACCCTACTGAGAAACTAAGCCAAAATCAATGCAACAGCCTGGAATCTAGGCACTCTGCCACAGCTAAGCCCTGATTAGCCCCTCTCCTTGAGGATGTCAGAACTGGGGGGGGGAGCATTTACATCATGGGTTATGTTCCACTCACAGTACTACAGTACCAATTTCAGTGAAGTCTTGAAGGAATTCAAGTGAGTTGTATTCATTCATTTCTTCTATTAGTATGGGTTTGGTCTTCCGCCAGGGTATGCTCATTTCCCCAGCAGGCATGATGAGAAACAAAAATGTTTGCAGAACCTATATTTCAAGAACATTCTTTTTGTGCAGAAACAAATCAATTACACTTTTATGTAGGACCTACCATGTCCTGTGGCTTCAGGTTCTTTTGAAGATTACATTTCAAATGTCTACTTTTTTTTGCAATATAGATGTGATAAAAATACAGAGGTATGCACCCACCACAAACAGTAGGACTTCATCAAAAGCTTATTTTGCCTTGAGTAATCAGAATCATATTTTTCAGCTCTTGCGCTTCTCACTTTGCAGCAGATGAATTTTCAGACTGTTTTTCATTCTCCTCCTTGGGCGACTGACAGTCAAGGAGGAAAACATATCTCTCCCACTACGCATATAATTTGATATGTGGCTCATTTTGAATTTTGTGCTTATATATTGGCATGACTGCTTTTAATTGTAAAATTGTCAACAGTATGTCTGTTCTATTTGCCAAATTCTTTTGGGAGAAGCAAAGAAACATATGAGAAAGGATGCAATAACCCACAGTGATTTGACAGTGACATTTGCTATGGCTTTTTTCAATTTTCATTTCTGTGGATCTCTTTCATCTTTAGCATTGCTTCAGTGGATTTGGCAATATATCATTTGGTTACACAGGTTCCTTGTTCTAAAGTAATTTATTGATCATATTTGGCATGAGATGGAAGGGTAGTGCTCAATACCTGAATGGAAATACCCTTTTCCATTGAGGTGATACTGGATTGTCCCCATCGTACCTTTACTCCAGGGTGTACCGCTACTAGGACATCTACATAGCTATATTGGATAAGACACTTTCTCACTGTCTACTTGCCACCCCATAACACACTTATCACATAAGGGACTCACACAGCAATGCGACTCCCCCTCCAAACACACGTTAAAGAAAAAACACAAGTCTACATCTCTACCTTCGACTTAAACAATACCATCTCCAGGCAAAGAACCCTCAGACCCCGCCTGGATAAAGATACCTGAAATGCTCTTGACACAAACCACATTGAAATATACCTGTATACAAAGCCCAGGTTATTCTGACCTGCGGGCATCAACACACGATTCCCTGTGTCTTCACTGCCTCTTTTTCAGGTCCCAAGGCACCAATAGAGTGTGAAAATGGTAACCTGAAGATAAGCAGACATGCAGGAATCACATTTTAAATTTAGTTCTTCTCTATCATGATTGAATTGTCTCAGCAGCATGTCAGCTGGCCATGTATTAACATGAATAGGAAAGGCTCTGCCAATCCTTTACATTGTTTATTAAATTCCCATACACATTTACAATATCTTTACCACCAATGTAAAAATGTTGCCATTTCTGAAGTTTGAGAGAACACCCTTAGTTACGACCCACATTGTCTGATTTAATCATTTAATTACCCTGGTATTAAGGTTTTTAAAAACATGTACACCTCATCGGAGTACAGTTTGAACATTATTAACAATTACTATCATCACTGTCATTAGGAATACCGTTGGTGCAAGTGCTATTAATTCTGCCACATTTACAGTTCAACAACAGCACAGTATCTTCAGCAAAGGCAGCAACCCACTTTCCACTGTGATTGACAATATGTTGCTTGAGAGCAAATATTGCTGGAGGTTCTTTCACTGTAAAATAAACCAATAGAAACTGTGCCGGAGTTATCATTCGAACCCATGTGGCGCCACTCGGAGAAGCAAGATGGATGCGAGGAGACTGAGAATCTCTTGTGTCAGTAAACCATATATGAAAGTCTCTGACAGGGAGAAGGAGACCCTCAAAAAGGAGGACGTGAAGGAGGAACCACATCTCTTTGGAGCCCCAGTTTCCAAGAGACCTAGTTGAATTGAATGCTGTGGCAATCACCTCACAAAACACCAATGACTGAAAGAAATGATGGCCTGTTGCAAGGAAACCGGCGCCAGAGAAGTGTTCTGAGAATCAAACAGAAAATATAAGTGATTGTCCATGCAGTTCACACATTCTCGTTACATGAAAGAAGGTGAGCAAGTGATCTCGCATGTACAATAGTGGAGATGAGATTCCGTGCAGGGCAATGAACTGTAATTAAGCAACAATAAACTGTCACTTTCTTTTTAGGTAGTGCTCCGAGAAGAATCATCAATAAATATAATCAGAAGTAAAAAACAGGGAAAATCTATGTGGATTGAGGAATAAGAATAAACACATTTACCCGATTGTGCATGTTCAGCAAGGTAGATTAGGGAGGGGGATGGGCTGGCTCCAAGGAATGCTGTTTTAGCCTTATATAATTGTTTGTTGGCCTAACCCTGAGGAGGTTCCAAGTTTACTAACGTGTTTAACAATTTTAATTCCTTAAGAGCAAATGGCCTTCATTAGGAGTTTTCTTGTATCCCGCCAGTAGTGCCGGCGGGATACTGGCAAACTCCACTTACCGGACCCACCATCCGATATCCTGGTATTACCAGGATATTACGGGCGGCGAAGTGCTGGTAAGTTCCCATTGCCATGGAGTCCGATAGTACTCCATGAGATGGGATTGCTGCAATTACCGGTACCAGTATTACAAGTGTTGGTAATTGCAGCAATTATTTGCAGCAAGGGGCCTGAACTCCCAGCAGGACAGGTCTGCTGGTGTTTATTGCCCCTACCAGCAAACTTGTGTTTTGCCGGTACAGACTAAATGACAGTGCCGGGATTACCAGTGTAATAATCCCCAATATGTGAAATCTAAGGCTTCAAGTTACATTGGGATAGTCTAAGAGAGAAACCACCTGATTAATGTAGTTGAATAAATTGGTGTTCCGCCTTAGAAGTTTGCAGTCTTTTCTGGACGCCTCAGTTTGGATCACTGACACCAATATAACATGGGACAAGAGAAATGGGAGGAATAATGTGCCATACTCTGGTTAAAAGAAATGTGTAGCATGGTTTATGTATTAATCAATATGAAGGCTAATTGTACTTGTTCTCTTGGGATTAGTGCCTATCTAGGTGCTGGGCAACTATGTTAACTGTGAATTGACAATATATAACGATGGGTTAAAGGGATAGATATAAAGACATTCAATTTCCAATGAAAGATATAATTTAGAGTTTGGCAGCATGATATAAACTGCTGGTAAATAATAGGAAGCTTTTCATAATTTGAATAACCTTCAATTAATTCAACAAATGGAGAACTTTGACAACATGTATGTGTCAATGTGAATAGGAATTAAAATCAGTTTTATATTAAATTCAGTAAAAAAAAAACTTTGTTAAAGGGACCTTATGGTTAAGTTGTGCTACTAAAAACCTATGAAATTCAGTGTAAAAAACTTTGATAAAAGGGACGTTATGGTTACAGGTAAAATTGAAAAGACCCTGAAATTCGCCAGTTATGGTAAGCTAAGAAACCATAACTCGTGCCACCACAGTGCACTGCTAAGACTAACACCCAGGACATTAAAGATGACATCACAAATGTGATTGATGACATCACTGATGATATCACATGTGCATTTACTTTTCATGAAAAGTCTGTACAAGGGATTCTTATTGTAATGTTAATAACAAAGTGTCAAGGATCATTGGAATAAATATCATGAGGTACGTAGTGCATTAAGCAATTCATTAATACAAATAGCATTCTATTATGAAGTTTCTTCCAGTATACTAAGGTACAAATGTAGAAACATAGGTATAGTGTGCAGCAGACATGATGGAGGTGCAATATTAATAATCTTGCTATTTTAATACTAAAATTATAAATGCTTTCTTATTAGAGTTCTGCATACTGTAAACATGTAATAAGTACCTAATAAACCCCACTTACTACATAACTGCATTATTGCAAACAATACACAAACCGACAACAACATATACAAATATGAGCATATAAAGGGAAAATTAAGTAAACAAAAAAACAGCAGTATTTTCAAACAATCTACATACCCTAACTAGTTATCTTCATGCACAGAAATGATTGCTCTGCTTCAAAGCTACTACTTCCCTATGTATAACTATCACATATTGTGACTAGACCCTAAGAAAAGTAGTGTAAGTGCAATGTGTACAAATATGAGCATATCCGGGGAAAGTACAGTAATAAAAAAACAGCAGACCTATAAAAAAGTGTTGATAACCTTACTAATCATCTTCATACATAGAAAGCATTTCTGTATTCCAAGTCTGTGTTTTCCCCTATGTATATGTTTCATATGCTGTGAGTGAACTCCAAGTGAATTACTGTAAGAACATATTTGAAGTATAAGTCTATAAATATAGTACTTTTAGAATTTTTAGTTCCTGACTGTTACTGGCCTACATATGTCAGTAAAGGAAAAAAGAGGGAGCCAGACATGTGATTTCATCAGTGATGTCATCAATGACATTTGTGATGTCATCTTTGATGTCCTGTGTGTTAGTCTTAGCAGTGCATGGTGGTGGCGTGAGTTATGGTTGCTTAACTAACCATAACTGGCGAATTTCAGGGGGTTTTCAGTTTTACCTGTAACCATAACGTCCCTTTAACAAAGTTTGTTTCACTGAATTTCATATGTGTTTAGTAGCGCTAATTAACCATACTGTCACTTTAACAACGTTTTTTTACTGAATTTAATAGGTTTTTAGTAGCGCATCTTAACCATAACGTTCCTATAACACATTGTTTTCACTTAATATAGATATAGATAATATATATTTTATAAATGTTTACTAGGATTCCCTTAGTTTATATACATATAACATAGAACATACTGAACCCCCTACCTGCACTAGTGGTTCTGATGTCCGCGGACCATGCGCATGTGCACGGACGGACGTGGTCAACAGCAACACTATCCAAAAACTCAGGGGGTATCTTACATTGTTGTATCATGCAATAAAAACACTGAACATGTTCAAAAAGCAGCACATAAATACATTACATTCAATAATAAATAATAAGTGGAAAATGTATATGTAAGACACCAACTGTTCAATTACATAGCATATGCAACATAGTGGAATATACCAAAACAAAATAAATATGCCTCGAACAGAATTACATCTCAGAAACTGCACAGCAAAAATCAACAGCACACCTATGCAGCAGTAACAGCTAAATTTAGCAAGAAACTAATGAGTACACTACATTTATTATTTATATATATTTATATACTTTCTGTATTAGGTACACTAAAAGTAATATTTTTTTTTACACAGATATGTCTAGTACTTTGGAATGGCTGGAAGACAATTTTCCTCGGGAAGAAATGAGTGAAAACAGTGATACTAATGGTGCCATGGGTTTTTCCCCCAAGTGCCAAGGCCTTTTTTGGTGATTTCGGTATGTCGCCATTAAATGCCTTGTAACTTTTTTGTTACATGAGATATCTTGGGCAAATTTGGCTCCTTTTTTCCCACATGTAGGCGGTCGTAACGCCACCCAGGAATCCTAGGTTGCTGTAGGGGAGTGAGGGTGAGAGAAAATAACGAAAAAGGGCGAAATTTGTTTTTCTTTCCAAGAAAATGCGAATAAAATGATGTACAAAGAAGCCTGTGGTTTTTTCCTTGTAAGAGCTAGGAACAAATGGTTTACTGTGCTGAATTCCCCAATTTCATGGCTTTCAAGAACAGGTTGAGTGGAAATGAAAAAAACATTATTTTGTAGTGGTTATCAACTGTTTTGTGAGAGGTAGGCAATTTTGGCCATTTTTGACATTTGGACATGCATGGACGGAATGGATGAAAAGGGTAGGAAAGCCGAATTGGAGGACAGAAAGGCATAACTTTCTGAAAAGTAGACAAAATTCCAAGTTTAGAAAGGAGTGATTTGCATAGGTCGGGCAACAACTAGGTAGGGGAAAATGCCATAAATTGGGGGAAAAGCGGGAAAATGACCGAAAAAAAGGTATGTGTTGCAGCAACTAAATGTAGGTCACATTTGGGAAATGAAAGGGTTGTATGACAAGGGCACCAGCAAATCGGTCAAAACGTTATGAAAACCACACAAACACAACAAATGTTATACCTTCCTGCATTCCCACAGGTATCCCGATGAAAACGGTACCTCACATGTGTGGGTGCACCTACCTAGGCGCCAAGGGGAAAGCCTAAAACACAAGTAACCCCAAGTCTGTTTTCACACCTGAATTTCACACTCTCTGCAGACGGGCACATCATACAGAAATGGGCCTCGGGTGTCCAAGCCACCAAGGAAAACTGGAAACCCCATGCATTTCCGAAAAGAAGACACCCATGCGAATCCGCAGAGGTATGATTTGCGCAAATCGGCCCAGAATTTATTTCCCAGACACCCCCGCAAAGTCCAAAATGTGTGGAAAAAAATGCATTTTCCGCACATTTCACTCGGCTCACCCATCGAAACACGCCGTCAACAACACATGGCCTACTGTCCCGCGTTCCCACACGTGTCCCAATGAAAACGGTACCTCACATGTGTGGGTGCACCTACCTGGGGGCCAAGGGGAAAGCCTAAAACACAAGTAACCCCAAGTCTGTTTTCACACCTGTATTTCACACTCTCTGCAGACGGGCACATCATACAGATATGGGCCTCGGGTGTCCAAGCCAGCAAGGAAAACAGGGAACCCCATGCATTTACGAAAAGAGGACACCCGTGCGAATCCGCAGAAGTATGATTTGCGCAAATCGGCCCAGAATTTATTTCCCAGACACCCCCGCAAAGTCCAAAATGTGGGAAAAAAACGCATTTTTCGCACATTTCACTCGGCTCACTCATCGAAACACGCCGTCAACAACACATGGCTTACTGTCCCGCGTTCCCACACGTGTCCCAATGAAAACAGTACCTCACATGTGTGGGTGCACCTACCTAGGCGTCAAGGGGAAAGCCTAAAACACAAGTAACCCCAAGTCTGTTTTCACACCTGAATTTCACACTTTCTGCAGACGGGCACATCATACAGATATGGGCCTCGGCTGTCCAAGCCACCAAGGAAAACTGGGAACCCCATGCATTTCCGAAAAGAGGACACCCGTGCGAATCCGCAGAGGTATGATGTGCGCAAATCGGCACAGAATTTATTACCCAGACACCCCCGCAATGTCCAAAATGTGGGAAAAAAATGCATTTTTCGCACATTTCACTCGGCTCACCCATCGAAACACGCCGTCAACAACACATGACCTACTGTCCCGCGTTCCCCCACATGTCCCAATGAAAACAGTACCTCACATGTGTGGGTGCACCTACCTGGGGGCCAAGGGGAAAGCCTAAAACACAAGTAACCCCAAGTCTGTTTTCACACCTGTATTTCACACTCTCTGCAGACGGGCACATCATTCAGATATGGGCCTCGGGTGTCCAAGCCACCAAGGAAAACAGGGAACCCCATGCATTTCCAAAAAGAGGACACCAGTAGGAATCCACAGAGGTATGATTTGCGCAAATCGGCACAGAATTTATTACCCAGACACCCCACAAAGTCCGAAATAATGGGGAAAAAACGCCTTTTCCACATATTTCACTCGGCTCACCCATCGAAACACACCACCAACAACACATGCCCTACCGTTCCGCGTTCCCACAGGTGTCCCGATGAAAACAGTACCTCACATGTGTGGGTGCACCTACCTAGGCGCCAAGGGGAAAGCCTAAAACACAAATAACCCCAAGTCTGTTTTCACACCTGAATTTCACACTCTCTGCAGACGGGCACATCATACAGATATGGGCCTCGGGTGTCCAAGCCACCAAGGAAAACAGGGAACCCCATGCATTTACGAAAAGAGGACACCCGTGCGAATCCGCAGAAGTATGATTTGCGCAAATCGGCGCAGAATTTATTAACCAGACACCCCCGCAAAGTCCAAAATGTGGGAAAAAAAACGCATTTTTCACACATTTCACTCGGCTCACTCATCGAAACACGCCGTCAACAACACATGGCCTACTGTCCCGCGTTCCCACACGTGTCCCAATGAAAACAGTACCTCACATGTGTGGGTGCACCTACCTAGGCGTCAAGGGGAAAGCCTAAAACACAAGTAACCCCAAGTCTGTTTTCACACCTGAATTTCACACTTTCTGCAGACGGGCGCATCATAGAGATATGGGCCTCGGCTGTCCAAGCCACCAAGGAAAACTGGGAACCCCATGCATTTCCGAAAAGAGGACACCCGTGCGAATCCGCAGAGGTATGATGTGCGCAAATCGGCCCAGAATTTATTACCCAGACACCCCCGCAAAGTCCAAAATGTGGGAAAAAAATGCATTTTCCGCACATTTCACTCGGCTCACCCATCGAAACACGCCGTCAACAACACATGACCTACTGTCCCGCGTTCCCACACATGTCCCAATGAAAACGGTACCTCACATGTGTGGGTGCACCTACCTGGGGGCCAAGGGGAAAGCCTAAAACACAAGTAACCCCAAGTCTGTTTTCACACCTGAATTTCACATGCTCTGTAGACGGGCACATCATACAGATATGGACCTCGGGTGTCCAAGCCACCATGGAAAATAGGGAACCCCATGCATTTCCGAAAAGAGGACACCTGTAGGAATCCGCAGAGGTATGATTTGCGCAAATCGGCCCAGAATTTATTACCCAGACACCCCTGCAAAGTCCGAAATGTGTGGAAAAAAATGCATTTTCCGCACATTTCACTCGGCTCACCCATCGAAACACGCTGTCAACAACACATGGCCTACCATCCCGCGGTCCCACAGGTGTCCCGATGAAAACGGTACCTCAAATGTGTGGGTGCACCTACCTGGGGGCCAAGGGGAAAGCCTAAAACACAAGTAACCCCAAGTCTGTTTTCACACCTGAATTTCAAAATCTCTGCAGACAGGCACATCATACAGATATGGGCCTCGGGTGTCCAATCCACCAAGGAAAACAGGGAACCCCATGCATTTGTTAAAAGAGGACACCCGTGGGAATCCGCAGAGGTATGATTTGTGTAAATCGGCCCAGAATTTATTACCCAGAAACCCCTGCAAAGTCCAAAATGTGGGGAAAAAATGCATTTTCCGCACATTTCAATCGGCTCACCCATCGAAACACGCCGCCAACAACACATGACCTACCGTCCCGCGTTCCCACAGGTGTCCCTATGAAAATGGAACCTCACATGTGTGGGTGCACCTACCTGCGCGCCAAGGGGAAAGCCTAAAACACAAGTAACCCCAAGTCTGTTTTCACACCTGTATTTCATACTCTCTGCAGATGGGCACATCATACAGATATGGGCCTCGGGTGTCCAAGTCACCATGGAAAATAGGGAACCCCATGCATTTCCGAAAAGAGGACACCTGTGGGAATACGCAGAGGTATGATTTGCGCAAATCGGCCCAGAATTTATTACCCAGAAACCCCTGCAAAGTCCAGAATGTGGGGAAAAAAATGCATTTTCCTCACATTTCACTCAGCTCACCCATCGAAACACGCTGCCAACAACACATGGCCTACCGTCCCGCGTTCCCACAGGTATCCCGATGTAAACGGTACCTCACATGTGTGGGTGCACCTACCTGGGTGCCAAGGGGAAAGCCTAAAACACAAGTAACCCCAAGTCTGTTTTCACACCTGAATTTCACTCTCTCTGCAGATGGCCAGACCATACAGATATGGGCCTCAGGTGTCCAAGCCACCAAGGAAAACAGGAAACCCCATGCATTTCCGAAAAGAGGATACCCGTGGGAATCCGCAGAGGTATGATTTGCGCAAATCGGCCCAGAATTTATTACCCAGACACCCCCGCAAAGTCCGAAATGTGGGAAAGAAATGCATTTTCGGTACATTTCACTCGGCTCATCCATCGAAACACGCCGCCAACAACACATGGCCTACCGTCCCGCGTTCCCACAGCTGTCCTGATGAAAACGGTACCTCAAATGTGTGGGTGCACCTACCTGGGTCCCAAGGGGAAAGCCTAAACCACAAGTAACCCCAAGTCTGTTTTCACACCTGAATTTCACACTCTCTGCAGACCGGCACATCATACAGATATGGGCCTCGGGTGTCCAAGCCACCAAGGAAAACAGGGAACCCCATGCATTTCCAAAAAGAGGACACCAGTAGGAATCCAGAGGTATGATTTGTGCAAATCGGCCCAGAATGTATTACCCAGACTCCCCCGCAAAGTCCGAAATAATGGAAAAAAACGCATTTTCCGCACATTTCACTCGGCTCACCCATCGAAACACACCGCCAACAACACATGCCCTACCGTTCTGCGTTCCCACAGGTGTCCCTATGAAAACCGAACCTCACATGTGTGGGTGCACCTACCTGGGCGCCAAGGGAAAAGCCTAAAACACAAGTAACCCCAAGTCTGTTTTCACACCTGTATTTCACACTCTCTGCAGACGGGCACATCATACAGATATGGGCCTCGGGTGTCCAAGTCACCATGGAAAATAGGGAACCCCATGCATTTCCGAAAAGAGGACACCTGTGGAAATATGCAGAGGTATGATTTGCGCAAATCGGCCCAGAATTTATTACCCAGACACCCCTGCAAAGTCCGGAATGTGGGGATAAAAATGCATTTTCCTCACATTTCACTCAGCTCACCCATCGAAACATGCTGCCAACAACAGATGGCCTACCGTCCCGCATTCCCACAGGTATCCCGATGTAAACAGTACCTCACATGAGTGGGTGCACCTACCTGGGCGCCAAGGGGAAAGCCTAAGACACAAGTAACCCCAAGTCTGTTTTCACACCTGAATTTCACTCTCTCTGCAGACGGGCACACCATACAGATATGGGCCTCAGGTGTCCAAGCCACCAAGGAAAACAGGAAACCCCATGCATTTCTGAAAAGAGGATACCCGTGGGAATCCGCAGAGGTATGATTTGCGCAAATCGGCCCAGAATTTATTACCCAGACACCCCCGCAAAGTCCGAAATGTGGGAAAGAAATGCATTTTCCGTACATTTCACTCGGCTCACCCATCGAAACACGCCCCCAACAACACATGACCTACTGTCCCGCGTTCCCACAGGTGTCCCTATGAAAACGGAACCTCACATGTGTGGGTGCACCTACCTGGGTGCCAAGGGGAAAGCCTAAAACACAAGTAACCCCAAGTCTGTTTTCACACCTGTATTTCACACTCTCTGCAGACGGGCACATCATACATATATGGGCCTCAGGGGTCCAAGTCACCATGGAAAATAGGAACCCCATGCATTTCCAAAAAGAGGACACATGTGGGAATACGCAGAGGTATGATTTGCGCAAATCGGCCCAGAATTTATTACCCAGACACCCCTGCAAAGTCCGGAATGTGGGGATAAAAATGCATTTTCCTCACATTTCACTCAGCTCACCCATCGAAACATGCTGCCAACAACACATGGCCTACCGTCCCGCGTTCCCACAGGTATCCCGATGTAAACGGTACCTCACTTGTGTGGGTGCACCTACCTGGGCGCCAAAGGGGAAAGCCTAAAACACAAGTAACCCCAAGTCTGTTTTCACACCTGAATTTCACTCTCTCTGCAGACGGGCACACCATACAGATATGGGCCTCAGGTGTCCAGGCCACCAAGGAAAACAGGAAACCCCATGCATTTCCAAAAAGAGGATACCCGTGGGAATCCGCAGAGGTATGATTTGCGCAAATATACCCAGAATTTATTACCCAGACACCCCCGCAAAGTCCGAAATGTGGGAAAGAAATGCATTTTCCGTACATTTCACTCGGCTCACCCATCGAAACACGCCGCCAACAACACATGGCCTACCGTCCCGCGTTCCCACAGCTGTCCTAATGAAAACGGTACCTCAAATGTTTGGGTGCACCTACCTGGGTGCCAAGGGGAAAGCCTAAAACACAAGTAACCCCAAGTTTGTTTTCACACCTGAATTTCACACTCTCTGCAGACGGGCACATCATACAGATATGGGCCTCGGGTGTCCAGGCCACCAAGAAAAACAGGGAATGACATGCATTTCCAAAAAGAGGACACCCGTGGGAATCCGCAGAGGTATGATTTGTGCAAATCGGTACAGAATTTATTACCCAGACACCCCTGCAAAGTCTGAAATGTGGGCAAAAAAATGCATTTTCCGCACATTTCACTCGGCTCACCCATCGAAACACTCCGCCAACAACACATGGCCTACCGTCCTGCATTACCACAGGTGTCCCAATGGAAACGGTACCTCACATGTGAGGGTGCACCTACCTGCGCGCCAAGGAGAAAGCCTAAAACACAAGTAACCCCAAGTCTGTTTTCACACCTGAATTTTACACTCTCTGCAGACGGGCACATCATACAGATATGGGCCTCGAGTGTCCCGGCCACCAAGAAAAACAGGGAATGCCATGCATTTCCAAAAAGAGGACACCCGTGGGAATCCGCAGAGGTATGATTTGTGAAAATCAGCCCAGAATTTATTACCCAGACACCCCTGCAAAGTCCGGAATGTGGGGATAAAAATGCATTTTCCTCAAATTTCACTAAGCTCACCCATCGAAACATGCTGCCAACAACACATGGCCTACCGTCCCGCGTTCCCACAGGTATCCCGATGTAAACGGTACCTCACATGTGTAGGTGCACCTACCTGGGCGCCAAAGGGGAAAGCCTAAAACACGAGTAACCCCAAGTCTGTTTTCACACCTGAATTTCACTCTCTCTGCAGACGGGCACACCATACAGATATGGGCCTCGGTGTCCAAGCCACCAAGGAAAACAGGCAACCCCATGCATTTCTGAAAAGAGGACACCTGTGGGAATATGCAGAAGTATGATTTGCGCAAATATACCCAGAATTTATTACCCAGACACCCCCGCAAAGTCCGAAATGTGGGAAAGAAATGCATTTTCCGTACATTTCACTCGGCTAACCCATCGAAACACGCCGCCAACAACACATGGCCTACTGTCCCGCGTTCCCAAAGCTGTCCTGATGAAAACGGTACCTCAAATGTGTGGGTGCACCTACCTGGGTGCCAAGGGGAAAGCCTAAAACACAAGTAACCCCAAGTCTGTTTTCACACCTGAATTTCACACTCTCTGCAGACGGGCACATCATACAGATATGGGCCTTGGGTGTCCAGGCCACCAAGAAAAACAGGGAATGCCATGCATTTCCAAAAAGAGGACACCCGTGGGAATCCGCAGAGGTATGATTTGTGCAAATCGGTACAGAATTTATTACCCAGACACCCCTGCAAAGTCTGAAATGTGGGCAAAAAAATGCATTTTCCGCACATTTCAATCGGCTCACCCATCGAAACACTCCCTCAACAACACATGGCCTACCGTCCTGCATTACCACAGGTGTCCCGATGTAAACGGTACCTCACATGTGTAGGTGCACCTACCTGGGCGCCAAAGGGGAAAGCCTAAAACACAAGTAACCCCAAGTCTGTTTTCACACCTGAATTTCACTCTCTCTGCAGACGGGCACATCATACAGATATGGGCCTCGAGTGTCCAAGTGACCAAGGAAAACAGGGAACCCCATGCATTTCCGAAAAGAGGACACCCGTGGGAATTGGCAGAGGTATGATTTGCGCAAATCGGCCCAGAATTTATTACCCAGACACCCCCGCAAATTCCAAAATGTGGGAAAAAAAATGCATTTTCCGCACATTTCACTCGGCTCCCCCATCGAAGCACGCCGCCAACAACACATGGCCTACCGTCCCGCGTTCCCACAGGTGTCCCCATGAAAACGGTACCTCACATGTGTGGGTGCACCTACCTGGGCCCCAAGGGGAAAGCCTAAAACACAAGTAACCCCAAGTCTGTTTTCACACATGAATTTCACACTTTCTGCAGACATGCACACCATATAGACATGGGCCTCGGGTTTCCAAGCCACCAAGGAAAACAGAGAACCCCATGCATTTCCGAAAAGAGGACACCCGTGGGAATCCACAGAGGTATGACGTGCATAAATCGGCCCAGAATTTATTAACCAGAAGCCCAGGTGTGATGCTGGAAATGCATCGGAGGGACAGGGCCTCCATATCCTTGTCCTTTACTGCTTTTTATCGTGTGTTCTGTCGTGTTTTCTGCGCAGGAGTTCATGTGGGACTCCTGGCAGTGCAGCTCTCTCTCTTTTGGTTTGGTGAACGGACCCGTGGGATACCCTTATTGCACCCATGGGTGGGGGTACAACCCTGTGCCCTAGTGTATGTTTTTGGGCACCTGTG